>NC_047044.1:46530855-47206927 GCF_011762595.2 Tursiops truncatus | reverse complement strand
AGACTTAGAGATATCAGCATTCAGCTATTAAGGGGCCAAGGGTGTATTTGAACTCAAGTCTTTCTGATTTCAATGGTTTTGGTTTTTTTCCTTCACCAAACCACACTGCTTCCAATTAGTGATCCTTTTAGGTTAACAAACAACTGTGCCTCAACATTCGTCAGCAGCAATTACCTGAAATGTCCACAAGGTGGAAATGTTGGATGATAGTAGTCATTTTTCTCTGTAAAACTTGATGCTACACTATCCAAGTGGAATAGTTAAATCGATATAATCTATTTTGCAGTAATGATATTTTTATTTTGTAATTTGTTATGTAGCCAGCTAGAATGTTTTAAATATTCAGTAATAATAGTAGTTAATATGGCTTTTTATGTGCCAGACAGTATTCTTTTTAAATCTTTTAAAGAAATAATATTATGAGGTGTTTGCTATTATAATCTTCATTTTAGCAATGAGGAATAGAGCATAGAGATAATAAATAGCTTATTCAGAGTGGCACATCTAGTAAATGATAGAGCTGGAATTCAAACCTAGACACTTATTGATATCTTTTTGAAAAAAGATAGAGGTTTGTTTTACCAGTGTGATTATGTAAATTTTACCTGTACATAAATTTAAGAGTACTGTTTTTAGTAAACTCTTATTAGCTGGATGTTTCTTGGACTGTATACTCCCTCATTTCCAAATCAAATTAGAAAATTAGACATAATTTTAAGACATAATTTAAGATATTATGTCTTAAAATGTTAACTGTGAATTAAAATACTAGTGGTCAAAAAAATTTTTTTTAATAAAATTTAAAAAATTAGTGGTCAGAATTTCATTCTTAGTGGTAGAAAACATATTAGATCCTCTCTGGAGAGTTCAGACTTTCTTACCTACCCCCCTCTGTCTAAAGTTACATATCTTAAGTTGTCCGCATTTCATCATGAAAACATTGGCCTAAGGAAATGCCACATTTATTGCTCTATGAAATATCTTGTACATGTGAGAAAAATGAAATAAATCAGTAAAAGTGTATGTTTTCTTTAGTTGCAGAACTTGAAGTGAAAACCAGAGAAAAATTAGAAGCTGCAAAAAAAAAAACAAGCTTTGAAATTGCAGAGCTTAAAGAGAGATTAAAAGCAAGTCGTGAAACTATAAATTGTTTAAAAAATGAAATCAGGAAACTCGAAGAAGATGATCAGACAAAAGAAATATAAACAGTTCTGAAGAGAACTCGATAGTAAGTGAAACTAAAAATAAGGTGGAGTTTAAAGGAGAGATGTACTACAAATGCTGCAATGTTTCTTAGAGGAACTGCACATATAGTTGTCAGCCATAGATTTCTCAGCAATGGGGTCAAAGTATTTGTACTTTACAAGCAATCTTTAATATAAAATATATGTGTATAATGCTGTATAGGCATTTTATCAACCCATTTCGGGGTAGTTCTGTGATACTAAGCACAATTTTAAAACATTTTTATTGCATTGTATGTATAGCTTATCCTTTTGACAGACATCAAAATTTCATTATAAAGTATAACTTGTACGAATTTTGTACTTCCCTAGTAGTTAGAATTCGTGGTAAAATTAATGTGTGTATTTAATTTCTTAAGTTCTTACCTGCCCCCATCCCAACTCTTTTGTATCTGATGTACCCAGTGCCCAATAAGCACTCAATAAATGCAGTTTACAGTTGCTGTTTCTGCCTCTTGATGTATTTCTTTGCCTTGAAGCAATTCACACTCTCTCGTTACAGTTAATGTATCTCCATAGTATTGTGACCATGCATCTCTTATTTGCAGTCACTGTAGCATACAGAAGCTCTCTGACAGCCAAGATCATATCTTAAGTATTGTTCTGCCTAACTCCCACAGTGTCATTAGTTTTACATAGAACAATATTCAGTCCTTCATGCCTGTTCCAAAGATATATAGTAGGGGACCCCAACTGGGGCCACAGACCGGTATCGGTTTGTGGCTATTAAGAACAGGGCCACACAGCAGGAGGTGAGTGGCAGGCTGGTGAGTGAGCAAAGCTTCATCTGTATTTACAGCCGCTCCCCATCACTCACATTACCACCTGAGCTCCACCTCCTGTAGATCAGAGGTGGCATTAGATTCTCATAGGAGTGGGGACCCTACTGTGAACTGGGCACGCGAGGGATCTAGGTTGTGCGCTCCTTATGAGAATCTAATGCCTGATGATCTGAGGTGGAGCTGAGGCAGCCCCATCACCCCCAGATGGGACCATCTAGTTGCAGGAAAACAAGCTCAGGGCTCCCACTGATTCTGCATAATGGTGAGTTGTATAATTATTTCATTATATGTTACAATGTAATAATAATAGAAATAAAGTGCACAATAAATGTAATGCGCTTGAATCATCCCAAAACCATCCCCACCCCATCCCCAGTCCGTGGAAAAACTGTCTTCCGTGAAACCGGTCCCTGGTGCCAAAAATGTTGGGGACTGCTGACATATAGGATGCAGCTGTGCATCAATTTTACATACTTCCCCTAATTTCTCTACCTTATCCTCAGGCTGTCCTGTTCAGATCCACATGGTGAGTCCTCTATTTTTGACTCATCTAATTTGAACATTAGTGGTACTTAATTTTTAAGGCCATGTTGGCTGACCCATCTTGGCAACCTAGGAGCAACAATAAGTAGGAAAGTATTTTGGAAAACATATAATATTAACATGTTACAAAGCTGCTAAAAATGGAAACCACACATGTGCCTAATGCAGATTCTATACCTTCTACAGAGTGATAACTAGCCACTCTAGTACTTTAAGATACTTTTAATCTACCTGCCCTGGTGGATTGGTTAATTTTTACTTTGTTGCTTTATTTTCTAGGTTGTGACATTTATAAGCATTATGGAGGTTGGACAAAGCTGTGGTCTGAGATTTCTGCCAGGGGTTCTCTGGGGGGTTGGAGATGGCACTTCTAATTGTGCTAGGCATCATTCAGCTCTCCCCTACCTTTTACCCCAATGCCCACAGTATAGGGTAGGGCTTGGGGATAAATCAAAAAAGAATGGGGAGAAGTCCCATTCTACTGGGTTTGCCAAAAGGTTAATTTGGTTTTTTCCATAAGATGGCTCTAGTAGCACTTACTTGTCTTTAACTTCATTTGAAACAATTTTGTTAGATTGTATGTGACAGCTGTCATATCAGCATGCATTTAAAAGACATCAAAATTGGTGAAGTTTTGTGTAGCCATTTTAATGTTGAAGATGGAAGAAAAAGCAGCATTTTCAGCATATTATGCTCTATTATTTCAAGAAAGGTAGAAACGCGGGGACTTCCCTGGCGGTGCAGTGGTTAAGAATCCGCCTGATAATGCAGGAGACATGGGTTCGAGCCCTGGTCCAGGAAGATCCTACATGCTGCGGAGCAACTAAGCCTGTGCGCCACAACTACTGAGCCCGCGTGCCACAACTACTGAAGCCCGCGCTCCACAAGAGAAGCCACCACAATGAGAAGCCCGCGCACTGCAACGAAGAGTAGCCCCCGCTTGCTGCAACTAGAGAAAGCCTGCGTACAGCAACTAAGACCCAATGCAGCCATAAATAAATAAATTTATTTTTAAAAACCCAAATATGCAAGATATATACAAGGATGTTCACTGCACTATTGTTTACATAACAAAAAATTGGAAACAAGGTAAATGCCCATCAATAGGAGCTGCATAAATTATGCTATGATATAGTGATATGATGGACTCCTCTGTAGTTGTCAAAGTGGATAAAGCACATCTGTATGCTCTGACATGAAAAAATACCTGGATTATACTGGTTGGTGAGCAAGAAAAAGGCACTTTGCAAAATAGTGTTCATGATTCCGTTTTTTGTAAATAATATTACATTAGCGTATAGAGAGAAAGCATGACTTGGAGGAATTTTCACCCATCTTAACAATAGGAAAAGGAATTATAGGGACTGTCAGTATCTACATAATGTGTGTGAATGTTAGACTTTTTTACAGTAATAGTGCATTTCATTTGCATTAAAGAGAATTTTAAAATAGTTTAAAACTTAAAAGGAAAAACTGATGTCTTTTGATTATCAGAACATTGCCTCCGATGAACCAGATCAATATGAAGTGTCATGTGACAGTTCAGAGAAATGAAATGTGACCTGTGAATGACGTGAGAAGCTGATGGGCCAGGACTTCTTCTGGAATTTTATTGGAGGGACTTATGGGTAAGATCCTTGCTCTTCAATGCATCATCCAGTGAACTGGGATCATAATCGTGATGTAAAAATAGGTGGTGAAAGGTGTGGGGTATATCTGACTTCTGTCCCAGTCTGGACTCTCTGATCTGGATTCTTAATTACTTTTAGTTATTTTTAATTAAAACAATGTGTAATTAATTAACCAACTAGATTGCAGTAGCCTGTGTAATATGCCCCATGACATCCCCAACTCTGGGTAGCCGCCCCCACTCCAATCTGCTTACTTTCTCACTTTCACTGGCTACCCACCCTAGCTTACCTGCTCTCTGTCCGCTACCAGACTTCATTGCTCTTCAGTAATTCCTTATCTACCCTCAGTGAATTCCTCAGCAATGCTGTTTGAAAATTCCCAGTCCACTGAATCACCACTCCCCTTATTCATTAAATTAATAGAGTCGTAAAACTAAAAGGCAGCTTAGAGAATATCTAATTCAATTCCCTCATTTGATGAGGGAGTAAAGTCTTGCAGATATTAAATGACTTGCAAAGTCACACAGTCCTTTGGAGCCAGAGGTAGAATTTGAACTCAGCTTTCTCTGACTGAGCAGTCATGGTATATCATTGTACGGCTCCACCAAGGCTTAGAGAAGAGCGTGTGAATTGGCAGGTTACTTGGAAAAGCTTTCCAAGGAAAAAGGAATCTGTAAATTGCAGTGTGCTGTTATTGATACAGTCAAATCTCTATCATCAAAATTTTGGTTTATTCTCCTTCCAGTTTATCTGGTCAAATCATGATCTCAAAATTAATGAGAATTGTCACCCCTACTTGGTTTCATTACATGCATGAACTGAAACCACAAGTCTATTTACTCTTATTATGCACATCAGCAGATGACCTCAGTTCTCATGTCATTGAAATCACAGATGCCATTCAAATTGACCCCGTAAACTTCTAGCTGTACAAAGTTTCTCTTTGTTCTCACCAAATCCTGCTTTCTTTCATCTCCCTAATGTTCTTCTCATCTGTGGTTTTGGTTTCAATTGATATGATGTATTACTGCAAATTTATAATTAGGGTAAAATCACATTACTTTCCTGAGCCTCAGTTTGCTTCAGTGAATATGAGTATACTACCCACCTCATGCAATTCTGTTTAAGGTAAGTGAAATAGTACATGTAAAAGCACTTGGAATGGTGGGAATAAAGAAGATAATAATGCTAGTAGCTGCTCATAAAAATCCTCAACAAAATACTAACAAACTGAATCCAGCCACATATAGAAAGGATTAAGTCATCTCATCACCAAATGGGATTTATTCCATAAATACAAGGTAAGCTCAACATATAAAAATCTGTGTAATACAGTTATGGGCTGAATGGTGTTCACTCAAAGTTCGTATGTTGAAGTCCTAACTAACCCCCAATACTTCAGAATGTGACTGTATTTGGAGATAAGGCCTTTGAAGGGGGTAATTAAATTAAAATGAGGGCATTAGGATGGGTCCTAATCCAATATGACTGGGTTCTTATAAAAGAGATTAGGAAGACCATGTGAAGACACAGGGAGAAGATGGCCATCTGCAAACCAAAGAGAGAGGCCTCAGAAGAAACCAATCCTGCCAACACCTTGATCTCAGACTTCTAGCCTCCAGAATTATGAGAAAAATTTCTGTTGTTTAAGCCACCCAGTCCATGGTACTTTGTTACGGTAGCCCTAGCAGACTAATACGTATACCATATTAATAGAATAAAAGACAAAAGCCACATGTGATCATCTCAATAGATGCAGAAAAAGCATTTGACAAAATACAATACCTTCTTAGGATAAAAACTTTCAACAAACTGGGGATAGAAGGAAACTTCCTCAACCTGATAAAGGGCATTTATGAAAAACCCATGTTAACATTATACATGATTGTGAAAGACTGGATGCTTTACCCCTAAGATCAGAAATAAAACAAGGATGTTTGCTTTCACCACATCTGTTCATTGAGTTACTAGAGATTCTAGCCAAGGCAATTAGGCAAGAAGAAGAAAAGCATCCAGATCAGAAAGGAAGAGGTAAAAGTACCTTTATTTGCAGTTGACATGATCTTGTACCTAGAAATACACACACACACACACACACACACACACACACACACACACACACACACACTATTAGAGCTAATAAATGGGTTTAGCAAGGTTGCAGGATACAAGATCAATATACAAAAATCAGTTATATTTCTTTTTTTTGAATTTTATTTTATTTTATACAGCAGATTCTTATTAGTTATCTATTTTATACATATTAGTGTATATATGTCAAACCCAGTCTCCCAGTTCATCCCAGCACACCCCTGCTTTCCCCCCCAAAAATCAGTTATATATATATATTTTTTAATTAATTAATTTATTTTTGGCTGTGTTGGGTCTTTGTTGCTGTGCACGGGCTTTCTCTAGTTGCAGCGAGCAAGGGCTACTCTTTGTCGCAGTGCACGGGCTTCTCATTGCGGTGGCTTCTCTTGTTGTGGAGCACAAGCTCAAGGCACACAGGATTTAGTAGTTTCAGCACGCGGGCTCAGTAGTTGTGGCTCGTGGGCTGTAGAGCGCAGGCTCAGTAGTTGTGGTGTATGGGCTTAGTTGCTCTGTGGCATGTGAGATCTTCCCGGACCAGGGCTCCAACCTGTGTCCCCTGCATTGGCAGGTGGATTCTTAATCACTGCACCACCAGGGAAGCCCTATATTTCTATATACTAGCAATGAACTGGAAGTAAAATTAAGAAAACAATTCCATTTATAATAGCATCAAAAAGGATAAAATACTTAGGAATATGACACCTAAAGCTCAAGTAACTAAAGAAAAATATAGATAAATTGGACTGTATCATTAAAAACTTTTATATTTCAAAGGACACTATCAAGATTGTAAAAAGACAACCCACAGAATGGGAGAAAAATACTTGCAAACTGTATATCTTACAAAAGCAACCAATTAAAAATTGGGCAAAATATTTGAATAGACATTTCTCCAAAGAAGAAATATAAATGGCCAATAAGCACATGAAAAGGTGCTCAAAATCATTTGTCACTACGGAAATCAGAACCCACTAGGATCACTGTAATAAAAGACTCAGACAATAACAAGTGTTTACAAGGATGTGAGGATGTGAGGAAATTGAAACTCTCATATGTTGCTGGTGAGGATGTAAAATGGTACAGCTGCTAAAGAAAACATTTGGGAGTTCCAGAAAAGTTAAACATAGAGTTACTATATGACCTAGCAGTTCTACTCCTAGCTATATACCTAAGAGAATTGTAAACAAAGGTCCACACAAAAACTTGAACCTGAATATTTACAGCAGCATGATTCATAATAACCAAGAGTAGAAACAACACAAATGTTCATCAGCTGATGAATGGATAAATCAAATGTGGAATATCAATACAATGGGTTATTATTCAGAATAAAAATGAATGAAATGCAGAAATCTTCTACAATATGGGTGAATCTTGTAAACATTATGCTAGATGGAAGATGCCAGGTACAAAAGCCACATATTGTATTGTCCACTTATGTGAAGTGTCCGTAATAGGCAAATCCACAGAGGTAGAAAGTGATTAGGGGTTACCAGGGGATAGGGGTATGGGAGGTGGGGAGTGATGAGGAAACCATTTCTTCTGGGGGGTGATGAAAGTGTTCTGGCGTTAGATAGTGGTGATTGTTGCACAACCTTGTGAATATACTAAAACTTGTATGCCTTATGGTGTGTGAATTATATCTCAATTTAAAAAATAATAATGCTAAGTGTTACCATTTACTGAAGACTTAATGGCCCCACACTTAGCTAAAGGTAACCCAGTGAATGCATGTTATTATCCCTACTTAACAAATAAGAAAACCTAGGTTCAAGGAGATTAAATGCTTTGCCCATAGTCACATATACAAGGAAGCATTTGAGCTGAGACTCAGGTCTAACTCCAAAGCCCCAACATTTAATCACTCCCAGCACCAAGCTTCCCCGATCAAAAATTGTTAATAGTTCCCATTACATATCTGTTAATACTCAAATAAAATATTTATGTGTGTATATATAAACACCACTTCAATATATATGCTATAGTAATATATAGAAAATATGTAGTAATATAGATGGAGTATTGTATATATATGCAGTAATATGTATACTATTATATATACTATATAATATGAAATATATAAGTAGTATATAATATAGGTTATATAATAATATATGTATTACCCACAAATCAATAAAAAAGGTTAAGTCAACGCAATAGAAAAATGGGCAAAAAATATAATTAAGTAATTCAGAAAAGGAAAAATCAAATGGTGGCCAAACCTTTGAAAAGATGTGTGAAGTCAGCAGTATTCAGAGAAATGCAAATTAATACAAGACCATTTCTCATTCATTATAATGACAAAATTTAAAGATTTCTAATACACAGTGTCACAGAGAGTGAAGGGGAATTGGTACTCATACATTGCTGGTGTGCAGTAAGATTAACAGCAATTTATAAGAATTTTACGTTTATCATTTAATCAAATAATTTCACTGCTAGGAAATACTCTCATGTGTACATAAAGATATTCATTGTTTTTGATAGTGAAAACTTGGATGTAAACTAAATGCCTACAGATACGTACACAATTTTATGTAAATTTTTAGAAAGGTTATTAACAGGAGTTACTTTTGAGGAAAGCACTGAAATTGGATTGGGCGTTGGGGAAGATGGGTAAAATGTTAACAAAACCTTTCCCCTTCCTGCTTGACAATTAGACCCTTGGTTAACTTTCTAGTTCTGTTTCTCAGGCAACTTGATAAGGATAATGTGTCAACCATGCTGCTAGGCAACACTGCACATAGGATAAATGACCCCTGTTTGGTAAAATACATCTGGAGTGAGAGAACTTCTCAATCCCTAGCAGGAAGTCCTATCTTTGGATTTCCCTGAATGCTGTGACTCTAGTAATTAGAAACCTGGAAGCTATGCCTATGAAGTTGTTACAAGAGATATCAGCTCCTGTAGGGAGTGATGCCTGTAAACCAAGGCAGCTTCCATGCTTGCAGGATGGTTGCCTTGCTTCCCTGAGTCTAAGCTGCACTGCTCAGGGGTCTACCACCAGAAATCCTGGGGGTGCTCACCCACACCCTGGCAGACATCTGTGGTTCCTGCTCTGTACCCTTTGGAGTATCCAAGTGTGGTCTACACTCGAGTTGTGAGTCAATGTGTAGTTGAACCTAAGAAGACTGCCCCCACCCCAACCTGTGATGGGCATGGTTGGAAGGGCCTTTATGACAAAGTGAAAATAAATCTGTAAGTTAAAAAATTAGTCTATACACACCCTCCTTTTCAACGAGTAGAATCTGCATGCTGTTCCTTAAATGTACCCTGCACTCTCCTGTTTCACACCCTCCATCTTCCTTTGTTAAAATATTTCCTTTCTTCCAGGCTTAAATTTCCCTTTCCCACTCCCAAGTAAGTTCATCTTCCTCTGAAGTACCATGGCATCTTGCTTCCTTCTCTTTTGTGTTGTAGTTCACATACCTCAAAAGGGTAAACTGGAATTGATGAACTCCTGGTTCCCGCTTGGAAACTATACATATATATATAAATATGTGGAAACTGATGTTAACCCTATACTTGTATTACCAGCCTTCAGACTTTTCACTCTTGGTAAAGAGCAGGGAGTTAGTTTTGTTTGTCTTGATAATAGAATGTAAAGCACTTGGCATGCCTACCATACAGGAAGTGCTCAATAAATGGTCGCTGTCATTTTATTGTTCTCTGCCACTTAACTTCCAGCACCTGCACCGGGATCTATTCCACACCAAGGCACAAGTCTAGTTGCAGATCTTGGCTTTCCCTTCATCTACTCTAGCCTGTCCCAGTGCTAGGCACAGAGTCTTGCCCAGCTCTGTCTCCAGATATCACAAAGAAGCACAAATAAGTCAGGTGGAAACACTTGGATTTGGCCTAAAATGGAGGCATTTATGTGGGTCTAATTATGCTGGGGTTGTTCCTATACTTAAGATTTTCAGAGATTAGACAGATTTATAGTTTGTTTTCTACTGAGGTTTCGTGACCAGAACTAAGCTATTTTTATATCTCTAAAAGGCAACCTAAAGTCCCAGGACCACCCTCTCCACTCTTCTAGAGTAGGGGTCCACAAATGTTTTCAGAAAAGGACTAGATGGTAAATATTTTAGGCTTTGCAGGCTATACATCCTCTGTCACTGCTACTCAGCTCTGCTATTGTAGCATGAAAGTAGCCATACTGAAACAAATGAGCACTGTCTCCTAATGAAAATGTCTTTAATGACACTGAAATTTGAATGTTCCTTCATTGTTTTTCATCATTGAAAAATGATGAAAAACATCCTTAGTTCACAGGCCATACAAAAACAGGCAGAGGGCCAGATGCAGCCCCAGGGCCACAGTTTGCTGATCCTTTTAGTATTTCTAAGACTAGGAATATACAAGAGTGGCCAACCCCAAGAGGGAGCTCTAGGATTTTTTCTGCAAATTCGGAATAAAAACCTGAGATTGGGCCTTAAATATCCCCATGGCCTGTAATGTCCCCAGTTGACTAGGTTAGTCCAAGTTACTCTATACAAAGCAGATTTGCTGAAGAACTGTGATGCAAAAGCACACGGACTTATTCCTTCCATTTAATTTCACCAAGGCTTGTCACCTTGCTGTCTCATGGGTGACTACAAAAGCATTAAATCATGAGGAATTCACTTCCTAACCTCCTAAACTCATTGCAGTTTTGTGTTTTCCTTCACTTTGATGCCCCTCATCAGAGACCTTGGGGCCATATCCAACTGGGCGGTTTTCCGGGTTTATCTTATTTAGTAGAAGTCACCACTTTCTTTTCCTTGAAACTTCTCTCTTTCCTCTTTCCATGTTATTTTTTCTGTGTTGTTTCTTTTTTTATATACCAGTCCTTTGGTCAATTTTCCTTAGTTTCTTTTAGTGTTTCCTCTTCCTCTGTTTATTCTATATTTTTTAGTCTCTAGAATTGTATCTTGAACCAGCAATTTTTTTCTCATGTACCCATGGCTTCAAATACAGTTTTTATGCTGACCGTCTGAAGCCTGGATTTCTAGTCCAAATTCCCATGCTGAACTCCAGACTTTACATTCATTTACTTCCTAAACAATATATTTGGATGTTCTGTGGGCATCTCAGTTGAACATGTCCAAAACTTAAGTTATCATCTTCCATCCCTATCCTCTCCCCATCATGAATTCCCTCCTTTGATAGCATCAGAACCAATCCAGTTTTCCATGTTGTCAAGGGTAGACAGTCTTTTCCCAACCTAGGCTCCTCTGGTGAGAACTGCAGTCGCTACTCACAGAGGTGAGTCCTGTGGCCCTTCCCCCTGGCTAGAGATGATTGGATTTGGGTGGATGCTTAGCCCAGTCTGAATCAGATTATCTCCTGGGATTATCTTCAACCATCACTGATGCTTGAACTAAAACTGGTGCAGCTATGTGCATGGAGAGGAATTTCAAAGTTGTGTACAGAGAGAAATTGAAGTTGATACACAAGGAAAAGCAGAAAGAGTAGAAGAAATGGCCTTAGAGTAATCTTGATTCTGCCCTCTCAACTCTCCACCTGCCTGTGCCTTGCCTGCAGGGCTGCCTGTGTCTCTGGATCACCACCTTCTAGATATAAAATAATTAGCCTCTAAACTTTTGCGATTAATTCCTATGTTAAATTCCCTCTGTTGCATTGTCTGACATGACTTTTATGCTCCTGGCTGGACCTTAACTAATGTAAGTGTCTTTGTCATAGAGATCTACATCATTTACTTTGAGAGCTGCCTATGTTTCACTTTTTTGAATATTCCACCATATATTTAATCATTTGGCTATTGATGAACATTTAACTTGTTTCCAAGTTTTTTGCTGCTACAGTTAGTGCTATAATGAACATCTCTGCATATATATGTATTTCTATAGGACAGAGTAAAATTGCTAGAAGTAATATTGCTAGATCCAAAAAGGGTGTATGTATTTTTTTTTTTAATCACTTTAAAGCAATTTATTTTTTGGCCACACCACGCAGCATGGGGGATCTAAGTTCCCCAACCAGGGATCGAACCCATGCCCCCTGCAGTGGAAATGCGGAATCCTAACCACTGGACCCCCAGGGAATACCCTGGGTATATGTATTTTTAAATTTTAGTGATAGTGCCAAATTTCTCCCAAAAGTTTGTACCAATTTATACTTTCTACAACTGTGCATTAGAGTGTTTCCCTACTCTCTGGCCAACTCTTCATCAGTCTTAGGTGAAAAATATTTCATTGTTTTGAATTACATTTCTTTCAATTCTGAGTGAGAATGAATATCTTTTCATATACTTATTGGCCATTTGAGTTTCTTTTTTTGTGAACTGCCATGCAACTGGTCTGATTTCTTTCTTTTTTCACTTAATATTATATAGCATGAACTTTATCTAGAACAATAATAAAAAGCAACACCGTAAGTAAGGACTGCACATTATTCCATTCTATGACTGTACCATATTCTTTTACTATTGGATACTTAGATTAGATTGTTTCCAGTTTTTTTCTTAACAGTTATATATTCTTAGATGAGGAATTATCAGGACATAAAGGGGTGTGGGTGTGTGTGCGTGTGCATGTGTGTGTGTGTGTTTAAGGCTTTTGATACATGTTGTCAGGTTGCTCAAGAAAACTTCTCCCCAGTTTGCACTTGCACCAGCAGACTATGAGGGTGCCCATTTCCCCATACAAAGGAATTCAGCTGAGAGGTGACTTCTGGAGTTTGTATCAAGAATTTCACATGCAAGACAATCGACTTGCAGCCCAAGTCATCTCCAGAATTTCAGGCTGGAGGCAGCTCAGGTCTCCAGCATAGCATATTTCTTTGTCCATCACTGACATTAAAACTACAGACCAGCCCCTTTCAATATATTCTCATTCATTCCACAACTATTTATTGAGCATCTATTGTGTGCTAAGAAGCTTTTTCTTGCCCTAGAGCTCTCCCATCCCAAATGGTGAGAGCCACAGTTACACATAATTAGAAATACCATAATATTTAGAAATGACTTGGGTTTTGGAGAAAGCCCAATATGGACTGTGTGAACTGGGACAGGTGCTTAATTTCTCTGAGCCTCAGTATTCTCTTGCATAACTGAAATTATAAAACTGATTTCAGGGGAATGATTTAAAGGGCCTGACTGCCCAGCACATTTGGGTGTTACCATAAGGATTAAAAGTGCTGGCTCTGAAGTCGGACTACGAGGTTTGAATCTTTGAATCATGGCTCCATTGCTTACTGGTTTTGTGATCACAGGCAAATTATTTACTTCTCTGTGTCTTACTTTACTCATGTTTAAAGTGGGCATAGTTATACTTACCTCATAGTGTTATTGAGAAGATCAAATGAGATGATATATATAAAATACTTAGCATAGTACCTAGAACCTAATAAGTGCTCAATTGATATATTTTAAAAACAGCTTTATTGAAGTATAATTTACATATTGTTATGGGCTGAATTGTGTCCCCCACTTCACCCCTCAAATTCATAGGTTAAAGTCCTAACCCCCAGTACCTCAGAATGGAACTGTATCCACAGATAAGGTCTTTGTTTGTTTGTTTATTTTTGCGGTACGTGGGCCTCTCACTGCTGTGGCCTCTCCCGTTGCAGAGCACAGGCTCCGGACACACAGGCTCAGCGGCCATGGCTCGCGGGCCCAGCCGCTCCGTGGCATGTGGGATCTTCCCGGACCGAGGCACGAACTCGCGTCCCCTGCATCGGCAGGCGGATTCTCAACCACTGTGCCACCAGGGAAGCCCCACAGATAAGGTCTTTAAAGATGTAATTAGATTAAAATGAGGTCATTACCATAGACCCTAACCAATATGACTGGTGTCCTTATAACAAGGGGACATTTGGCGACAGATGTACAGAGGGAAGATGATGTAACGAGACTTCCCTGGTGGTGCAGTGGTTAAGAATCTGCCTGCCAACACAGGGGACATGGGTTCAAGCCCTGGTCCAGGAAGATCCCACATGCCACGGAGCAACTAAGCCGGTGAGCCACAACTACTGAGGCCACGTGCCAAGAGCCCGTGCTCTGCAGCAAGAGAAGCCCCAGCAATGAGAAGCCCACGCACTGCAACAGAGAGTAGCCCCCGCTCACTGCACTAGAGAGAGCCCGCGTGTGGCAACAAAGACCCAACGCAGCCAAAAATAATAATTAATGTTTTTAAAAAAGGGAAAAAAAAGATGACGTAAAGATAAAGGGAGAAGATGGCCATCTGCAAGTCAAGCAGAGAGGCCTGGAACAGCTCCTTCCCTTATAGCCCTCACAAGGAATCCATTCTGCTGACACCTTGATCTCAGACTTCAGCTTCCAGAATTGTCAGAAAATAAATGTCTATTGTTTAAGCCACCCAGTCTGTGGTATTTTGTCCTAGCAAACTAAGACACATGCCATAAAATTCACCCATTTTAGTGTATAATTCATTGATTTTTAGTAAATTAACAGAGTAGTACGATATAATATTATTTTCATCACTCCTCAAAGAAACATTGTCCGTACTTTCAGTCACTCCCCATTCCCACCTTTGGCCCCAGGCACCTGCTAGTTTCCTCTCTGTCTCTATAGATTTGCCTTTCTGGACATTTCATATAAATAATCTCCAATGATTAGGAAATTTTTTATATTGAGTCAGCCCATTCTATAGCTTGATAATCTGTTTATTAAATCTTCATATATTGAACCCAGATCTGTCCTGTAAACTGAATATGACATACTGAATATAATATATTCATGACATACTTACATTCATGACATACTGAATATACTGAATATAACATAATATAACATATAACATATAACATATGTTATACAGTAACATATTCCTGATATAGTTTATTTCCAATATAAGTAAGACAAAAATTATTATGTATACCACAGAATAGTTGGAATAGGGCTGAAATATTCAGTCAAAATTAGCACTGTAGTCATAAATTAAGAAATTATAAGTTTGTTTTTAGCAATCAATAGGGGAAAAGTTTGACAAAAGAGACTATGAGGGAGAGTGCTTTTTTGAGCTGCAGAAGGATTGAGACAGTCCAAGGAGGATTTCAGTCGAACTGCTAGTGAGAAACTATTTTTTCTTTGGTGAGACCTGAACAGACAAGCTCGTCCCCAGAGCCGCTCAGGCACATCTGATAACTAATTGGGACATTCTATCAGGCCCACGTGTGCGGGGCCACGCCTAGGCGGCAGAGCATCCAAACTGCCAAAGACAATGTTGAGGCTGCACAGAGATGGGGCTTTGTATCACGCCCCTTCTGTTGAAAAGATCCACTTAGATGAAATCTAGCTAGGGCATTATGTCAAAACTGCAAGTGAAGAGGTCTTTGCTTTTCTCACCTGGAAGACTTGGTTTCCTGTTAACTTTACCATCCCGTAGTAACTGCAAACTAAAACTATGCACAGCTGTACATATGCATGCATATGGAACCATTTATTCAAGAATACTTATTAATTGTATGTGCCACATGGTACTGTTCTAAGCACTTGGGAATATATCAGTGAATAAACAAGGGTCCCTGTGCTTGTGGCATTAGCATTCTAAAAGAGAAAGTCAGAAAATAAACAGTAAACATAATAATAATAAATAAGTTAACTAAAGCTTCAAGTCAGGTGTTAAGTTAAAGAAAATCAGAGCAAGGTAAGGGGGTTAGGATTGCTGGGGGTGACCATAGACGAGGTTGCAATTTTATTTTTTTGCTTTTGAAAAAAAAACTGTTGAGATATAATTGACATACAAAAAGCTGTACATATTTAAATATAAAGCTTGATGAGGGACTTCCCTGGTGGTCCAGTGGTTAAGAATCCCCCTTCCAATGCAGGGGACTGGGGTTGGATCCCTGGTTGGGAACTAAGATCCCACATGCCATGAAGCAACTAAGCCTGCGTGATGCAGCTACTGAGCATGTGGGGCACAACTACAGAGCCCACATGCTCTGGAGCCCACACACCACAGCTGGAGAGAAACCCAAGCACCACAACAAAGATCTGTGTGCCACAACTAAGACCTGACGCAGCCAAAAATAAAATAAATAAATAAATAAATATTAAAAAAGAAAACAACTCGATGAGTTTGGAGATATGTATAGATCAGTGAAACCATCACCAATCTCGATACCATAAATGTATCTATCATCTCCAAAAGTTTCTTCCTGCCCTCTATGCTTTCCTTTGCTTTCCTTTTTATTTATTTATTTATTATTTTTTTGACTGTGTCAGGTCTTAGTTGTGGTACGCGGGATCTTCGTTGTGGCATACGGGATATTTTGTTGCAGCACGTGGGCTTCTCTCTGGTTGTGGCGTTCAGGTTTTCTCTCTCTAGTTGTGGTGCGTGGGCTCTGTAGTTTGTAGCACGCACTCTCTAATTGAGGCGCCAGGGCTTAGTTGCCCAGGGGCATGTGGGATCTTAGTTCCCTGACCAGGGATCGAACCTGCATCCCCTGCATTGGAAGGCAGATTCTTTACCACTGGACCACCAGGGAAGTCCCTGCTTTTCTTTTCTTTTCTCTTATCTTCTCTTTCTTCTTTTCTTTTCTTCTCTTCTCTTTTCTTTTCTTTTCTTTTCTTTCTTCTTTCTTTCTTGTGATGAGGTTACAATTTTAAATAGGTGATCTATGTAGGCCTTACTGAGAAGGTGGCCTTAGAACAAGACATGAAGGAGGGGATAGACTTAGCAATTATCTCTGGAAACAGTGGTAGAAGGAACAGCTATAGTAAACTCCCTAAAGAAAAAGCATTCCTGCTGTGTTTGAGGAGTATCACAGAGGACAGTGTGGCTAGAGCCGAGTGGGCAAGGGTAGAGGAGTGGAAGGTGAGCTTAGGTGGATAATAGGAAGCCAAGCCACGTAGGGTCTTCATGTACCTTGCAAGGACTATAGTTGTTATTCCAAGGGAGATGGGGACCATACGAGCAACATGACCTGACGTAAGTTTGGAAAAGACCCCTCTAGCTGGACTGGAGGGGAGGAAGGATAGAAGTAGGAACGTTGGTTGGGACCCTATTTCAGAATCCAGACAAGAGATGATGATGGTCGGGGTTGGGAGCTGGGGATGAGCTATGTTTGTGCAACTGGATATTCATTTTACCCAGTGAATATTCATAGGCACTGTGCTATGTGCCAGGATGCTGTGGTGGCCAGCCTAGTGACACTGCCTCCCCTATCACTATAAACAGCTAATGGTAATGATTAACATGGACAGAGGGCTTGCTGCAAAGCCAGGTCAGCTCGAAGCACTTGACAGGTATCTTCTCAGTTAATATGGACCTATTTCGAGAGCTCAGGTACCACTATAGTCCCCATTTAAAGGTGAGGAAAGTCAAACATCGAGAGGGTTAGTGAATAGCCCAAACTTGCACAATCAGGCAAAGTCAGAATTCAGGTGCAGGGGGTTGGGCTGCAGAGTGCCTTCCTTAGAGTTGGCGGGTGTGATGAGGGTTATAATAGGATGATATGGGACGGAGGAGATGACACTGAAGCTGATTCAGTTTGTTAAGGGTGGGATGCATTGTAAAGTTCGGTAGATCAAGTTTTCCTATCAGTCTTCTTTTCCAGCTATTCCTGCACATTAGTAAACAAGTTATCTGTGCAGTTTCTTTGATACCTTATCCATAGAGAAATGACAGTGCATCCAGATGTGATCCCTGCTATGCTATCTCATTTAAACTGTAGTGCTCATCCCCCATCCAGTTCACATCTGAGCGTGTAGTCCTTTCCATGATTATCACCCAAATGGAGTCACTTCACAAGTCAAAAAAAAAAAAATCTAAACAACAATGGCATATCTGATAAAGAGTGCATTCTTGATTATCCTACAAATTGGACAAATGTTTTAGTCTTAAGTGATACTGGAATAGAAAAAAGATTCAAATTTTTTTTGGTTTTTTTTGCGATACGCGGGCCTCTCACTGTTGTGGCCTCTCCCGTCGCGGAGCACAGGCTCTGGACGCACAGGCTCAGCGGCCATAGCTCACGGGCCCAGCCGCTCCGCGGCATGTGGGATCTTCCCGGACCGGGGCGCGAACCCGTGTCCCCTGCATCGGCAGGCGGATTCTCAACCACTGCGCCACCAGGGAAGCCCAGATTCAAATATTTGACATCCACAAACTCGATCCACTTCTGTCCAGAACTTTCTGTTTAGTTTACTTCAAAATAAGATGGGAATTTCTTGGCATATGATGTCTAGAAGTAGGAGAATGCACTGACTTCTTAAACAGAGAATCCCCTGGACTTCCAGGGTCAGAGCCAGCTTGGCCCACTGAGAGGTGACCAGACCTTGAAGCCAACTGACTTGGGATTAACCAGGGTGATGTAGTTGATTGCTCATCAGTGGCATTGGGAATGAATTTGCACTGCCTTGCGTTTACGTGACTTTCTTTCTCAGGGACAATGTTGCCATAAATTGTTTTGTGAGATATCAACAACTTGGCAAGGAAAAAAGTCTTTGACAAAGTACTGTAGCTATTGGAAGGGCAAAACTTTGGGAAATCCCACCCAAATTCCTGCAGGATGCAGACAGGTGTCCACAAAGAGCATAAGCAGAGCAATTCACAACCCCTAGAATCATGCATGGTTCAAGCCCGTATCACGTGCACAAGGAGCAGTACTTTGCCCTCAGAGCCAGGGGCCCTGAAGGCAGTAAGAGACGAACACGAGAACTTGTTTCCCCAGTTGGCCTTTGTACCCTTCTATTCCAGTATTTCTAACTTAAGTCATTAAGTGGACAAAAGTCCAGTGTACTCAGTGGTTCCAAGCCAACATTTAGTGTCACAAAAGTATTTAGAGCTAGTAATGGACCCAGTGACAGTGACGGTTTCAAAGCAAAATTGGGAGTGAAGTGGCCTGAATGCTTGGTGAAAGGTGGTACATCTATAAAAGCCAAGGCCATAGGTATGGGGGGACAGGTGGGGGAAAAGCATGTGTGCAGGGACATGACCACATGTGAAACGGACTGGGAGGGGAAAGATGTCTGAAAGTCAATGCAGGAAGGGAGGGGTGGGAGGAGAAGAGGGTGGGTGACTGGCTGGGGGCTCCAGGCAGGAACTGCAGCCTTTCTTTAAATGTCCTGTGGGTCACTGTCCGAAGGTGGCATCTCTCACTCTGAAGGATTCCTATGAAGATTAAGACACCTTGAAATACATTTTTTGTGGAAGGTCAGTTCACATCTGTTTTCTATTTGTCATGTTCTGTCAGCACTTCTCTGAAAACAGAGCCATTACACCAGCCCTAGAAGCCAAAGGCAGCTGGATCCTCTAGGCCTGGCACCTTCCAGGCCCTCAGTCCCACCTCAGTGGAAGAACAGTGAACCCAGCTCCATGCCCTCTTACGGACACCACCACTAACCCTCACCTGTACGCTGTGCTTCAAAGAGCAAACAGGGACAAATACTTCAACCTGGCTCATGAGCTGTTCTCCTGCCTGTAAAACAACATAACAAGAAACAGTTTCAAGGCTTTTCAATCCTCTGATGTGTTTAATTTGTTATCTAGCAAGCAATAAAAAAGAAAAAGAAATTCTCCTGATTTTTATATTCACAGTCCGCTAGCTAGTGAACTGGAGTTTGCCCAAGAGGCTTATTGCAAAGTGATTGGTCGCAGGGAAAGACCCAGAACTCAGTAATACTCACCGTGGCCTTGTGATGTTTATCAG
Organism: Tursiops truncatus; assembly: GCF_011762595.2. Taxonomy (NCBI): domain Eukaryota; kingdom Metazoa; phylum Chordata; class Mammalia; order Artiodactyla; family Delphinidae; genus Tursiops; species Tursiops truncatus. The sequence continues at coordinate 47,187,019 of NC_047044.1, read as the reverse complement.
AATGGTGAAGATTTCCAAATGGTGCTTATCAGTATGTGAAGGCACTTATCACAAGTAAGGAAAGATCTCCATTGATTTGGTTCAAAGGGCAGTCCAATACGCACAGTGGGTCATGTTCCCTGCCCACCTCCCTGCAAACCTCCCACCACCATCAGATGACCTAGGTTGGCTTCACCAAGGTCTGGGTTTGATATTACAAGGCACCTAGGACAGTCCACTTTCCTCTCAGGTCCATGTGTAGCGACTGACTTCCAATGCTTAATTTTGATGTTAAGAATACACTCGGTGGGAGATGGATGGTTAGTTCCCAGTTTGGTTAGGGCTGAATTATAAGATCTTGGCTGAATACCTTTGAGGCTTTGGAGCAGATGAGAAAGGATGACCAACTGCTAATGCATAAGGGCTACGTGGGTGGGAGGCTAAAACTCCTGTGACTAAATCCTTTGTTTTTCAAGTCTAATTATCTGTGTTCTCCACTAGGAATTCTGTGATGTTTTAGGACTAGCTTTAAAGTGGAGAAATATTTAATTTTATCAATCACTATCCATGTGCTGTGTTTCCAGGACTGTTTATTTATTGGTGTCTCTGTAAAAATAACAGCAACCACTTGTCATTGTGGAAAGAGTCCCAGTGGAAATCAGTAGCACTTAGTTTGATGTTGGCACTTTTGTTGCATGCCTCCCCAGAAATGCTTTACTTAATATTTTTACAGTAGAAAAAAAAGTAATCAAAGCTTTTGAAGCCAGATGTCCCTTTAAAAAACTGCTGATAGGGTATCTTTTCTCAAATAGAAAGAGATTTCAGTTAAGATGATCAAATAAAATCAGTTATATTTAAGTTTCTGGCTTGTTTATCTTTTTCAAATAAAGCTGTGTATTCTAGCACAGAAATCAAAGGTCATTGTTCTGACAAGGATTCTGGTGATTGTCTTGTTTTAGGGAAGCCATTTTAGCAGTGACTTCAGCCTTGGCAGGTGATAATGCTGTTCTAGTCCTGTTCGGAGGTTGGAAGAGTTCCAAAATCTAAGTCAATTTTGGACTGCAGATACTCTGCTTGCAATTTGTATAAGGCACTTTTTACCTGTTTTCTGATCTGCACCAAATCTTTTTTTTTTTTTTTTTTTTTTTTTTTGCGGTATGTGGGCCTCTCACTGTTGGGGCCTCTCCTGTCGCAGAGCACTGGCTCCAGATACACAGGCTCAGCAGCCGTGGCTCACGGGCCCAGCCGCTCCGTGGCATGTGGGATCTTCCCGGACCGGGGCACAAACCCTTGTCCCCTGCATCGGCAGGCGGACTCTCAACCATTGTGCCACCACGGAAGCCCCTGCACCAAATCTTGATTGACAACTCTCTATCCCTCTTTTTCAAAGGTCGATAATAGGGAATTCCCTGGCGGTCCAGCCGTTAGGACTCCGAGCTCTCACTACCAAGAGCCCAGGTTCGATCCCTGGTCAGGGAACAAAGATCCTGCGTGCCTCGCAGTGCAGCCAAAAAAATAAAGTAAGACGTCAATAATAAATAAATGCCGCTCTAAAACATTTACCTGTCAACAAAGTGATGTATGTGTCGGAGGGAGTAAACAACCAAGAATCAGAGTGACTTCAGTTGGTTTTTCCTCTATGTATTTCCCTTGGTAGAATCCATCCTTGTGTGATACTTAACTCTTGTTTATCTGTTTCATATCAAAGTACAACCTACATAATCTAAATATATTTGGGCTAATCCTTCAGCCTTGCTACCTCCTCATCATCAATATTGCCATTAAATTGTAAATATGGTTGGCCTAAGTTTCACTGCAAACATTTCTCCTGCCCACCTCTCTAACCATTCTTTCCTTGGGACCCAATTCAAGTGTCACATCCTCTGAGGCCTCACTTTCCCATTCTCAATCATCCCTCCATGAATAGATCCTCCCTTACTTAGCATACACCTCTACTGTGCTCATCCTAGTTTATAGTCATGTGCTTATGTGTCATTCTCACTGGTTCGAATGAGAACCCCATCAGAGCCCGGGCTGTGCCTCGTCCACCTTTGTATGTCAGCATCTGGCTCAGTGTCTGCCATTATAGAAGGCTTGTCTAAATGCTTGTTGATCGAAAGGGTGCCATGTGCTGGGCACTCCAACGGGATGAAAGATGGAGAAGGAGTCTGTCTCTACTCCCAAGGAGCGTAGAATGTAGTGGATCACAGAAGACCTAGCCATAAATACAATATAAGAATGTGTGTGACAGGTGGCATTATCAGTGAAACATTTGAGATGGGCCTGGAAGGATGTGGGAAGAAGCTTACAAGCAATGGACCTGCATGAGCAAAGGGAGAAAACATGAGGTAACTTCACGTTGTCTGGTGAATTTCAAGTTGTCCAGGTTACATTAGGTCAGTGTCCAAAAGCAGTGGGAGATAAGGCTGGAAACCTAATTGAGCCTGGATGGCTGAAAGTCATAAGTTTTGGATTATCTTTTTCAAATAATGGAGAACTACTAAAAGTCTCTGATCTACCAAGAACAGTGTGGGGAGGATGGATTGTCATTGCTTTGAGGTTTAAATATAACTGGATTGCTGAGAAGAACATGGATAGGAACCTTGACTAACTGCATGTTTCATTCTTTCAGCTACCAAACGTCGAGCGGTAGAAGGGCATAATCACAGCAGTGTTTTAGAAGAATAATTTTCTGAGGTATAAGGAATGAGATATGAATGATGCGTAGGAGGCAGGGAGGCTAGTTGGGAGGCCAGGAGTTTTGAGCATCTGAAGAAATGCTTTGGATGTCAAAGGAAAGGGGTGAAGTGATTTGCAAACTGCGTTGCTGTGAAATCTCCATCAACAGTTAACTAGTCAGGCACCTGGATGGTAGGGGGGAGGGGGCGGAAGGCAAGATGATGAGTTGTGTTTCAGATGTATTAAATCTGAGGTGCTGGAAATACATCCAGGAGGATATTTCCAGCAGATCATTGGAGATATGTGAAAAGAACACGAGGAAGAGACATTATAGACTGAGAGATATTTGGCAGCTCTTCACATAAAGGGATGGATGGCAAAAGCCGCATGACTTGGTGAGCCCACGGAGGTGAATGGGGACAAGAAAGAAAATTCCAGGAATTTTAGGAAAAGCTTTCATTTAGGGAGCAGAAGTAAAACAGCCAGCAACATTGGCATTAAGGATCTAATAGTACCAGGAGCATAAGGTGCTAAGGAAGCCAAGCTGGTTGTGGTCTCTACAGAGGTGACAGAGAGAGGCAGAAAGTTCAAGGACAATGAGGATGGAGCGCACACCTGTGTATCTCATAACTGGAAAATCACCAGCGACTTTCAAGAGGAAACTTGCAGGTGAAAGATAGGGACAAAACCAAACACTAGCAAGGGATTGCAAACTCAGATGCTTATAAGGACCTGACAGGTGATAGAAGTGAGCAAAGAGGGTCAGAGGAGACTGTGATGACCTACTGATCACAGGCCCCACCCACAGCTGCTGTACCCAGACCACTGTTGCCACATGGAAAGGGTGGCCCAGGGCAGCCAGCTGTCTGATCTTTACAGAGAATACCCAAATCCTTAATTTTTAAGTGAAATTTCCCAAATGAAAAAACTCTGTGGGAGTCAAGTGAAACTCTTATCAATTGTATCTGGTTTTTGAGCCACCAGTTCTAGCAACCTCTGCTAGTTTTGAAGGCATTGATGACAGGACAGGAATCTTTTGTATATAAGGCAGTGCAAGAGTAACCAGTCTGATGGGTGTTTTAGAGACTGGAGTGCTAGCTGGTGTCAAAGGGAAGATGAAAGATTCTGGGGCAAGAGGTCCAAGGAGCAGGTGAGAGGCATGAGATCCTGAGGGAGAAGAGACACCTTTTCCTTTCAGATGAGAAGTATGAAGAGAGTGAAAAACAGAGAAATGTTAAATGTTGGGAATGGGCGTTGAGGTAAATGAGGGAAGTTTAAAGACTGTGAACTTAATGTCATCAATGGACTCTAAGAAGTAGAGATTACCTTTTGAGGATGAGGGTCGTGAAGACTGCACTTGGGCCTTGGGAGGGTGAGGAGTGTTTGCAACAGTCCCCAGGGTCAGGATTCACCAAGTGACAAATTAAACAAATAAAGACCTGGTTGAGATTGATAGCATACATCTACAGGGATTTTCCATTTAATCAGCACTTTTTAAGTGGCTTCTGCATTCTGGGCAGTGAGCTAAGCCCTGGGATTTCTGATCAGGTTAAGCGGGTAGATGAAGAAATAAGTAATTACCACAAGGCTGTAAATGTCATAAAAGGCGTATAATCAGGGTGCTATTGAGAAAACAGGAGAAACATCCTGGAAGACTTTCTGAGGAGGGGCATTTAAGCCTATGTTTGAAAGTTAAGTTGTAGTTGCTATGAAGACAATGGGGAAAGTCAGAAGAGGCATTATATAGAAAACACTAGAGGTAACAACAAGCATGGTGTGCTCTGGGAATTTCAGCTAATGCCACGTGTCTGAAACACAGTGCCCTTTGCAGAGTGGGAGGGGATGAAAGTGATGAGTTAACATGAAGAAATATGAATGGTCATGGAACCTGGACTTGTCCTATAGATGAGGAAAAGCCCTGGAAGGATGTCAGGCATGACAGTGACATCATCAGCTTGTTTGTTAGAAAGAGCATGCTGGCTAGAAGCAAGAAGGTCAAGAAGGAGACCAATTTCGATGTGCAATTATGTGCAAAAAAAATTCAGCCACGAAGGATATATCTTGATTGATTGAAGTTAATAATGGCAATCTCAATCTCTTCATCCACTGATTGACCTAGGGTTGGGGCATGCAGCCCACTTTAGGTTAATAGGGTATAAAAGGATGTATACAAGGAGCCTCTGGGAAGCAGTTCTTTGAAAAGAAGGAAATGCTTGAGAAGAAAGTTTCTCTTGTCCCTTTCCTTCCTCTGCTTCCAGATGTTGCTCTTTGGAGATATACTGTTCGGAGCTGCAGCAATCATTTTGAAGTCTGTGAGATCTGTTTTCATCAAAGAAAGACAGGAGCCACCGCTTCTTTCCTTTTCCCCTTCCTCCTTGATGGACCACTCTGGGCACCATGATTCCATAGGGCTTGACCAAGCAACTCACTGTTTTCTCATGAAACCAGAGCCGATTGCCTAATGCACCACTTTACGTTTACTATTTCTCCATCCCTGACTGACTTCCTTTTTACTCACTCATGCTGCTCTGGAATTGTATTCCCTTCTTTTTTATATATAAATTAATTAATTAGTTAATTAATTAATTTTTGGCTGCGTTGGGTCTTTGTTGCTGCGCATGCGCTTTCTCTAGTTGCGGCGAGTAGGGGCTACTCTTCGTTGTGGTGCACGGGCTTCTCATTATGGTGGCTTCTCTTGTTGCAGAGCACGGGCTCTAGGCATGCGGGCATCAGTAGTTGTGGCACGTGGGCTCAGTAGTTGTGGCTCCCGGGCTTAGTTGCTCGCGCATATGGGATCGTCCTGGACCAGGGCTCAAACCCATGTCTCCTGAATTGGGAGGCGGATTCTTAACCACCGTGCCACCAGGGAAGTCCCAGGAGGAGAATTTTAAGAAGACAGTGCCTCAAATATTGCCACAAGGATGAGAAGAATAAGGAAAAGCCTTTGGAATTACTTAGAAGCAGTCACTGGTGTTCTTTAAAAGAACAGTTTCAGACACTCCAGCTGCTAGCCAGAATAAAGTCATTGCAACCAGGGTTAAACTTGAACAACTAGAAAACTGGATAAAATATATGAAACAACTGTTTTCAGACTTTGGACAACAGGTAGTATGGAACTGTGATCCCTGAGAAAAGGTGGCCCTAAGATGGCCCTGGCTTTCTGCCCTGAGACACACGCCTGGCCATGGAGCAGGGAAGTGGGTCCCATGTAAACCCCAATGATTGTATTGAATTGAGGAGACAAAGATCAGAGTTCAGGACACCTGAAGCTACTGCAAGCTGTAGGGCAGAGTTGCAGGGAGGAGGAAGCTACTTAGAAAGAGAGTTCCACAAATCTGTATGGGCTCATTTTGAGTCTTTGCTGAATACAGTGAAACTCCACAGTTTGGGTAAAGAGGTTGGGGAGCTGTGAGCTGAACAGTCCCTGAGGTTACACAGGGCAGGATTGCTCAAGTTCTGACTAGCCAGAGAGGAGTGTCCTCAATGATCACTAGGAACATTCAAATAGAGACCCGAGAAAGGCCATGCTTTAGTGGTGTTACTTAACTAGTCCTAGAATAAAGGCTACTTTATGTCTCCCCTAAAAAGGCTTAAAAACAAGCCCCCAATGGATCAAGTACCCTTTACTGTCCGTCACAACAAAACACAACAGTCTTTAAAGAAAGGCAACAAAATCTAGACACTCAACAATGTAAAATGCAAAATGTCCAGTAAAAAATTACTAAAAATGCCAAGAAGCAGAAATATGTGACCTATAACCAGAAGAAAAATTACTCAAAGGAAACAGACTCAGGAATGATAGAGATGCATAGAATTTGCAGACAAGAATGTTAAAGCAGTATTATAACTATGTTTGACTATTTAACTGAAAACATGATCAATGAGGAGATAAATGGAGGACATTAAAAAAAAAGTGAAGTTTCAACAGAGCTGTGGAGAGGGATACAAGACTGAAAACAGGGAGGGGATGAGGAGGGCAAAATGAAGGTAGTGGGCAAACACCGATTACTTCAGAAGTAGGACTTCAGTAGGGACTTCTCTGGTGGCGCAGTGGATAAGACTCCATGCTACCAATGCAGGGGGCCCGGGTTTGATCCCTGATCAGGGAACTAGATCCCACATGCATGCCACAACTAAGAGTTCACATGCCACAACTAAGGAAACTGCCTGCTGCAACTAAGACCTGGGGCAACCAAATAAATAAATAAATATTTTAAAAAAGAAGAAGAAGTAGGACTACAAAGACAGAAAGGGACAGCAAGGCCTATCAAAGTCTTGGGTTGTTGGTTTATCTTTTCTTTCTTTTCCCTAGAAAGAAACTGAGAAGCTAAAAATGAAAACTAAAGAGAAGGAGGTTGTTGGGAAGGAAATGTTTAATTTGGTTAGAAAGAAGAAATTGTGTGAGGTTAATGGCTTTAGGAAGCTTTAGGAGAGAAAACTTTTATCTCTAAAGAGAAGAGGAATGATTTTTCCCTGAGGTAATGGAAAGAAGGTGAATATAAAATAGAGACAGAAAGTTCAAGAGAATTAAACAAGGCCAAGGTAATGAACGGAGTTTCAGTGAACAGTAGGCAAAATCATTCACTAAGAGGCCAACTAGAAGAGGCCAAGGGAATCCAGTGAGTGAGCAAATGAGAAGAGGGAGCCTGAACCGGTGACTGTGGGAAACAAGCCTCAGAGAAAATATAAGATGAATAAAAGGATTACAAATGTGTATCCCCAAAACAGCCACATTTCCCCAAACACTGTGAATTGATTGGACGCCAGAGTCAGTAAGAAGGGAACCCTAGAATGCATAGGAGGAGGGATTTGAGTTTAAATGTTAAAAGGAAAATGATTTCCCTTTTTCTTTTAGTATACTAAATCCTAGTGAAAACTTTCTGGGAGAATAATGATGTGGAGGAGGTTAGAACTGTGAAGAAACTGTGGACTGGGAAAGAAGAAGGAAAATGAGATGTGGGGAAAACTTTGGATGAGCTGGACAAGAGTAGAAGGGCTGTGAGCATCAGACTAATAATTTTTTTTTTTTGCCGTATGCGGGCCTCTCAACGTTGTGGCCTCTGCCGTTGCAGAGCACAGGCTCCAGATGCGCAGGCTCAGCGGCCATGGCTCACGGGCCCAGCCGCTCCGTGGCATGTGGGATCTTCCCGGACCGGGGCACGAACCCGTGTCCCCTGCATCGGCAGGTGGACTCTCAACCACTGCGCCACCAGGGAAGCCCTAAATTTTTGTTTTTGAAAGCACATTTGTAAACTTGGGTAATAACTTTGCATAAGCGACATTTGGTTGCAGTAAAAACTACAGTTACATTTCTGTATTGTGTGGCGAGGTGGAAGAGTCAGGCCAAGAGTCAGAAGGCTTAATGTTGTGTCTGGTCTCTGACACTGACCACCTCTATGGGCTAGTAGTCTCATCTCTCTGTGTCTGTTTCTGCATTTGTAAAATGGGCAGAATGCCAATTATGCCTATTCCAGATGTATTTGCACAAATCAGATTTGAGTACATGAAAACACTTTGTATGCTGTTAAATGCTATGAAACACAAGATAAGTGTAGACTATTTTGTGCTTTCTACCCAGCTCACAATGACTCATCTTTCTCTGAGGGTTGCCTTCCCATCCACTAGTATGACTCCAGGTCCCCAGCTGGATTTACTACATCACCCCACTCACCTACCCACAATTGATTGGACCAGGACTGAACACCTAATCCTAGATGGACCAATCAGGTTCCCTCTTCTGAGAATTTAGAATTGGGACCAAGACTATCCAGTTTGAACTGAGCATTTGAACAGAAATGTAAACTCTGGAGCAATGGATTGGCCATCTGCTGCCTGCTGAGGGCATGGAGATGCAGAGAAAGCCGGTCTAGAGAGAGAATGAAGCTGATAGACAGGAAGAGTTTGAGATGAGAGGAAGAGAGAGAGGTTATTACTTCTGATAGCTGCACAGTTCTGGGTTCTTCCTCCCGAGGCCTGACTACTTTACTGTTTCCATAAAACACTCCTATGTCCTATAAATAAAATCCTTTGTTGTTTTCTTTCTTTGTTTGTTGTTGTTGTTTTGCATAATATGGCTCAAGTGTTTTTCTGTAATTTTCAACTAAAGAAATCATATTTACCCAGAACTTCGGAATGTGACCTTATCTCCTATTTGGAGATAGGATCTTAGCAGATATAATTAATTAAGATGAGGTTATTATACTAGATTACAGTGGGTTTTAATCCCATGACTTATGTTCTTACGACAATACAAGAGGACACAAGAAATACACACAGAGAAGAAGTCCATTTGAGGATGAAGGTAGGCAGAAATTAGAGTTATGCTGCCACAGGCTAAGGAGTGCTTGAGGCCAACAGAAGTTTGAAAAGACAAGGTAGGATTCTTCCTTAGATCCTTCAGAGGGAGCATGGCCCTGCTCACACCTTGATTTCAGACTTCTGGTCTCCAGAATAGTGAGAGAATAAATGTATGTTGTTTTAAGCCACTCAGTTTGTCGTGGTTCATTATAGCAGCCCTAGAAAACCATACAAGTATTATAGGACAGCTTACCTCAGAATTACTGTTTTCAAGCTCTGTTATAGAAAGGGTCAGACTCTACACTAAGGAGAAACCCTTGAAGCTCTACAGCCCCCTTCTGAGAAACAGGCCCCTTGTGGTCTGTTCTGCATAAAGCTGTTCTATTTCTTGCCATGTGAAACCAACCCTACTACTCCAGCTACACTTGGTTGGAGCCAGAGTCCCATGGGAATGGGCTAGTCAGAAGGAGGCCAAAAAAAGCTTGGTGTTAGACTGCCTAATAAGGACGCTGTGTATTGGACAGTGACAAATGGAGTCAACAAGGAAATGTAAATACTAAATAAAAGAGTAGGCAATAATCCAATCCATGCTGAGCCTTTGTTTCATTTCTCCATGAGCCTATAGATCATCCCTGTCTAGGAAGCTCTGTGACCAAGAATGGCTGCCCAGGTAACAGAGGGCACCTCATGCTGCTCCATAAATCCCAGCACTAAACCCCCGCTATAGAGTTCATCTGGGCATGCTTTCTGCTTCAACCTGTCTTAGTCTGCTCAGGCTGCTGCAACGAAATACTATAGACTATGTGACTTAAACATCAAAAATTTATTTCTCACAATTCTGGAGGCTGGGAAATCCAAGACCAAGGTGTGGGACAATTAAGTGCCTAATGAGAGCTCTTGTCCTGGCTTGCAGATGACCACTTTCTTGCTGTGTCCGCACAAGGACTTTGGGTGCACGAAGAGAGACATTTCTCTCCCTCTTCTTTCTTTCTTTCTTTATTTTTAAGTTATTTATTTTTGGCTGCGTTGGGTCTTCATTGCTGTGCGGGCTTTCTCTAGTTGTGGCGAGCAGGGGCTACTCTTTGTTGTTGCGGTGGCTTCTCTTGTTGTGGAGCATGGGCACTAGGCACGCGGGATCCAGTAGTTGCGGCATGCGGGCTCAGTAGTTATGGCTCGTGGGCTCTAGAGCACAGGCTCAGTAGTTGTGGCACACGGGCCGAGTTGCTCCGTGGCATGTGGGATCTTCCCAGGCCAGGGCTCGAACCCATGTCCCCTGCATTGACAGGAGGATTCTTAACCACTGCACCACCAGGGAAGCCCTCTCCCTCTTCTTATTAGACCACAATCCTATCAGATTAGGACCCCAACCTGTGACCTCATTTAACCTTAATTACCTCCCAAAAGCCCTGTCTCCAAGTGGCTTAGGGCTTCAACATATGGGTGGGGGTGGGACACAATTTATTCAATAGCGAACTTTAAAGGATCTAACTAATATAGGCTAAGCTTACAGTACTCAAGTATGAATATGATGATCACAAAGATTTAATATGCATTTTGGGGGATGGGAAGGAAGCAAATGAAAAACTTATCCCAAACTTTGCCACTAGTTCCCCTCCTTCACATCCTGGTGATGTCACACAAAATCCCTAGTCCTCTGAGGTCTCCCTTCCAGGATGTCTTCTGGAGAGCTTATTTCACGGGATTGGCCCAGCCCTGCTGGAAGGCAAAAAGCATTCTGGTATACACAGGGTCAAATTGATTTTTCTCCTTACGATTTTGTTAGAATCTTTTCACCAAACAGCTGGTTCATTCTCATTCCAATGCAGGGGTCACACTGAAAGACAATCTTGGATAATTTCTGTCACCTTGCCAAGTCACAAAGGGCTTCTAGGTTACAAAAATGAGGATATACACACACATATATGTATATGTACATATACATATATACACATATATGAATATATATTTATACTACATATCTATCTATATATCTATATTTATATCTATATATATTCATACTTCCTGTGTGCCTGGTATTGTACTAAGTGATCTATATATATATCAATTCATTTTATCCTTTCAACACTTTCATGAGGCAGGTAGTGTTAGTATGCTCATTTAACATTGCAGAAAATCAAGACACAAAGAGTTTGAATAACTTGCCCAGGCTCATACATCTAACGTTAATGCGAGGACTTGACCCACACAATCTGGCTTCAGAGTTCATGCCCTTAACTACTATACTTTGCTGCCAAATTAATAAACCATAGTCCCAGCTATGAGAAACTGCTAGTGTAGTGGATGAGCAAAACATATAGGTAAGAAGATTGGAATCAGAAAATTATTATAGGAAACATGCTATTTTGAATGAACCATCTCTCAGCCTACTAATTCCTATAGACTTTGATGGCCATGTAGTAACTGCCAATTCCAGAAGTAAACACAGCTTGCCTTGGAATAAGGTTATATCAGTGAAGGGCTCTGTGTGTTAACATTATCTGTCTCTGGACAGTGGGCAAACCATCTGGAATATGTGGAAAGAGATGTAAAGTCTTTCGCATCAGAGTCCGTGTGTCCTGAGCAAAGAGTTGGTTGTCTGAAGTCTTGTCCCCGAGACAGAAAGGAAAGAAGATTGTACTCCTTCCCATAGCTCATACTAATCAAGTGCCCCTGTGTGCTCCAACAAGAGGTTCTTCTTAGTTGGATGAATGGATGTGTAGAGAGGCAAGAAGCCAGGACTTATGGGCTCAAGAATGTGTAAGATTTATTGGAGCTGCTGGTTAGAACACTGCTGCTTTCGTGAACTGGACCAAAATGCTCTCACACCAAGCTTTCACCAATAAAATAAATAGCCTCAGGTGTCTATCGACCTAAGAGGACCTGCTTGTAGTTGATATAATTGCCAAACCACTCACTGGGAACTTGACAGATGAGTCCTTTAGATTCCAATCCAAGATGAGGATTTGCAAGAAAAAACTAAGACTAATGCTTTTTAAAGAGAAATAGAAATACCCATTTTCTAAATCATTCATTCATTCAGCAAATATTTATTGAGTGCCTACTGTGTGATAGGCCCTGTTCTTGGAGATTGAAGTACATCAGTGAGAAAAACAGACATTCATGCCCACATGGGACTTGTACTCTAGTGTGGGGAGATAGATGATTAGCAATGGACATAATAAATAAGTAAATTATATGGTGTATATGAGGAGGTTTTCAGTGTTATGGGAAAAAAAAAGAAGTAGAGCAGAATAAGAGGGATTGAAAGTATTTGGAGATAGTTGCAATTTCAAGTAGAATAGTTAGGGTAGATGTTATTGAGAAGGTAACATTTGAGCAAAGACTTGAAGGAATTGAAAGGATCAGCCAAGTGGACATCTGGGGAAAGGGCACACCAGGCAAAGGAAACAGCAAGGCGGGAGTGTGCCTGGTATGTTTGAGGAATAGTAGAAAGCTAGGGTGGCTAGAGCAGTGGGTGAAGGATGGCGGGGGCGGGGGACCATGGAAGATCAGGAGAGGTAGCAAGGACCTGATCATGTGCTGGCTCATAGGCCACTGTCGGGGCTTCTACTTTTACACTGTAGGACTTTTACTCTGAATGAGATGGGATTCCATTAGAAGAGCTTTGAGCAAAGGAGTGACAAGTTCTCTCTTATGTTATAACCAGATCACTTTGACTGCTGTGTTGCAAATTGATTGCAAGAGTGGAAATGAGAAAACCAGAGAGAATGCAATTTCAGTTATCAAGAAGAGAGAGGATGCTAGCACAGACCAGATTGTAACGGTGGAGGTGGTGAGAAGTACTCAGATTTTGGGTAGAATTTGAGGGTAGGGCCAGTTGGAGTTGCTGTGGATTGGATGTGGTGTGTAAGAAAGAAAGAAAGAAAAAGATGAGTCAGATGACTATAACCATCAAGATGGAGAAGACTGCATGTGGGGCAAGTTGCTGGATATACAAGTCTGGAGGTCGGAGGAAAAGTCTGGTCTGGAGATAAATGGAGGTAAATGTGGAGTTGTTGGCATACAGATGATATTTAAAGCCAAAGGCTCGTTGTGACCACGAAGGAAGTGAGTATGTATAGAGAAGAGGTCCAGGTAGTATGACTTCAATCTTAATACCCCAACATTAAGGGATTGTGAGAAAAAGAGGATTCGAAAAAGGAGACCAAGATGGAATAACCAGAGGTGGGAGGGCCACCTAAATGCTAAATTCTGGAAACCAAGTGAAGAAAGTATGTCCTGGAGGAGGTGGGTATCAACAATGTCAAATGCTGTTGAAAAGTCAAGTAAGATGAGGACCGAGAATGATCATTGGATTTACCAACATGGAGATCATTGGTGATTTTGTTAACAAACATTTTACTGGAGTGGTGGGGAAAATCCAGATTGGAATATATATATATATATGTATATATATGTATATGAATGAATGGGTGCATTTTATTATGTATAAATTATACCTCAATAAAGTTAACTTAAAAGCACAAGAAGAGAGGAAGTATGAAATAGGATAACCAAAACTTAGAAATTCCACAAATACCCATCAATATTCAAATGGGTAGATAAATTATAGCATATTCATTCAAGGGAATACTATAGACTAAGCAGGGGTCAGCAAGCTACAGCCTGAGAGTCAAATCCAGCACAGGGCCTATTTTCAACAAGTTGCACTGGGACATAGACACAACCATTTGTTTACGTAATATCCGTGGCTGCTTTAGTGGGCTACAGCAGCAGAGTTGAGTAGTTGTGCTAACGTCCTATGGCCACAAGCCTCAAATATTTATCATCTGGTCCTTTATAGAAAAAGTTTGCCCATCTCTGGACTAGAGCAATCAGAATGAGTGGATTATTGCTATTCATAACAATATGGACTAATTTCCAAAATACAGTGTTCAGGGAAAGAAGCCAGATACAAAGCAGTACACACTGCATGATTCTATTTGTCTGAAGTTCAAGAATAGGAAAACTAATCAACGGTGCTAGAAGTAAGTAGGCTGGTTACCTTGGGGTTACTGACTGGGAGGGGTCAGGTGGTGAGTTTCAAGTGTGTTGATGATCTTCTAATTCTTGATCTGGGTGTTGGTTACTAGGATTGTTCACTTGGCGAAAATTAACTGAGCACTTAGGATTTTCTGCACACTTCTGAATGTCTAAAGTAAAGTTTCCTAAAAATTAAAAATGGTAAGAGAGGAACTGGAAACAAGGGTCATAGCAACTCCTTCATGAAGTTTTGCTGCAAAGGGGAGGAAAGATATGAGGGGTAGTTCACAGAGGAAGGAGGGTTAAAGAAGGGTTTTTTTAAGCTGAGAGAAATAATAGCATGTTTGTATGTTGATGGGAGGAGAAAACTGAACATTTTAGAAGGGAAAGGGGAAAATGCTAGATTGATGTCCTTGACTAGGTGAGAGGGGATGCAGTCTGGTATGTACAAGTAGAGGGATTGCCTTTGGACAAGCGCAGAGGGAGTTCATCTATGCTAACAGCACATTTTGGATAATTGAAGGCACCTACAATCTGGTGCCTATCTTTATACATAGTGAATAATAAGTCCTGGTTACCAAGGAATTCCTTTATGATTTTCCCAAAGCAGTTCCCAGTTGGCCACTTGGTAAATAATAACATCACTAACAGTCAATACTTCACAGGTGCTTTCACACAGATCTCATTCAACACTCATCTTCTAATGAACACAGCCTATTTTCTGTCTTTCTGATGAGATGGCACAGCCCAGCCCAGAGTAGCTGAAGTAATAGCCTAGTTGCTGTGACTAAGCCAGGAACGTAACCAAGGTCTGGGTATTCATTTGCTAGAGCTGCCATGATAAAGTACCACAAACTGAGTGGCTTAACAAAACTCTATTGTCTTATAGTTCTGGAAGCTAGAAGAGTGAGATTAAGATGTTGGCAGGGAGACAGAATCTGTTCCATGCTTCTCTCCTAGCACCTGGTGGCAATCTTTGGCTTTCCCTGACTTGTAGATGCATCACCCTGATCTCTGCCTCCATGTTCACATAGTGTTTTCTCTGTGTGCTCTGTCTGTTTGGGTCTAAATTTCCCCTTTTTATAAAGACACCAGTCATATAGTGTTGGAGGCCCACCCTACTCCAGTACGACCTCCTCTTAACCAATCACATCTGTAAAGACCTTGTTTTTAAATAAGTTCATATGAATATTTTGAGATACTGGGGGGTTAGGGCTTCAACATATAAATTTAGGGTTGAGGGGGACACAATTCAATCCATGACAGTCTTGAAATGTCACATTTAGTGTCAACCTTAATGGTAGTAGGGTAGGCAATTGCAGATGAGGTAGGACTGAGAATCAGTGGGATTAAAAAGGCCTTCTTTATGCATCTAATGCCTGCCAATCCCATCATTTGAACCTGTTGTCTTTCATATGATTCTGATGTGACTGTTTTGACCTGTTCTAGAGGGCAGAACCTTGAAAAATAAGAGGCAGTGACTAGAAGGTGAAGGGAGTTGCAGGGGAGGTGTTCCTCTAAGGCAGCGACCATTTGTATTGAATACATATTTGTCTTTTATAAAATAAAAGCAGCTTCCCCAGGCTTTACCCCTAAGATCCTGATTCTGCAGGCATGGAGCCCATGAATCTGCATTTTTAGCATGCTTTAAGGTGATTGGGATGCCACAGTCTGACAAAGATTTTCTTAAAGAGCCAGTGGTTCATGGTGTGGGGAAATTGCAGGAAAAAGACACTGGGCCTTGGCATCTAGAGAGAGTGGACAGAACCATAGAACCCCTGAGGTCAGAGCTCCAAATACCAGACGACATCCTTCAAGTTCACCTCCTTATTTTCCAGATGAGAAAATAGAGCCCAGAGATGGTGAAGCCAGGAAATTTTGAGCATTTAAGAAAAGAGAGAGACACAAAAACAGGACTTAAATATAATAAGAGGATTACAATGGATAAAATGAAAAGAGAGAAGAGAAATGTGAGGCGCTGTCCCTTAAGCCGGTGTCTAGACTAGATAATGTCTCCTTTCTCTTTGTCAGGTCACAGGAGTTGTCATGCTTCAGAGTGGGCCACCTCCATGCTTTTGAGGCAGGCCTGGGTTCCTAAAGCAGGTATTTGCCCACAGGATAAAGGATGGGTCGATTTTGAATATTTATTTGTTGGGATTCACTGCTTCTCATGGCACGGCATTATCCTTAGCATGCAAAGATAAAATAAGAACCCAAGAAAAACACTTTGAGTGTGGGATTAAATTAATCAATAATCTTCAATTAACTATGATTAGACTTTGGCAGATAGACTTGCTGCCCAAATTCTGAGTATAATAATCTGTATCTGCAGAGTTTCTTTACTGGTCTTTCACCTTCTTGTCCTTATCTTAATGCTCACAGTAACCCTGTGGTAGGTACTACCCTCACTGGACAGATACTTTAAAGATGAAAACCTGATCATACCCTTTCCCTGCTTATAATCCTTCAGTGATTCCTCACTGTCCCCCCATTGGCTCATTAATCCTTCCTTGGGGAAACGTGTTATAAGTTAATAACCTAAAAAGAAGAAAAGGACAACTTGTACAAGGATGTATGTAGTAGCTTTATTCACAATATTAAAAAACTGGAAACAAACCAAAACCCAACAATAAAGGGCAGGGCTAAGCAAGACCTGCTCTATCAATACACTGGAATACTCAGTACCTACTTTAAATGACAAGAATCTGGTCTGTGTTGAGGCATGAGCATGTGTCTAAAGGTGGGAAATGTGAAATAAACTTAACAAACAGGATAATGAACACCCTGCTTTCACCTCTGTAAATATACACATGTACATACTGACAAAGACTAGATAGTAATAAAAAGTAATAAAATGTTTGGTATTGTATGTGAATCAGATTTTCTGTTTAAGTGTGACATAAAAATTTAAACAGGGCAAATAATGCCCTTGGAATTTTCTGCTGGGGGCACTCACATGGGATTTTATACAATGAAGAGAAAACTAGAAGCAGAACTTAAAAACTTAAGACCCCAGTACAACAGGTTGGGCTAAGGACACGGTGACAGATTTTTTTATGTTGGGATGTCAGTGTTTGCATCAATTCAAGTCAGGATGGGGATGGGGCAGGCAGCCCACAGCCTATGGCTGTACTTAGTGTGCTCGTAGATGCATATACACCCTTGGCCCGTGGTCACATCAGGGACTGCTGAGCAGTAGCTCAAAACCACTGAGAAGTCACAGAGCAGGAAAAGAACTGCCCTATTAACTGAGAGAAACTGGTCAGACTTGATCAAGCAGAACATTAGTGTGTGATGTCAAACTGACGTTATGTACAAAGAGGGTCCAGGAACATTTCACCGAGTTCTCTTCTCTTTATTGGTATTTGTCACCGTCAAAGGCATAAAAGCATGGTGCTGAAGCCCCCTATTAGTGCACCCACGTGGCTGAAGTACCCAAAGTTTAGTATCTGTTCAAATGTGTTCATTAGGTCTCTTCCTAGTTCTCTTTCAGGACTCTTCCCCTGACCCTCAATCTTACAGTATGTGCTGTTTGTGTCTTTCATTAAACAATATTATCACTAATTGAATCTTCTTTAGGTTTATCGTTTCACTGTGTACAGGTGAGGAGTGGGTTGATGGTCAAGATGTTGCCCTTCTAGATTCTCTGGGTTTTCTGTCTTTGTAAATCTGGATCCTCAATCTTGGCTTACCTTGGATTGGTCAGGACCTAAGAAAAACTGACTCATGCATCCCAAATTCAGGTGAATCTGATTTGTATCAGAAAATCAGTTTAATCATTTACAATGAGAAATGTAGAGGCCAAGTGGGGTGATATTTATGTTGGCCCGTTTGTGAGTTCTCTTCCCACAAAGGAAACCAAACAAAGACTAGAAGCCTGTTGCTGTGTAAATTATTGGTACGAGGAAGGGGGTCTCAGAGAGATTTGTTTATAAATTGACCTGCCTAGAATTCCCTGATTCCCTTTAACAATGTCTATTCCTCTAAGGGTCCAGTTCACACCTTACCTGTTCTGTGAAACTTCTTCTACCCCTGGGCCCTTGGGAAAAATTAATCACTCACCCAGCCAGCTTAGCATAACTTTTATACCTATTATAGCACCAATCACTCGTATTCTAGTACTTCTTGATATACCTGTCTCCCCTGCTGTTTAGATAGTTGGGACAGGGACAGGGTCCCTGTCCACTTTTGTTTCCTCAATGCCTAGCACATAAGTGCTCAGTGCAGAGTTGCTAAGTGAATGAAGGAATGAGTGAATGAATGAAGTTCTTTCTCCCTCTACCCTAATGACCTTCTATATCAGGTTTTATTAAATGGATGTAGATAGATATTAAGAGCAATTGTATATATGTGTGTGTGTGTGTGTGTGTGTGTGTGTGTGTGTGTGTGTGTGTGTGTGTGTGTGTGTGAGAGAGAGAGAGAGAGAGAGAGAGACAAGAATGAATCCCATTCCCTAACGGGGAGAGACCTATCAAACATTATACCACGGGGAACCCAGAAAAGCCAGTGTTACGCAATACTTGATGCTTTACGTTTTCTCACAGACTGATCTACTCATTTGATCCTTCTGTTATTCTCTGGCCTCATCTTAGGCCCTGGCTTCTGTGTGCTTTAGCCTGCTTCCTTGTTTTATTGAACAATTTGACCCCCTACACAAGCATATTGATTTGGACTCTCCTGACTCACCTTTTACCCATACTGCTATCAGAAAATCAGTATCTCTGCTGATCCTTTAGATCCCTACTTCTCAAAGGACTAACAGCATTAACATCACCTGTGAACCTGTTCGAACTATAGACCCTCAGGTGCCAGAACTACTGAATCAGAATCGGAATTCTAACAAGACTCTCAAGTGATTTGTGTACTCATTAGAGTTGGAGAAGCTCTGCTTTACATCCTTATGATGACCGCTGCTCGTGGCTCACAGTTTTCCTTTCTATCTTGTCTCCTGTTATCCTTAAGCTATCAATACCCGTTGTATTAGTTATCTATGACTGCATATAAAATCATCCCAACTTACTGGCTTAAAATAACAGACATTCACTATCTCACAGTTTCTGTGCATCAGGAATCTGGTTAAGACTTATCTGGATCTTGTAGCTCAGGGTCTCTCATAAGGCTGCAATCGAGGTGTCAGCTGGCGCTGTAGTCATCTAAGGCTGGGCTGGGGAGGAGCCGCTCCAAGCTCACTCGTGTGACTTATGGTGGGCCTCGTGTCTTCATGGGCTGTTACTTGCCTGGTTGGTCTCTCCATTGGGCAGCTCACAATATGGCTTCATAGAGCGAACAAGTGAAAAAGTAAGAAAGGGGAGGCAAGATGGAAGCCAGAGTCTTTCTGTAATCTCAGGAATGACAGTCCATTATTTTTGCCTTATTTTATTTGTTAGACGTAAGTCACTAAATCCAATCTACGCTCAAGGGGAGGGATTACACAAGGGTGCAAGTAGCAGGAGGATGTTTGGGGGCGATCTTAGAGGCTGCCAACTACATCCAAGTGCATTTTCCTCTAATAACTTGGCTGACTAGTTTTCTTTTTTTTAAAATATTTATTTATTTATTTTGGCTGTGTTGGGTGTTAGTTGCAGCACGTGGGATCTTTCTGTTGTGGCGCGCAGGCTCTTTGTTGCAGCACGCAGGCTTCTCTCTAGTTGTGGTGCGTGGGCTCCAGAGCAGGTGAGCTCAGTAGTTGTGGTGTGCAGTTGCCCCGTGGCACGTGGGATCTTAGTTCCCTGACCAGGGATCAAACCAGCGTCCTCTGCATTGCAAGACGGATTCTTAATCACTGGACCACAGGGAAGTCCCTTGGCTGACTAGTTTCTACTTCAGTCATGAATTGGTATGGCCATACCTGGGACCTCAACACCACTTGGAATTTTGTTCTTCAAACGTTCACCCTCTCTGCTCTCTGTCATGACTACTACTTGTCATTCCCTCTACTTGTCCCACAACTTCACTCACAGCAGACATGACTTCCTAGCCTCTTCATCCCTTCTTGTGCTAGTCTATTAATATCCTTCCTGTCTTTGTGGGGACTCAAAGCCCCACACAGGGTGTTTCCTATGAGCGGCTAGTTATGTACAGGCTTATTAAAAACCTAGGAACACCTACACTCACCTATTTGATTTGTGGGATTGTCACCTTCCCTTCTTCCACTTCAGGAAAGATCTAGCATTCTCTGGTTTTTCTTCCATTTCCAGGTTGATGAGCATGCCTGAAGGAAATTATAAAATCATGCAGACTGGGTGTACTATAAATAGATGCTATCTAACATCATCTGGGTAACACCTCTCTTCAGAAGTGCATCCCTACAGAAGTTACCCAGCAGCATTTCCAGAACTTTCTCATTCTCCTCAAGTTCCCAAATCTACCTTCACTATTCTTAGTCTGCCTTTAGCTTTCCTCCAGTGGAAGGCCATTCCCCACTTTGGCTATCTCCGCTTGAGAAAGTTCTCATCTCTTCACTCATTATTTTTTTCTCCCTCTTGTCTCCGAGGAATAGGTGTTGATCTTCCTTTCTGGGTCTAAACTCTTCACGTGTCCTTATATTCCATCCTATCCCATTTCTTCTTTGGCTTTGCTCCATCTGTTCCTCTCTCTATCTCTGTATTTCCTCCTTCCCTTTAGCTTGCAAACATGTCCACAGTAAAAGCAACCTGGACTCAGTTATTGCCTCAAGCTACTACTTCATCACTTTCTTTTTACCACTAAGTTTATTTTAATTTTCAAGCATACAGAAAAGTAGAATACCATAATAGATACCTATATTCTTGCACCCAGATTTAACAATTGACCATATTTTCTTCATCTTTCCTCTCCTGAAATATTAAATCAAATGATAGACATCTTGACATTTTACCCCTAAAAACTTTAGAATGCATCTCTTAAAAATATCATCATAGGTTAAGGTATGGTAACGGGTTAGGGTTAGGGTACGGGTTAGGAGTAGGGTATGGTTTAGGGTACGGGATAGTGTTAGGGTGAGGGTTACAGTACGGGTTAGGTTTAGCGTACAGAAAAAAAAATATCGTTATCACAATTAGCAAAACTAATAATAAAGCCTTCATTTTATATAACACATCATATTTAAATTTTCCCAGTGATCTCAAAAAATGTGTTTTACAGCTGTCTTTTTCAAGTAAAATTCAATTAAAGACGATGCATTGCTTAGGATGGCTTAGTTCTCTTTTGATTTCAACAGTGCTTCCCACCCTCTTTTTATGTCATTGAGTTGTTGAAGAGACTGGGCCCATTGTCCCTATTTAATGTCCCACTTTCTGGATTTGTCTGATTGTTTGGTGTCATTAGAGGTTCATCTACCCCTGTATTTTCTATAAAATGGAGATGAGATATAAAGGCTGATTTCAAGTTAAATATTTTTGTTGGGAATATTCATAGTTAGTGCTGTGTGCTTTATATTGCAACACATTTTATGCACATCACTTCTAACTGTCTCACTTTTAGTGATGCTAACGTTAATTACTGATTTAAGGAGGCAACAGCCAGATCTTCCCACTGTTAAGTTATGATACACTTTTTTTCCAATCAGTAAATAACCAATGCCTGGAGTGATACTTTGGCCCCATGTAATGCCAAGAAGTTTTTAAGACTCTCATATTGCTGCCTTTTACCCTATTCCCTAATTCTTCTTCCCCCCGCCACCGAACGAAACTCTTCTGTAGAAGGTCACTAGTGACTTCCTTACCACGAAAACCAAGAGCCTTTGGCTTTTCAGGAAGATGGTGCCGAAAGCAAAGACGGAAGTCCCTGCTCTTTACCTTCCTAAAGCCAAAGGCTTTGAAGGCGTGGAAGGCAGTGATGAAAGACATCCACAGCCACAATAAAAGAGAAGAAAGGAATGTCATCCAACTTCCAACAGCCTAAGACACTGCAGCTCAAAAAGCAGCCCAAATACCCTCAGATGAGCACACCCAGGAGAAACAAGCTTGACCATTACGCCATCATCAAGGTTACCCTGACCACTGAGTCAGCCATAAAGAAGATAGAAGATAACACACACTTGTGTTCATTGTGGATGTCAAGGTCAACAAGCACCAGATCAAACAGGCTGTGAAGAAGCTCTGTGACACTGATGTGGCCAAGGTCAACACTCTCATCAGGCCTAAAGGAAAGAAGAAGGCATATGTTCCACTGGCTCCTGACTATGGTGCCTTGAATATTGCCAACAAAATTGGGATCATCTAAACTGAGTCCAGATGGCTAATTCTAAATATATCTTTTCACCCATATTTAAAAAATAAAGAATAGGGCTTCCCTGGTGGCGCAGTGGTTGAGAGTCCGCCTGCCGATGCAGGGGATACGGGTTCCGTGCCCCCGTCCGGGAAGGTCCCACATGCCGCGGAGCGGCTGGGCCCGTGAGCCATGGCCGCTGAGCCTGCGCGTCCAGAGCTTGTGCTCCGCAACGGGAGAGGCCACAACAGTGAGAGGACCACGTACCGCAAAAAAAAAATAATAATAAAAATAAAGAATAAAAAACAAAATCAAGAGACTTTGTTCATCTTCCTTGAGCTTTCTGAAATATTTTATATTATCACACCTTTTTCAAGAATGTCTTTTCCCCTTTCTTCCATAAAGTTTCTTATTTCAAGTACCTCTCCCTCTAACTGCTTATTTACATCTTTATTGAATGCTTTCATTGGACTGTAAAGAGGGTCATAGGTCTGCTCTTTGTCTTCAACTTGGTCTCTACACTGTCCACTTTAGTAATCTTACCCACATTCACAGCTCAAGCAGATTGCTAAAAAAATGTGTACCTCTAGCTTGACATCCTATAGCTTTTTGACATTTCCACCTGGAGTCCCATCAGGTATAACTTAAACTCAACCAGCATAAAAGAGAAGTCATCTTTCTCTGTACTTCCATCCTCCCAATATAGGAGTTTTGATTATTTCAATGTTCATGTTTACATTGTTATGTTCATGTAAATATTGTTCACTGCTGAGACACAGTGTATTTTAATTACACTTACTTTTATATAATAATAACTATAATAAAAATTACCTTGTTTTTTAAAATTTTATTTATTTATTTTTGGCTGCGTTGGGTCTTCGTTGCTGCACGCGGGCTTTTTCTAGTTGCTGCGAGCGGGGGCTACTCTTCGTTGAGGTGCTCAGGCTTCTCACTGCAGTGACTTCTCTTGTTGCGGAGCAGGAGCTCTAGGTGCATGGGCTTCAGTAGTTGTGGCACGTGGGCTCAGTTGTTGCGGTTCGCGGGCTCTAGATCACTGGCTCAGTAGTTGTAGCGCACAGGCTTAGTTGCTCTGCAGCATGTGGGATCTTCCCGGACCAGGGGTCGAACCCATGTCCCCTTCATTGGCAGGAGGATTCTTAACCAATGGACCACCAGGGAATTCCCATGAAGTAATTAACATAATCTCTTTTTCTTAATAAACATATTTGCTTTCAGACAGGCTTTTCCAAGCTAATCTGCATTATTACTGCCAGTTTATTTCTCCATAACATTTTTGACCAAATTATTCCCATGTCAAAACCTGTTATTGAAGTTAAAACTCCTTAGCATCCCTTTCAAATTCTTCGATATACAGTTTCAACCTTCCTTTTTACCCTTCTCTCCCTATTCTTCCCTACATTTGTGCTGTCTTTCAATCCACCCCTGTTGGATGCCCTTTTCTGAACCTCCCTTATGTTCTCTACCATCATGAGTTATTATTATTCATGAGCTTTTCCCCATGTGTGCCCACAGGAACCTTAGCCATTTTCTAAAATATATCTGAAATTCGACTCTCTCCTCGAAATCTCCCTGTCTACCTCAGTCAGAAGCAATCTCTTTCTGGCCTAAGTTCCCAGGATACTTAGTATACTACCTTATGATAACATTTTTTTAATGAGCAAATGAATGTGGCACTTCAGCATCAGTATTACCTTTAAAACTAGATTCTAGGGGGAATTCCCTGGCGGTCCAGTGGTTAGAACTCTGTGCTCTCACTTCGGAGGGCCTGGGATCTATACCTGCGCAGGGAACTAGGATCCCACAAGCTGCTCTGTCGCCGCCCCCCACAAAATAAAACCTAGATTCTAAACTCCCAGAGGACAGAGTTCACATCTTATACTTCCTTCTAGTCTCTATAGCACCCAATGTACTATCTGATAAATGAAGGAGTGACCGTTGGAGTGGGTGAATAGAGGAGGTAAAGAGTGGACAGGGAAATATATTGTAGAATGACAAAGTGGATAAATGAAAAATAACTCCAGGAACTTATTCTGGATTGTCTGGAAATGGGCTGACTGGACCACACACCCATCTGTCTCACCAAAAAGAGGAGCTGCACTCAAACCCAACTTCCCATGTGTGCCTGTCAGTTTCCTGTTTGCTCTCAGAACCATCTCCCATCCTTTCCCCGCTCTGTGCTGTATCACAGGGAACTACGTTGTCCAGGATGTCACACTTTGGCTTTTTGGTTGTTTCAGGTAGTTTTCATATTGTTGTTTGGCTATAGTTCACTCACTTTCATTGTTGTACAATATTCCACTGTGTGCACGTACCAAATTTATGTATTTATTCAACTATTAGTGGGCATTTAAATTTCTCATTTGGGGCTATTATTAATAATGCTAACATGAACATTCTGTTACATGTCTCTTGTAAAAATATATGTTAGCACTTATTTCTTGGGTTTATATCCAGGACTGGAATTGCTGGGTGAAGGGCATGTGTATATCTAGTATTTACTAGATATTTCAAATATCCAAAGTTGTTCCAGCAGTGCATGAGAGTTCCTGATGCTCTAGTCCTTACCAAGGCTTGGTATTGTTAGATTTTAAAACTTTTTGCAAATCTGATGGTTATGAAAGGAGAGCTCATTCTGCTTAATTCACTGATTACTAGGGAGGTTGAGTCCCTTTTCTTAGGTTTATTGATTATGTATTTCTTCTTTGAAGTCATTATTTATATCCTTGGCTAGTTTTTCAGTTGGTTTTATGTTTCCTTTGAGGTGTAGTAGTACTTTACATATTCTGGATATTACACTTCGTTAGTTATACTGATTCTCTCAACACATATTTATTGGGCATTTACTATGCTCAAAGGATACAGCAGTGAACAATACAGACCAAAAAACCACTCTTAGTTTATGAAGCTTACATTCTAGTATAGGGAGAGAAACAATAAACACAATAAATAAGTAAAGCGAAGGTATATTAAATTTTACATACTCTATGATAAAAGCTATAGAGAGAAATAAAGCAGGGAAGGGGCTTAGGGAATTCTGGGGAAGGGTTGCAGTTTGAAATAAAGTGGTCAAGGGAATTCCCTGGCAGTCCAGAGGATGGGACTCTGTGCTTCCACTGCAGGGGAACTAATATCCCGCAAGCGGCGTGGTGCAGCAAATAAATAAGTTAATTAATTAATTTAATTTAATTAAATAGTGGTCAAGGAAGGCGACTTTTGAGTATAACCCTGAAGGAGGTCAGGAAACAGTCCATAGAGGAGTTTGGGGGAAGAGCATCTTAGATAGAATAGTAAACGCAAAGGCCCTGCAGGTAGAACATAAATGGTATGTTCAAAGAACAGCAAGGAGGCCAGTGTGGCCAAAGCTGAATAGGGAAAATGAGTCATAAGACATGAGGTTTGATTTTTTGTTTTGGGTTTTTGTTTTTTTTTTTTGGTAAGAACACATTTAAAAAAATTTTTTTTATTGGAGTATAGTTGATTTACAATGTTGTATTAGTTTCAGGTGTACAGCAAAGTGAATCAGTTATACATCTACATATATCCACTCTTTTTTTTTTTTTAGATTCTTTTCCCATATAGACCATTACAGAGTATTGAGTAGAGTTCCCTGTGCTATACTGCAGGTTCTTATTAGTTATCTATTTTATGTAGAGTACTGTTTATATGTCAATCCCAATCTCCCAATTTATCCCTCCCTGCCCCCCTTATCCCCTGGTAACCATAAGTTTGTTTTCTACATCTGTGGCTCTACTTCTGTTTTGTAAATAAGTTCATTTGTACCCTTATTTTAGATTCCACATATAAGCAATATCATATGATATTTGTCTTTCTGTGTCTGACTTACTTCACTCAGTATGACAATCTCTAGACCCGTCCATGTTGCTGCAAATGGCATTATTTTGTTCTTTTTTATGGCTGAGTAATATTCCATTGTATACATATACCACATCTTCTTTATCCATTCCTCTGTTGATGGACATTTAGGTTGCTTCCATGTCCTGGCTATTGTAAATAGTGCTGCAATGAACATAGGAGTGCATGTATCTTTTCGAATTATGGTTTTCTCCAGGAATATGCCCAGGAGTGAGATTGCTGGGTCATATGGTAGTTCTATTTTTAGTTTTTTAAGGAACCTCCATACTGTTCTCCAAGACATGAGATTTGAACAGCAAGGTGGAGAATGTATGTGTGCGGAATGTAAAGGATGTTTGTAGACCATTATAAGGACTTGACTTTTACTCTTGGTGAGGTGGGAAGCCTTTTGAGAAAAGGAAAGATTTGAGCAAAGGAGTGACACAATCTGACTTACTGCTTTAAAAGGCCCATTCTGGGGACAAGGGGAAGAGTAAACTGAGTGGCTTTCAGAATGATCCAGGTGGGGCTTCCCTGGTGGCGCAGTGGTTAAGAATCCACCTGCCAATGCAGGAGACGTGGATTCGAGTCCTGGTCCGGGAAGATCTCACATGCCGCGGAGCAACTAAGCCCCTGCTCCACAACTACTGAGCCTGTGCTCCAGACCCCGCGAGCCACTACTGAAGCCCGCGTACTACAACTACTGAAGCCGCGCGCCTAGAGCCCCTGCTCCGCAACAAGAGAAGCCACCGCAATGAGAAGCCTACCACTGCAGCGAAGAGTAGCCCCCGCTCACTGCAACTAGAGAAAGCCCACGCACAGCAACGAAGAGCCAACGCAGCCAAATATTAAAATTAAATTAAAAAAAAATAATAATTCAGGTGAAAGATAATGGTGGCTTGCGCTAAGGTGATACTGAGGTGGTAAAAAGTGATTAGAGAAAACTAAAAGATAATCCATGAGTAACTATGACCATGTTGAGGTTGGGTAGCATTTGTTGGGTAGTTATTGGTTAATTTTTGTTTTCTTACGCTAGAAGAAATTTCTCTACTAATGTTTAGGAGCTGGGACTCTGGATGGAGAAAACAAAAATGACCAAGACATTGGTGGTGATTGGTATGACTATAACAGTAAATACACAAAAATGGTAATGGCTTGGGCTAAGGTGGTCCCAGTGAAGTTTGCAGAATCTGGATTTATTTTGAGAGTGTAACTAACAAGATTTGTTGATAAATTGGGCATGGAATGTAAGCAAAAGTGAGAAATCAGGAGTTACTTTAGGGTTTTTTTGTTTCTAAAAGGTTAGAGTTTCCATAAGTTGATAGTGAAAAAGCTTCAAGAAGACCAGATTTGGTAGAGAAGATCAGGAGCTCATTTATGGACTATTGAGTTTGAGCTGCCTTTTCGATATTCAGGAGGAGATGCCCAGCTGGCAACTGGATATATGAGCTTGGCATTCAGGAGAATTTAAAGGGAGTTTTATTAGTCACCATTTTTGATGTAATAAACAACTCTGAAATCTCAGTAGATTACAGCAACAAACATTTATTTCTTGCTCTTGTCACATGTGGGTGACAGGTTGATTACAGTTCTGCTCTAGGCTGTGGGCCAGCTATGTGTCTCATTAGAGTGTATTCTAATTTGGGGCCTAAACTGAATAAACAGCCACTGTCCAGCACATGCCATACTCACGGCAAAGGGCAGAATCAACAGGGGCTAAACTAAGCAATGCAATTCAATTTAAAGCTTCTCTTTGCATGTGGCTATATCACTTGCTTCCATTCCATTCCATTAGCTAAAGAAAGTCACATAGCCCAGCCCTGCATTGGGACAAGGATGTATATTGTGCACAGAAAAGGCAATTCTAATGGTATGTATGTACAATTCTCATAGAAGGGAGGGAGCAAATAGTTGTAAACCATAATTCAATCTCCCACTATGTGAGTACATTGAAGAGAAGAAATCCAAAAACAGGTATTCCAATGTTCAGAGGTCAGAAAGACAAGGAAAAACCCACAAAGGAGACTGAGAAGGAGCAAATAGTAAGGTAGGGGGAAAACCAGATTGGAAGTCAAGTAAAGAAAGTGTCTCAAGAAGGTAGGAGGGATTAACTATGTCACATGTTGCTAATAGGTCAAGCAAGGTGAGGACAGATATTGACCATTAGATTTAGTCATGTGGAAATCTTTGGTCATCTTGACAAGAGAATTAATGACATGGTGGGACCAAAACCTGATCAATGCAGATTCAAGAAAGAGTGGGAGGAGAGAAGTTAGAGATAGTGGATACAGGCAAACTACTCTTTCAAGGACTTTTGCTAAAAGGGGAAGGAAGGAAACGGATGAGTAATTGGAGGGAAAAGTGAGGTCAACAGTAGTCTTTTTTTTTAAGATGGGAGAAATAAAACCATGGTTTCATGATGATAAGAGAGATCCAGTAAAGAGGGGGAAAACTGATGATGCCAGAGAGAAAGTAGAGAATTACTGTACTGAACAGGCTAGAGGGGATGGGCTCTAGTGCTCCATGGAGGACTGGTCTTCATCAGGAGCATAGACAGTCTATTCAGAGTAACAGGTGAGAAGGCACACCATATTGTCACAAGTACAGGTAGGTGGGTAGATATAATTATGGAAGCATAGGAAAATTCTCTTTCGATTGTTTCTAGTTTTCAGCTAAGTAAGATGCAAGTCATCAACTGAGAGTGAAGACAGGGAGAAGTTGTGAGAGGTTTGAAACTTAGAGAAAAGTATGAGTAGTTTAGAGGAATGGGAGATTGAATGCACTAGGGAACAATATTGATTGGTAGTAGAATTAAGGGCCTATGTGAGGTTAGTGATGATTGTGTGGGTTTTTTTCTCCCACCACAGTCAGCTGCAGAGGTGTGGGTGCAGAGTGAAATGGAGAATTAGGTGTGTCCAGGTGACAAACAGGCAGAAATTTAGATTTAATCAGAATCTGTCAAGTTAAAAAAAAAAAAGCAAGAGAGACACGTGTATGCAAGGGAAGTTTCATCACAATGGTTGGTCATGTAAGTCAGATAATAATGGAAGTAGAACATGGCACAGATTAGGGATAATAAAATGATGGAAGAATCATGGATTATAGGTCTAGGTATATTTGACAAATTTTTGGAGACAGGAATAAGCTTAAAAAGTAGAAAGTCTTGGTCAGAGTGTGATGCTTAATACTGACACTATGGACGAATTGCATTTACGGGTAAATGACAAGATCTAGAGCAGCACTATTTAATAGGACTTCTTCTGATGATGGGGATGTTCTATATCCACTGTCTAATATGCCACTCGTGGCTACCAGTCACTGGAAATGGGCTGACTAAGGAAATAAAATTTAAATTTTATTTAAGTTTAATAAATTTAAAATTAAGAGCAACATGAAGCTAGAAGCTACCATATTAGACAGTGCAATTCTAGAGATTATGACCATGTTAGTGAGTAGCTAAAATGGAAGACAATGTTATTGGAGAAGAGGAGGCCAAAAACTTAGCAGCTAAGTTATTGGAAAGACCACATCAGTAAGTGGATATCTAAATCTGTAAGAATTATGACAAGAATAGTACTGAAGTGACAGTGAACCACCAGCTTAAATCTTCAAGGAAAGATAAGTGTCTCAGGATGGGAGGACAGGTATAACAAAGAGTAAAGTGAGTGCTATAGTCAGATACCATGTTAATCAAAACTGAGGGTTGGGCTTTCCTGGTGACACAATGGTTAAGAATCCGCCTGCCAATGCAGAGGACACGGATTTCAGCCGTGGTGCGGGAAGGTCCCACATGCCGTGGAGCAACTAAGCCCGTGTGCCACAACTACTGAGCTACTGAGCCTGTGCTCTACAGCCCACAAGCCACAACTACTGAGCCCCTGTGCCACAACTACTGAAGCCCATGGCAAAGAGTAGCCCCTGCTCACCACAACCAGAGGAAAGCCCACACGTAGCAACGAAGACCCAACACAGCCAAAAGTAAAATAAATAAAATAAAATAAATTAACTAAAAAAAAAAACTGAGGGTTTTATGGAGGAAAGAAGCAGAAAAGTTTAGAACCAGCAATGCAAGGCAGACACCTACCCCTTGTCTAGGTTCAATGGCATAATATATGCTTTGAAAATATCTTTGTCCATCGCAGAAGAGAAGTTTGTGGATTGTCTTATCACATTTATTTATTTATTTATTTAAATTAATCAATTTATTTATATTTTATTTTTGGCCGTGTTGGATCTTCATTGCTGCGCGCAACCTTTCTCTACTTGCGGCAAGCGGGGGTTATCACTTATTTATGATGGCTTTTATTGAATAAAAGTTTTCCTTCTTTTTTTTTTTTTTTTTTTGCGGTATGCGGGCCTCTCACTGCTGTGGCCTCTCCCGTTGCGGAGCACAGGCTCCGGACGCGCAGGCTCAGCGGCCATGGTTCACGGGCCTAGCCGTTCCGCGGCATGTGGGATCTTCCCGGACCGGGTCACGAACCCGCGAGAGAGTCTGGCAGGCAGACTCTCAACCACTGCGCCACCAGGGAAGCCCTCTGATAGTTTTATTATTTTATTTTATTTTATTTTTTTTGCGGTACGCGGACCTCTCACCGCTGTGGCCTCTCCCGCTGCGGAGCACAGGCTCTGGACGCACAGGCTCAGCGGCCATGGCTCACGGGCAGAGCCACTCCGCGGCCTGTGGGATCCTCCTGGACCAGGGCACGAACCCGTGTCCCCTGCATCGGCAGGCGGACTCTCAACCACTGCGCCACCAGGGAAGCCCCTATAATTTTATTTTTTTAACATTTAAATCTTTAATTGATCTGGGGTTTATTTTGACATAGTTTTTGAAGTAAGGATCTCCTTTCCTCCAAATAACCATTTATCCCTACATCATTTATCAAATTATGTATTGAATTGCTAATTTCTGCCACTGCTACCTTTTAAATAGCCTTCAAATCTGTCTTACTCTTTATCTTCCCATTGGTACTGCCCTAGTTTAGGTCACTATCATCCTTCCAACTTTCACCTAGATTGCTTCCATAGCCTCCTGACTCGTTCTTGGTCTTCAATCCCTTATACATACTGCAGTCAAAATGACCTTTGTGTAACACAAAACTGCTCATGTTACTCCCTGCAGAAAGCCTTCCAGTGACCATGCCATTCCTTTAAGATGAAGTACAAACCATTATATCAGCTTATTTCTATAGCTTCATCTCTCACCATCCATCCTCCTCACCCTCATCTCTACTCTCCACCCTAAGGCCCCTGAATGTACCATGCTCTGCTTCATTTCCAGGCACATGTTGTTCTTTGCCTCTGCTCTACCCCACTACATCTTTGATGACTAACCTCGTCTATCTTGCAGGTTTCACTATGGTGTCACGTCTTTCCATAAGCCTTTTGTGATCTTCCTTGAGCCCAGATTAGGGGCTTCTCCTATATGATATTTTCCCAATTATACTTTTCTCATTATAGTACTAATCATGCAGAATGCAATTTCTTATTTACCTTCCTATTTATTACTCTTCTAGATTATAAGCCAGTTGAGGGAATTTCGTGTTCTTCTGAATCCCTAGCACCTAACATATGGTAAATTTCTACAGATATTTTTCGAATTCATCAACTACGTGGTAGATAGCAGGCACTGTGCTAGGCTATGGAAATACAAGAGAACACAAGAAAGACAAGACTACTCCCCTCACGTAACTTACACTCTAGTGAGAGAGATAGACAGTGAACCAAACAAATAAACAAAATAATTGCTGCTTGTGTTAGGAAGACAGTAAACAGTTGCTTTAGTAAGGAAGAATAGAGGACCCTACTTGAATAGGTTGGCCAAGGAATTCTGCTTTGAGGAATTGACATTTAAGCTCAGAACTAAAGAATGAGAAGGAGCCAATCATGTGAAAGCCAGAAGAAGGACATTATAAGCAGAAAGAAGAGCAGATGCAAAAATCCCGAAACAGAAAAAATCTTGGTGTATTCTAGGAACTTTGGCTGCAGAGGACACTTTGATTGCAGAGTTGTAACTGGTGGGATAAGGTACATGGTATAAATTTGGAGGCCTGAGGCAGGTGGCCAGTCATGCAGGGTCTTTTTGGCCATAGCCAGGGACTTGGATTTGTTCCAACGGGCTGGAAAATCACAGAAGAGTTTTAAAGAGGAGAATTGGCATGCTCCAATTACATTTTCAGAGTTCACTCTGGCTGTGTTGATAATGGAATGCAAGGAGGTTACCATGGAAGTGCAGGGACCAGTTAGAAAGCTACTGCAGTAATCCAGGAGAGGGAGAATGGTGGCTTACACTAGCATAGTCACAAGTGGAGATGGGTAAAAGTGAATGACTTCGGGCTTCCCTGGTGGCGCAGTGGTTGAGAGTCTGCCTGCCGATGCAGGGGACACGGGTTCGTGCCCCGGTCCGGGAAGATCCCACATGCCGCGGAGCGGCTGGGCCCGTGAGCCATGGCCGCTGAGCCTGCGCGTCCGGAGCCTGTGCTCCACAACGGAAGAGGCCACAACAGTGAGAGGCCCGCGTACCGCAAAAAAAAAAAAAAAAAAAAGTGAATGACTTCAAGATGTATTTTGGGGGTAGAACAATTTAGACTTGCTGATGGATTGACTATGAAGGATAAGGGAAAGGGAGGAGACTAGAACAATTCCCAGTTTTCTGACTCCAGACTCCAGTGGCTGAGTGAATGAAGTCACTATTTATAGAAATAGGGACAATGGGGAGGAATGGCTTAGGGAGGACACAAGGAAATCAAACATTCTATTTTGACTATGTTAAGATTGAAATGTTTGTGAGATAACAAAGTAGAGATGTCAAATTAGTAGTTTGAATATATTAATCTGGGGCTTAGATGAAAGGTCTAGCTTTGACATACTAATGTAGGCTTCCTCAGCATGAAGCCTTAGGAAATGGATGAGCTCCCCAAAGGACAAAGTTTAGGTGGCGAAGAAGGTGGTATTTAGAAACCAAGAGCTAGAATTCCCTGGAGGTCCAGTGGTTAGGACTCAGTGCGCTCACTGCTGGGGCCGGGTTTGGTCTCTGGTCGGGACACTAAATTCCCGCAAGCCTCGTGGCCAAAAAAAAAGAAACCAAGCACTAGATCAGTTACTAGGGGTGTCCCTTCTAGGTGGTCTTACTAGACTGAGCCAGGAATATACATATATTCACACATACATTTACATCTGTGTTTGTTTCTGTATCTACCTATATTGAAAATGGTGAGTTCACTCTGAGTTCATGTTCCATTTCAGTCCATTACCACAGAGCTCATTCTAGCTTTCCTCCTTCCATATTTATACCTCTCTTCTCTCACAGTGAAAAGCTTGACTGTCATTATCCTCAGTATTCTGCTAGTTTGCTTGATCACCCTGTGTGTGGCCAATCTCCTGACACCTTTAGGCTGCCACCTTGACAGAATGCTCTCTTTGTGCAGGCCTGGCCTTTGGGCAGTTCTTCTGGTCAGGAAGGAAGGAAAGTTCATTTCCTTTATTGAGGTTCTGCACATGTTTTATTATATATATTCTTTGGTATTTTATTTGTTTGGTTGCTATTTTTAAAACGCACTTTTAAAAAAATTACATTTTCTGTTTATTGCTTATATTTGAAAAGGCTACAATATATAGTTTCATTTTTTATATTTGCCAATCTGAGGTTAGAAAGTTTTTATTTCATAGCTTTTATTGGTTACTAGTAACACTGAACAGTTTTCAAATGTTTATTAGCCATATTAATTTATGTTTCTGTGAATTGTATGCATCATTTGTTTCTTCTCTGAGAATCTTTGTGGTTTTTTAAAAATCAACTTTCTTGAGTTCTTTATAAATTCAGGAGAATAATTTCCTGTTTGTTTCAAATATTTTCCAACTTAATTGGTTGGAATCTTTTAAATTTTTTTTTTTAATTTACAGAATTGAAAATTTTTATATGGCCTAATTTTTTTTTTTTTTTTGGTCTGCGTTGGGTCTTCATTGCTGCGCACGGGCTTTCTCTAGTTGTGGTGAGTGGGGGCTACTCTTTATTGCGCTGAGCGGGCTCCTCACTGCAGTGACTTCTCTTGTTGTGGAGCACGGGCTCTAGGCACACAGGCTTCAGTAGTCGTGGCACATGGGCTCAGTAGTTGTGGCTTGTGGGCTCTAGAGCGCAGGCTCAGTAGTTGTGGCACACGGGCTTAGTTGCTCAGAGGCATGTGGGATCTTCCCAGACCAGGACTTGAACCCATGTCTCCTGCCTCCGCAGGCAGACTCTTAACCACTGTGCCACCAGGGAAGCCCTGGCCTAATGCTTTGATTTTTTCCTAGTTACCTTTTTTTTTTTTTTGCGGTATGCGGCCTCTCACTGCTGTGGCGTCTCCCGTCGTGGAGCACAGGCTCCGGATGCGCAGGTCCAGCAGCCACGGCTCACGGGCCCAGCCGCTCCGCGGCATGTGGGATCCTCCTGGACCGGGGCACAAACCCGCGTCCCCCGGATCGGCAGGCGGACTCTCAACCACTGTGCCACCAGGGAAGCCCCCTAGTTATCTTTAAGATTCGAATTTCCTTCCCTCTCCAGAGGTCAGATATTCACCTATACTTTATTTTTGTTAAAGATTTTAAGAAACTTACATTTTAAGAAATGTTAAATATTTTTCTTAAACATTTTTATTTTTGTTAAATATTTTTAGAAATTTTGTTAAACATTTCTCTACCCATCTGGAACTTACTTTGTTATATTTTTAGCTAGTCTGTAGAAAATTCTAATATTAACAGTATTAATCCTTTACCCATCAGAGTTGTCACCAATATTTTCCCTGGATTTTTATTTGCCATTTAAATCTTATTTTGATTTTTGACACGTAGAATTGTTCATTTTTTGTAGTTAGATTTACTAATCTTTACCCTAGTGACTTCTTCTCTTTCTTCTAAGCTTAGAAAGAGACCTCCCCTATGCAGAGATTTAATAAATGTACACTTATATTTTCTTTTTTCTCATCCTTGCCTTCCTTCTCCCTCTCTCTCTCCTCCTCTTTTTCTTCTCCTTCTTTTTTAGGGTTTGCCTCAAGTCCAGCTTTAAGTGAAATGAGTCACTAAGAAAGCCCCAATGACTTTGGTCTCTTGGGGGTCTTATAGACCAAAAAAACCACAACAAAACCTATGGGATTGGGATGGATTTCTCTGCAACACAACTCCCTCCCTTCCCCTCTTACATAAAAAACAGCTCAGTGTCAAGCTCCCCAATAAGTGTATGTACATCTGACAATCCATAAACTGCTGAAGTGAAAGGTGGCCTTTAAATATTCTGTATATAAATTTAGCCATTTATACAGAGAGAATGAAAAAAAAATGGCCCGATTCTGCTCAGATGCTGCTTGTTTCTCTTTACACCATGGGGTTCTGTTCTATGTCTTTTCCTTTGAAGTCAGAGGGAGCTCTGTGCAGGACGGCAACTCGAACACCGGCCTCTATACATGAAGGTGAGAACTGCCATTACGATAAACTACTCGGCGATGTGGTGGAGGGAACATTGGTCTAACACACTTGGTGGCTGCCCTGCAGATCCCACTGTCTGTAAGAGCTTTGTTCAACTGGAGCAAACAAGAACGTTTTGAATCTTGACATACAAGGGCTCATTCAGCAGAGCATCCCCCGTTATGAGAGGAAGTGCTGGGCAGACATTGCAGTTTTTAGCCAGCACACTGAGGGCATTTCTCTCACATTCTCTCCATCTGTAAAGAGACTGTTTTCAAGACCC
Organism: Tursiops truncatus; assembly: GCF_011762595.2. NCBI lineage: Eukaryota > Metazoa > Chordata > Mammalia > Artiodactyla > Delphinidae > Tursiops > Tursiops truncatus. The sequence continues at coordinate 47,151,300 of NC_047044.1, read as the reverse complement.
CGAAATGGTTTTCTATAGATTGGAGAGATGTATAAGCATTTTTACTTGTTTGTACTCACATATAATGGGGGGCAGACCACAGTCATATCAAAGTAGCCCAGTCTTTTCAATACAGAAAGCAAGAATTCTTCGCAGATTTTAGCTGAGGGTGTTATTTGGTGAAAAGCACAACTTGGAGTAGAAACAATGAGAGAAACTTTGACATGGAGAAGGTATTGGAAATGAAGAATCAGGTACATTTGCTTTCTATCTCAGGAGAATTATTTTGTTAATTAGCCCACAGAGACTTTCCTACCCCTTTCACAATGAGTTATGTACCATTTTTTAGGACTCCAAATCAAATGATGGTTTCATGTTGTTATTCTGTAAACATTGGAATGAATAGAGGTCAAAGAGCAAATTGCCTCAATTTATGGATAATTTTTCCACCCATCCCATGCCCTGACTCTGAGAAGTGATGCCCCCTTACTGATTCCTTCATCATATCCTTTTGCTTGTGTCTGCAGACCCTTGCTTAAGCTGTAGCATACAGCTTCAAGGCCCCTGACTTCCAAGGACCCCTCTCAGAGCAGAACACTAGCATTTTGTATTTATAATTTCTCCTGTTGGATAGCATTGGAGTGGAACAGGCATTTTTTACTTACAGTTTTGAATTCTTTTTCATAAAACTTGTATCCACTTCTGCATATAGAATACCCTTTCTTTCCACAGGCCATCAGGTGGTTAGCATGTAGGCAATATTTAAATCCTTGAGACTGGATAAGATCATTAAGGGAAGAAATGTAAATGGAGGGAAAAGGACTGAGTTCTGGAGCACTCCAAGTTTAAGAAACTGGGAGAAGAGAAAATATATCTGGGAGATCACACTGAAATAATACACAGGGAGCAGCATCATTCTTTGAAATAATTGTTATGTTGTAATATAATAGTCATAAACTATTCTAGTTTGTGAATATGCCTAATTCGTATATGCAGTCCTCTACCAAAAGCTTCTTAACAGTTACACCTGCTCTCAGTTTATCCTTTCTCCAATCCATTCAACATACTGCTTAGGTTAACTTTGGATTTATTTTAGTTATTTGCGCCTGGATGAAACATAAAAAATTGGGTAAGTACCACATATTACATTTATATGATGAAATACAGTGCAGTTACAATTTTAATAAGAAAATATTTGCAAAATAATGTTGAGTGAATTAAGCATAATCTCAACTTACACACACACACACACACACACACACACACACACACACATATGCAGATATATAACCAGAAAAAATGCTATAAGTGTATCCATCAAAAGCATAGCATATTTCTGAATGGTGGGTTTCCAGGTGACTTTTATTTTATTTTTCTGCTTTTCTGTGTTTTGCAAATTTCCTTCATGAAAAAAAATTAATCGTGTTCTTTAATTTTGTTGCTTCACAGTCAGGAAAACAGCTTTGATTTTTTTTTAATTGAATAAATTTGATGTGTAAGTTTAAGGTGTACAGCATGTTACTTTGATACATTTATATATTGTAATATGATTGCCAATGTAGTGATATTTATCACATTACTTAATTACAGTGCAATATCTTTGTCTATATTCTTATCCTACCCCCAGCCCCCGGTACACAATGTTTTACTCTGTTTTTTACAGGTTTAACTTTTTTTTTTTTGGCTGTGCTGTGCAGCTTGTGGGATTTTAGTTCCCTGACAAGGGATTGAACCCAGGCCCACAGCAGTGAAAATGCTGAGTCCTAACCACTGGACCACCATGGAATTCCGAGGTTGAACTTATTTAGATTCCATTTATAAGTGATATCGTCCAGTACTTGTCTTTCTCTGACTTATCTTGCTTAGCATAAAGTGTGCAAGGTTTGTCCATGTTGTTGCCAATGGGAGGATATCTTCCTTTCTCATGGCTGAATAATATTCCATTGTGTATCTATACCACATCTTTCTTTTCATCCATTCATTCATTAATGGACATTTGGGTTGTTTTCATGTCTTGGCTATTGTGAATAATGCTGTGATAAACATGGGAGTGCATACCTTGTTGAAATCCTGTTTTCATTTCCTTTGGGTATATACCCAGAAATGGAATTACAGCTTTGATTCTTTACTGCGTAAGAAGATAATATTCAAGTATCTTAATTTAGTAGTCAGACCCTTCAGACGAGAGGCCCAACCTACTTACCCAAACTCTTTTTTTCAGTTAAAAGGTCAAGGTCTTCTGGATGTGCTCTGTACTTTCCTACCTCTATACTTTTTTGAGAGCTGAGATCGTTTTTATTTCCCTCCTTTTCCTATAATTTCTACAAGTCCTTTAAGATACTATTTAAGTTCTGCCTCTTACTTGGTCCCACGACCATTAACGATGGAAGAGGTTTCAAAGATTAGTGGCTCTGTTATTTAGCATTTACCACAGGATGCGTGGCATTATATGGTTCTATGAGTCCATAACTTAGCTCCCCAACTGACATTTTGATTCTTAGAGGACAGGTTCTGTGACTTAGAGTTCTTGGTATCCCTTGACACCCCTGTGTCTTGTTCACAGTAAATGTGTAATAAGCATTTGCAATAGTTTAGATCCAAGGTTATTTCAAATATATACATATGTATATATACACATATATTAATATGTATACAAATATATACATTTAAAATTTAAAATAACTGGATATCTCTCTTTGCATATATGTTTGTATCCTCAGAATGCATTGAGCTTATTCAACAGTTAATTTACTATAAGGGGAACATTTTAAATACTTGTAGTTTTAAACTATTGCTTAAGCATTCTTTCTTCCCTCACAGAAGGTCATTGGTCTTCTCTTCAGGGAATGTTCCCTTCTTACTGTCTACTAAAATACAATGTAGCTTTACTTTTCTTCTTTATTCCCTGGTCCCAAATATAATCTCCACATGTCCTCTATCTTTTTTTTTTTTTTTTTTTTTTTTTCGGTACACGGGCCTCTCACCGTTGCGGCCTCTCCCCTTGCAGAGCACAGGCTCCAGACGCGCAGGCTCAGCGGCCATGGCTCACGGGCCCAGCCTCTCCGCGGCCGCGGCATGTGGGATCCTCCCAGACCTGGACAACGAACCCGCGTCCTCTGCATCGGCAGGCGGACTCCCAACCACTGAGCCACCAGGGAAGACCTGTGCTCTATCTTTGTAGGTGAAATACGTCCTGTCTCAGTGAAATCCAGCCCCGAATGAATTTCCGTTGGTTTAGAGAGCAACTTGAGGATTCTACATTTTGGCACCATTCAATTTCCTTGGCATCTCTCCATAGTCACCATTTAGAAAACTCCTGGTCGGCAGGATTTCAATCCATCATATGCTCTGTGGAGATTAAAAAAGGATTGAATTACATTGGCTTGAAAATGTGATGGAAGATGAAATTTGCTTTACAAAGAAAGGAAGGTTTTTGAAACTCAAATTGTTCCAATAGGACCCTTATACAGAGATCGTTCTTGAAGTAAAATGGCATGTATGTTGAAAGTTCCTTTTTATTTAGGTTGCCACTATGTAAATATCACAATATTTAAAATCACACAAATAGAGAAAGTTGCAAAACAATATGATTATATTTATGGTCTTAAAAATACGGGCGTATAGGGCTTCCCTGGTGGCGCAGTGGTTGAGAGTCCGCCTGCCGATGGAGGGGACGCGGGTTCGTGCCCCGGTCCAGGAAGATCCCACATGCCGCGGAGCGGCTAGGCCCGTGAGCCATGGCCGCTGAGCCTGTGCGTCCGGAGCCTGTAGCAAGCTTGGATTAAGATATTAAGAAAAGCCCTAAGCACTGCAGAGCTTATGATGCATATGAAATAGTATCCTATTATTTACTTCAAGATTAAAACCATCTTAAAATGAAATAAATGTAAAGGAAGTCCCAACAAGTTCTGATTTTTTATATCAATGCATTTGTAAAGACATCAAATTCTTTACAAAATTTTTTTTTTGGGTTCTGGTTTGCTGGTGCCTTAAGTACATACTTCATCTGCCTCTTGGGTAATTCTGTTTATATAAATGTAAATGCACAAAAATAGGTCTGGAAAGGAGCATGCCAAATCATTAACAGTGGTTAATGGAGAGGATAATGGAGTGGTTAATGTTAACAGTGGTTAACAGGAGAGGAGTGGGCTGGGGAATAGGGAGCATTGTATTTTTTTATTTTACTCTATTTTTTCCCCCTAATCATCTATAGTCATTTACTTCATGCACAGTCATTAAAAACAAACAAATTAACACACTGGGAGAGTAGAACGCCTCACCTTTTTTTTTCTATCAAAATTTCATATTAATATGCTTATATTTGATAAATGTGAATGTAATCTAGAGGCAGCTGAAATCGTCCTCCAAGTTGAGTGTATTGATTTTTCTTTCTCTTTCATCCAATAACATGGTTAGACAGCTGCTCACTATTAGTTGTTTGTTTTTTGGTTTTTTTTTCCGGATAATGCAGCTAGTCATCATCACCACTGACATCCACTGAGCTCTTCCAGTCTGCCAAGCACTGGTACAGAGCGCTCCATGTATTAATTTGTTGAACTGTCACAATAATCCTGTGAGGTAGGTATTATTATTAATGTCATTTTACCGTTGAAGAAATAGAGGCTGGTGAGGTTTAACTATCTTGTGCAAGCTGGGTCACACAGCTAGCAAGTGATGGAACTGAGCTATGTCTCTGGCCATCTGACTTCAGATTCTGCATAGGAAAGAGGAAGGGAGTGGAACTAGTTCGTGGTTTAAGGTTTTTACTTTATTTCATAGTTGGCATATACACTTTTGTCTAATTGGAAGGTGACTAAAGGCATCTGGGTCTGGTTGATGTGTTGGTTGAAAATTACTATTATTATGAGGATGATTATTATAGTATTTAGTAATTATGCAGTGCTTTATACTTCAAAGAGCTGTTCTTTATAATCATTTATTAGCTATGTCTCACAACGTCTCTACAATATAAAGATGCACTTATCATGCATTTTTGCAGATGGAGAAACTGAGGCAGAGTAAGATAGGCTATATCTTCATAAGAAAGTGTGAAGGTAGTATGCAACTCAAATTCCTGAGACTCCATTCATGGTTCTTTCTCAACTGACTCAAGGATAACTGTGGAATCTTAGCTTAGGTTCTCTAGGAATCAGACCCTGAAACAAGGATGTGAATGAAAATGGTCTGTTTGGGAACTGCAGCTAACATCCTTAAGGAAATGGGATAGTTGTAAAGGAAGTAACGTCAGTCAGTAAAGAGTATGCTGTTGATTTACAATGTTGTGTTAGTTTTGGGTGTACAGCAAAGTGAATCAGTTATACATATACATATATCCATTCTTTTCCAGATTCTTTTCCCATATAGGTTATTACAGAATATTGTAAATCTATCTTATTTCAATAAAAATTTTAAAAAAAATTCCTGAGACTTGCTAAACAGCTCATTTTGGACAACAACAGAAGTTTAATTCTTTAAAACTCTTAAGGAAAATGTAAGTTCCAAAATTTTTTCCCAGTTTTAATTAAATGTAAAATATGCTGATGACATATTTGAATGTTGATGGAATGTTGATTGACATTCCTCTATTTTTGAGCTTTTACTGCATTTGTGTCAATGTGACATTTTTGCTCAAATTCAGCCTTGCTATCTCCCATTTCTCCACACAAGCATAATTTGACTACAGATATTGGTTTCCACTGTCAATATTATATTGCTTCAAAGTGCTTCCATTGTCTTTAAAAGATGCCTTTTGTTCACCAAATGCATAAGACTCTTCATGATAATTTGCAATAAAAACAAACTGTGAAAGAATTATATTGGAATTAAAGGAAGTCTTAGACATCTGGCACTTTGTACACTTCAAAACTGAAGATTATAAACATGTCAGTATGACTTGGGTTGGGAGGGGGAGAGAGATGAGAAGGATCTGTGTGGGTTTAATATAGCAGCCTATAAAAGGCTTGGAAGAGATACATGCACTCTTCTATAAATCTGGTAGTCTCTTTGAGTTGGGAGGCAGTCACGGCCATAGCACATGGGAGAGGCTCAATAAATATTAATTTAGTGGTTAAGACCATGTTTCCGGAGACAGACTGCCTGGGTTCTAATCCTGGCTCCATTACTTGCTTGCTACCTGAACTAGCTGTGCTTGTGTTTCTCCATACAGGAAAAAAAAAAAATCACAATCCATAAAGTTAGTTTATCATGAAGCTTATTCAAATATTTGTTATTATTTGTCGTTTCTGTTTCCAAGGCAGTTGACAAATAACATTAGCTACAATGCCTGTAGAATGTTGGTGGTAATCATATTTATAATGTGATGTCTGCACTTGCTTGGCTTGTTTAGAAATGGCACAAGATGGTACCCCATGATTTTCTACCTCAGAAAAACAATTTAAAATTACCTCAGAATACACTGAACTAAATCATTAAGAACACATGTAAAATCTACAAGGCAAAATTCTATACTTGTTTCTCTAAAACATCCATATGATCCCACACACCAGTGGCTCCAAACTCAGCACTTGACATGAAGATTTCACACATGAGTGGAGCCAACTCATTGTACGACCTGAATGGAGAGTTGCACCTGAGCTAAAGATGCCAACACCTTGTGGGATGCATGCCCAGTTTGCTGGTGTCCAAATTTTCAAGAGATGCCAGAAATTGGGATTTTTATTTTATGTGACATTTCTCATTTTAAAATTTTTGGCTCAGTTTATTTCTTGATACAGAACTCTGTGGGTCAAACAGCACATTTGAGGCCATTTGTCAAATCTCTGCCAACTATACTAGTACATATCTATGAGTACACCGTGCTGTTATTCAAATTAGCAAGTGTTTTTTAAGCACTTGTGCCAAGACATGAATAAAAGGTAAAGAAGACAAAATATGACAAAGCCTTCATGAAACTCACAAGTCTAGCGGGGAGATGGGCAATAATGTCACAGAAGAGAGTGAAAAATAGTAGAGTGTGGAACCCAGGACTTAAGCCTGGTGATTTAAGTATTTGATCAGTCCTACGTTAAAACAAACAAAAAACACAAAGAACCCCATTATTTGAAAGGTTGGCAAACTGGTGGACACCCAAGTAGATGGTTCTTTTGTTTAACAAAACACCTTAATGGATTTTTGGGGCGGGAGCTATGCATAGACAGGGCTACAGCCTTGCACAGTTCCAGGGGGACCATTCCTATTGTTGCCTGTGCAATTGGCACCCCCTCGAGCACCATTCAGGTTGTATTCTTTGTGAATGGTACCCCCTGGAATTGTGCAACTTGGCGACTCTGTCAACAAAGATAGGCCTGGAGTCTGGTCTGAGAGGAGGATTGAGAGCTAAATCCTTCTACATAATAAAGTGGGAGGAATTTTAAGTCTTTGCCTAGTGGGTGGAGGCAGGAGGGTGGAGGGGTGCTTGTTATGGGGAGAAGAAAGGGTTTGGAGAAAAGATCTCTAGGATGTGGATGGGCCAACAGTTTGGCAACAACCTGGAGCCTATGAACCTGTTGAGAGATTTCTTGTAATTTTTAAGAGAAACACATATAATCCTCTGTCATCCTCTTTAACCTCCAGTAGATACTGACAAATTAAGTCAAAAGGCTTTTTCTTTGGCATCAGCTATAGTTTTTGAACCTCTTATGTATGAATCAGGAGATAACCAGGAAAGATTCAATGCTCAGGCTCACATAGTAACACTTGGCTAAACATATTAATATAATAACTTGTCTTTTTTTCTTAAAAAACTCAGAGCACTTACACTTTTATTTCTTCATTTGTTCTAACGTTCCAGTGTGGGAGGGGCAGATTTATGATAACATTATTTATAGATGGAGAAATTGACATAGAGATTAAATTGCTTACTGAATGTTGCATAGTTGTGGTGGTGAAGCCCACAGTGGAATTTGGTTCTCCAAGCTCCTGCTATGAGGTGGAGCGATCATGAGTTTTGGAATTAGAGGGATCTTTGTTTGAACAACCCTGATTTCTGCCCCTTAATAAGAATGTGGCCTTAAGTCAATTACTTCACCTAAGCCTCAGTTTTTCTCTTCTGTACAATTAAGGCCATGAAACCTCATGGTAGTGCAGTGAAGATCAATTTAGAAAATGCATGTTAAGCCCTGGCACAGAGAAGTTCCCAAGTGAGATTAGTTCCACCCCCAACCCAGTATTATCTGGTTAAATTTCAGTACAAATTGAAAGTAATCAAAAAAGAATCCTCCATTAATTTTTTTTCTAGCCCCCTCTCCCACTGAGAGCAAAACATGAATAAAAATGCTTCAATACATCATTTAATTCATTGGGAAGAACTTTTGCTTCAGTAGAGTTATTTCTGTTGGGGATAATTAGAAAAAAAAAAAGAGGGTTATGTGGAAGACAAGATAGTAGAGTGCAGAGGTTCTAAAACTGGAGAATGTTTTAGAATCACTAGGAAGGCCTGTCTGAACACAGATGGCAGGACCCCACGCCAGACTTTCCGATTCACAAGTTCTGGAGTGAGGCCTAATAATTTGCATTTGTAACAAGTTCAAAGATGATGTTGATGATACTAGTCCAGGGACTACACCTCAGAGAAGCACCAGTATGGTTAAGTGAAATTCTGGGGGTGAGGTTCAGCACTCTGTGTTTTAACATGACCTTCAGGTGATTCTGATGCACTCTCAAGATTGAGAACTGTTGGCACAGTGGTGAAGAGCAGCTGAGGAGAAAGACTCACATTCAAATCCTGGCTGCACCATTTACTAGTTAGATGACCAGATTCAGTAACAAACCTTTAGCACTCCTGCGTCCAGCAGGGAGCCTGACAATGTCTGTGATTCAGGATTCCCTCTCACTATCCCTCTAAGCCCTTGGTGGAAAGAGAAGTTAGTGAGTCCTGCCAACCCAGGCTCTGTTTTTTACTTCTTCACACTCCAAGGCACGAAAGGCTGGTAAATTTGGGTATTACAGAAGTATTTACAAACACTTCTGTGATCACACACACAAAAATAACACAGCGCTGTAATAAAAGCCAAAAGCAAAGGCATTGTTTGCATCTTAAATTTGTAATAACGGGTTCTGAACTATTTCTATTTCCCCTGCCTTGCTTAGTGACAATTTTGAAAAATCTTCCTCTTCCTCCCCCTCAGTTTTTAGAGATGTTTTGCAGATAGTATGCATGCTAAACACCCCCATACCCCCCCAAAATCTGGACTCAGATACAGAAACTACCTCAGATGTTCGGTGCCTTCCTGATTTTGTGGCTGAGGAATCCCTTTTTCTTTTTCCCCCTCCTTTCCTTGCCTGGCATCTGACTCTGGGTCCTCAAACTGTCTCAGCTCACAGCCTCACAAGTATCCAGGCTGGCCCCAGGACATTCTTTGTCTCACCTACCTTCATTTTTCCCATTGCAAAAACCTCTACTCTTTATTTCCTTAACTAACCTTTTCTATTGTCTATTGCTAACCCATATTTTTTCAAATTACCCCCTGCTAGAGTGACTCCACTGGAGGAAAAACTGTTCCTGTTAATGATGAGGCATGAGAATTGTTGATTTTTACTCAGTCGTACTTTGGTACTAGGTACACCACTGTTTATCAAGCATTTTTATTTTGAATTCCCGTAACAATCCAGAGATGATTATATATGTGCATACACACAAACACACATCAAATATATCAAATATATTACAAATGAGGAAACAGGCTTGGAGAGGTCAAGCAACTTGCCCACGCTGAAAAAGTAAAAGTATTAAATAACAGGATCCAGGTAGTAAGATTCCAGAGTCTCCCAGCTCTTGGCCTCAAGTGATGATGGAATATAGGAATATAATTTGGTTCCTGCCCTTGAAGAACTTAAAAATCGTGTTAGGGATAGGTGAAATTTATACACACAACATGAGTGAAAATAAAATCAAGAACCGAAGTTTGTGGTGTTGGGTTTGGTATCTTTGACCGGTTTCCTCCTCTGCAAGACGTAGATAATAGCACCAACCTCAAGGGATTTGAGGACGATTAACTGAGTTAAGCACCGAAGCGCTTAATACAGTGTGTATCACGCAGTTAGTGGTCAATAAATGTTAACTATCATTATTTTTAAAGGAGGTAGATTGGAGTGGTAAGAATACTGGAAGAGTCGGAGGGCAGGGTGTAGGATACAGCCAGAGTTTGGGGAAACGAGGGGCCACGGGGCAGAAAGAGTTAGCGACCAGCCCGGGGGCGGACTTGCGAGAGCCCTCGGAGAAGCCCAGCCCCTCCCCGCCCCGCCCCACTTCGCTCCGCCCCGCCCCGCCCCGCCTCGGAGGCCCTGGCAGCTCCAGCCCGGGAGCAGTTCCGGTGCCAAAACCCTTCCCTCCCCCGCTCCCCCGGAAGTGCTTTTCCAGGGTTCGGGCCGGAGAGAGGCCTTGTAGGTACAGACGCTGAGGCTCGGTCGGCTCCGAGGAGGGCCTCTTTCCCGGGTGGGAGTCCGGGGTTCCGCGCCCGCCAACCCGCGCCTTGCCCCCTCCCAGCTCCCGGGCCGACGGTGAGTGGCCGGCGGAGTGAACTGCGACGGCCGCGGGCCGCGTCGGGGCTGGCGCTCTCGGGCCCCCGCTGCCCGCTCCGGGCTGCGGGCTGGGCTGTCGGGGTTCGAGAAAGGGGGTTGTCGACCGTCGCGGTCTTCGCCCAGCCCTCGGGGCGGGAAGGAGCGGGCGGTGGGGCCGTGGGGTGGGCGGGGCGGAGCCGGGGAGGGGGTTCCCGGAGCTGTTGTTGCTGTTGGGACTTGAAAGTAAGAATGGGCTGGGCCTCCGTCCATCCAACCCCCTCATTTCTGCTCCCCCAAATCGTCGCGCTGCCTCTCGGATTTGGTTTTCTCTGTCCGACCCGGGTCTGGGAATCTGGACGTCAGACCCAGTCTTGGGCTCTAGTTCCCGACTGCCGCGACCTCTGGGTCTGTCCTCGGGCTCAGTAATTAGCTGGGGTCCCAGAGGTGGTGTCTCCTTGGTCCCAGGGCGGGGCGAAGCGTGTGTAGATACCGGAGATCTTTTGCAAGGCTTTACATCTAGACCCGCTTAGGTGTTGCCTACGGTCGATTTGGACTGCGCTTGGGACGGGTTCTGGATACGTAGGTCAGTGTGGCACCACCGTGCCTCCGATGATCTTTACTCACTCGAAAGCTTACTCAAGCTGTTGTTGAAGTCACTTCTTAAAAAAACAACTTGCTTGAGGAAAATCGGGACCTCAGGTAAATTCCCTTATTTTCTTGGCAGACGTAAAAAATGATGCTTTCTCTAATCTACATTCCTAATTTTGTGGCTCTCAGAAGTCACAGTTGGTTGATGAGCTTAGTCTGCGTTTGTTGCACAAATTGACTGCAAAGGGTTGGAGAATTATTATGCCCCCTCTTTCCCGAATTTTGTATACTTGGAATTGTCATTTTCCTTAACAGTTCATATTTGGAATTGTCATTTTCCTTAACTTTTAAAGAAAAATTGTTCTCTGTAACTCCAAGGAGGTTCCTTAGACCGTTTCAGCTGTTCCTGCAATGCAGAGGTTCACATAGGTGGGCAGAGGTGTTTTGTTTTTTGTCTTTAGTTGTTGTTGTTTTTTAATTTATAGTATGAGGTGTTTACTTCGGATAAATCGAGCATTTCCTAGAGGAGAAAGTGATGTAGGTAGTTGTTTTTAGTGAATAGATTTTAGGTAATAAACTACTCCTGAAAGGTTTGTAGGAATTAGGATTTTCCACATTTAATGGTGATTTTTAAATTATGATCATAAGGGAATGCAGTTACTGCAGATTTTGACTACCAGTAGATTACCATTGTTTTTGCAGTGTAAAGTATATGCACACCATCTTTGTGAAACCAGTGACACTTGCCTGCACTTCTCATCTTGTGCTTATATTAGGACTTATGCTGTAGTTTTTTGGGGGTACTTATCTCATTTTCTCACCTCCCACAACTGGAAGGGGAGGTAGTCTCATGAATTAGGGAAAATAGACTGAAGTGACAAGTTCAGGGAACTCTCTTATGCAAAAGAAGATTTATTTCAGGGTTGTTGATCTTCAACAGGCAAAGGGTGGATGATTTTTAAAGTCCCTGGAAAAAATTGTGGAGTGAAGATTAGTTGCTCAACTTTTAGATTTAGATGAAAACTGTAGATTCTTAGCTATTTGAAATGCTGTAATTGTTTAGAGCCTATGGTTGGAATATTGGAATTGAGAGAATCTGGAAACGGAGTCAAGTTAGATACGGTTGTGGATCTGTACTGAAGGTATGATAGTTAATGTGTTTTGAAGGGAGGGATTTCAAGAATTGTAAGAACAGAAAAAGGTAATTGGGGAGAATCAGAAACCCTTAGTAAATTTAATTATGTTTAGTTCAACAGATACTGAACATTTACATTGGAGATTATATCATTCAAGTCAATTCAACAGATATTGCTATGTTAGGCATCAGGCTATGTTAGGCAACCATGTAGGAGCAAGTAAAGATACAGCCCTTACAGCTAAGCTTCATGTTTTTGGCAATAATTTTTTTAACGTTTGTCAGAAATCATGGAGAGCATATTAAATATTTAGGCATATTAAAATATTTTTCTAATTGGAGGTGAGTTCTTTGTGCTTCATGAAAATCACTGCTAGGCATTATAGGATGCAAAGATTAAATCTTGGGTCTTTAGGAATTTGAAATCTAGAAGGGGATGTCAGATATTTGTATAAAAATTTACAGCATATAGAAATATACGTTAATACTACATGAGTGGTTTGATCTAAAGTTTGGAGTTGTACGAAAGGAAAATGGATTCATTCTTAGAGTAACATGGAAAGTGGTGGAGGTATAGGTATATTATAAATATATATATAATACTTATAAAGTTAGCTCTGAAGCTCTTATTTATTGAGCATTTAGTGTATACCAGGCTCTATGCTAGTTGCTTTACATACATTTTCTAAGCCTCATAACAACATCTAAGCATATTTCTTAATAATGAGGGCACTGATACCCTGATACCTGGGTAACTTATCCAGGCTATGTAGCTAGCAGGTAACTGAGCCCCAATTTGAATCCAGGTCTGCCTGGTGCGAAAGCCTGTGTGTTTTCGCTACAGCATGCTACCTTGCAATAAACCAGCAGCTTGAGTTCAACACTGCAGAAGGTAAGACTTTTCTAAGCCAAAAGTTTAGGGGCTGGGAGTAGGTGGATGAAGAAAGCTTTTTAAATAAAGGTTATGATGTGAGCACAAATGTGGAGGTGGGAGAGTTCATTGTGTCCTCAGAGGAAAGTTAGTAGACCAGATTACCTAGAATATAGGGTTCATTTTTGGGAATAAGCGATGAGGTTTGAAATTTAAATTGGGGCTGGATTGTGGAACATGTTTAAATGCTGTATTTAGGAGTATTTGGGAAGTAATGAGAAACTACCAAGGTCTAATAGTGTAGTGTGTAGAATGATTTGTTGTAGACAGCTGACTTTCAATAGAGTATAAATAATAGGCAAGGGCAGTGGTATTGGTATGATTTACTAGGTGGATGGGAGGAGGGATTGTTGGGAATGGTTTGGAGGAAGTGGAGGTTGAAGATTACACTCATTTTAAGTGTGGGTGATGGCAATGGTGGTACTATTACTAGAAATATGGACAAGAAGGTGCATAATGAGATCAGTTTTGAATATGGTGAGTTTTTTATATACTTGCCAAACACTGGAAATGCTCAGAGATTTTTGGAAATATGGGTTTGTAGTTCATGAGAGAGGTCAGTGCTAGGCATACATTAAACGTGTGTAGAGAATAATATAAACAGATGTATTAGTTGAATCTGTATATGAAGATGAAAGAGCCAAGGGAGAGTTTAGATGGAAAGAAAGAAAAAAAACCTTTATTTTAGATGGCATTTATTTAAAACAGAAGGAAAAGACACTAAATAGATAATTTTATTCAGTGGGTAAAAACTTGATAGTCTGTGTACTGCTCACTCACGCTGCAGATTCAGATGGAGTAGAAAAGAATCCGATCATTGAAAATCTAATTGGGAAACAAAACTTTCTTGCCGTTAATAGTAAGAATACTGTGCTATCATTACTCTATTTCAGAGAGGAAGAACTATTTCAGACTCATTTGGTTCAGGGTGTTAGTCTTTGGTTACTGTAGAGCTGTTTGTTTGTTCCTTTTGGACATTTGTTGGCAAGTGATATGGAAGCAATTCTCTGATATTGCTTTTTATTCTCTTTATTCTCTTTAAGTATTCTCTTTATTTATATGTATGACTTTCAATTTTGGTTTCAATATCAAGAACTTCTGATTATTCAAAGATAATTTTTGTGCCTTCTGTTACTACTGGCTGCTAATAGTGCTTTTCATAGAAAATGGTATTTAATTACATATTTTTCTTTCAACTCTCTTTTATAAGTACTTTTGATTAACATAAGTAGTTTTGTCTCTAATGTTTGGACTATCCTAGAGAGATAGAATGATAAGACACTTTTTATCCATCATATAATGATATGTATATAAAAACTATATATTTTAATTTGGAAACTAAGAACTATAGATTTATAGAACTTGGTGTGGTTTTCTGTTTAGATATTTAATTTAAGGGAACCTGTGTATCAATGTGTAAAAGATTGTAATTATTTGCAGAATGAGGCTTAGAGTTGTAACTTTTTGAGGGCAAGTTGATTATTTTTAGACTGAGTTACCATGGAAGTGTTTATTTCCTTCTTGATCATTCATACATTCCTTTTGTTTTTAGGAATATGGCTTTCACTCTGTGAAAGCCAGGCACTTGGGAACACGGAGGAGTCCTGTGTCAGTGTTGTCGGAGGCAGGGGTTTGTGTGTGCTTTGTCTGGGCTGGTTAGCTTAGTTGCCTTGAGCCTGCTATTCATGAGGCAAAGGTCAGGAGTTCCATTTAGCTTCAGTCTGAGTGATGGCCAGGGAGTACACCTCTCACTCCTGCCAGCTGTCTTGGAAATTCCTCGGTTGTCCTTGGTCACAAAGGTGACTGGGTTGGGATGGATCTTTTTACCACTGGAAGAATATTAGAGGAAATTTAGCATGATGGTTAGGAACTCTGACTCTGGAATCAGACAGACCCGTGTCAAAATTCTTGGTCTGTGACCTTGGGAGAGTCCCTAAACCCCTCCAAGCCTCGATTTCCTCGTTATTGAATAGGTTAATATTTGGTTTGGGCATGTGCTACCATTGCTTTCTTTTTCCAAGTGGGAGTTAGCTGCTTTGACCCGTGGTTCCCAAATGTTGGACTGTGGAGCGGTGTCAGTCCATGATAAAGTTTTCACTTGTCTGAAGTGAAATGAGAATGAGTGAACTTCTCATAAACCTACACTTATTTAATTTAGAAGATAATATTTTTTTTCTAAAATTATCTCTTACCATTTTTGGTATAAGCATATTAGGTTTTTTTTTTTAATGAAATAATGGTGATAGTAATTGGTAGTTATTTTCTTTTTAAGTGTCTTTGGCAGAATAAAAGTTGGCAACTCTGTGTTCGTTCCCCCCGCCTCCCACCTTTTTCGTCACCTAAAGATTACGACTTTGTGAAATCTGAAAATCTTGGTTTAAACAGAGCCAGGGGCTTCCCTGGTGGCGCAGCGGTTGAGAGTCGCCTGCCGATGCAGGGGACACGGGTTCGTGCCCCTGTCCGGGAAGATCCCACATGCCGCGGAGCGGCTGGGCCCGTGAGCCATGGCCGCTGAGCCTGCGCGTCCGGAGCCTGTGCTCCGCAACGGGAGAGGCCACGACAGTGAGAGGCCCGCGTACCGCAAGAAACAAAAACAAAAAAAACCAAAAAAGAAAAAACAAACAAACAGAGCCAGGAGATTTGGGGGAGAGTACTCATCCAACATATTTATGCATATTCAAGTTAGGTTTGGGGTACATTCTACCCTTCGACTACGCTACAGGGGCTGTATTGTGATTCTCACCTCCATTGCATCTAATTTTGTAAAGTTTTACATTAATACTTATGGCACATTTCAAGGAGCAGTTCAGATTGTTTTCAGTTGAGTTCAAACAAGTTGCTCCAAATTATTTGTTTAAAGCTGTGTTTCTCAACCGGAGTCCCACGAGGAGACCAGCGAACCGTGGGGGCCGCTGCTGTAAGTCATCCTCTGTTGATGAGCCAGGGAGACAAATACCTCGCCTTTGACATAGTGAAGTAGCAGAAAGTGGCTTTCCTTTTCACCTCTCCTGCAGGATCGTTGAAGCTAGAGTGAGAAAATCTTCGTTTAATATAGCATGTAAACCTTGTACACATATTGGTATTCAGAATGCTTTCTAGAGAAAGAGAATGGTTCAGTACTTTGCATAATGGGTTATGTAAGTGAAGCCCCAGAAGTCCTCCTGGGGACACAAAACAATTATTAGCATAAGTGTTTATTGAAATTGCATTCAGCTGTTTAGATGAGAAGCTTATTGACCCCCTGGTTCACTTAGAGTTGGGGGAAAACTTAAATTGCAAACCTAGCCTAAGTGACTGTTAAATTAAGGCTTAATATTTGTTTCCTTCGAATGTTTTTGGTTAGGTAGTTTAAAAAATTCGAGTGCTATAGAAATACTTAATTTGTGTTAGAATGCCTAAAGCAAAATGTTCAGGTTCAGCTGAAACAGCTTAGGCCCTCTGTCCTTTGATTTTAAAGACAGTGGACGTTTGCTGCGTTAGGTATTAAGGATGCTATTGTTTTATAGAGTTTTGTTGTACATCATTGTTTCTGTTAAATAAAAAAATCATGTAGAATTCATTTATTTTAAGAATGCTTAAATTTCTCCTCCGAAGTGCTGCTGATGGCAGAAATGAATGGTATGTTCAGAAGTCTGGAGGTACGGCCCAGAGTGTCCCGCTATAAGTAGAAAATTTCATGATGCCTATAGCGTTTTGTTTTTAAAAATTCATATGAATTTTGCATTTTGCTATTTTATATGTATGTAAACAGTATTTTAAAGTACTGCCAACTAAAGTTGGTGCCCCCAAGAAGGGTCATGTGTTCATCCTGTGGATTTTTGTATCCTTTTGATGTGGCTTGTATTACAATTTAGTAGCACTGTGTTTAACTATTTAATTTTGGCTCATTAAAAAAAAAATCCTGTGTTCTGATGATTTTGGTGAGACATGGGAGATGGTGAAGAGGTCCTCACACTTTCTACATATTTCTTAACAAACAGCAAACTATTTTAAAATACTACTAAGGAGCTGTAGTTTCATAGAAATAAAATGACTTTGAAAGGAGATTTAATAATTATAAAAGTAAGAACATCTGAAAATTTAAGATTATTCAATTATCAGTATATTTCTAATGTTATGAAAATATAGCAGCATTGTCTAAAACACTTACTGCAGTGATGGAAATATTCTGTATCTGCATTATTTAATATAGTGGACCTCAAATGGCTACTGAGCACTTAAAGTGTGTCTAGTGTTACAGAGGAACTGAATTTTAAATTTTATTTAATTTTAATTAACTTTAAGTGTGAACAGCCCCTTGTGGCTACTGTATTAGTGCCACTCTCTAGGGTTAGGAAGACAAGAGGGGGAAGAGAGGTTAGGAATCTTCATGCCTCCCCTCAGCTCAGTTATAGGCAACGATTAGGCACTCAATAGGTAGTTGTTAAATAAAATAATGAATCTTTTTTAATTCTTTCAATTTTAAATACCAAGGTCTGGGACATATTCTAGATTTTTAGGGAATGATGACTAACCTTTCAGTTTTTTTCTTGTGTTGATTTTTAAGATTTACTTTTATTACAAAAGCATATAGGATAATAAATGTACAACTTAAATAATTATAAAATGAACTACCATGTACCACTAACTAGCTTAAACAGTAGAACACTGCCTCTTTGAAGCCCCTTTGTACTTCTCACCACTTGTGTTCTCTGACATCGTTCCTAAGTAACCGCCGTCTGAATTTTGTGTTAATCATTCCCTTGCTTTTCTTTTTAATTTTGGTGAATGTATTTTTAAAAAATCCATTTTCCTCTCTCTTCACATTTGGAAGATAAATTCTGTGTAGTTTTCCTTTATCTTAGTTCTCCCTGACTCCCAACAAATTAGATATTATTGTTGTTTTAAACTGTTGCTTTGATTTGCCTATATATTTACAAGTGTCTTTGCTCCTTTCCATTTGCATCTCAGACTTCCTGTCTGGGATCTGGGATCAGATCATTTTCTCTCTGCCTGAATATCCTTTAGAGGGTCTGTTGTTGAAAAACTTTTTATTTGTTTGAAAGTACCTTAGTCTTATTCCTGAAGGTAGCTTTTCTGAGTGTGCATTCAATGCTAGCAGTGTTTTTTTTCTTTATTATAGTTCTTATTCCATTCTCTTCTGGCTTTTATTGCTGTTGAAAAATTGGTAATTCAAATGTAATTTGTCATTCCTTTAGAGATACAGTTGGCCCTCCGTATCTGCAGGTTCTGCATCCTTGGATTCAACCACCTATGGGTTGAAATATTCGGAAAAAAATTCTAGAGAGTTCCAAAAAGCAAAACTTGAATTTGTTGCATGTTGGCAACTATCTATATAGCATTTCCACTGTATTAAGTATTAGAAGAACTCTAGAGTATACACGAGGACATGCACGGGTTATATGCAAATACTCACAATTTTATATAAGGCACTTGAACATCGGAGGGGTATCCTGTGGCATCGTGGAACCGTTTCCGTTTGGATAACCGAGAGACGACTGTATCTGTTGTTTCATTGTAGCTAGTTTTAGAATCTTTTCTTTGTCCTTGGTGTTCTGCACTTTCATTTTGATATGTCTAGAAGACGGTTTCTTTTATTTATCGTGCTTGGTATTCAGTAGGCTTTGAAATCTGAAGATTGGTGTCTTTCAACAATTTTGGAGAACGGTTGGCCATTTTCTCCTCAGATTCATTTTCTATACTTTCTATCTGAAACTTGTATTTGAAGTATGTTAGATCTTTTTACTCTATCCACCAGGCCTCTTAACCTGTTTTTTATATTTTCCATTTCTGTATTTTTCTGTATTGTGTTCTGGATAATTAGTATCTCTTCTTCCCAGTTAGCTAATTCTAACTTCAGGTTTGTTCACCTGTTTTATTGCATTTTTTTCACTTTATTTTAACAATTATATCAATTTTTTTTTTATTGTGGTAAAATATACATAAATAGAATTTACCATTTTAACCATTTTAAAGGTACAGGTCAGTGACATTAAGTATATTCACATTGTTGTGCAATTATCACCACTGTCCATCTCCAGGACTTTTTTCATCATCATAAACTTCATGAAGTCGGTACCCATTCAACGATAAGTCCCTGTTCCCTCTTCACCCAGCCCCTGGCAACAACTATTTTACTTCCATGAATTTAACTATTCTAGGTACCTCATATACGTGGATCATACAATATTTGTCCTTTTGTCTGACTCATTTCACTCAGCATAATGTCTTTAGGGTTCATCTGTGTTGTACCATGTTTACTGAGTTTCTAAAAATTTCATTTACTATGTTGTCTTTATCTCTAGAAGTTCCATTCAGTTCCTTTTTAAGACTGTTTATCCTTTTTTTGTAGTTATTCCTTTTTTAGTCATGTTCTCAAGATATCTTTTATTTCTTAAAAATCTATTAAATATACTTATTTTATATTTGTCTGATAATTCCAGTATCTGAAGTCTTTTTTATTTTTTTATGAAACTTATTTATTTTTTATTTTTGGCTGCATTGGGTCTTTGTTGCCATGTGCGGGCTTTTTCTAGTTGCGGCGAGTGGGGGCTGTTCTTTATTGCGGTGCGCAGGCTTCTCATTGCGGTGGCTTCTCTTGTTGCGGAGCACGGGCTCTAGGCACGCAGGCTTCAGTAGTTGTGGCACGTGGACTCAGTAGTTGTGGCTTGTGGGCTATAGAGCGCAGGCTCAGTAGTTGTGGTGCATGGGCTTAGTTGCTCTGTGGCACATGGGATCTTCCCAGCCCAGGGCTCAAACCCTTGTCCCCTGCATTGGCAGGCGGATTCTTAACCACTGTGCCACCAGGGAATACAGTATCTGAAGTCTTTGCAGATGTGATTCTGCTGTTTGTTTCGCTGGCTCTTGCTCATGGTGCTGTGTTTTTCTAATTTGTTTTGTAATTGGACTGTGAAGTTCCTTAGAACTTTCTATTAATTTTGCAGAGTGATTTTTAAAATATAGTGTATAGCTTAGAGCTTATAAGTAACCCCCAGGAGATTAGTATCCTGTGTTCTTAAAACTTTTTATTTTGAAATAATTTCTAACTTACAGTAAAGTTGCAGGAGTGATATAGTAGACTCTTACACCCTTTACCCGTATTTACCAATTTTTAACATTTTGCCATATTTGTCTTATGGCACACACACACATTATTATTTATTTTTGTGAACCATTGAAGAGTATGTTGCATACTTTTTTACTTCTTAATACCCCAGGGTGTATTTTCTAAGGATAAGGTATTCTCTTATATAATCACAGTACTGTTATCAAATTCCAAAGTTTAACATTGATAAATACTTTAGTCTGCATATACTTTATATTCCAATTCTGTAGATTTGATCATATCTTGTATTTGGTTGTCCTTTCTTTTTAGTCTCCTTTAAAGTGGAAGAGTTCCTTAGCTTCTCTTTGTGTTTTATGCAGTTAAAGAATATAGGTAAGTTATTTTATAGAAAGTTTTTCAATTTGGATTTGCCTGATTTGCCTCATGATTTCAGGTTATTTATTTTCAGCCAGACTACTGCAAAAGGTATGTGTCCCTCTCAGGATGTCACGTGGGGATATACCTATGTCCGTTTGCCCCTCATTAGCGATTTTAATTTTGGTCAGGGTGTTGACTGGTTTATTCACTGTATAGTTACTGTTTTTCCCCTTACAGTTAGTAAGCAACCTGCAGGGAGATCCTAGTGTTGTGTTTTTCTTTTTCTTTTTTTTTTTTTTAAATTAATTTATTTTTGGCTGCTTTGGATCTTCGTTGCTGCACGTGGGCTTTTTTTTTTTTTTTTTTTTTTGCGGTACGCAGGCCTCTCACTGTTGTGGCCTCTCCCGTTGCGGAGCACAGGCTCCAGACGCGCAGGCTCAGCGGCCATGGTTCACGGGCCTAGCCGCTCCGCGGCATGTGGGATCTTCCCGGACCGGGGCACGAACCCGTGTCCCCTGCATCGGCAGGCGGACTCTCAACCACTGCGCCACCAGGGAAGCCCCTTGTTTGCTTTTTTAAACTTAACATTGTATTAAGTATTTCCTGTGCTATCATCATACTTAATTTTTGCTATTAAAAGAAACGTTGCAGAAAACACCCAAGAGTATCTATTTTTTCATATTTTTAGTTATTTCCTTATAGCAGATTCCCAAGTGTGTGATACTGAGCCAGAGGATCTGAAGGTTTATTAATCCTGAGACATTCAGTCAAATTGCTTTTCAAAAGGGGACAGTATTACTAGTACTGTTTCACTGTATCTTTGTTAGATTGGATATTAGCGTTACTTTTCGCCCCCTAACTTATTAATAAGGTGAAAAGGTACTTCATTGTTCTAATTTTAGAGTGCATTTCTTTATGTAACAGTTTTTCCATGAAGAGTAAAATTGATTGTAATGTCAAAATGACATGAACTTTTTTTTTTTTTTTTGACATGAACTTTTAAAAAGGTGATTTTGCTTTTAAGTAATTTGGAAAAGCATTTTAATATCTGTGCCAGTGTTCAGCGGTTCTGAGCAGGAAGTTGAATCACCAGATCCTTCTCTTTACCTTGCCTGTAACCTCTTCAGTTTATAGGTTTGTTACCTACAGAATGCTTACCAGTTTCTGCTTTGCTTCCTCTCTTGTTTCTGCCGTTCACCTCCTAGTTACTCTCCTCAATCTGGGTCCTTGACCTTTTCCTCTGTTTGTTCCCTCTTCAGAGAGCTGTTGCTCCCTCCACTGGCACCACACCAGCATCTCATTGACTTTTCCTACTTTTTTGTCAGCTTTAGGTGCCAGGTCACTCTGATATGTTAATACATTACCTGCATTACTGTAATGTTATCCTTACAGTGTAACCCTGGGAGCCTGCAGTCTCAGTAGTATTGGACGTCTTCACTTTTTTTATGGCCACCACAGAGTTATATGGTTAATCATGTATGGAGTATGTATAGTGTACCCAAATAAAAAAATAACAGAATAACAAGGAAATTGTGTGCCTTTTACTTTTCTGTTTTGGAAGAAAGCATTACTGTATTCTTAGAGTAGTAGTCAGACCATCAGGGTATTAACAAAACCCTTACAGTAAAACAGAAGTTTTAAATTGAATGTCATTAAGTGCCAGCACTGTGCTTAATTTTATTTAGTCGTCATAATATTCTTGTAAATTTTTGAGGTAGCTACATGTGAAGATCTCATATGCGATGTTGAGTAGAAAGTTGGAAAAGTTGATTAGCAGGGAATCATAAAAAATGATATATATTTTTAATTTTAACTCGAATATACATTCCTTCACCGTTTTTTTTCGCGCTATAGGCTCAGGGCTTTTCTTTATGGATGGGTCCTTTCATTAGAGTTCTGAGTTGTCTTTTTAGCATAATCCATACCCATGAGGCATTTATCTATTAAGTATTGCTGTCTAATAGAACAGAGAATTTATTTTATTTTATTTTATCTTTTTAGTTTTTTTATTGGAGTATAGTTGCTTTACAATATTGTGTTTATACTGTACAGCATGGTGAATCAGCTATACGTATACATATATCCCCCCCTTTTTGGATTTCCTTCCCATTTAGGCCACCACAGAGCATTGAGTAGAGTTCCCTGTGCTATACAGTAGATTCTCATTAGTTATCTATTTTATACATAGTATCAATAATGTATATATGTCAATGCCAGTCTCCCAATTCATTCCCCCGCCACCCCACCCCGGTATCCATATGTTTTAGAACAGAGAATTTTAATGTATTAAATAAAATCCTTCTACAGTCTTATGCTTTTTCCGCTATTCTCTTAAAGTTGTTTTATATACGTACAACTATAATAACTTCCAAAAAATAAGTCGCCTTTGAATCTTCTTGAATTTTTCAACATAATTTTCGGAGAAACAACCCCTTTCACGCTCATAATTCATCAGTTTACGTAATCTTAAATTACATAATTACAGTAACAAGTGCAGTTGGCATACATGGGTTTGGGAACAAACAGCTGGCTCTTGTTAAGCCTCCAGCTCATTTGGTGAGAGTAGAAGGGTGAGGACACAGTAAGAAAGTGGTTGACTTAGAGGACTACCAGGTGCAAGTGGTCAGCCTGTGATGGACATCAGGAAGTGATTTATGGAGGAATTTAAGCTCTTTATTTCTCTAAGTTGATAAAGTAGAGGTCCTGTTAGATGAGTTTCTATTGAATTATTATTCTCCTTTCTGTTTTATAGAGGAGAGCACTGAGGCTTCAGAGTTAAGTAAGATTCCCAAGGTCAGGCAGGTAATAAATGATGGAGCCCTAGGACTTATGAACAAATTGGACTTAGGAACATGCTCTCGGAATGGAACTCGTTCGTATGTAGGGGACTTACTGTACTGTAATAGGTTTATAATACTTTTTCCAAATTAATACATAAAAAACAAAAAATAAAACATTTTTAATCTTACAGTACACTACCTTGAAAAGTACAGTAGTACAGTACAACAGCTGGCATACAGGGGCTGGCATCGAGTGAACAGGTAAAAAAGAGTTACTGACTGGAGAGGGAGATGAGGAGGGAGATGGTAGAGCTGAAGGATCGTCAGCAATAGGAGACAGAGGGCAAGCTGCAATTTCACTCACATCCTGGGCTTGAAATACAGATACTGTACTACTGTACCCTGTACAGTAAAGTACACAAAAACACAACCACTTGTAGAGGATGCACGTACGTGACAATGTACGCACATGACAGTGTATGCCAGTTACATGAACTAACTTATGTGATTGGACGTGTGAACGCATGTTCATATCTTTGAACGTTTGGAGCTTGAAGGTTCGTATGTAGGGGACTTACTGGATTTGTATCTAGATCTGTATAAGGCTCAAATATAGCATGTCCTTTTGCCTCCTGTGCAGGTGCTAGATGCCTTTTAGGTCATCTTATTTACCCAGCCATTAAGTACTCTCGAGTGGTCTTTAGGTATGTTTGGGGTTGTGTTTTTGCAGTTATCCCACATCTTGGGCCCTTCTTTCATTTTCCTCCTTAGTGTTTCTTTTGTACTAACTATGTAAAGAATGAGGGTGCATCCCAAGGTGAAAATTAGGCTTACAATCATTTGTTTTTATTTTATATTGGCTATGTATATGTGAGAACAAGACTAAGATCTTGCAGTGTTTTAACTGCAAGATTGTGAAATAAAAGAATGTAAAGGGGAAAAATGGAGTGGGGAACAGACATAAACTTTGCTCTTCCTTCTGTTAAATTTCCTTCTTAGTTTGGAATCTGATCGATCTTTATCTGTCCATTACTTGTTATTTCATGAAGCATCAGTTGAGCCATTAGGATCTAAAGAAATGGATATGTATACAGTTAGTGTAAAAAGTTATATTTCAGACAGTATGTGAGGCTTTTAGGCTATTTAAATCTTGAAAATAGCTTAAAGAATTCTCAGTTCTACCTTAGGTGGTACTCGACTCAGGATTGAAAACCATTGATATGAATTTAAATGTTCATTTGTGTGGTTGTTAATCTGTAACTTTGGTATGATTATAATTAATATTATGATTAGTATTACTCTTTAGTTAAGTTTATCAAGTACCTTGGACACTCTTGAGCCATAGTAAATGGTTTACTAGTAAATATAAAATAAAATAGAATAAAAATGAAACTTATCAGTTGGTAACATTCTTCTCCTTTCCCTTTGTAAATATCAAGATATATGAACTCCACATATTAATTCTAAGGCACTTTTTCCTCCTACTTTCTTTTTTTTTTAAAATAAATTTATTTATTTATTTTTGGCTGAGTTGGGTCTTTGTTGCTGCGCGTGGGCTTTCTCTAGTTGTGCCGAGCGGGGGCTACTGTTCATTGCGGTGCGCGGGCTTCTCATTGAGGTGGCTTCTCTTGTTGCAGAGCATGGGCTCTAGGTGCGCAGGCTTCAGTAGTTGTGGCTCGTGGGCTCTAGAGCACAGGCTCAGTAGTTGTGGCTCACGGGCTGTAGAGCGCAGACTCAGTAGTTGTGGCGCCCGGGCTTAGTTGCTCCGTGGGTGGGACCTTCCTGGACTAGGGCTCAAACCTGTGTTCCCTGCATTGGTAGGCGGATTCTTAAGTACTGTGCCACCAGGGAAGCCCTCCTCCTGCTTTCTTAAGTGTAACTTTATTTCGTGATTTTTATTTCTTTTTCTTTTTTGACATTAGTCCAGGTGAATCTGGCAAAGGAATATACTAATTTTTTTTGATATGCCAGCTAGCATCTTTCACTTACTGAGATATATTCTAGCCTTCAGAATACTGTAATCGGTTATGACAACAAACCTTTGAGCTACATTTTTTAAACAAGTCATTAAGTCTGTAAAATTTAAATTGTACATAGTGATATAGCTGTGTGATTAGAGGATAAGTCATAAATGTCATAGTGTTGTTAACAAGAGACCCCAGGGCTTCCCTGGTGGCGCAGTGGTTGAGAGTCCGCCTGCCGATGCAGGGGACGCGGGTTCATGGCCCGGTCTGGGAAGATCCCACATGCCGGGGAGCGGCTGGGCCCGTGAGCCATGGCCGCTGAGCCTGTGCGTCCGGAGCCTGTGCTCCGCAACGGGAGAGGCCACAGCAGTGAGAGGCCCGCGTACCGGAAAAAAAAAAAAAAAAAAAAAAAAGGAGACCCCCAAAATGGTATTGTTTTTCACAAAAAATAAATACGATCCTCTTCCTAAATGTTACCATGTTATGTACCCCCCCGTCAAGATTTTTTTTCCCCTATTTTCCTGGTTTTATAATTGGACTCGAATCAGCGGAAGAGGGAACCAGATTAGTATTAGCTGCTGTTATATTAATTGTTCTCTTTAGCAGCAAAACCAAAAATCATATGAAATAGTAACATTTAAAAATAAGCTTGAAAAAGAGTTTGAATTGTTTCTTTCAATTGCTTGAGTTTTAATTACTGAGGGACTGCTACGTTCAATCTTACTTGGAATTTAAGAGATAAAGAGAAAAATTCTGATAGAAAAATATCATAAACGTTCTTTTGACATTTGAAACATTGCCCATGACTTTGTCCTCCCCCTTCCCCTTGTTTTCTAGCCTTTTGGATTTGAATGATTTTGGCCCTTCTTAGGTTCTTTACAAAATATTTCTGGTGCATGTACCCATTTGAGATCTAGACCCTAACCAGAAATTCCAGCCAGATAGATTTTTTTCCTTTTGGCGAAGCACGGTTTTCAGAGTGCTGACAAAATTATACTGCATCCAATTTTATTTCTGTAATAAAGGTTGCTTTGGGTAAGATAAATTCTTCACCTCTTTCTTCGCATATTATACTTTGTTTTGATTGATGCAGAGTTGCCATAGTTGTACCTCTCCTTACTAAAGAGGAAATGAGCCCTCTACCCTGTATATTGGTTATTGGTAACCTCTAGTAGCCCAGATTCTCAGTCCTGATTAACGTTGCCTACAGATGAGGAAAGTAGAACTGTTTATGCATCAGAGGATTGGAGAGAATTGTCTAAATTCTTTAACAAATTTTTAGCTTACTCATTTTTAATAAAAGGGTAATATGTGTACATGATTCAAAATTCAAAGGTGCAAAAGGGTATATTGTGAAAACAAGTCTCATTTCCCATCTCCCTGTCTACTGGGTCCTCTTCCCTGAGGCAACTGCTGTTTGTAGCAAGTTTCTTCCTACATTTACAACCATATCCACTCTTTTTATTGGTTACATAGTATTCATTGTATTGAATATACTATACATTCCATTTTTGGTTGATATGTAGGTTTTTTCTTATCTTTTCCTTTTATAAATAATGCAGCAGTGAGTATTGTATACATATATCACACCTGTGTAAATGTATCAGTACTTTGAATTTTAGAAGTGGAATCTCTGTGCCAATAGATATATGCATTAAAAATTTTAATAGGTATTACCAAATTATTCTTCATGGTATATTCATTTCTAAAGTTAGAATATTGGTGTTATAATATATTCTTTGCAAAAGTGTGATTGCTGGTTGGTTATATGCTGTTTATAACCAGATTTATTTTCTTTCCTTTTATTAATTATGTGGTTGTAAGCTCGGTTCACTCATGTTGCACAAGCTACTGGCATTCACTTGTTTACTTTGTCACAAATCTATTGTTTTAATCACTAGCAGTCATTGTAATTTGACTCTTTAATATAGGTAGCCTCTATCTTGTAAATGAATTTTTTTTTTTAATGAATTGTTTTAAAAAAGATTGTGGCTAGAGGCTTGGGATGGGGGAAATGGGGAATTAAAAAAAAGGAATTTGGGATTAGGAGCCTGTTTTTCCAATAAGTCATAAAAATGGTATTTAGCTTATTACTAGGTCGGGCAATAAAAAATGTTGTAACTCATTATATAACAATATATTCGAATCACCCTTTATAAGACTGGTGGAAATTCATTCATCTTGTTGCATTCCTCTCTTAGGGAACTGGGTCTACCCAAAATCTAGGCCCTTGTTTGTGACTTCCATTACCTGGGACAGGAGAGTAGGGGTTAGATAGGGTGATGCTTGGGGAGCAGTGAATGAGTTAGGGCTAAAAGAAGGAGAAATAGCAATAGAATGAGCTTAAGGTGCTTTTATTCCTTCCATTTGTTGCTACTCTGCAGTGCTGGGCCAAGATAAGGGAGGGAGCCAGGAAATGGGAAAGATGGGATTTTTTTCCCTTTCTTTCGAGTATCAGTACTTTCCTCTTTTACTAGTCCCATTCACAGGATCCTGATACCTGGGATTCAGGTGAGTTGAGATGAATTATGATTTGACAGAGGTGATGGAGAGGGATGAAAGTGAAAATACCTGTACTTGTCAGGAAGGTTTATAGAGTCTGAGAATAGGGATACAGAATGTAAAAGAAGGTTTCTAGTGATAAGACAAAGAACCATCTGTATGTCAAGTATTTATAGCTTGTTTTTTTCTTTCTTTTTTTTTTTTGGAGGCAAGTGGGTGGGCAGTGTTGAGGGCATTTTAAGCATTGTTTTTGGGGGAGAGGCTCGTAACATCTTGGCTCCATGTGTATTTTTTTAAAGAGTATTCTAACCATTTTTCCCTAAAGTGAAAACATACACAAAGGCTCTGATTTAAAGAGAATGTTCTATTATATCTCAGTTGGTTTAAAGGTATCTGTGCTGGTCTCACTTGAAGTGGTAGCAATAATTCTCTTTCTATTCAGTTCCATGGTGGGGCAAACCAGAGTTGACTATACAGCTGTTGTCCTTAAGACATGTCTAAATTTCTCAGTCTATTTATGAGCATCAACAAACACTTTGTGCATACTTTGTGCCATGGGTTGAATGGGTTTATTTTCCTTTAATTTAGCTTAAAACTAGTAATGGAATTCCTGAGGTTTTGAGAGGAACAGTGTTAGCAAACTTAGTTTTGAAACTAAAGGCAAATTAAGATACCAAGCAAAACAGAAGGAGACTATTGCTTTAGAAAGGGATCTTAAAACTCTGCTGACACTTGCAAACCCAGTGTCTTATATTTATATAAGCTTTAGATAGGAACTGCTGTTTTTCTAAAATTGTTGGTTTAAAAATAATTGTTACATTAGTGCATTTAAAAAGTTGCTTCTAACACACTTTTGGTATGCTTGAGCTCAGCCTTTTCAGCAGTGTATTTCAGACATTTGAGCATCAGCCTTTTTGGTCTTATTCTGTCTCAGACCATTTAAAATAATTAAGATGGATTGTGGATGTCAGGAATTTGATAAGCTTCCATTAAAATCTAATGTATTTTTTAAAATTGCTTAAAATGGCCTTTGAACCTGTTAAAATATGCTACCATCATCTGAATTATGAAATTTAGCTGAGTACTGCTAAAATGACAAATGATAGCACTTGACATTTTGATGTTTGTTCTTTAAGTGTACTGTTTCATTGCCTTTGGAAGATATTAGCAGCATGTACTCTGAAGGATTATAGTAATTAAAAATAGGACTTTCCCTGATTAAATCTATATAATTCTAACTTTTTTTGTGCATCCCACTAATATTCATTTGTGACCTCAGCTCTTCATGTGAATTTTACCCATGAGATTTTTTTGAGTGCCTGCTATGTGTTAAATCTCTCTACATATTTTGTTTTGTTGTTAGATATCTCTTACTATTTTAAAACTTCTCCAGGACAAGAGTTACATTTTCTTACATTCTTTGGTAATTCTGTACTGTGCAATGCGATGACTGCTTTGTTATGGTGGGTAGATACTTAGAGCTTATTTGCTCATTTGGCCATTTAACAGATGGTATCCTCAGCCTCTACAACTCAGTGCTTCCTTTGTTGTAGAGGCTGAGAATACCAAGTCCAATAAGAACCTGCCTTCAAGTTGGTTAGACTTTGATAGGAGATTCAGAAAATAAATCAGAGTACCATGTGTCATTCATAGTTTGAAGTTATCTTTGAGAGGTCCACAGCTCTACCTCTGATAGAGAAGATTTTTGTACTCACTCTGAAGAATGGAAACTAACATTTGTAAAGTGTCTAAAGGTTTCTATATCAATTTATACTCCTAAATCCTTCAACATGAGCATGCCATCCATTTTAAACATGAGGAAACTTAGAGAAGTTGCATAATTTGTTGAAAGTCATTTAGATAATAAGTTGTAAAGGTGGGATTCTAACTTAGTGTTCTTTCTTTTATACCAGGGTTTCTTAACTTTAGCACTATTGACATTTTGGGCCAGGTTATTCTTTGTTGTGGGGGACTGTCCTATGCATTATAGGATGTTCAGCAGTATTCCTGGCTGAACTCCGGGCCGGGAGTAGGGTAAAGAAAGGAGGCATCTGGAGCACAAAATTTAAGGAATCACTCACTCTCAGGATCTTTTAAGTGCTGACTCAGCATTTAATCCTCACAACATTTGAGAAAGTTCTCCCATACCAGCCTGTTGATTCTAGGTTTTCATTCAGTATTCTTTGGTAAGGACATGAGGACTAAATTGCATTTAGATGTTCCTTGGGAGGTGAAGAGCAGTGATGAGCTGGGGCTTTTTGCCTAATTTGTCTCTCTCATCCCAGAACATATACTCTTGGGCAAAAATGACTAATAAGAAATGGCATTCATAAGTGCTAAGTAAACACCTTCTAAGTAGTACAGAGCTTAGAATCTTTAGGTGATATGTTACAGAACAAAGAAACTAGTTGCTTCAAACTAATGAAAACTTAGAGCAAAAATTGTACATTGAATACACTCAGTCTAATTAATTTGGTCCTGGTGGTCTAGCACTTACCTGCTGGTATTGATTTTATACTGTTAGAAATTGTGTTAATTATTTTCTCATGCCTCTGCTTCAGTATAAGTATATTCTTGTTGTATGGATACATCCATTAATACCTTTTGATTAACTGGACTGTAGCTTGCATGCTAAACAATCTTGGTAGTTTGTGTAGTTCTCTAGAATGGAGTCTTTCAAAACTGAAGGATGTAATAAAAACTTGAATTTTAGGAGAACTGAGCAATAGTGCCTAACAGAATTATTAATAGTATCTAGATTTGGAGTCTTAAGTAGTTAGTTTTAACTTACATTTAACTTTCTGTTAAGCATGACTATTTGACCCATGATAATACTATTTTTTTCTTTTCTGTTTCTTTTTTGTCTGCGTTGGGTCTTCGTTGCTGTGCATGGGCTCTCTTTAGTTGCAGCAAGCGGGGGCTACTCTTCGTTGCGGTGCACGGGCTTCTCATTGCGGTGGCTTCTCTTGTTGTGGAGCACGGGCTCTAGGTGCATGGGCCTAAGTAGTTGTGGCATGCAGGCTCAGTAGATGTGCTGTGCGGGCTCTAGAGCGCAGGCTCAGTAGTTGTGGCACATGGGCTTAGTCGCTCCGTGGCATGTGGGATCTTCCCGGACCAGGGCTTGAACCTGTATCCCCTGCATTGGCAGGCGGATTCTTAACCACTGTGCCACCAGGGAAGCCCATCTTTTCTTTTTATATTGGTAAGACTGGGGCTAGATTACAGAAGTCCTTAAAAAGCTGGTAGAGTAGGCAGCTCTTGCTATTGGGTTGGCCAGAAAGTTTGTTCAGGTTTTTTGGTGCAAGGTTAGGAACTTTTTGGCCAGCGCAGTATTATAGGCAATAGAGAGCCATTAAAAATTGTCTCTTATTTCTAGACCCAAATTTAAAGGGCTTACGTGGTTAGTTCAGGCCCACTTGGATAATTGTCCGTCATAAGTCAACTTTCTTAAAGTTAACCTAATCATGGGAGTGAAATCCCATCATATTTGCAGTCCCAAGGATTATGCAGGGTAATACACCAGGGAGCAGGGATCTTGGGTCTTTGAATTCTGCCTACCGCCGACAGTCCTCATTGTATAGCTGACAGTAAGTATTGCAGTTGCCTCTGTTGTGTCAGTCCTCCTTAATACATTTATCAGTGGCCACAGATGGTGAGCTTCTGCAGCAGTGGTAATAGATTTCCCCTTGGGCTCCTAAGAGGAGTTTGGGCAGATGTAGTTAGCAGGAAGTAGCCAAGTGGTGGAGCAGTGTCTCTACATTTTCCTTTTCAGTGCTAGGAGGGAGATGGGTAATGGTGGCTCAGATGTATTATATCAGTCATGAGCAATGTATCCCATAAGTTTTAATTTATATTTTAAAATATACAGGTAGTCTAGTTACATCTCAACAAGAATACCACTTAAAAAACTTGTAGTGGAGCATAAAAGTTATTAGACATGGAGCTACGTTTCTGCCAATAACTCGACATTTTGAGGACAGATAGCATCCCTATTCCAATTTGAGATTGGGTACAAAAATATCCTAGGGCTGAGAATAGGCATAGTAAATTGCACCAACAAAAACCTTTTGTGAATTTACAGTGGAGGAAAAGTCTTCATTGAGTGTGCATGGAAAAATGTAATATAAACTCTTCATGCTTTAGTATAGTAGGTGGGACCTCATATTTTATATTAATTACTCTATATAATTAATTTTCAATGCAGATTCCAAAAGTGTTTTTGCACATGAGTTACTTACCTTTTTTTTTTCCTGTTATCTTCATCTTTGGTTACTTAGAATCCTCCTCCCCCTTCTGTTCCAGAAGTGTTGCATTAGTTTTTCTTTTCTTATTTTTATCTTCATATTTACTTTGATTAATGCTTTTACTTTAACCTTAAAATTTCTCCTAGTGCTTTAAAAAAAATTATGAGACAGTAACGTTATCTTCAGATGTCTCTTATTTTCACTCTAGCACTGTTTGAGTTGGCCTTTAAGACATGCTTATTTTGCATAAGTTTCTCTTCATGGAGAAGAGTCACTTTATAGCATTAACATTTCTAGGAATTGTTTCAAAATTTAGTTTATTGTCTTAATGTTAATAAGACTTCCAGAAGTCTGTTTTTTGTCCTATATCCCCAAAGAATATATTTGATTTTGTTGTTTTACTTGGGTTCTGTAGCATTTGGTTTGATCCCAGATATTTCAAAAAATTATAATTAACTTTTAGTCTTCTTTCTAGTTTATCCAGTAATTTAGAATAGTACTGCAAATACAATTATGCTGATAAGTTGGGAAAGTACTGATATGTATTCTTCAGTGGAAATAATTTTAATGATATTAATACTGTTAACTACTAAATATATTTAAGGAGATTGCTTAATAAATGTTAATACTGTATTCAGCTACTAGATAAAACTTTGTGGTGGAAGCAATAAAACATTGTATGAGTTAATTTTTGGTAAATTATAGAAATTTGTATAGCCTTTTATACAGTCACCAGTGAAATGTAACTGAAGTTAATTAGTGTCTAACCCTGACTATTAGAGTATACAATTTTGATGGTCAAATATTTAACTAGTGTGATCTATAATCATTGAAACAAACTAATAATACATAAAAGTCGATGTTGTGTGTGTGTATGAACTGATACATTTTCAGAGAATTAAAAATAATAGATTCCTGAATGGCTAATAAAGTACTTTAGTGATTGTTACTATTCATTATTGATTTTCTGAATATTATTGATAAAACACTGATCCCAATTTCTGTTTTACTCTTGATATCCACTACAATTATTTCCTTGGTGATAGGCTTGTATAATTAAATGTTAATCTAAGGCATAATCAAAGATGTGTGCTAAAGATCACATAACATATCCAAAGGTAAGTAGAAATAGTGATCCATCTACAAATACGTGGCTGCTTAGTGAAGTGGTTTAAGAGCCATGGATATTATCAAAGACTCTACTGAGCTGGACATGGCAGGCTGAATTGCTAAGTGAAAGAGGTCATTCAACTAAGAAATGGTTAAATGGCAGAGCTGGGCTTAAGACCCTGATCCTGCACTTCAGGTACATTGCTTTTGTACTGTGCCACAGCTGCCTTAGAGGGCTGAAGGTAGCTTTCGGCTCTTTTGTGCCTCCATTTAGAACTCCTTTTCCCTCCTCCTCTCGGTCACACATGAAAACACAGGAAAAAATATTGAAAGAAAACTTGGTTACACCCTTCTGTATACTGGATAAATTGGATCAATTAAGTTGTGGATCCTCATGGAAGGGGGAGGGAGCGCCTGGCTACTGCTCAGGGGTTTTAGATGGGAGTGTAATGGGAGAGCATGAGAGTGTTCTGTCTTTGGGTGTGGGAAAAGAGAAAGAAGTGAGAGAGGATGTAAGGAACCATGACTCTCAGGTGCTGGACCAATGAGTGTTTTTCAATTTGTGATGAATATTAATTTAGATTGGGGTACACTAGTGAACATAGTTACCATTTGTAGATGTATAAAAACTAATAGGATCTTACCAATTTAGAGAAGGAAAATTTTAGGTTAGGTGTAAAAAGTAATATAATTCCTGAGAAAGCTTATAATAAGTTTGTGACTAATAACTATATGGCATAATGACTTGTGCATTCCATGATTGTGTTTATTTTGTAGTGTTTCATTTAGATATATTATTTTTCTTTGATTTTCCATCTCTATTTAGGTAGCGATCAGCATACAATCAAAATAATTTAGATAAAACAATGAAAAATTTCTATATATGAATTCCTTGGAACCGTGACTTTAGCTTTGAAATTTGTTGCTTGGGCAGTACCCTCCCGTTAGAATGGCCTATTGGCTAAAGGAATAGTCCTGGAATAGTAACATATCTCAGTTTAGTGGGAAGGCCATGGTTCTGGCTGTAAAAGTTCTGTGGTCTTAACTGAGACCCATTTGGCCGTTGTGTATTATAGCATACTTACTTTAAGATGGGCATCTTTTTTTATAGCATCCTAATGTTTTTGGTTATAGGAAATTGAGGTTGATAATGAAGTGCAGTGTAAAATACTTAATACATAAAATAGTGTATAGTGTAGTAATGCATAGATTATAGGACTGGGAATCAGAAAGTCTCAGCTGTCCTTATGTAGTTTATGTCCTTATGTAGTTTAAGTATACAGCAAAATTGAGAGAGAGAACAAGAGAGAGACAGGCAGAGACAGAGACATTGATCTTTCTCCTTTATTTCTTCAAATGTTTCTCTACTTCTTTGAGACCCAGTTCAATGCCTTCTTCCTCTCTCAAGGCAATTGTTATCTTCCTCTTCTCTAAATTTACCCTTTATATTTTGTAGTTTAGTACTTAGTCATTTAGTTTTTTATATTTTTCATGAATTGTTTTCATGTCTTGGTCTTGGCAACCCCACCACACACACTTCTTACCTCTCCTCTTGCACTGCTAAATCTCAAACTCTTTGAGTGCAGGAGTCTTGTCACATAGGAATTTCTCCGTCATGTTCTCTGACACGTGGGCACTCAGTGACAAATACTTGAGGTTTTCTTTGGTTGCTCTATCTCTGACTCTATTTCTTGTTTGATTATATGAGTGTGCAGTATAAACAGTATAACACATATGATTTTAATGCTCTTAAACCTTTGTGATAGTTATTTAAGTATTTATAAATTTGTTATGTAGTTGATACATGAAAATGAACAACTATATGTTGTAGATCAGCATAGGCCATTAGTACTGCTGGAAAAACAAACCAAGGCTCATAGTTTTTATATGAAAAGAACTTTATTAATTAAAAAAAATTCAGTAGATTCTGATGTAGTTGCTCATGGTTTTAATCTTGTGCTTTGAAGTATTTTCTTTTTCTGGAATGAAGTTCTTGGTTGCGACTGTGTAGAAGAAGTATGTTAATTAGATTATATTTAGTTGGTGAATTTGTGCCCACAAGAATGTGACTTTTAAAAAGTTGTAAGTTGTGCTGGGTTTGGCAGCACATATACTAAAAAGTTGCAAGTTGTACAGTTCTTGCAGATAAGATTGTTTCCTGTTTTCTTTTGCATGTTTAGTACTTTTATATATTTTTCCATGAGTAGCCTTTCAGTTTGTCCATTTGTATCATTTGACACTCAGACTTTAAGTTCAGCTCTACCATCACTGGGGCTTACAAATGTTAGTCGTTTGAAATGTCAAAATTTGGATTTGATCCAAGAGTTACAAATAATATAAGCCTTTATATAAATATATCCAAATATATATTCTTAGGGGGAAAGGAATAAATAAAATACTGTGTTTATAGAGTGGTTTTAAACAGTTAGGCTTTAGAATTGCTATACGCCCAAAGTATTTCTCCAGTGAATTGCATACTGTATCAGTTCATGAATTGTGCTATAAGAAAGGTGTTTTTTTTTTTAAAGTGACAACTAGATTTAATAAATTAATATACGTTTTGTTTAAAGATGTACAGTGCACATTCTGTTTAATCCAGAGTTTTAGGGTATCCAGAAACTTCTGTTTACGCATATACAGACCTCAGACAGCAGTGATGTCAGAAGATGCAGGAAGGGCAGCAGAGCCTTGCACTGCTGCTCTCTGAATGCTGAGAACACAAGTCAGATACATTTAACTTAAAAATAATACTGAGAGATCACTGGGGAAAACCTCCGAAGAGAGAAGTCCACAAAAAAGGACACATAAAGGCAAGGGGAAGCTCAAGGTAGTTGATACAACCACTTTATTCTTGGGATGAATGTGGAGGTGGTGGAGACGTGCTTTGTTTGCCAGATTTCCATTCATAGTTCATGAGGCGTTGGCCCACAGGGTACTTGTCATTTTTAATATGTTCATAAAGGGACTTAAACTGGCAGACCTGGAAGGACAAGATTCCTGTCGATACCACGACTATCAGTAAAAGTGGAAAACCCCGCCAGTGGACCAAGTTTTGCATTTCCGCAGTTAACACCTAGTAAAGGAATGGTGCCGGATGTGATGATGTAAGGTACACGTTAGGAAAGCAAGAGCACAGAGATCACTGGCGCTGCCAGTTTCCGAATGCTATAGTGAAGGTCAGTGTTCCGGATGCCATCTGCCTAAACCTGCTCAATTACAGTTTTAAACCACCACTGAGGATCCATCAGTGTTATATAGCTACAGATTCTCACATGCAGGATTCCAGGTGCCCAGTCCTGTGATGGGAAAAAAAGAGGAGTTTGATCCAAGGGAACCCTCAGGGGAGCAGCAATAACCAGCTCAAACAGGAGCCCCAGAAGAAGCAGGACGACTCCAGCCAGCAGCACTGCAACTATCGAAGTCTTCATTATCATGCAGGACTACCCTTTAACCTTCTGAAGATCATTCTGCATCCCTGTGGCATCCATGTCGCCAGCACCGTCCCTGCCTTTATGGTTAGCCAGCAAACGTAGAAACCATAAGCAGCTGTGTAGAGCTCATGGATTTTGGCAGTCCCTGTCCAAAATGACATTAACCGACGGCTGGCAAATACTGGTAGAGTAAGGCAGATGAGCCTGGCCATCAGTAAGGTTCTTGCACGTGAAGAAAATCAACAAAAATATCCTGAGTGGAAAAATTAAAGGCCGACGGTAAGGCTGAAAGCCAGCAGGCCCTCCCTGCTGAAGTATGGCTTGGTGGGCTGCATACACACCTTCCCCCACCACAGGAATAGCGTTACTATTTCAAACAGGCTGGTTATTGTTCACTGGTTGGTTTGCACTGTTCTCATTTTCTTCCTGGTCTTCCACCAAATAGGAATGAAGATCCAGCAAGTTTCCAGCAGTAATGGTCCCTGCTCACACAAGCTCCTTCAGCCACTGCTGTGTGTGTCCCTGTTCAAGTAACACTGGTAAGATAACCTGAAGCAGAAGCAGCTCAAGGGACAGTTCACCCAGTGGAGCATCACTGCGGAGCGTGACGCTGTAGGGAAGAAAATTAGGCAGGCAGGAGACTCTTAATTACACGAATAGGTAGACAAAGCACCAGGAGCACGATGGAGCCAAAGAGAACCACTGACAAAATAAATCTTGGGAGATGCTTATAAATAGTCAAGTGAATCATTTCTTGTACTGGATTTTTAGAAATCTGGATCATTCAGATTCCTTAGAAACCAAAATACACCAGGTTGAAGTACCTGTCTCAGTAACAGAATGGAGGCAAAGTAGAAAACAGACACCATTCCTACTAGTTAATGCAGAAACATGATCTTTCAGAGAAGCAACAGACATTTCCAGGGAACAGATACCCAGTCACTGGCCACAAATGAGAGGGAACACTTATTTCTACCACCACTAACAAAGAGACCTTTAACAACAATATAGCAGACTCCCAGCTAGTGACGAGACCTGTGAAATTTAACAAGAGTTGCCAAGCCATGATAAATTATCAGTGTTATTGCTAAAAGTACATACCCTACTATGGTTGTGATTAGGCCTTCAAAATGAGATGCTTGGAGGTGTTCTTCAAATCCCAAATGAACAAGGGAGAAATGACCAGTGTGGTCAGGGTAAAATGCAAAACCAAGAAAGAACGGTGTGTATAAAGACACCACCCAGATGACATGTTCTGGAAACACTAGTCATCCATCAAGTCCTAGCATTCTTCCCCATGTAAACTCTTTGTAGCTCTGTCCCATTCTAAAGCATTGCAGTTCATGTGACATCAGCTGCATTTTCCCCACCTGTGTTGTCTTCCTCCTCCTCCTGTTCCACCTGCTCATCCTGGGCATCAGGGTTTTCCGGCATCAGTGCGTTCTTGGCTGGTGGCTTAGCATGCTGGTCGGCGGCAACATTTTCAGCACCATTTCCTCCCGCTGGAGCCTCATTTTGGTGATGCCTGACAGCACTGAAGGGCAGAGCAGCAAGTAGCATGTTGACCTCAATACTACTGAAAATCCTAAGAATTACAGAAAGCTAACACAATAGTTTGGGGGAAAAAAAGGCGTATACTCAGTTTAGACAATTTCAGATCGTTTTAACAATTTGACAATTTTCTGTTTTGCCTCTGTACATTTTTATTTATTTTAAAATTAAAGTGATATTTGTACATATGTAGTTTTAAAAATCAAATAATATTCAAGGCTTATAAAAATGGCAGGGCACCATCTCTTCTCATGTCCAATTCCCAGCCTTTAGGGGCAGTCAGTTTCAGTTCCTTCAGCTGTTCTGATGTGTCTTTATTTTTCTAAGTCAGTTCTGTTTTTTGTTGGCTTTTCATTTTAGACAGTAGCTACTCACTTTCCTTCTAAGAAAAATGAGGATTAGTCATCTTAATCTCTCTGCCGCCTGCAAACATTTATACATATTTCCCTTTCTCTCATCTTCCTTTTATAGGATATCAGGTTTGGGGGGTAAATTCTTTAGTATATAAATTATTATAACTATGCAAATATTTTTCACAGCCTCGTCACAAAATTCACTGTGATCGTATTTCCTTTCTTGTCCAACTTAATGTTTTCTGGAATAATTATCTGAGTTTGAAATTTTATGTACTTTGTGCCTATTAATTAATTTGCAATTCTCTGACAAATATAAAATACAATATGGTTGGACACATCAGATAATCTGTCAGTTCCTTTTTCTTCTTGGAGACAGCCTTCTGCCTCCTATTTAGAATGCAGACTTTCAAATAATTCTCCTGTTTTTCTCTAATTATTTTGTCTTGCTTTCAGTGTTGACCTGTGTTCCAAAGATCAGGGTCTGTGGTACACCCTCTCCAGGGATGAGGAGAAGATTGGTTTTGGGGTGAGGCCACTTAAATGAACTTTCAACCACTCATCTCGTTTCCAGCCGCACCCTGCATTTTTGTCTTCATTATGCTACCAATACCTGAATCTCTTCAGCATGAGTCAGCTTGCTGCTTTTTTTTTTAAATTGTGGTAATGTGGTAAAATATACATAACTCAAAATTTACCATTGTAACCATTTTAAAGTGTGCAGTTCAGTGGCATTAAGTGTATTTACATTGTTGTGTAACCATTACCACTGTCCGTCAATCTCCAGAACTTTTACATCATCCCTAACTGAAACTCTGTACTTATTAAACAGTAACTGCTTATTTATCCCAGCCCCAGGCCACCATTATTCTACTTTCTGTGTTTATCAGCTTGATGGCTTCTTCCGTTCAGGTTTAGGTTTCGGCTTTCTTGGTCTAGTTAGTTTAGTTACCTCTTTTTTTCCTAGCTTCCGAAATATTGTGCCTTCTCTTATTTGCTGTTGTCTTTCCCCATTCTCTTATCCTTATGGATTTTTTTTTTGCGGTACGTGGGCCTCTCACTGTCGTGGCCTCTCCCGTTGCGGAGCGCAGGCTCCGGACGCGCAGGCTCAGCGGCCATGGTTCACGGGCCCAGCCGCTCCGCGGCATGTGGGATCTTCCCGGACTGGGGCACGAAGCCGTGTCCCCTGCATCGGCAGGCGGACTCTCAACCGCTGCGCCACCAGGGAAGCCCCTTATGGATTTTATACTTCTAAAAATTCCTTTAATTTTTTAAGGTGAGGTTTCAGGAAGGGGTCAGGGCCAGTCATGATTAACCGAAGGTCTACTACTCCCCACCTCCATTCCTTATTATTAGTTTTAAAATATAGGTTTTTCTAAATTAGAAATTTAAATGTAGGTATGTCAAACAAATAAAGGCAGTTTTGTAGCTATACTGGCTATAAAATTAAGCTGGATAGACAGTCCGCTTCTTATTGCTGGTTCCCATTGTGTTGACGGGGGGTTTGATCACTCAGACCTATTGCAGCCCCATACTCTTCCTCCAGCAAACCTAAGATGGTTCCGCAGTGCTGAGACATGTTTTGAGCTACTGCAGCAGTTTCACAGCAGTGACCCTTCTGTGGGGAGATAGACTGTTAGCTACAAATTTCTGTACAAGTCTGTTATTCAAGGTGTAGTTGAGGTATTTCCTCCTCTGTGCAGCTTCTCTGAGTGCCCTAGCCAGAGTTAATAACGCCTTCTGTGCCATAGCACTTGTAAAAATTCTGTTTTATTCTAGCGAGGTTAGATCTGTCTACACTAGATATCTATCTTATGACGGTCTGTCTCCACCTTTCTTAGACCTAGTATTTCTCAAGGTTAGGAGAATACTCCCAATTTTGATACAGTTTTTGATCCATAATAAATAATTATTTACCTAATGAGTAAATAATCCACCTGGATTGGTTGAATTTCCTATTTTCTGGAACACATACTCTCATTGTGTCCTGTGTCACCAATGTCCACGGAAAGCTGTTCAGTGCTTTTTGCTTGATGCTGCGGGTCAGTTCTGTGTAGTGATTAGAAGTGTGGCTGCCAGAATACCTAGGTTCAAAAAAACAAGCAAGTTTCTTTTTTTTCCGGCTGCACTCGCGTGGCACGCGGGATCTTAGTTTCCAACCAGGGATCGAACCTGTGTCGCCTGCAGTGGAAGCGCAGAGTCTAAACCACTGGACCGCCAGGGAAGTCCCAAAACAAGCAGGTTTCTAATCTCTCTCTGTTTCAGTTTCTTTACCTATAAAATAGAGAGATTAATAATCGTAATATCATGTAATGTCATAAAGATTAAATTAATACATCTAAAGTGCTGGATCAGTGCCTGCTGATACAATGTTTTGTAGTCAATCTTTTTCATCTTTATGGGGACATTGCCTGCTATGATATCATTAGAACTTGATGGAAATAGATGATATGCAAAATCAAAGTAAAATAGCAACTCTAGTTACTATTAAAATATTTAGCTCTGAATTTTCTATATGAACGTGTTCTGAAATGATTTCCATGGACAATAGTAGATTAAGGCATATAGATAATAAACTGGGAGAAGTAATGTCTTCAGTGTGTTATATACCTACTAAAATACTGTATTCTTTAAATGTACTATAAAATAACCAAACACATGGAAATATATTTTAAACACATGGAAATACATTGAATGGTAATGTTAACGTTCATGTTCTTCTCTCCCTAAGAAGAGTTTTATGCAGCCCACTAATGAATTCGATATGTGGCATAACTGTTGTCTTCTAATTTGGGAGCCTGCTCTGTTTATTTTTCTCTTCTCGAAGTCTCTGACTGTGTGCTAAGGGGAGAGAACCCTCCATTCATTCAGCAGTCATGAGACTTGCTCATGTGCCTAGGCATTGTGGGTAAGGGAGAATAAGGCACAGTTGTTTTTCTTAAGGAACCATAATCTCTTCATCAATTCAGTAATATTAAAATCAGATGTTCTGGCAGAATATATTCACACTGTTTGACCAGAATTCCATTTATAATATTTTATAAATGGAATAAAAATGTGCACAGAGATTTATGTACAAGGTGTTCATTAAAATACTAATTATAAAAGCAATAAAAAAGATAGGACTTTTGGTACATCCATTATATTTTCCAGACTTTCAATTAGAAACATGCTAATACTTAAATAATTAAACTTTTACTTAAAAAAAATCTGTCCTGGTGGATTTACATGGGAGGATGGATAGAGGGTTAGGTCAGTTGAATTGCCCGATCCATTAAAAGGAGTGGTAAAGTGCTCAGGTCCATGTTAGAGCTCCAGTACCACCACTAGTGTATGTATGACTCTGGCAAGTTGGTTGTTTAAAATTCTGTAAACCTCGGTGTTTTTCCTGTCTGTATAGTGGGTGTAATAGTAGTTTTGAAGTTTGTCGTGAGGACTAAATGAAACAGTGTATGTAACCTTAAAAATAAAACAAATAGTTCAGTAAATATTTGTGGCTTACTGTTATTGTTTTTCCTTACACTCCTTTCCTCGTTAATAGTTTTTCTGAGTAACATTCTTCCAGTCAGTCTAAACAAGGAATGGCAATATTTTGCTTGGTCTGATAATTCCCATTGCTTTGTAATAGCCATCTAGAGGTTTTTGAGGCCTTTGCTAACCTCTACAGAGCTGTCACCTGTTACTTGCGTAGGCCAGTTTTGAAGAAGGGGAAATAGCAGTACATGTGCCTTGGGTTTGCCATTTTTGCGGTAAACCTTCTTTGTCTCTTTATACACATACTTATTCCCTGTTCTCTTCTGGGTATCATGTACTTTTTGTTCTTGCACTTTATTTTGATGGGGAGTCTGTTGGCTTCCTTTTTTTTTTTTTTTTTTTTTTTAATGTTTTGGCTGTTAACGGTAGTTTCATAGCATAAGTTACTCTTCATAACAGGGTAGTCATCCAAAGCTAGCCTTAGTTCTTTTTTAGACCTGCTTCTCCGAGGCCTCTCATGAAACGTAAATATAGCTAGTTTGTGAGACTGACTTGGACATGCCTCATTTAAAGAAGAGTTTGATTTTTTGTGAACTTTTTCTTCTTACTCTCCTGAGTACAGAGCTCCTTCTGTGTTTAATATAATGTGACCAAATACAAAGGAACTTTTCCATGAGGGATTATGGTGTCTTTTTAGAGCAGGTAGATTATGACCAGAAAATTCTTTTTTGTTGTTGTTAAATGGCATAAATTTAAATACGTGGTGTTTAGTATAAGTTATGTTCCGACAGAATCCGGGAAATAACAGCCAATAAATTATGACTGGTGATTAATGGAATAGCCCTCAGCACTTAGGCAAAAATGATTTTACACACCTTGGGAGTTATGGATACTATGAAAAGTTTTTACATTTCTTGATGATTTTTTCTACATTGATAAGTCCAGGGTATTTATAAATTATCGTAAGTCAGAACTTTATATTA
This sequence comes from Tursiops truncatus, assembly GCF_011762595.2. Classification (NCBI taxonomy): domain Eukaryota; kingdom Metazoa; phylum Chordata; class Mammalia; order Artiodactyla; family Delphinidae; genus Tursiops; species Tursiops truncatus. The sequence continues at coordinate 47,108,355 of NC_047044.1, read as the reverse complement.
AAAAGAGTATTAACAGTTGAGTTTTGAAATTACTTGCCTTGGATTTAGTACTTTTTGTCATTTTAAATCCAGAAATTAATACCATATGGTGTGCAATGTGCAATTAACTTTATTTTGAATCTGTTTGAAGAACAAGCTGAAGGTGTTTTAATGACATCACTCAGCTAAATCAGAAGATAGGTTCCTTGGGTAAGTTGCTTAACTCTCAAGGTCCTGTAACATAGCTCTAACGTATTATTGTCATGAGCCCTACAATTTTGTGGCCTTTTTAATTTTCTTTCACAAATCTCTGTCGAAATTCAGTTTTTTTCTTACTGAGTTTTTAATATGATAGCTATAGATTAGATGTCAATATACATTTCTAAATGCTTGATTCTTTTTTTTTAAATTTTAATCTGAAAAGACTATCACTTTTTAAAGACTGCTCTTTTGTTTAGATTGCTCTTTTATTCATTAAAACATTCAACTCTATATGGTAACTGGCTCCTGGGGTTAAAAAAGTACATATTTAACCCGCCATTTTCACACTCCCCACAAACCTTATATTACATTTATATTGACAAGTAATAAAATGAACAGATTTGAGTTTTAACATTCTAAACAGTGGAAAAAGCATTACTGAACTATAAAATGGCCATGCAGAGAAATCTGGCAGAGGGAGAGGAGTGTATTTTACATACTGAAAAATCAGCCTGTGGCAATCAGGCACTGACTTGCTCTGCACTGTTTTAACAGAGAATTGAATGGTTTTGTTATACGAATATTTTAGAGTTATTTGCTAAAACAAAATAGGAATGTTTAAGGCCTTTTGATGATAATTAAAATTTTTTGGACCTTAAAATAACCCTTAAGAGGAGGAGGGACTCCTTGGTTATAGAACCCCAAGTGAAAAGCTCCTGCTGGGAAGAAGGCGCTTGGGAATACAGTGAGGTTGATTTCAGGCATGTTGGGATAATTTCTCTTAACCTTAATGATACTTACTCCTTGCACATACGTATTTTCCTGTGTCATCACTTCTCCTTGTCTGTGTTCCTTTGAAATAAATCTAAAACTGATTAGACATTTCTCATATTCCAAATTAGGAAAATTATTATCCAAAATTTATAGAAATAAGGTTTCCAAAACTTCACAGGATAAATCCGTTGGTTGAAAGTGAACATTACTTTTGTGTTTCTTTGGAGAGATTAAAAACAGAATCTTTTTCCCCTGTGGGGGTGGGGTAGGTGAGAATGGATGTTCCCCCTGCCTGATTGTTTCCGTCACAATTCTTGGTGGCAGTAAAAACCAGTAAAAGCGTATCGTGTATTTTAAAAGGATATTGGATAGAGCTCAGTGGCTCATCAAATTGTTTTGAGAGTTAGAGAACCAGATTCAGGGCTGAGCAGCCAGAAACAGTGCCCGAAATCACATTGCACAACGATTCCCATGAGGTTGCCAGTGCCATCTAGAGACAGACTGACAGACGCCACAGCCTGCCCCAGTGACACGGCTAGCACTGGTTGACTATAAGTGCTGTCACCTCTGCCCCAGACTTGACCTTCCTGCAGTTGCTCCACCATTAGTGTGAGAGAGAGTTCTTTCTGGTCTCTTATTGTCCTGCTTGTTAGTTGCCCATTTCTTCTCTGGGCTGGGCATGTGTGTTTGGCATAGCCCGTGTCGTGGCCGTGTAGGACATGCGGAAAAGTGTCTCATCTTCTGAAATCATGAGATGGTGTGAAGTTCTTAAATTTAAGATGTGGAAAACTCTTTGATCTTCTGAAAACATAAGGTGGGGAAGTTCCCAGACTTAAGAAGGGAAATTCAGATGCTAGGCATACAAAAAGAGTGATAAACATTGACTGCATGTTTTAGATGTAATGTGTGCTGAGCCCTCACTATGTGCTAGGTACCACGCAAACTGTCTTACAGGTGTTATCACAGGCCATCCTCACAACATTAGAAATGAGGTAATAGGCTGAGAGAGTAAGTAACCTGCCCAAGATCATACACTTAGTGTCGAGCTAGGACACGAACTCAAAGCTGATTCCAAAGCCAGTGCTCATAACTGTTGTATTAAACTAACTCTTTTAATACCCCCTCTCCCCATATATTTAGCTCAAAATCCTGTAAATAAATCTGCTAGATAAACTCTACTAAGTTTATTAAAGTCATATGTATGGTATATCTATGTATTTAGGCATTTTAAAGGAAATGAAAATTTGTGGCTTTAATTTTATCTATTTTCAACTAATTGAATGATTTTTTTTTTTTCATTTTGTGGCTATTTTTCTAATTCACTTTGCCACAGGCTACAATCTGATAAAATGCTTGCTTTCTGAATATCAGTGCTTAGAAGCCAGTTAATAGAGTGTAATAGAAGTCAGCAAGAAGGAGAGGGGACATAGAGTGACCAAAATAGAGGCAGGGAGGAAGAAACATCACACACATATACACACACACAGCCCTGGGAGAGGGAGAGACAGAGACAAATATATATGGAAGGAATGGGGGGACACATGCATGTTATTCTATATAAATATTCTATATAAAGCAGCATCCTTTATAGCCTTTTTTATTTGCATTGGTAAGTTGAAAACGATGAAATTCCTCCTCTGCTTTAGGAAAGTCATTAAGGCCTTTTTTTTTTAAAGTTAGAATCAGTGCTTTCTTTAAACAATAAGTTTTAAGCCTTTATACCAGTTTGCATTTTAAATTGACTTACGTACTTCTATTTTAAAGCTAAAAAAAGTGATATCTAGGAGTGAAACAGGAGCTGTTATTTAACTTGGGACATATCCAACTTGGTTTGGGGGGAAAATCATAAAGGCACACTCTCGTAGTTACCATGATGTCACCGAAGCTAGAGTATTTCTTCATGAACCACAGCTCTTGTTAATTATTCCTTTAGTATGAGTCTGTCTGTTCTGCATATTTTTCTTTGCTACCAAGACAGCACTTTATAATAATGTTATTTTGTTCACTTGTGCCTTTGGGACTAAATGGGAGGCTGTAATTTTTGTGAAATTGAGTAGATCAAATGCCCTTCCACATACATACTGTTGTAAACAGTCTAAATGTGAGTTGGGTGATAGAGAAATACTTAATGTAAGGTAAATGTCCATGATGTTGAAAGTGATTTTTATTCTCTAAGTATTATATTTTTAATATTGAATATACTATGCTTTTTGTCCTTACCCTAATCTGATCTTTCCTAGAATATAGATTTAAATTTGAGAACTCTTATTTCTCTGTGAATTTTTTTATTTTTGGTCCAGTGCAGGCTGTATACAATGGGTTTTTGTATAAATGCAATTGATGTTATATATATACTCTGCTATTCCACTACTTAACTTTGAGATTTATTCCTCTTTTATGAACTGGTTTAGTGGACCAGCAATCGTCAAATGGGCAGTAGTCCTTTTATTAAGCTACCAGGTTGAAAACAGGATATTGGCATATACTTTCTTATCTTTATGAACATTAGCTAATGGTGCATTTAATTAGTCATCTAAGTAAGAAATGCCATAATGGGCCAGAGCAGTGATCCATCCGGCACAGACTGTCCTAAAAAGCTGCACCAAGGAATCAGGTTACTTATTGGAATTCTGTCATCACTAAAGGATACATAGGCCATTTCTAATTTGCCTTAATTTATATACTGTACTCAGAATTCATGCATTCATTTAAACTCTTCAACATTGCGATCCGTTCTGATTACATATGCTATGTATGTATTAAGCTAAAACACCTATTTTAGATCTGTTGGAATTGGTAATTCTAGGGTAGAATACCATTTATAATATGAACTTCAGTTCTTTCCTTGCTCATATGCTTCTTCAAGTTTCTTCACCTATAAAATATAAAATGATTTCAGTTTTTTTTCCCCAGTCTCAAAATCTGTTATTTCTAATATGGCCAAATTATGAGATTTTTCACCCTCCTTACCATTTTTTCTTTCTACGTGCAATTTAAATATAGAATATTAGGCAAGTTCTTTATGTATAATGAAGGAGGACCAAGTTATAGAGGGCCACTGAATTCCTTTGAATTATCTGATGTGGATTTTAGGAGAAACAATATTTCATAGTTGTAGTTCAGAGAAAACAGGTGTAGCTTATATTGATTGCTTTGTGATACGGATTTATTGAAAATTCTTTCATGAGACATGAATTCTACTTTTAATTTTGCTGGAAACTAATTTCCAGTTTGAAGGCATTGGTCATTCTTTCTTTCATTGTTCTTTGTGCAGTGCTTACCATGAGAAATTAGAGTTTGAGTGTGGCGAAAAATTGTATCTGTTACATTGCTGAAAAATATTTAGAGTCTATCAGAACTACTAAAGAATGAAGATAGTATTTTCTTCCTAGCAGATAAAGGAGGAATTTAGGGAAAAAAATGTAACTCTTCTAAGTTGACTTCTATTTTTGAAGTTATTGGTTATCCCCTAGAAAATGAAAGGGCTGAAGTGAGCTTTATAAAAGTTGTTTCCACTTTTGAGGAAGTTAATGCAGTTGGGTAACAGTTTGTGGGGCACATACATATTACAGCATCTTCAAGAAGAGACTATCAAGTACTGAAGTCTTGGTATTCAAGTAACTCAACCCCCTGGAATAGAGTCAAAGTAAATCTGCTTTAATACCAAGTTCCTCTCCATAGTGAATATTTTATTGTGTGTGGTATTAAAATTCATGAAAAACAGTAAAGCCACAGGTTCTGTGTTATTTATTTGTATATATCTCTTCATTACGTATAATGTTGAACACATAGAAGAAAACTAACCCAGGAGATATTTACCTTAATGTTCTACATAGACTCATATGTTAAGAGGCTTTTTTTTTTTTTTAACTAAGAAGTATATTTTATTGTCATAGCCAGAATGTGAGTAGCATGTTTATATATAAAACAAAGTTTAAAAAAGTAACAGTTATTCATATTGTGTGCAAGAGGGAGGAAGGGAAGGAGAGAGAGAAAGAGACAAACACTAACTATAGGGAGAGGAGGTGTGTGTGATAAAGTTTCAAGAAACAATACATACTCCATATGCTGTGTACTTCCATTTTGTTAAAATGCAAAACAAAACAGCAAACACCATAGGTGAAGGTTGCATTATTTATAATTGGTATCCTGGAAGAGTGTGTCCTTACCTTCCCTCCCCTTTCCTTCATCATTCTTAACCATTAGTGCAATGATTTGAGATTGTGAGGGAGGTTTTTTTTGTGTGTTAATTTATGCTGAAAATTCCCAGGACACAATCAAGTATTTAGAAGACTAGCATAATGTATTTAGGTCTTTGGGGAACTTTTAATCATGAATCTGTTGAGTCTCTGCTCTGTGTAAAGCAGTAAATTATTTAAATGGCGTGTCTTTTAGTCAATAGGGATAATTTGTTCCAAGCAGTCTTCACTTTCTCCAAATAACTGAAGACATTAGTATAGTAAGGCCACAGTTCCTGGGTAATGTGTCTTTTTTAAAAAAAAAAATTTATTTAGGCTGTGCCGGGTCTTAGTTGTGGCACGTGGGATCTTCATTGCGGCATGGGGGATCTTTAGTTGTGGCATGGGGGATCTTTAGTTGCAGCATATGGACACTTAGTTGTGGCATGCATGCGGGATCCAGTTCCCCGACCAGGGATTGAACCTGGGCCCCCTGCATTGGGAGCATGGAGTCTTACCCACTGGACCACCAGGGAAGTCCCAGGGTAATGCGTCTTGACAGTTAGGTAATCACCTTGATTTTTTATTTTGGAATAGGTATGTTACTTTCATTGTACGATAAGCAGTGGGTGCATCTAGTAACAAATTAAATGTACAGTTTAGAAAGAAAATATTCCTACAAAATATTTTCTGATTAATGACATGTTAAAAAATCAGATTCTGTTGAGTATAAAGAACTGAAGCCAATATGTGTTATCTCATAGTGTCAGGAACTATGTTCTCTCATGTTCCACATGAGAATTTTCCGGAAAAGGAAAATTAGGAATTATAACTAATAATTTTATTGTAAATTTTAAGAAGTTAATGAAAAACTTTAATGTATGTATGTGTATGTATATATGTATACATCAGGAGAGAAAGAGAAGTATTTCAGACATCCAGAAAACTACAGAAACTATTTTGGTAAATATCTGTTACCCACTGTATTAAGTCTTAACATTTCTTCCCTGACTTCTCAGCGCATATGGAATAGCCATCAGTCACTTAGAGTTGAGTCAGGTTAATCATTATGAATGAATACTAATTAGTGAGCTATGCTGTGCCTCACTTACTCTTACTCAGTTCCCTTAGAGCTAAATGTAGCATATTCTTCTGATTCATCCCTAATGCTACATGTTTCTTATTAATGTACAACAGTGAACCTTCCTCTTTTGTCCTCTTATTTAAAACAGCTGTGGAAGAATGGAACAAATTTCTCAAATGAGCAGCCTGGATTTACATGTTACTCCTATGGGGCAAATGCGGTATTTGTGACTAATAGTTTTATTCCAGTTTACTGCAGATTATAACAGTGAAAAAGAAAGACTGAGATTTTGCATTTTGGAGCTGTCTTTTTCTGGTTTGGACAAGTTATTTAACCACTCTGTTTTGTCAATACCTTTCCCATAGGGAAGCTCTGAGAATTAAGCAAGCTAATGTAAATTTCTGGCATACAGAAGTTGCTCAGTAAAAGGTTGCTTTAATATCACTAGCCTTTTTTCAAGTGGTTGAACTTGCTGAAAGTCTGATTTCCAGATGAATGGGGTCATTTCTGCACAACAATATTCAAGAGTTCTCTTCACGTCCCTCCCCCAAAAAGCAGATTTAACATTAGATTCATCATCTAACTCTTAGAACCCCAGCTGATTGTTTTCATAATACTTCTGGTTTATTTTTTTACGTAAGGTCTGATAGGCACATAACAAATGCTTTGTGAGCCTTAAACTAAGTGAAAATAGATTGTTCAGATGAAAGGTATGTGGATAAGTCAGTTTTGGGGCAATTCTAGAGAACTCTTGCCAGAACTGGTATCTTTGTTTTGGTCTTCAGAGACTATTAAATATGATCACTGAGTCATACTTGCTGTTTTCTCTGTCCCCTGGCTATTTCTCTTAAGACCCTGAAGCTTGGCCACCACACGCAGGATGTTTAAAAGGCAGCGTAGGCCTTAGCCCAGGAGGAGTTTGTTTATTTAAAGAAAAATAATTAAGTTCAAACATCCCTACCATGTCATAGCTAGTCTAGTCATGTTACAGTTAGTGAGTTCTTTTGATTCTCTCTGGTGGTCACGGTGCCTAAAAGGTAACAGATAAATGTGGAAGTAGTTAAACTTTTTCTGAGATTACTTGGAATTTTATAATGTAATCTCAAACAAATCCCTAAAGGAGTGGGAGGAAAGGGAATGCCATTTATTTTGCTAGTTGTTTTTTAATGGGACTCATATAATTCAAATCTTTCACCACTTCTTTCTAGGGTTATGATACAGATGATTTAAAAACAAAAGAAAAACTGAAAAAAAAAAAGCCACGCACACTATGGTAGCTATATCTTCATTAATTCTTTGAAGTTTGGACCATAAGAATCTTTTAAAAGAGACAGTATAACTTCATAGATATTTAGATACAAAGATACGAAAATTGATTACATTTGTGTTTCAAATGATTATCATCTCCAAAATTTATGACTGACTTATCCTTACATATTCTCTGCCAGATGAGGAAATCCGAGGCAGATATTTTGGGCTTGCCTGGGGTACCAGGGTGTATCTCTTTAATTAGATAACTTTTAAAAACCAAGTCCTAAAGGAAGTGAAGGAGGAATTAGTACAAGTCCTGAGGCACTGAAGTGAGAACATGCTTGATGTGTTTAAGGAAAGAGGTCAATGTGCCTAAAATGGAGTGAACAAGAGAGAGAGTGGTAGGAGATAAGGTTAGAGTTGAGGAAGGTAAAATCAGATCGTGGTCCTTATGGTCTTTGTAAGGATTTTGGCTTTGAAACTGGTGAGATGTACTCAATTAGAGGGTCTGAGCAGAAGAATGACATGATCTGATTTTCTTTTGAAAAGGACTATTCTGACTGATTTGTTGAGGTGAGCAAGGGAAGAAGCTAGGAGATCAGATGGAGAACTATTACAGTAATGCAGATGAGAAATAAGGTGGCTTGGACCATCATACGAGTGGAGGTGGTAAAAGTGGTCATATTATGGATCTCTTTTGAAATTGGAGCTCCCAGGATAAATACCTAATGAATAGTGATGAATAGTTCTGCGCATGAACTCTGGTTGATCCTTTTTTAATGATGTTAAGGTTAATCACTGGGTTCAGGTTTTGTAGCCTGATTATCCATTATAAAGTTTCCCATCAACCTTTTATCTAATGGTTTTAGCAACCATTGATCAATTTTTAGATTTATTATTTCATTAACTATTACAAAATGGGTATTCTCTAATTCTGTCATTCCTTCTACATTTATTTTTTGGAATCCTATAAAAGAGGGCTTTCACTTACTGACTGCCTGGTTACTCTGGGGGTACCTTTCATATAAGAAAGGCTGGATAAATACTTGATTCTTTTCTATTATCAATTTTCAGGATAATTAGTTCTTGCTCTAGTGACAACCAAAGATGATGGATTTTTTAAAAAATACATTTAATGTTTCAGTCAGTGGTAGTCATTATCATTTTGATGTTCAAAATGTCATTATCGTTTGATGTTCATTTGACTTTAAAACGTGTCTTCAAAGTAGAAACTATGAAACAAGATATATTCTGAGGAGTCTAACTTGCATGCCTGTCCTTTCCAACTTGCTTTCTCTTTTCTCTGTAGACAACCGTTTAAAAATGATTTTGGTTTATTCTTCCACCGCTTGTTGAAAGGAAGAAAAGCAGTTCTGTAATAATATTTGTATTCCTCCCCCCAATTTTTTTTACTAAAAGAGCAGCATTTTGTGGAATATTAATTCAGCTACAGGATGGGAAGTAGGGGGTACTACTGGGTTGCTTGAGGGTTATTGTTGAGATCAACTTTTCACTCCTTATAATAGATTTATTCTTATATTCCTAGCTGTCTCCTCAAAGAACATACATGTTTGCAAAAGAAAAAGACCCTCACCCACACTATTTGGCAATATTTAGGAAGATCACACGTCCAGCAATTCCCCTTCTAGGAGCCTTTCCCAGAGGTTGCACTAATAAAATTACAAAGTAATAGATGCCTTTATTCTGTTCCTTGAAGTTCGGGGACCATGTCTTGATTGTCTTTTATTTATTTATTTATTTTTTTGTGGTACGCAGGCCTCCCACTGTTGTGGCCTCTCCCGTTGCGGAGCACAGGCTCCAGACGCACAGGCCCAGCGGCCATGGCTCACGGGCCCAGCTGCTCCGCGGCATGTGGGATCTTCCCGGACCGGGGCACGAACCGTGTCCCCTGCATCGGCAGGCGGACTCTCAACCACTGCGCCACCAGGGAAGCCCTTGATTGTCTTTTAATTATGGGCTTTGTTTGTTGGCGAAAAGAAACAATACTGATGATGTAGTTGGCATTAACATTAATGGTGTATGTGTGGAAGAAATGGCATTTTGAGACTGCCATTTTGACATACTGTCAGGTTAAATATTTCATCAATTAACATTAAATCATTCATAAAGTTATTCATTCTTTCAATGAATATTTACTGAACACTTAGGGCATGGCAGTCATTGTCTTAGGTGCTCGAGAGATACCAGCAAATAAGACAGAAAAAAATCTCCTTTGGAGCTTAGGTTTCTTATAGATGTGAGGGAGAAGCAGACAAGCATAATAAATAAGCAATTAACTTACTGTTTTCAAATGTGCAATTTTAGGGAATTCCCTGTCAGTCCAGTGGTTAGGACTCGGCGCTTTCACTACCTGGGCCTGGGTTCCGTCCCTGGTTGGGGAACTAAGATCCCGAAAGCTGCACGGTGCAGCCAGAAAAACAAAAAACAAAAACAAAAAGCCAAATGTGCAATTTTAGGGTTCCTTTTCTATGTCTTCCTTTCCTCTTTTTCCGGTCTGTAAGTGGCATCCTTAGGAATTGCAAGAGTGTGATGGGTGAAAGGGATTGAGGACTGAAGCGGTTGTAGATTTTTATACTGAGAATGTGTAGCATAACTGTATAATTGTGGTCCCTCCCACCTCATTCTCAGCCCAGTTAATGTTTTTTATTAGAAGGTTGCTTAAGAACTGTTTTGATAGTTCCCTCTAGTCACTAATATTTAGATAATTGTCCTTAAAGATTTTATATTTTTGTTATAATATGTTCTTAATTACATCTTTATTTCAGAAATGACCATTAAGAAGTAGATGCCCAGATGCCAAAGTAATGAAACAGTCAATTTGTCATAAAGTAAGATGCAGCTGTGGCTTTTCAACCAGATTAGTAAGTGTGGCCAAATTTTTTTTTTAACTTTATACTTACTTTATCTACTTTGAAAAATATTTAATAAAAAATATAGTGGACTTTTAAAAAAGTGTCAACTTGTATTTCTGTTTTTCCTTTGGGTTGTAGAACAAATTCTAGCATATATCTCTAGAAAATGTATGTCTTTGCTTTACTTTTTTAAGAACTATAAAGTTAATATTATAAAATTTTAGTTTTGAGGAAATATATGAAAAAGAGTCACTATAATAATGCTCTCCAAATACAGCCACTCTTACAGTTTTTGGATATTTGTTTTCCCTTCTGGTCTTTGTTCTACACATTTAAAAAAAAAACAAATTATGGTCATAGTGTTGTAAAGAGTATGCTTCTTGTATATCTTTTAAAATTAAATTTGTTAAGATGTTTCTTCCTGGGAATAAAAATACCCTTCAGAATAGTGTTATTGGAGTGATGAAAATGTTCTAGAATTAGGTGGTGGTGATGGTTGTGTAACTGAATTTTACACTTTAAAGGGATGACTTTTATGACATGTAGAATAGCTAAAAAAAAAGGTACCCTTCAGAATATCAAATCTTGGCAAGAGTAAAACCCAATTAAGTACTAATGTCTTAGAATATGAAAATGTGCCACTCATTATTATGTACTTAGCAAAAATGATTTGATAGTAGAGTATTTTTATAATACAATAATACATTTTATAATAAATATTTTAATGAAGATAATAACATACTTTTATTATTTGAGACTTAATATTTCTTAAGCTTTGTTAATACCAAATGTCATAATAATCTAATGTACTATGCTAGCATTTTGTAACTTTTCATTTTCAAAAGGCTTTCTATTTGAAACTAACATTTCAACTTTTCTACCTGAAATTTTTTTAGGGACAAAATTGTATCTATTTTTCTCAGAAGAGAATTCCACAAGGTAAGACATTGTTAATATAGTAATAAAACAAATATGGTTGAATATAGGCTTAATTGCTCTGGCTTTTTTTTTCTTTTTATCCTTTTCCCTTACTTATTTCATATCTTTTCTGGATTATTACAAGATTCTCACAATTTGTTAGCTATTCCTTTACTACCTTAGAATTTGCTAGCAAGACACAAGTCATCTTATTTGAAGTTAGGATTAAAAGGGTATGATTAAAGTAGTCACCTTGAAACTCAAATACTGCTTTTCATAGTCACAGCTTATTCCTAGCATCCTTAGGAGTGGGTTTGTCCATTTTGAGAAAAAAGTTCTTTTCTTTCATTGGGGCCCATTTACCTTTTACTTCAATGCGTAGTACTATCTAAGTGACATTAGGGAGTAGTGGGTTCATAGAAGCTCTCTTAGAGGCTTTAAGTTAAAGGAGATTATTTTGCAATGCTTCCACCTATGGAAATTGTGTAGCTCCTATATTTAGTTTAAAAAGTGGAATGCTTCCTACCAGCTAGATAATAAGAGATTGAGTAACAGGTAGTATTAAAGAAAAAAATCCTGAATGATCACCTTGACAATGGATTTTAAATCATCATTGATGTACATTATTATTCTCTTTAGACTTCTGAAGGATGAAATGTTCAAGTGAGTAGATAGTAAAATTTCCTTATCAGTGTGCCTACCCTATGCCAGATACTTAAAATCAATTGCTTGGCAGCATTAAGAGCTTACTTTGGTTAAGTTTTCTCAGGAACTTTTGGCATAGGTAGTAGTGGTCCTTGCAGAGTAATTCAATCTGTCAACTGGAAATGCTTATAAAGTGAATTATTCAGATCAATAACTTTCTCATTTTTTCTCCTTTTTCAGTATCCTATGTCTTGAGGGTAACATTCACCCTCAAACACAATTTTTCCACCTGCTTTTGAAACTGCCACAGATTTAGTTAATCAAGTCAGTTTTTATCCTGATAACTGAAAATAAAGCGTTAAAATAAAGGGGATCCACTAGCTGATAAGGAGGAAGGGAGAGCAAATTTCCAAGTTTTCATTTACAAGTTTCTTGTGAAACTCTTTTGCCCTATTTTTTTCTTCTACTTAACAGGGGGTTAAGGGAGGGGATCCTAGAACCTGTGTATAGCACTATCTGATCTTCCAGGGCACTACTCAAAGGCATTACTTCAGGAGAAATCCAGATCCTTCTTTTCCTGGACCACAATGCTTAAAGTAAAAACAAAAACTTCAAAAAATTTAATCTTAGTGAACTTGATCTGTTACATCTTTGTCACTGTTCTTTTGGCAAATAAAATGTAAATCTCAGACATCAGTACAATGTATGTTATGATACAATGATGATGAATTATATTGTCTGTACCCTTAGGGTTCCCCTGTACCTGTTCAATAAATATATATTTTTGTACATACCAGGTGCTTTCATAATTTTTTTAGAGTAGAAAATAATCTAAAAAAGATTATTCACGTTTATATAGTATTACCCTGCTACACAGTTAAAGGTATTAAAGGGACAGTGACAACTTAAATTATTGTTAACCCTACACTTAAAAATGGCTGAAATGGTAAATTTTATGTTATGTATATTTTATCACAATTTTAAAAATTACTGTTTAGAATTTGGGGCAGCTTTGTTTGTTATGAAAGAGGATGGCTTTGTCTGAAGTACCAGTTTGTTGTTGTTTTTGCCTCTGTCAAGAGGCCCTCTCCTGCCACTATTCTTCTAGGTCCCAGTAGCCACACTTCCCTTTACCCTTTGGACTGTGAGGTGGTAACAGCTCTAGCTCTCCACTGTTGCTAAGCTGGGGGAATTCCCCCTTAACCCTACCATAGTTGTGTAATACAGGTTTAACTTCTGGTATCCACTATTGACAGTTCAAAGACAAAGGAGTAAAGAAATGCAGAGAATTTCATGTTAACTAGTCCAAAATTGTATCTCAAAACATGTTGCTGCTTATGAGACACAATGTAATTTAGATGCATGCAGAATTTAAAATGCACAAAAATTTGCATCTTTTTATACTAGCTATTGTACCTTGTTTTGGAGTGCCATTTAAAAAGAAAACTATCAAGCTGAGAGTTGAAGAAAAAGTAATCCTTACAAAATACTACTATACTCAAATGGGAACATGGCCTGAAGTGTCAGGGTGATGATAAGGTCCCACAGACAACCATGGATTTAAATAAAGCAGTAAGAATTCCATAGATGGGAGAAAGGCCAGGTATCTAAACAGTCACATGATTATCTTCTCCAATATTGAAGTACCAGTTTTTAACCTCAAGTACAGGAGTATTGAGTTAATGATATTCCTCAGTTTGTGTCATACCCATTTATCACTGGTTCGTTAAAGGACTGTTCTTCCATTTTCTTTTATAACTAGTCCCTATACAAATGACCTTTAAATGTGTTTGGTGTGTATTGTTTTGTTTATATCTTATAAAAGGTTTTATTATTTTATGTGCCTGTGTTTTAATTATACATTAGGTCTTAATCTAATTCTTATAGTCCCCTCCACCCTCCTCCGTCTTATTTTTTTCTAAGATCTGACCATGTTGCTGAGTGTTCTTCTAATTTGTTTTGTCCATCTGGTACACTGTATTCCAGGTTGTTTATTAAAACGAAGCTATTAAATGTAAAATTTCTTAAATGTGTAAGGCACATAAAATGAGCATTTACGAAAAGGTCAATTTGTGCTTATTTCTTAATATTAGAATTGAAGTTGAGGAATGCGAATTAGATCCTGTGGAAGATTAGAGGAAATATAAACATCTGTTTAGAAGGCTGTCTATCTAGGAGTCTGTTAGAACAGTCAAAGAAAAGAACTGTAGGGCCTAACAAAAACATATTTTTTGTCTAGAAACAATATATTAAAATGCTTAGGTCTCAGTGTTAGCTGGTAAAAAGCCTTATGGTTGAAAGATAATACCAGTAATGTTAATAGAACCTCCCCATTATCTGTTGCTTGTTATTTTCTCCATTAAATTATATATGAACGTTCATCTTATTTCTTTCTATTACTTCACTGAAGCAGAATCATGTTCTGTGAATTTCCATCACTGAATCTAACACAGAGTAAGAACAGTACAAATGCAAGATTCTAAATTTGGGATGCAGAAAGACAGTTTCATCTATGGTAAGCACAGTATCAGCAGAAGTAACTTCTCTCGGATCCCCTAACTAGAAATTGTCAGAAAGTGGGAAGTTTAGAATGTCCAAGTCTGTGGTGATGATATGCCTTGTAGTCGAGAAGAGGGGAGAGGGGAAAACTCCTAGGAGAGGATAAAGTGGGCCCTGACATTACATTAAGGAGGATAATGACAGCACTGATCAGATCAGGGATGGGCTTCTATCAGGTCGAAAAAGCTAACAAGGTACCTTCTGGGAGCACTTTCTTTTTGTGGAAGGGGGATCTTAGGGGCACTTAGTTCTGGAGGCCAGGCAGAAATGTGGAACTGATTCAGTAGTAGTGGAATGGAAAAGGGTAAGGGAATTCACATTTGCTAAAAGGCAGTGTTGAGGCTTTTTGAAAGAAGTAGTTATTTACATGTCAACACTTAAGTATTTGTAAAATCTTTGCTGGGAAGACTGGACCCTCTTGATATTGATTTGGTATCCCATACATTGTTGAATACTCCCCACTCTTTTTAAAAATAACAATTCAGGTAACATAGTCCCTTTCTCTGATTTCTTAAATTTTTGAGTATTTTGTATGGCATAATAATTTCATGATTTTTACTTTGTTATGTTAACACATGCCGTAAGTAGGACAGATAGTATTATCATTTTACAAATGAGGAAACCAGTAGCAGAATTAGCTTTAGATTCTTTTTACTAATCTACACTGCCACCCTATCAATGGATATTTTGCTCCATATAGAAGGTGTAATTACAAGGATAGTTTTAACATGAAAGAAATGTTTCTAACCAAAAAGAACCTCATAGCCTGAGAAGTTTAAAAAACACACATATACAAACAAAAATAAAACCAATAAGTAATGTAGATGGTATTCACTTAACCTTAACATTCACTGAAACAGCACTTAATAAATTAATATGGATTTTGTCCATCAGTTATATAGAAAATTATTTCATAAACTTTCCAACTTATAACAAATACCATAAATTTAAATTTTTTTAGTTTTGAACATGCCTGTTAACTATACTTAAAAATTAGGTGTTTAATTTTAACAAGTGGGGATTAGAATCCTTTTGTGGGTATGGAACAAGCAGTTTGATCTCACATTATTTCAGAATACGGTAGTCCCTCCCTCCCAAATAATTTGTTTGCAGTATGAAAATCAGGCAAACTGTATTATAAACCTGTATCTTTTATCCTGAGAGACTTACTTTGGTTCAGACCCAGCTTTAGTGGTACAAGCACAGATCAAGATTGGTTTTGAGTAATCCAGTGCTATCCTAGGTCATTCTAAGTCTGGAGGGTCCTCAGATATACTAATCATTTGGTCTCAATACCTAGTTTACTTTAGAGCCTGTGGAAAGATTTCACATGTAGATGGTGGGATAAAGGGATACAGATCAGCTCATAATCTATTAAATAGATTGGAGTCATAGCACTTCGAAGCTTAGCAATGTTTTTGTTGTTCAGAAATAGGCTATGACAGGTCTTCTGACTGATTTCTTATTATATATTAAGGCTTCAGATGTTACAGTTCAATTTAAGTAAATTTTAACTTTCAAAAATGTGGATAGCTTCATCATTTTATAAAAGAATACAGTTATTTCAGATACATTTTTGTTTCATGTTCCATTCTTCCTTAGAATTCCATATGAGCTTCCTTGATTTTATTTTTTAGCCATTTGCTTTTAGATTAAAAAAAAAATAAAAGAAAGAAAACCTCAAAATAGGTTGAAACTCGACACAAATTGCTGCCACAGAACAAAAGTGCTGATCAAGTTAAATCAACCCCTGCAATGTGTATTGAAAGGAAAACCTCTCCTCTCTCCCCCAATTTGAAGAACAAGCATATTCCCTGCCAAGAAGGGCTGACTTTAAATGGAGCAGCTGTCCATATTAGGAGCATAGGGTTGCTAAGGTGACCATGGCTGTTTGGAGAAGAATGCAGCTGAGAGGGCAAGTTCTTGATGTGTGAGCTGAGGGAAGGAATGTGGTGTGATTGTGCATCATTCCTCGTAATCACATGCTCACAAAGTGCTGTGTGGGCAGCATGTAGAAACTACAAGTCTGAGTGCTGGAGCTTGTGTGTGGTTAAAATCGTTTTGTTTTCATGTGAGCCAGAGACTTACAGTTTAGGTTGAAAACATTTATCTTGTATATATATGTGTGTGTTTTGGGTAAAGGGAAGGATGTTTTTGATGGTGGATGAAATGGGAATGGATTTATTTTCCTTGATGGACATATACCTTCATATTGTTAAAAAAATTTATCTTGGGATAAATGTTCTTTCCAACTCATTCCTTTCAGTCATATATACAGTGTTAATAGTTTCCCAAGTGCATGAGGTGTTCCTTGTAATTGCGTTTATTTCTTTTCCATTTTTAATTTCAGAATTATTTGGAAGTCCTAAGAATATGTTGTCTATTTGCTCCATTTCTTCTTCTTTTTTAAAAGTCCTTACTATTTCTCCAAGGGATATATTATCTTAATATATTAACTGTTTCTTCCCTAAAGCATCCAAAGATAGGTTCTGGATTTTGGTAAAAAATATGATTGAAGGAGCAGTGGGAAAGGTCAAAGAAACATCCCACTTACCTGAAACACTATTTAGATTTTACCACGGGCATCATTGCTAATATTTGCAATGAGATACAGACACAAATGTTGATGCAGACACTTACTGAACCATGAGAGTGTGTTTTTTAAAATTCTTGTTTCCAAGTCCCTACAATAACGTGTTGATCTTAAGTGACACTATAAATATAATATTTAAGATGTGAAGTAGTTGGAACATTGACAGCTCTGTGTTACATTAGCATTATATTATTTTGTTCATATAGTCTACTGGCTTTGACATGATTGCTCAATTGAATTATTTTTAAAATATGGAGGGAAATTAAAAGATTAAAACATTTGATCTTTGGATTCAGTTGGTTAGTTGACATATTTCATGTATATCTTGATAACTTTTGATGACAGCTTTCTCTATAAGCTGTATCCTTTCCTCCCAAACACAGTAGAATATAATTGGTTTACATATATACCTCATAATAGTCCTTAACTTTAATATAGTTAAATATGTTTTTTTCTTTATAGTTTATCTTAATCTTTCCTTAACTTTAATATAGTTAAATATATGGTTTTTTTCTTTATAGTTTATCTTAATCTTTTCCTATTCAGAGGTCATAAAGATATTCTTCTCTATCAACTGAAAGCTTTATGGTTATACTTTTTACATTTAATTCTTTTTCTTTTGTGGTACGCGGGCCTCTCACTGCTGTGGCCTCTCCCGTTGCGGAGCACAGGCTCCGGACGCGCAGGCTCAGCGGCCATGGCTTACGGGCCCAGCCGCTCCACGGCATGTGGGACCTTCCCGGACCAGGACACGAACCCGCGTCCCCTGCATCGGCAGGCGGACTCTCAACCACTGCGCCACCAAGGAAGCCCTACATTTAATTCTTTAATCTCTCAATAATTGATTTTTGTGAGAGGTATGGATTATGAATTGATTCTTTCTGTATGGAAAATTGGTTATTCCAGCACTGTTTATTGAAATAGTTCTTCATTTCCTTCCTGATATGCAAAATTCTCTGTTTCATAAATCAAGTTTTCATATATGGGTGGTTTCCTTTCTGTACTCTTTCTTCTGTATCTTTGGTCTGTTTGTCTACCTCTGAATTATTACTGTAGTTTCTTAGATATCTTCAGATACTCATGGTTTTGTTTCCTGTCTTGTTTCTGATCTCAAAGGAAATGCTTTCAAATGTTACCATTTAAAATTACAATTGTAGATTCAATAACAAAAAAAACAACCCAATCGAAAAATGGGCAAAAGACCTAAATAGACATTTTTCCAAAGAAGACATGCACACGGCCAGTAGGCACATGAAGAGATGCTCAGCATTGCTAATTATTAGAAAAATGCAAATCAAAACTACAATGAGGTACCACCTCACACCAGTCAGAATGGCCATCATTAAAAAGTCTACAAATAACAAATGCTGGAGAGGATGTGGAGAAAAGGGAACCCTCTTACACTGTTGGTGGGAATGTAAATTGGTATAGCCACTGTAGAAAACAGTATGGAGGTTCCTCAAAAAACGAAAAATAGAGTTGCCAGATGATCCAGCAATCCCACTCCTGGGCATATACCCAGACAAAGCTATAATTCGAAAAGATACATGAACCTCTGTGTTCATAGCAGCACTGTTTACGGTAGCCAAGACATGGAAACAACCTAAATGTCCAACAGATGAATGGATGAGAAGTGATGTATATATATATACACAATGGAATACTACTCAGCCATACAAAAGAAGGAAATAATGCCATTTGCAGCAGCATGGATGGAACTAATGATTATCATACTAAGTGGAATAAGTCAAAAAAAGAAAGACAAATACTGCAGGATATCACTTATATGTGGAATCTAAAATATTACATAGATGAACTCATCTACGAAACTGAAACAGACTCAGATACAGAGGACAGACTTGTGGTTGCCAGTAGGGAGAGCAGGTGGGAGAGGGAAGGAGTGGGAGTTTGGGATTAGCAGATGCAAACTATTATATATAGGATGGATAAACAGCAAGGTCCTACTGTATATATCGCACAGGGAACTATATTCAATATCCTGGGATAAAGCATAATGGAAGAAAATATAAAAAAGATTATAACTCAGTCACTTTGCTGTATAGCAGAAATTAACACAACGTTATAAGTCGACTATATTTCAATAAAATTAAAATCAAATTACACTTGTAGTTTTTTTTTTTTTAAGAGAAAAAACCCTCCTTTATCAAGTTAAGGAGGTTTCATTGTATTCTTAGCTTGTTAAGGATTGTATTTTGATTGTTTTAAATCATGAATAGATGTTAAGCTGTTATTGATAGGCTTTTCTGTAACTCAGAATGATCAAATGTTTTTCCCCTTAACCTGTTAATGTGGTCAGTTACCTTGATTTTCAGATTAGGCTAACTAAGCATTGCTGGGATAAACCCAATTTAGTCACGCTGGATTATCTTTTTTATAAATTACTGGATTGATTTGCTTATGCTTTGTATAGGATTGTTTTTTACATCAGTGTACATGAGTCTAGCCTGTAATTTTCTTTTTTCATATTGTCCTGGTTGGATTTTTTTAAAAATCTCTTTTTTAATGATTATAATTTTTTTAAAATTGTAGTAAAATACACCTTACATAAAATTTACATTCTTAATCATTTTAAAGTAGTTAGTGTTAAGTATATTTACATTGTTCAGCCAGTCTGCAGAACTTTTTGCAAAACTGAAACTCTGTGCCCAATAAAAAACTCTTCCACATTTCCCCCTCCCCATGTCCCCTGACAAACACCAGTCTACTTTTCTTTTTATGTGTCTGGCTGCTCTAGTTACCTCTTATAAATGAAACCATACAGTATTTTTATTATCTTTTTGTGCCTGGCTTATTTCACTTAGTTCATCCAAGTTCATTCATGTTGTAGCATGTGTCCAAAATTTCCTTTTTAAGGCTGAATAATATACCACTGTATGTATAAAACATTTTGTTATCCATTCTTCTGTCAATGGAAAGTTATGTTGCTTTCACCTTTTGACTATTCTGAATAATGCTGCTACGAACTTGGACGGGACGTGCATATATCTCTTTGAGACTCTGCTTCAGTTCTTCTGGATATATAACCAGAGGCAGTATTGCTGGATCAAATGGTAATTTTATTTTTAATTTTTTGAGGAACCATCTTCCTGTTTTTCACAGCAGCTGTACCATTTACCTTATACCAGCAATGCACAAGGGTTCCAGTTTCTCCACATCCTTGCCAACACTTTGTGTTTTTTTTCCCCCCAATTTCCTGTTTTTTTTGATAGTAGCCATCCTAAGGGTGAGAAGTAATAGCTCATTGTAGTTTTGATTTGCATTTCCCTAGGGACTAGTGATGTCGAATATCTTTTCATGTTCTTGTTGGCCATTTATACATTTTCTTTGGAGAGATGTCTAATCAAGTCCCTTGCCCATTTTTAAATTGGGTTATTTGTTTTTGTTGTTGTTACGCTGAGTTGTAGGAGTTCTTTATGTAGTCTGGATATTAACCCCTTATCAGAGATACGATTTGCAAGGATCTTCTCCCATTCCATAGGCTACCTTTTCATTCTGTTGTTTCCTTTGATGCACAGAAGGTTTTAATTTTGATGTAGTCCACTTTATCTGTTTTTACTTTTGTTGTCTGTGGCTTTGATGTTATGTCTAGGAAATCCTTGCCAAATGCAATGTCATGAAGCTTTTTTTCTGTTTTCTTCAAAAAATTTTATAGTTTTTAGGTCTTATGTTTAGGTCTTTAATCCATTTTGAGTTAATTTCTATATACGGTGTAAGGTAAGGGTCCAAGTTTATTCTTTTGTGTGTGGATATACAGTTTCCCCAGCACCATTTGTTGAAAAGACTGTTTCTTCCCCCACTGAATGGTCTTGGCACCCTTTGTCCTGTTTGGATTTTGATATGATTTAGAAAGTGTTATCCTTTTTTACTGTTCTCTAGAAGAATTTGTTTAAGGTTGTAATTATTTGTTGTTCCTTGACTATTTGGTAGAACTTACCCATAAGAAAATCTGGGCTTGATACTTTTTTAGTGGAAAGATTTTAAACTATGGCTGCTAAATTTTTTTTTTTTTTTTTTTTTTTTTTTTGGCGGTACGCGGGCCTCTCACTGTTGTGGCCTCTCCCGTTGCGGAGCACAGGCTCTGGACGCACAGGCTGCGCGGCATGTGGGATCTTCCCGGACCGGGGCACAAACCCGTGTCCCCTGCATCGGCAGGCGGACTCTCAACCACTGCGCCACCAGGGAAGCCCAGCTGCTTAATTTTTTTAATGATTATTCATCTATTCAGGTTCTCTCTTTTCTTTTATTTATTTATTTATTTTTCTATTTCTTTCTTTATTTAATTTAATTTATTTATTTGGCTGTGTTGGGTCCTCGCTGCTGCGTGTGGGCTTTCTCTAGCTGTGGCGAGCGGGGGCCACTCTTCGTTGCAGAGTGCGGGCTTCTTATTGCGGTGGCTTCTCTTGTGGAGCACGGGCTCTAGGTGCACAGGCTTCAGCAGTTGCAGCACGCAGGTTCAGTAGTTGTGGCTTGCAGGCTCCAGAGCACAAGCTCAACAGTTGTGGCGCACAGGCTTAGTTGCTCTGCGGCGTGTGGGATCCTACTGGACCAGGGCAAGAACCTGTGTCCCCTGCATTGGCAGGCTGATTCCCAACCACTGCGCCACCAGGGAAGCCCAGGTTCTCTCTTTTAAATGGTCAGTTGATTTGTCTTTTAAAAATTGATATATAATTCATATACCGTAAAATTCACCCCTTTAAAGTGTAAAATTCAGGGTTTTTTTCCTAAAGAATAATCACAAAGTTTTATAACTGTCACCACTATTTCCAGAACATTTCCGTCATCCCAAAAAGAAACCCCATACCCATTAGCAGTTACTCCCCATTCTCCCTTCCCTCATCCTCTGACAACCAGTAATCTGCTTTCTGTCTCTATAGAGTTTTCTGTTCTGGGCATTTCCTATAAATGGAGTCATATATGGCCTTTTTTGCCTGGTATCTTTCACTTAGTGTGATGTTTTCAAAGTTCATACATGTTGTCACTAGTGTTAGCACTTCATTCCTTTTTATGATGGAATACAGTTCCATTGTGTGGATATACCACATTTTGTTTATACATTAATCAGTTGATGCATATTTGTATGGTTTCCATTTTTTGGCTGTTATGAATAATGATGTTGTGAACCTCCATGTACAAGTTCTGTGTGCACATATGTTTTCAAATTTTGGGGGTGTATACATAGGAGTGGGCCTCCTGGGTCATATGGTAGTGCTATTATGTTTAACCTTTTTAGGATCTACCTACCTGTTTTCCAACTCAGTTACATCATTTTATAGTCCCACAAGCAGTTTATGAGGGTGTTTCTCCACATCCTTGCCAATGTTTACTGTTGTCTGTGTTTTTGATTATAGCCATCTTAAAGGGTGTGAAGTGGAATCTTATTGTGGTTTTGATTTGCATTTTCCTAATGACTAATGATGTTGAGCATCTTTTCAGTTCTTTTGGCCATTTGTTTATCTTCTTTGGAGAAATGTCTATTCAAATATTTTGTCCATTTTAAAATTGTATATATATATATTTTTTTAATTTTTGGCGGCGTTGGGTCTTCATTGCTGCGTGCAGGCTTTCTCTAGTTGCGGCGAGCAGGGGCCACTCTTCATTGCGGTGTGTGGGCTTTTCATTATGGTGACTTCTCTTGTTGCCGAGCATGGGCTCTAGGTGCATGGGCTTCAGTAGTTGTGGCTCATGGGCTCTAGAGTGCAGG
The DNA here is from genome assembly GCF_011762595.2 of Tursiops truncatus. Lineage (NCBI taxonomy): Eukaryota > Metazoa > Chordata > Mammalia > Artiodactyla > Delphinidae > Tursiops > Tursiops truncatus. The sequence goes on along the minus strand of NC_047044.1, from coordinate 47,085,578 downwards.
CTCGGTAGTTGTGCCACATGGGCTTAGTTGTTCCGCGGCATGTGGGATATTCCCGGACCAGGGCTCGAACCCATGACCCCTGCATTGGCAGGCTGATTCTTAACCACTGCACCACCAGGGAAGGCCCTGGATTTTTTTTATTGTTGAGCTGTAAGATTTCATTATATATTCTGGATGTTAGGCTCTTTGCAGATATATGATTTTCAAATATTTTTTCCCATTCTTTGGATTGTCCTTCCACTTTTTTGATAATGTCCTTCGAAGCACAAAAGCTTTTTATTTTGATGAAGTGCAGCTTGTGTGTTTTTTCTCTTGTTGCTTGTGATTTTTTTCTTTTTTTTTTTTTTTTTTTGCGGTACGCGGACCTCTCGCTGTTGTGGCCTCTCCCGTTGCGGAGCACAGGCTCCGGACGTGCAGGCTCAGCGGCCATGGCTCACGGGCCCAGCTGCTCCGCGGCATGTGGGATCTTCCCGGACCGGGGCACGAACTCGTGTCCCCTACATCGGCAGGCGGACTCTCAACCACTGCGCCACCAGGGAAGCCCTTGTGATTTTTTTTTTTTAATTTATATTTTTATTTTTGGCTGCATTGGGTCTTTGTTGCTGTGCGGGGGCTACTCTTTGTTGCCGTGCGCGGGCTTCTCATTGGGTGGCTTCTTTTGTTGCAGAGCATGGGCTCGAGGTGCACGGGCTTCAGTAGTTGTGGCACTCGGGCTCAGTAGTTGTGGCTCACGAACTCTAGAGCGCAGGCTCAGTAGTTGTGGTGCACAGGCTTAGTTGCTCTGCCGCATGTGGTATCTTCCCGGACCAGGGCTCAAACCCATGTCCCCTGCATTGGCAGGTGGATTCTTAACCACTGCGCCACTGTGGAAGCCCTGCTTGTGATTTTGGTATCATGTGAAAGAAACTTTTGCCTAATTAAAAGTCATGAAGATTTATGTTCTCTGCTAAGAGTTTTATGATTCCTAACTCTTAAATATAGGTCCTTTATCCATTTTGAGTTAATTTTTGTGTATAGTGAGGCAGAGGTCCCACCTCATTATTTTATAGTTGGAAATTCAGTTGTCCCAGCACCAGTTGTTGAAGAGACTATGCTTTCCACATTGAGTTGTCTAGGCAACTCATTGAGCTGTTTCTTGTTGAAAATCAGTTGACTAAAAATGTATGGGTTTATTTCTAGATTCTCAATTCTGTTCCATTTGATCTCTATGTCAGTACCACACTTGCTTATTTGATGCTTGATGATGGTAGCTTTGTAGTAGTAAGTTTTTTTGTTTTTTTTTTTGCGGTACGCTGGCCTCTCACTGCTGTGGCCTCTCCTGTTGCGGAGCACAGGCTCCGGACGCGCAGGCCTAGCGGCCATGGCTCACGGGCCCAGCCACTCCGCGGCATGTGGGATCTTCCCCGACCGGGGCACGAACCCGTGTCCCCTGCATCGGCAGGCGGACTCCCAACCACTGCGCCACCAGGGAAGCCCTTGTAAGTTTTGAAATCAGAAAGTATGAGTCATTTCTTTTTGAATCATTTTTAACAGATTGTATTTTCTATATTTTTTCAAAATATTCCTAATTCAAATTTATTGCTGTAAAATTGTCCATAATATCCTCTTATCAGTTGAATCTCTAGCATCTGTAATGATGTTCCCCTTTTTTTTTTAGTTTGTTTTTTTTTTTTACTCAAATAGTTTTTTCAGAGGATTATCATATTAATCATTGTTTTAAAGAATGAGCTTTTGACTCTGTTGATCATCTTTTTTGTAAATGTTTTCATACTTCTAAGTCCTGCTGTTTATTATTTCTTTCTACTTTCTCTGAATTTTTAGGGTTGTTTTTTGCTGACCTTTTAAAAAAGACTTTTAAATTTGCATTTTTAGTCTGTAAATTTGCCTTTAAGTAAATTTGCCTTCTTACCTGCTTCCCCACATGTTTTGATATATAATATTCTTGGTTTTGTTCATTTAAAAAAATTCTTATTTGCTCCATGAATTATTTAGAAGTGTATACTTAATTTCAAAATATATAACTTTTAAAATGAAAACTTTTATTATACAGTTCTAAGTTGATTTCATTATGGTCAGAGACCATAATAAAATTTGAGAGACTAATTTTAAGACCTAGTATATAGCTAGTTTTCATAAATGTTCCATGTGCATTTGGAAAGAATGTGAATTCTCCAGTTTTTTATTACAATACTATGTAATATGTCCATGAGCTTATTAATTGTTCAATTCACATCTTTAATGTTTGTCTGTCTATATTTTGTTTTGGATTTTGGTTTGGTTTTATTTTGGAACTTTTCTATCAGTTTCTCTACTGAGAAAGACATGTTAATGTCTCTCACATAATAGTAGGTTTGTCAGTTTCTCTTTGTTGTAGATATGTTAATTTTTATTTTATTTATTTTGAGGCTATGTTATTAAGTACTTACAGATTTAGAATTGTTCTTTTTGTTGAATTGAACTTTTTTATCATTATGAAAAGGCTTTCTGCGTAAAGACATTTTTAGCCTTATGGCTTTATTACTGTTGTTGGCTATTTGCTTGGATTAATATAGCTATTCTAGCTTCCTTTTGATTGTTAGTATTTTCCATTCGTTAGTTTTTCATTGGTTCTGAGTTTTGGTTTGTATTTTGTAAATAGGGTATGGTTGACTTGTGTTTTGGTTCTGATTGATAATCTTCATTTTTTTACTGGAGAATTTCAGTCTTTTGTGATTGCTCTTAGATTTGGATTTATTTCTGTCTTTGCCTGTAGTTCTTATGTTTGTCCTACTCCCCCTTTCTTCCATTCTTCCGGTTTTTTGTGTGGAGCTATGTGTGTAATGCCTTCATTGAGCATGCTTTCTTCTCATTCCATCCCACCCCACAGCATCTTGCACACATGCATGCTTATTTATAAGTTAATATATTCTTTATTCTTTTAGTGTTTTTATCTGTATATTTTAACATGTATCCTTTTTTTTAAGGAAAAGTCTAAATCAGTATCTTTAACCTGTTCCTGAATAACATAATTTTAAAATGCTGATTGTCCTCCCAACCTGGAACACCATCCTCTATTGTTATAGTTTTGGAATATTTCTCTCCTGCATACATACATATTTATAGACAAATTATTGTTTTAGGTAGTCAATCTTTGTTTAAATTTATTTACTCTTTTCTTGGTTCATTATCCCTTTTTGTATTTGAGACCTTCCCTATGAGGTAATTTTTTTCTACCTGAAGTACATCCTTTAGAATTTTCTTTAGTGAAAGCCTTTTAGTGAAAAGGACACTTTTTTGTTTGTTATCTGAAGATGTCTTTATATCGAAATATCCCCGTTCTTGAAAGATAATTTCTCTGATGTCTCTGTGTGTAGAATTCTAAGTTTTCTCATTACATTGAGGTCGTTATTCATGTCTTTTGACTGTCAGTGTCACTGTTGAGAAGTATAATTGCCCTTTCTTTGCATATCTCTTTTATTTATTTTTATTTATTTATTTATTTTTGATTGCATTGGCTCTTCGTTGCTGCGTGCAGGCTTCCTCCAGTTGCAGCAAGCGGGGGTTACCCTTCTTTGAGGTGCATGGGCTTCTCATTGCGGCGGCTTCTCTTGTTGTGGAGCACGGGCTCTAGGCACGTGGGCTTCAGTAGTTATGGCACGTGGGCTCAATAGTTGAGGCTCGCGGGCTCTAGAGCGCAGGCTCAGTAGTTGTGGTGCACGGGCTTAGTTGCTCCACAGCATGTGGGATCTTCCCAGACCAGGGCTTGAACCCTGGGATATATACAGGGAAGTCCCTGTATATATCTTTTATTTGACTGTTTTCAAGCCTTTTTGCCCCCCTTTGGTGTTCTGCAGTTTTATATAATGTATTGAGATGTTCTTTTCTTCTACTTCATTATTTTATTTTATTATTTATAATCCTACATGGGATTCTTTGGGCTTCCTGGATCTGAGGATATCTTTGAATAATTATGTTAAATTCTTGACCTTTATCTCTTTGAGTAATGCCTACTATTTTCTTTATTTTTGCCTTCTACAACTGTTTTAAAAGGTATAATTTTCTCTTTTTTTCCCCCAAAGGACAGGTTTTCTTCAGTCCTTAAGGATTCAGCTCCTTACATGGGCTTTGGCAGAGGTCATGAGGCAGCATCTGTAAGTCTAAATCAGGATGGGGTTTATGGTTTTTCTGGGCTTTATTAGAATGACTCTTGACTTCCCTGTTGTCAGTTATACAACTCACACAGCAGTGTAGTTTCACATACAGTTTGGAAACCATGTAGGTATTATAGACTCTCACTTCATAAATGTCTCTCATGCCTCTTCTTTTTTTTTTCTTTTTTTAATGTTTCATTTTATTTATTTATTTAAAAATTTTATTTATTCATTTATTTATTTTTGGCTGCATTGGGTCTTTGTTGCTGCGTGCGGGCTTTCTCTAGTTATGGTGAGCGGGAGCTATTCTTTGTTGTGGTGCGTGGGTTTCTTATTGCAGTTGGCCTCTCTTGTTGCGGAGCACGAGCTGTAGGCATGGGCTTCAGTAGTTGTGACGCATGGGCTCAGTAGTTGTGGCTCCAAAGTGCAGGCTCAGTAGTTGTGGCGCATGAGCTTAGTTGCTCCGCAGCATGTGAGGTCTTCCTGGACCAGGGCTCGAACCTGTGTCCCCTGCATTGGCAGGTGATTCTTTCTTTTGTTTTTTTTTTGTTTTGTTTTGTTTTGTTTTTGCGGTACGCGGGCCTCTAACTGTTGTGGCCTCTCCCGTTGCGGAGCACAGGCTCCGGACGCGCAGGCTCAGCGGCCATGGCTCATGGGCCCAGCCGCTCCGCGGCATGTGGGATCCTCCCGGACCAGGGCACGAACCCGTGTCCCCTGCATCGGCAGGCGGAGTCTCAATCACTGCGCCACCAGGGAAGCCCTGGCAGGTGATTCTTAACCACTGTGTCACCAGGGAAGCCCCTCTCATGCCTCTTCTATATTTCCAGTGATCAGCTTCTTAATGGCCTTGTCCTTGGGTACATATCTGTTGCAGTTAGTACAGTGAATATGCTGCAAGAGGCAGCAGCCCTTTTTGGCATGACCTTTGTTCCTTCTTTCCTTGGTCATTGGAGATGAGGAGTTTATAATTCCAGTTAGACATACATTAGACCTTTAATTTGTTTTCCATGTTTCTCATCCCTTTTCATCTTTTTCCTTCTCCACAAACTCATATAAGAACTGGCTTGTAGTTATAAATTCTCACAGGAGATTTTTCTTCTTCCTTTTACCAGCACTAAGATTAAAGAAGGCAAGTTTGCTTGCCGTCACCTTCTGCCAGATAGGTTTACTGCTCATTCAGTTGTATGCCTTTTGGATTTTCAGCTAAATGCAAGGTTCTTTGATTACATCTCCGTATTCGGAGTCTCAGAATATGTATCCTGTCTCCAGCACTCTGTAGTTTTCAAAGCGTTGCTGTGAGGTAACATTAAAGTCAAGAGCCACCTTCCATAGTGTCTGTATGTTTGTGCCAAATTAAGAAGTTTAAAAATATTAAAAAAAAAATTTATACAGCATTTTTTTTTAATAAATGTATTTATTTATTTATTTATTTTTGGCTGTGTTGGATTTTTGTTTCTGTGTGCAGGCTTTCTCTAGTTGCGGCGAGCGGGGGCTACTCTTCATCGCGGTGCACGGGCTTCTCATTGTCATGGCTTCTCTTATTGCGGAGCACAGGCTCTAGATGCACAGGCTCAGTAGTTGTGCCTCACGGGCTTAGTTGCTCTGCGGCATGTGGGATCTTCCCAGACCAGGGCTTGAACCCATGTCCCCTGCATTGACAGGCAGATTCTTAACCACTGCACCACCAGGGAAGCCCTATACAGCATTTTAGATTCAGACAGTCCGGGCACCTAATCTACCATGTTGCCCGAAATGGAAATCCTTGATCCATTTGAAATAAATATACATTTTAGATAAGGTTTATGTAAGAAATATGGCACTCCAATCATCAAGCCTCCATTAAAAAAAAATCCTTGGCACTAAGTTTGGATAATTCATCCCCTTTTACTTGCTCAAGCTAAAATAAAATGTTAAAGGGCTGTGTGTTTGTGTGTGTGTCTGTGTGTGTGTGTGTGTGTGTGTGTGTGTATGTGTAAGTAATAGTCATATATATGATACTTAACATATTTATTTTTAACATTTTTATTGGAGTATAATTGCTTTACAGTGGTATGTTAGTTTCTGCTTTATAACGAAGTGAATCAGCTATACATATACATATATCCCCATATCTCCTCCCTCTTGCTTCTCCCTCCCACCCTCCCTATCCCACCCCTCTAGGGTGGTCACAAAGCACTGAGCTGATCTCCCTGTGCTATGCGGCTGCTTCCCACTAGCTATCTATTTTACATTTGGTAGTGTATATATGTCCATGCTGCCACTCTTTCACTTTGTCCCAGCTTACCCTTCCCCCTCCCCGTGTCCTCAAGTCCATTCTCTATGTCTGCATCTTTATTCCTGTCCTGCCCCTAAGTTCTTCTAGGTTTTGTTTTGTTTTTTTAGATTCCATATATATGTGATAGCATACAGTATTTTTCTCTTTCTGACTTACTTTACTCTATTTGACAGACTTTATGTCCCTCCACCTCACCATATTATATAATATATTTATATTATATAATGTTAAAATATAAAATAATGTGTATATTTGATTTTCTGATTTAACCAACTACAGCTAACCTCAGGTCTGTTTTGATTTAGATAAGATGGTTTCTGCTAGGCTTGCTTAATAACTGTGCCAGTGGAAACAGTAGTACTTATTTTAGGTTGGGAGCCCTGCTCAGGTAGTAGTGAGGTAGGGGAAAAGGTAATTATACCCAGGTATTCTGAATTATGATAAAAGAATAGTTTTTCCATTCATCTCCTTTTTAATGCAAATGATTAAGTGGTGGGGAGGGGGAGGGGGGCGTTGGAGGGTGGGCAGGGCAACATTATAGGCCACCTTTGTCTTACAGATTGATTTTACAAGAAGTTTGTTAGTGGACTGTCAGAACAGCTGTATGAGGACACATCAACCATGACTGCATTTGATATGAAACATAAAAACTTGGTTAGGATTCTTCACCTTAAGTTTTTTCTTTTGGGAAAGGTGATACTGGTAGCACCTTTGTCTTACAGAGGCTTCTGCTTTCCTTGAGTATTGCAGCTTGCTTTGTCCTTGAATCCACGGAGCTGAGTCTCCCAAAACAGCCTTATAGCTTTCCCTTTCTGTTGAGAAAAACCTCTGAAAAGATTCCTCTTCTCTGAATCTGTTAACAACGATATGATTTTTTCTTCTTTTGTTTATTAATATGGAGAATTACCTCATCTTTCCTAACATTAGACCAACCTTTGATACCTTATGTTACCGGACTCAGTTTGCTAATATTTTAAGAATTTCGCGCTAATATTCATGAAGGATATCAGCCTATAATTTTTTTTTAATATAGGCTCTGCTCTTTTTTGGATTTTAGTGTCAAGGTTATACTAGTATCAGAATGAGTCAGAGAGTCTGTCATACACAGTGAAGTAAGTCAGAAAGAAAAAGACAAATACCGTATGCTAACACATATATATGGAATTTAAGAAAAAAAAATGGCATGAAGAACCTAGGGGTAAGGCAGGAATAAAGACGCAGACCTCCTAGAGAACGGACTTGAGGTTATGGGGAGGGGGAAGGGTGAGCTGTGACGGGGTGAGAGAGAGTCATGGACATATACACACTAACAAACGTAGTAAGGTAGATAGCTAGTGGGAAGCAGCCGCATGGCACAGGGATATTGGCTCGGTGCTTTGTGACAGCCTGGAGGGGTGGGATAGGGAGGGTGGGAGGGAGGGAGACGCAAGAGGGAAGAGATATGGGAACATATGTATATGTATAACTGATTCACTTTGTTGTAAAGCAGAAACTAACACACCATTGTAAAGCAATTATACCCCAATAAAGATGTTAAAAAAAAAAAAAAAGAATGAGTCAGAGAGGGTATCTTCTTTAACTGTTCTTTGGAATACATCATGGAAAATTATTTTTCTTGAACATTTGACAGAATTCATCTGTTTAAGCCATCCAGGCCTAGAATTTCTTTACTGGAGGATTTTTTGATTCCTGATAGTTTTTTTTTTTAAGATTATAATACTATTCATATTTTTATTTCTTCTTGAATCATATTTGGTAAGTTATTTTTTTCTAATTTAACATGTTTTGTTACAGTTTTGCTTGTAATATTTTCTTATCTTTGGAATCTAATTTGGAGCAGTTTTCAAAGTATGTTCTGTAGACCTTTGTGGGTCCCTGCGACTGGGTAGTCTGGGAGGTCAAAACTATTTTCATAATACAGATTTTTTTGTATTTTTTCACTTTGTTGACATTTGCAGTGATGCTGCAAAAGCAGTGGTGGATAAAACTGCTAACACCTTAGCAATGTTAAGGCAGTGATACCAAAGTGAACAATTATATTCTTCATTGCCATGTATTCGTAGTTTGTTGTTGTTTTTTTTAATCCAGTTTCATTTAAGAATGTCTTTGATGAAGCAGTAAAAATATTAATTTCATTTCATTTTGCCTTTGAGTACACATCTTTTTAATATTATGTGTGATGAAACGGGAAGAATTCATAAAGCACTTCTCCATACTGAAGCAAGATAGTCGTCTTCAGAAGAAGTTCCTGTTCAGTTGAGTTTTGAACTTAACTACCTACTTTTTTCTGTAACACCCCTTTTGTTCTTGAAAGAACAGAATAGGAAAACTTTGGTTATTCGAACTTATGTATTTGACATTTGTTTTTCTCAAAAACGAACTTAAGTGAGCCTAACATTTCAAGAAAAATAGCTGTATTTGTAGCCAATGGTTAAAAAAACAATCAAACTTTCAAATGGAATTTGCAAGTATGGAAAACTTGTATCTAACACCATGAGCTTGACAGCTTCCCGATACTTAAAGACCTTCTGGTGAGATGGATAATGATATTAAAGAGTGTGATTTTTTTTTTTCCCACCTTGATGTTGTATTCTGACTTGTGTCAAAAATCTGAAAACCAGTTATTTTCCAAATGACCAATGTATGATGATACAAAGTCACATATGCGTAAAAGATCCATTAAAAGTGCAAGATAAACCAGTGGATTTTAATGTAACAGAGTGCGAAAAGTTCATTTATATAGTTTTAGCAACCACATTGTAATTAACCTTTAAGAAGGTTATTTGTTGAGTTTAGGTATAATATCAAAAATATCAACAGTTACGTGATTTTTTAAAAGTTATTAAATATTCTTTTTTCTGATTATATATCTGTGTGAGGCTAGATTTTCTTTATATGCTTATATACCTTAACCAAAACAGCATATCACAGAATCAGTCATAAGAATCCACCTGTCTTCTCTAAAGGCAGACATTAAAAATATTTGCAAAAGTATAAAATAATGTCACTTGCCCTACTAAATTTCTTGGAAAATAGGTTTTTTAAAGTTATTTTTTAATAAAATATTTTTGTTAATGTGTAATAGGCTTATTCTTTTAGATAAACTAATATTTTAAACATTTTCATATTTAATTTCTAATTTGGTAAATATTAATAGATACAACACAGCTAAACAAAACCTGTTTTTGAAAAATCCTCAAATAATTTTTAAAACTGTAAAGGGTCCACAGACCAAAAAGCTGGTGAACTGCTTGATGACCTGTATACAGAATACGTAATGATGTTTCTTTTTTATTTCTGATATTTTACATTTGTCTCTCTTTCCTTAAAATAAAAAGGGAACAAAAGAAGATGGCATGTCCCAATTGTGTATTTAAAAAAAACTGTCTCCCTTACATTTTTCAGATTGTTTTTCAAAACATCTGTAAAAAGTGATGATAAATACATCTACCATCGTGTTGATTAATTTTAAAATGTCATAGGCCTACTCTAGTCTCTGCATGAATTTATTTCTATATTTTGTTATGCAAATCCCTACAAAATAACATATAAATTTCTTTTAAAAACTAAGGCCCTCTTGGGACTTCGCTGGTGGCACAGTGGTTAAGAACCCACCTTCCAGTGCAGGGAACACGGGTTCAAACCCTGGTCCGGGAACATCCCACATGCCGCAGAGCAACTAAGCCTGTGCGCCACAACTACTGAGCCTGTGCTCTAGAGTTTGCGAGCCACAACTGCTGAGCCCATGTGCCACACTACTGAAGCCCACACGCCCTGAGCCTGTGCTCCGCAACAAGAGAAGCCACCGCAATGAGAAGCCCGCGCACCGCAACGAAGAGCAGCCCCCCTTTCGCCACAACTAGAGAAAGGCCACACGCAGCAATGAAGACCCAATGCAGACAAAAATAAATAAATTAATTAATAAAAAATCTAAGGCCCTCTTAGAAACAATGACAGCCCAATAAGCAGCACACCTGATGCCCAGATTTTGGTTTCTAATACAGTTCTCCAGTGAAGGGAACCAGGGTTTCTTGGAGAAATGTCTGCTTCTACGACTGGGGCAAGAAATACATAAGACCAGGCTGGGGACTTCCCTGGCAGTCCAATGGTTAAGACTCTGTGCTTCCAATTTGGGGGTCGTGAGTTCAATCACTAGTTGGGGAACTAAGATCCCACATGCTGCTTGGCCAAAAAAAGAAAAAAAATCAACTTGGAGCATCTTGTAGTGTCAGAAAGTAAGAAGGTGCTTCAACAAACAAACCCACGGTAATGGGAACATGACAGAGGGCTGAAAGAGCTCTCAGTGGCCAAAGTTGGAATAATTTGAGCAAGAAAATAAGTATAAAGTAGTATTGGATTATAACCTAAAGTATAAAGTAAGTATCCTTGGTTCCATACTAATATAAATAAATGATTGAATAAAGAAGTGGAGAAGAGAAAATCTGTGCAGAAGACCTCTAAATAATTTAGGTTGATCGTTTATCTTCAACAGGGTAGAAAATAACTCCCCACTCCTTAAGTGTGGGCTAATGACTTTCAAAGAGTACACTAATGAAAGGATCTTGGGAGAAGTAATTTTACAGTGGAGAAACGGCAAACACTACCTCAGCCAGGTGATCAGGATCAATATCAATAGTGATAAGTCATAGTGATAGGATACTTCCAGGAATATGATATGATGAAAATGGTACTTTATCTCTGTGTTCTTCTCCCCTAAACCCCATAACTCTTCATCTAATCATGAGAAAAACATTAGACAAATCCCAGGAGAGGGCCTTTCTACAAAATACTTGACCAGTATTCCCCAAAACTGTCAAGGTCTTGCCATAAACCCTACCCTCAGTGTGACATTCTACAAGTGGGAGGGAACTCAAAAACCAGAGCCTCGCCCTGAGGAGTGAAGGTTTCAAATCCAACATCAGGCATCCCAGCTTTTAAGAGATACATTTGAGAGATGAGACCCGAAAACATCTAACTTTGAAAACCAAGAGGGCTCATGTCCAGAGACCCACAAGACTGTAGCAGTCTGAGAAACTGCTGTTAAAGAGCTTGTGCACTCGGACTCACCTACTTCAGGAGCCAGCTCAGAGGCAGCTGACTTGTGCCCAGACTTGCTAATATTAAAGCGCTGGCCTGAGAGGCAGGCATCTAATTTAATGCACACACCTAGGAGCCTGCTGGAATGTTCTCTGAGGACAGAGGCTGGCAGGTGCCATCTTCATGCTCTCCCTTTGTTGTGCTCTAGAGCACCAGTATTTCCCAGAAAGGAGCATTCACATGCTGGTGCCTCGATTTTTGTGGCCACTGCCTTGGGGATTCCTCTTGATCGCCTGGCTCTAGAGGACAGGGGAGCTTGTGTCCCTGGTCCCATGAGACTGTAATAATGTGTCTCCCAGAAACCCCTGTCTGTTACTCAAACTTTTGTAGCTGCTGCCAGGGGACACCTCTACGTTATGTGGCACTGGTGGCCAGTGGGGCTTATGTTCATGAGTCTCACAGGACTGTAAGCAACGGAGAAAGAGTTCTTAAACAGTTCCAGGGCACAGCAAGAATTCAGAGCATAGCAAGAGGCAGCAGACCCAGGAGCTCATCAGTCTTTCTGTGAAGGAGACCTATTAGCTAGTCATCATGACTGTGGCCTGAAGGGTGGGTCTCTAATTAAACACACATCTTGGGACTGGCTGTAATCCTTTCCAGACACCTCGGAGGGTGGATACTACCTTTGAGCTCATCCTCTGCCATATTCCAGAGCACCAGTGTCTCTTGGAGGAGAGCTTTACACATGTCTGGTGCCCTGGTTTTCGGAGCTGCTGCCCAGAGGACACCTTTTGATCACCTGGCTCTGGTAGCTGGGGGATGGGATGGGGAGGCTTTCATTCCTGGGTCCCACAGGACTGTGGTATTAGGAAAGATGGTTTTTGGCAGGCTGCCAGCCACTCCCAGAGCACTGCAGAAACAGTGGATTGAGACACATACACACCCATCTCCCTGACCCTGGCTTTCTGTGAAGGAAGCCTCTTGTCCTGGAGCTTTGGCCTGAGGGGCAGGCTTCAGATTTGGTACACATTTAGTGGCCTGTGGAGTGGCCTGTGGCCTGTACTCTCAAGGAACGTATGCTGTAGTTGCCATCTTTGTGCTCTTTCTCTGCCTTGCTCCAGCTCACTAGTATCACTGAGTAAAGAGCATCTACCCTGTCCTGGAGCTTGAATTTCTGCAACTGTAACCCAGCAGACACCTCCAGATCGCCTGGTTCTGGTGGCCAGCAGGTGTTATGCTTGTAGTCCCACAGGATTGCATAGGTATTCATACTTTTAAAAGCTGATGCCCAAGTTTCTGACTTCAAGTCAGCCTGAGCCTAGGTGCTGAAATCCTCCCCTTTGGGATGCTGGCAGGTCTTGGTACATCTTCTACTACTGGGAGCTATTAAAAATACGATAGGCTTCTTAGAGAAGCACAGAGGTTTGAGGGACAACCAAGAGCCGAGGCACAGTTGAACAACAAGTTTCATCTCCTACACAGGACCATTCCTTCAAGACTGGGAGAAGTGGTTATTTCATCTGCTGTATAGAAACCAACACAGAGAGTCAAGCAAAATGAAGAAACAGAGGAATTTGTTCTAAATGGGAAAATAAGATAAAACCTCAGGAAAAAACCTTAATGAAATGAAGATAAGTAATTTACCTGATAAATTATTCAAAGTAATGATTATAAAGATGCTTACTGACCTGGGGAGAAGAATGGATGAACACAGAATGTTAAAGAGATGGAAAATATAAGAAAGTACCAAATAGAAGTCACAGAGCTGAAGAATACAATAATCAAACTGAAAAATACACTAGAGGGATTCAACAGCAGACTAGATGAAGTAAAAGAAAGGATCAACTAACTCAAAAACAAGGCAATAGAACTCACCCAGTCAGAGCAGCAAAAAGAAAAAAAGAATGAAAAAATGAGGATGACTTAAGGGATTGATGAGACAACATCAAATGGACTAATATTCACATCACAGGGCTCACAGAAGGAGAAGAGAGAGAAAGGGGCAGAAGTCTTAAGAAACAATGGCTGTAAACGTCCCTAACCTGGAGAGGGAAACAGACATCCAGATGTAAGATGCTCAAAGAATTATTAAAAAAAAAAAAAAGATCCTAAGGAGACAGACCCTAAGACACATTATAATTAAGATGTCAAAAAGTTAAAGAGAGGGAATTCCCTGGCAGTCCAGTGGTTAGGACTCCACACTTCCACTGCAGGGGGAATGGCGTTTGATCCCTGTTCGGGATACTAAGATCCCCTATGCTGCAAGCCGTGACCAAAAAAAAAAAAAAAAGAGGGACTCTTAAAAACAGGAGGAGAAAAACAACTTGTATGCAGGGAAACCCTAATAAGACTACCAACAGATTTTTCAGCATAAACTTTGCAGGACAGAAGGGAGTGGCATATATTCAAAGTGCTGAAAGAAAAAAAAATATGCCAACCAAGAATATTCTACCCAGTTATCATTCAGAACTAAAGGAGAGATAGAGAGTTTTCCAGATAAGCAAAAGCTAAAGGAGTTCATCACCATTAAACCAGCCTTACAAGAAATGTTAAAGGACTTCTTTAAGCTGAAAAGGGGCACCAATTAGTAGCAAAAAAAGAAAGAACGAAAGAAAGGTAAACATATAGTAGAGGTAATAGATTAATCATTCACAAAGGTAGTGGAAAGTTTAAAAAACAAAAGTAACAATAACTGATTACAATAATTAAGGGATATATAAGATAAAAAGATGTTAAATGTTGGGACTTCCCTGGTGATGCAGTGGTTGAGAGTCCGCCTGCCGATGCAGGGGACACGGGTTCGTGCCCCGGTCCGGGAGGATCCCACATGCCATGGAGCGGCTGGGCCCGTGAGCCATGGCTGCTGAGCCTGCGCGTCCGGAGCCTGTGCTCCGCAACGGGAGAGGCCACAACAGTGAGAGGCCCACATACTGCAAAAAAAAAAAAAAAAAGTTGTTAAATGTGACATCAAAAGCATAAAATGGGGTGGGGGTAATAATACTGAGCTTTACAATGGGATCAAATTTAACCATCTTAAAGTTGATTGTTATAGATATAAGTTGTTATATGTAAGCCTCATGTTAACCACAAACCAAAAATCTATGGTAAATATTCAAGAAAAAGAGAAATAAGTATACCACTAAAGAAAGTCACCCAACCACAAAGGAACAGAGCAATAGAAGAAAGGAATAGAGAGGAACAACAAAAACAGCTGGAAAACAATTAACAAAATGGCATTAAATCATACATTTATCAAGAATTACTTTAAAATGTAAATGGACTAAATTCTCCAATCAAAAGACACACAGTGGCTGGAACAAGACCCCTCTCTCTATAAGCTGCCTACAGGAGATTCAGTTTAGGTGTAAGAACGTACACAGGCTGAAAGTGAAAGGATGGAAAAAGACATTCCATGCAAATGGAAACCAAAAGAAAGCTGTAGTAGCTCTACTTATATCAGACAAATAGACTTTAAAACAGAAGACTAGTAAGAGACAAAAAGGGAAAAGGACGTTACATAATCATAAAGGGGTCAATCCAACAAGAATAGTAACATTTGTAAATATTTATGCACCCAACATAGGAGCACCTAAATATATAAAGCTAATATTAACAAACCTAAAGGGAGAAATAGACAGCAATACAATGATAGATGGAACTTTTAATATCCCACTGAAACCAATGGATACATCATCCAAACAGAAAATCAGTAAGGAAACATCATCCTTAAAATACATATTAGACCAGATGAACTTAAATATTATTTATAGAACACTCTATCCAGAAGCTATAAAGTACACATTCTTCTCAAAGGCATATGGAATATTTTTTCAAGATAGATCATATGTTAGGTCACAAACTAGTCTTAATAAATTTAAGAGGATTGAAATACTAAGCATCTTTTCTGACCCCAGTGGTATGAAACTGGAAATTAATTATACTAAGAAAACTGGAAATACCACAAATATGTGGGGATTAAGCAACATGCTACTGAACAACCAATGGGTGAAAGAAGAAATCAAAAGAAAAGTCAAAAATACTTTGAGACAAATGAAAATGGAACATACCAACATTTACGGGATGTAGCAAAAGCAGTTCTAAGAGGGAAGTTTGTAGTGATAAATGCCTACTTCAAGAAGTGAGAAAAGTCTCAAACAACCTAACTTTACACCTCAAGGAACTAGGAAAAGGAGAACAAATGAAGCCTAAAGTTAAAAGGGAGGAAATAACAAAGGTTAGAGCAGAGATAAATTAGAGACTAAAAAGACAATAGAAAAGTTCCATGAAACCAAGAGCTCGTTCTTTGAAAAGATAAAATTCACAAACCTGTAGTTAGACTCACCAAGAAAAAAAAGAGAGGACTCAAAAAAATAAAATCAGAAATGAAAGAGGAGATGTTACAACTGATAACTACAGTAATACAAAGGATCATAAGAGACTACTTTGAATAATTGTCACTAACAAACTGGACAACTTAAAAGAAATGGATAAATCCTTAGAAACATACAGTTTGCCAAGACTGAATCATGATGACATAGAAAATCTAAACAGACTGATTACAAGTAAGGAGATTAAATCAGTAATCAAAAACTTCCCAACAGACAGAAGTTTAGGACCAGACAGCTTCACTAGTGAATTCTACCAAACAGTCAAAGAAGAATTAATACTAATTCCTCTCAAACTCTTCCATACTTATTTTATGAGGCTAACATTAGCCTGATACCAAAACCAGACAAGGATGCCTTAAGAAAAGAAAATTACAGGCTAGTATTTCTGATGAAAATAGATGTAAAAATCCTGAACAAAATATTAGCAAAACAAATTCAACAACATACAGACCATGATCAAGTGAGATTTATTTCAGGGATTCAAGGATGGCTCAACATCTGCAAATCAGTCAGTGTGATACGTCACATTAACAAAATGAAGGATAAAAATCATATGATTGGGGCTTCCCTGGTGGCGCAGTGGTTGAGAGTCCGCCTGCTGATGCAGGGGACATGGGTTCGTGCCCCAGTCTGGGAAGATCCCACATGCCGCGCAGTGGCTGGGCCTATGAGCCATGGCCACTGGGCCTGTGCGTCCGGAGCCTGTGCTCTGCAACGGGAGAGGCCACAACAGTGAGAGGCCCGCGTACCGCAAAAAAAAAAAAAAAAAAATCATATGATCATCTCAATAGATGCAGGAAAAGCATTTGACAATTATGAAAAGCAAATGAAAAGCATTTAACATCCATTTAGGATAAAACCTATCAAAGGGGCTTCCCTGGTGGCACAGTGGTTGGGAGTCCACCTGCAGGTGCAGGGGACGCGGGTTCGTGTCCTGGTCTGGGAGAATCCCACATGCCGCAGAGCTGCTGGGCCCGTGAGCCATGGCCGCTGGGCCTGCACTTCCGGTGCCTGTGCTCCGCAACGGGAGAGGCCGCGACAGTGAGAGGCCCGCGTACGGCAAAAAACAAAAACAAAAACAAAAAACAACAGCAAAAAAAACCTACCAAAGCAGGTATAGTGGGAACATACCTCAACATAATAAATGCCATATATGACAAGCCCACAGCTAACATCATAGTCAACCATGGAAAGTTGAAAGCTTTTCCTCTGAGATCAGGAATGAGATGAGGATGTCCATTCTTACTACTTTTATTGAATATAGTATTAGAAGTCCTTGCCAGAGCAGTTATGGAAGAAAAAGAAGTAAAAGCATCGTAATTGGAAAGGAAGAAGTAAAACTGTCACTATTTGCAGATGACATGATATTATATGTAGAAAACCCATAAGACTCCATCAGACTGTTAGTAAAAAAACAAATATAGAATTCAGTGAAGTTGCAGAATATGGAATCAATACACAAAAATCATTGTGTTTCTGTACACTAGTAATGAACTGTCGAAAAGAGATAAAACAGTCCTATTTACAATTGCATAAAAAAATAAAATACCTAGGAATAAATTTAACCATGGAGATAAAATATCTTTATACTGAAAATTACAAGAGATTAATAAAAGAAACTGAAGACGACACAAATAAATGGGATATTTAGTGCTCATAGATTGGAAGAATTAATATTGTTAAAATGTTCATATTATCCAATATACATGTTCAGTTCAATTCCTATCAAAATTCTAACGGCATTTTTTCACAGTAATAGAACAAACAATTCTAAGATTTCTGTGGAACCATAAAAAACCCCAAATAGCCAAAGCAATTTTGAGAAAGAAGAACAAAGAGGGAGGCATCATGTGCCCTTGTCTAAAACTACATTATAAAGCTATAGTAATTAAGACAGTGTGATATTGGCATAAAAACAGACACATAGATCAATGAATGGAATGGAATACAGAGCCCAGAAATAAACCCACACATATATGGTCAATTATTTTACAACAAAGGAGCCAAGAATATACAATGGGAAAAGGACAGTCTCTTTAATAAATGGTGTTGGGAAAATTGGACAGCCACATGCAAAAGAAGGAAACTGGATTGCTATCTTATGCCATACTTGAGAAGTAACTAAAAATGGATTAAAGACTTGAACATAAGACCTGGAAGCATTAAAACTCCTAGAAGAAAACATAGATGGGAATCTCCCCGACATAGGTCTTGGTGATGATTTTTTGAATCTGACACTGAAAGCAAAAGCAACAAAAACAAAAATAAATAAGTGGGATTACATCAAACTAAAAACTTCTGCATAACAAAGGAAGCCATCAACAAAAAGAAAAGGCAACCTACTGCGTGGGAGAAAATATTTGCAAATCATGTATCTGATAAGGGGTTAATATCCAAAATATATGAAGAACTCATGTAATTCCATAGCAAAAAACCAATCTGATTAAAAAATTGGCAGAAAATCTGAATAGACATTTTCCCAAGGAAGACATACAGGTGGCCAACAGGTACATGAAAAGGTTCTCTACATCATTAATCATCAGGGAAATGCAAATTAAAACCACAGTGAGATATCACCTCACACCTGTTAGAATGACTCTTATGAATAAGACTAGAAATAAATAATGTTGGTGAGGATGTGGAGGAAAGGGGACCCTTGTGCAGTGTTGGTGGGAGTGTAAATTGTTGTAGCCACTATGAAAAACAGTATGGAGGGTCCTCAAATTAAAACTAGAACTACCATATGATCCAGCAGTTTCACTTTGGGATATTTATCTGAAGAAAATAAAAACACGAGCTCAAAAAGCTATACTCCCCCCCACCCCCCGTGTTCATTGCAGCATTATTTGTAATAGCTAAGATATGGAAACAATGTAAGTGTCCATCGATGAGTGGTTAAAGAATAAGTGGTATTTATATACAATGGAATATTATTCAGCCACAAAAAAGAAGGAAATCTTGACATTTGTAACATGGATTGACCTGAGGGCATTATGCTAAATAAAATGAGGCAGAAACAGACACATCAGTAAAAGATCTTTCTTATATGTGGAATCTAAAAACAAACCAATCACCCCCCGCCCCCCAGCTCATAGGTAGAACAGAGTAGTGGTTGCTAGAGGAAGGGGGTGGGGGAGAAATGGATGAACTGTTTTTGTTCTTTTTAGTTTAAATAAATTGAATTTTTAAAAAAGGAAAAACAGACAAATCCTATTGGAGGGCCATTCAACAAAATACTTGACCGGGATTCCCCAAGACTGTTGGGGTCATCAAAAACAAGGAAAACCTGAGAAACTGTATAGCCAAGAGGGGCCTACAAAGGATATGACAATTAAATATAATGTGATATCTTGGATAGGATCCTGAAACGAAAAGACATTATGTAAAAACTAAGAAAATTTAAATAAAATATGGACTTTAGTTAATAATACTATGTTTATATTAGTTTATTACTTGTAACAGAGGTTTCATACTAATGTAAAATGTTAATAGGTAACACTGGGTGTGGGGTATATGGGAACCCTACTGTCTTCTCAGTTTTTCTCTGAAATTGTTCTAAAAAAGTTTATTTTTATTTTTAAACATCTTTATTGGAGTATAACTGCTTTACAGTGGTATGTTAGTTTCTGCTGTAGAATAAAGTGAAACAGCTATGCATATACCTATATCCCCATATCCCCACCCTTTTGCATCTCCCTCCCACACTCCCTATCCCACCCCTCTAGGTGGTCGCAAAGCACCGAACTGATCTCCCTGTGCTATGCGGCTGCTTCCCAGTAGCTATCTATTTTACATTTGGTAGTGTACATATGTCAGTGCCACTCTCTCACTTCGTCCCAGCTTACCCATCTCCCTCCCCATGTCCTCAAGTCCATTCTCTATGTCTGCATCTTTATTCCTGTCCTGCCCCTAGGTTCTTCAGAACCTTTTTTTTTTTTTTTTTAGATTCCATATATATGCGTTAGCATACGGTACTTATTTTTCTCTTTCCGACTTACTCCACTCTGTATGACAGACTCTGGGTCCATCCACCTCACTACAAATAACTCAATTTCGTTTCATTTATGGCTGAGTAATATTCCATTGTATATATGTGCCACATCTTCTTTATCCATTCATCTGTCGATAGACACTTAGGTTGCTTCCATGTCCTTGGTATTGTAAATAGTGCTGCAATGAACATTGTGATACATGACTGTTTTTGAATTAATGGTTTTCTCAGGGTATAGGCCCAGTAGTGGGATTGCTGGGTCATATGGTAGTTCTATTTTTAGTTTTTTAAGGAACCTCCATACTGTTCTCCTTAGTGGCTGTATCAATTTACATTCCCACCAACAGTGCTAGAGGGTTCCCTTTTCTCCACACCCTCTCCAGCATTTATTGCTTGTAGGTTTTTTGATGAGGGCCATTCTGACCTGTGTGAGGTGATACCTCATTGTAGTTTTGATTTGCATTTCTCTAATGATTACTGATGTTGAGCATCTTTTCATGTGTTTTGTTGGCAGTCTGCGTATCTTCTTTGGAGAAATGTCTCTTTAGGTCTTCTGCCCATTTTGGATTGGGTTGTTTGTTTTTTTGATATTGAGCTGCATGAGCTGCTTGTATATTTTGGAGATTAATCCTTTGTCAGTTGCTTCATTTGCAAATATTTTCTCCCATTCTGAGGGTTGTCTTTTCATCTTGTTTATGGTTTCCTTTGCTGTGCAAAAGCTTTTAAGTTTCATTAGGTCTCATTTGTTTATTTTTGTTTTTATTTCTGTTACTCTAGGAGGTGGGTCAGAAAAGATCTTGCTGTGGTTTATGTCAAAGAGTGTTTTTCCTATGTTTTCCTCTAAAAGTTTTATAGTGTCTGGTCTTACATTTAAGTCTGTAATCCATTTGAAGTTTATTTTTGTGTATGGTGTTAGGTAGTGTTCTAATTTCATTCTTTTACATGTAGCTGTCCAGTTTTCCCAGCACCACTTATTGAAGAGGCTGACTTTTCTCGACTGTATGTTTTTGCCCCCTTTGTCGTAAATTAGGTGCCCATATGTGCATGGGTTTATCTCTGGGCATTGTGCCCTGTACCATTGATCTATGTTTCTGTTTTTGTGCCAGTACCATGCTGTCTTGATTACTGTAGCTTTGCGATATAGTTTGAAGTCAGTGAGCCTGATTCCTCCAACTCAGTTTTTCTTTCTCAGGATTGCTTTGGCTATTCGTGGTCTTTAGTGTTTCCATACAAATTGTAAGATTTTTTGTTCTAATTCTGTGAAGAATGCCATTGGTAGTTTGATGGGGATTTCATTGAATCTGTAGATTGCTTTGGGTAGTATAGTCATTTTCACAATACTGATTCTTCCAATCCAAGAACATGGTATATTTCTCCATCTGTTTATGTCATGTTTGATTTCTTTCAGCAGTGTTTTATAGTTTTCTGAGTACAAGTCTTTCGCCTCCTTAGGCAGGTTTATTCCTAGGTATTTTATTCTTTTTGTTGCAGTGGTAAATGGGAGTGTTTCCTTAATTTCTCTTTCTGATTTTTCGTTGTTGGTGTATAGGAATGCCAGAGATTTCTGTGCATTAATTTTGTATCCTGCACGACCTTACCAAATTTATTGATTAGTTCTAGTTGTTTTCTGGTGGCATCTTTAGGATTTTCTATGTACAGTATCATGTCATCAGCAAATAGTGAAAGTTTTAATTCTTCTTTTCCAATTTGTATTCCTTTTATTTCTTTTTCTTCTCTAATTGCTGTGGCTAGGACTTCCAAAACTGTTGAATAAGAGTGGCGAGAGTGGACATCCTTGTCTTGTTCCTGATCCTACTGGAAATGCTTTCAGTTTTTCACCATTGAATATGTGGGTTTGTCATATATGGCCTTTATTATGTTGAGGTAGTTTCCCTCTATGCCCATTTTCTGGAGAGTTTTTATCATAAATGAGTGTTGAATTTTGTCAAAAGGTTTTTCTGCATCTATTGAGATTATCATATGGTTTTTATTCCTTAATTTGTTATTGTGGTGTATCATATTGATTGATTTGCGTATATTGAAGAATCCTTGCATCCCTGGGATAAACGGTGTATGATCCTTTTAATGTGCTGTTGGATTCTGTTTGCTAGTATTTTGTTCAGGATTTTTGCATCTATGTTCATCAGTGATATTGGTCTATAATTTTCTTTTTTTGTGATATCTTTTTCTGGCTCTGGTATCAGGGTAATGATGGCTTTGTAGAATGAATTTGGGAGTGTTTCTCCCTCTGCAATTTTTTGTAAGAGTTTGAGAAGGATTGGCATTAGCTTTTCTCTAAATGTTTGATAGAATTTGCCTGTGAAGCCATCTGGTCATGGACTTTAGTTTGTTAGGAAGATTTAAAATTATGGTTTCAATTTCATTACTTCTGATATGTCTATTTATATTTTCTAATTCTTCCTGGTTCAGTCTTGGAAAATTGTAGCTTTCCAAGAATTTGTCCATTTCTTTGTGGTTGTCCATTTTATTGGCATATAGTTGTTTGTAGTAGTCTCTTATAATCCTTTGTATTTCTGCAGTGTCAGTTGTGATTTCTCCTTTTTCATTTTATTGATTTGCATCATCTCCCTTTTTTTTTTTGATGAGTGTGGCTAAGGGTTTATCAATTTTGTTTATCTTCTCAAAGAAGCAACTTTTAGTTCTATTGATCTTTGCTATTGTTTTCTTTATTTCTGGTTCATTTATTTCTGTTCTGATCTTTATGATTTCTTTCCTCCTGCTGACTTTGGGTTTTATTTGTTCTTCTTTCTCTAGTTGTTTTAAGTGTAGGGTTAAATTGTTTATTTGCGATTTTTCTTGTTTCTTGAGGTGAGATTGAATTGCTATAAACTTCCCTCTTAGAACTGCTTTTGCTGCATCCCGTAGGTTTCGGGTCATCATGTTTTCATTGTCATTTGTTTCTATGTATTTTTTAATTTCTTCTTTGATTTCTTCAGTGATCTCTTGGTTGCTTACTAGCGCGCTGTTTAGCCTCCATCTATTTGTGTTTTTTACAGTTTTTATCTTGTAATTGATTTTCAGTCTCATACCGTTGTGGTCAGAAAAGATGCTTGGTATGATTTCAATTTTCTAAATTTTCCAAGGCTTGATTTGTGACCCAAGTTGTGATCTGTTATGGAGAATGTTCCATGTGCACTTGAGAAGAAGGTGTATTCTGCCACTTTTGGGTGGAATGTTCTATAAATATCAATTAGATCTGTCTGGTCTGTTGTGTCATTTAAAGCTTGTGTTTCCTTATTTATTTTCTGTTTGGATTATCTGTCCATTGGTGTAAGTGGGGTGTTAAAGTCCCCTACTATTATTGTGTTACTGTTGATTTCTCCTTTCATGGTTGTTAGCATTTGCCTTATGTATTGAGGTGCTCCTATGTTGGGTGCATAAACATTTATAATTGTTATATCTTCTTCTTGGATTGATGCTTTGATCATTATGTAGTGTCCCTCCTTATCTTTTGTAACAGTCTTTATTTGAAAGTCTATTTTATCTGATATGAGTATTGCTACTCCAGCTTTCTTTTGATTTCCATTTGCGTGGAATATCTTTTTCCATCCCTTCACTTTCAGTCTTTATGTGTCCCTAGGTCAGAAGTGGGTCTCCTGTAGACAACATATATGTGGGTCTTGTTTTTGTATCCATTCAGCCAGTCTGTGTCTTTTGGTTGGGGCATTTATTCCTTTTACATTCAAGGTTAGTATCGATATGTATGTTCCCATTACCATTTTCTTAATTGTTTTGCGTTTGTTTTTGTGGCTCTTTCTTCTCTTGTGTTTCCCGCTTAAAGAAGTTTCTTTAGCATTTGGTGTAAAGCTGGTTTGGTGATGCTGAATTCTCTTAGCTTTTGTTTGTCTGAAAGACTTTTGACTTCTCCATAGAATCTGAATGAGATCCTTGCTGGGTAAAGTAATCTTGGTTGTAGGTTTTTCTTTTTCATCACTTTAAGCATATCCTACCACTTCATTCTGGCCTGCAGAGTTTCCACTGAAAAATCAGCTGATAACCTTATGGAGATTCCTTTGTATGTTATTTTTCCCTTGCTGCTTTTAATACTTTTTGTTTGAATTTAATTTTTGTTTTTTTGATTAATATGTGTCTTGGTATCTTTTTCCTAGGGTTTATCCTGGGACTTTCTGTGCTTCCTGGACTTGGGTGACTATTTCCTTTCCCATGTTAGGGAAGTTTTCCACTGTAATTTCTTCAAATATTTTCTCAGACCCTTTCTTTTTCTCTTCTTCTTCTGGGACCCATATAATTCGAATGTTGGTGTGGTTAGTGTTGTCCCAGAGGTCTCTGAGATTGTCTTCAACTCTTTTCATTCTTTTTTTTTTATTCTGCTCCTTGGCAGTTACTTCCACGATTTTGCCTTCCAGCTCACTTATTCATTCTTTTGCCTCCATTATTCTGTTATTGATTCCTTCTAGTGTGTTTTTTCATTTCAGTTAATGTGTTGTTCATGTCTGTTTGTTTGTTCTTTAGTTCTTCTAGATCGTTGTTAAACATTCCTTGCAGTTTCTCAATCCATGCTTCCATTCTATTTCCAAGATTCTGGATCATCTTTACTATCATTACTCTGAATTCTTTTTCAGGTAGATTGCCTATTTCCTCTTCATTTATTTGGTGGTGTTGGTTTTTACCTTGCTCCTTCATCTGTGACATATTGTTTTCCATCTCTTTTTTTTGATGATGATTTGGATTGTGTTCCTGTTTTACTTGTTGTTTGGCCTGAGGCTTCCAACACTGGAGTTTGTAGGCTGTTGGGTAGAGCTGGGTTTTGGTGCTGAGATGAGGAACTCTGTGAGACTTTACTCTGATGAATATTCCCTGAGGTCTGAGGTTCTGTGTTAGTCCAGTGGTTCAGATTCGGAGCTCCCACCGCAGGAGCTTCTGCCCGACCCTGTGCTTGCAAATTAAGATCCCACAAGCCATGTGGGGTGGTAAAAAAAAACAATAACAAAGCTAAAAATAAAATTAGACTAGGAAACTAACAGATATGTTAGAAAGGACTTAAAAATAAAAATATAGATGACTCAACAACCAGAAGGTAAGTCAGTACCACAATAGTAAAAAGAGGAGGAGACAAAAGAAAAAAACAAGGAAGAAAAAAGGAGTGGGGGAAAGACCTTGTCTTTGGAGAGCGGGACCTAAGCAAGGGTGAGGATTAGGCTTAGGCTCAAGGAACAGAAGGGGCCCTGGCATGCCCCCCACCCCTGGTATCAGAGGGCAGGGAACCTCCTCACTTGGGAGCCCAACAGGCTTCCTGGGTTTGAGTGGGTGGGGCAAACACCCTCCTCTCCTCTCCTGTTCCTCCGGTTTACAGTCTGGGAGCACCCCTCCCGCCTGCCTGTCCTGATCTCCCGGCCTCCCTCCTGTGCCCCCAGGACCAATGCAGGGGTCAGAGGGTCCTTGGAGGGCAGGGAACCAGCCTGCGAGCTCAGCAGGCTCCCTGTGTCCGAATGGGTGGGGCAGTCAACCTCTGCTCCTCTCCTGCTTCTCCCAGAGGGCCCCTCTCCTATTCTCCCCTTGGCCTCCTTCCTATGCCCTGAAGGACCCATCTGACCTGGAGGGGGCTTTGGAGGGCAGGGAACCGGCCTGGGAGCTCAGCAGGC
This sequence comes from Tursiops truncatus, assembly GCF_011762595.2. Lineage (NCBI taxonomy): Eukaryota > Metazoa > Chordata > Mammalia > Artiodactyla > Delphinidae > Tursiops > Tursiops truncatus. The sequence continues at coordinate 47,060,133 of NC_047044.1, read as the reverse complement.
TTCCTGAGCCCGAGTGGGCAGGGCAAGCACCCTCCATTCCTCTCCCACTCCTCCTGGATGGCCTGTCCCGTCTGCCACTCCTGATCTCACTGGCCTCCCTCCTGTGCCCCCAGGACCCATGCAGCCTGGATAGGGCTTTGGAGTGGGGGGAACCAGCTTGGGAGCTCAGCAGGCTCCCCATCCCCAGTGGGCCAGGCGATCACCCTCCGCTCCTCTTCCGCTCTTCCCAGAGTCCCTCCCCACTGCCTCTCCTGATCTCCCCCACCTCAGGGATGCCGATCTTGCCTGGCCTCCACTTCTCCTCCACTGTCAGTCCCCCAGCATCCTACCAGTTTACTCTGGGGTTCCTCCCATCTGCTTGGGGGTTAGAGTCCCCCACCAGCGGCCTGCACGCGCCCTAGTTGTGGGGAGACGCTAACTCCGCATCTTCCCACACCGCCATCTTTCTTTTTTTTTTTGCTGTACGCGGGCCTCTCACTGTTGTGGCCTCTCCCGTTGTGGAGCACAGGCTCCGGACGCACAGGCTCAGCGGCGATGGCTCATGGGCCCAGCCGCTCCGCGGCATGTGGGATCTTCCTGGACCAGGGCATGAACCCGTGTCCCCTGCGTCGGCAGGCGGACTCTCAACCACTGCGCCACCAGGGACGCCCCCGCCATCTTTCTTAACACATTTTTAGTAATTTAAATAGAGATGTTGATTTCAAATAAGTATTTTTTTTCTATTTTCAGAAAAATTTTGCCTTGGACACTTGAATGATTATTTGGTTATTTTTTTTATTACTAAAGCAAGTGTCACCGGGGCCATATGTTAGGAAAACAGCATTTATTGCCTCCAATCCAGATATTTTATTGGCTGGCAACAAGGAGGGGTAATATGTTATGAATACTTTCCCTTACTAACAGTCATACTTAGTTGTGACAAATAAACATATTATTTTGTAGCAGTTTAATTAAAGTGAAAAATGTGTATGGTAGCAAACCCAAGCTTAAACAATTTCAGCCTTATCAATAGGAGGAATTTAAAGCCTTACTTTTTTAGCTTTATTTTTGGCTTATTTATAGACGAAGGGAAAAAAATGAGCTCTTTATTCTTTGAATTTTTAGACAGATTTTTGGATGAACTAGTGTAAAGAAAGAAAATATTTGGAGAAACTAATATGTTGTTAATAGCTAAACCATTATTTCGGTAGCCTGTGATTTTCCAAACTTGTGTTTTCCACTTATGTAACCACATTCCTCTTTTAGCTGAAATAACTCCCAAGTAACTAAATCATAGAAATGTCAAATAATTAGACCAAAGATGTTGGTTTTGGAATTTCACACAGCAGGTAGTTCAAGTGATAGTCAAAGATAATAGTAGTTAATATTAGGAACCTTTTAAGGTTAAAAATTAATAGCTTAGGGAGCGGTTTAGGATCAGAAACTCAATATAAACAGTAGTCTTGGTCCTCGAGTATTCTCCTTCAAGTAGGCCCATACCAAGACTGCAGGAACTTCAAGTAGTGACCTAGCTTGGGGGAATACAGCTTGGATGGTGACTTTTAGGCAATTGGCTTGCCCAGATAGACTCTTTAGGCATCACATCTATAATAACTACAATCTAGATGGCAGTCTTTGAACCTGTGTAGGATGAAAAGGAAGATATCTGATGCCACGTAAATCTTGTGAGTATACTTGCCCACTTTGACAGCCACATGATAGCATTGCTTCTCAGAGAAATCTTCTGGTATTATATGCTAAAATTCAAAGCGTTTTTCCTGAAATAGCTGTCAGTGTTTACGCAAATCTAAGTGATAATTTTAAGCTCTATTTTAAAGAATGAAGGTAGCCAAAATGTACAAACTTTCAGTTAGAAGATAAGTACTAGGGATGTAATGTACAATGTGATAAATGTAATTAACACTGCTGAATGTCATTCGTGAAAGTTAAAGAGAGTAAATCCTAAGAGTTCTTATTTCAAGGAGAAAAAAAATCTTTTTTCTTCTATTTGTATCTATGTGAGAAGGTGGATGTTCTCTAAATTTATTGTGGTAATCATTTCATGATACAAATCAAATCGTTATGCCATACATTTTAAACTTATACATGCTGCGGTTTATATCTCAATAAAACTGGTAGAAAAAAGACAAAAAAATCTATTAAGTAATGTAGTAACTAGTGGAAGTATGAGATTATTTGTTTGTAGTTTTAGTGATATGTTTTAATATTGTAGGAATTCAGGGGCAAAATGTATCAGTATGTATGTGCTAATTTGAAACATCATCCAGTAATATGGTATTTATTCATTCAACTAAAACTATTTGAGCATTTAACATAGGCACTCTCTAGACATTGGGGATACAGCAGTGAAGACAACATAGAGTTTATAGTTTGTTCTGGCTTTGGCGTAGAGACAGGGAATCAATAACTTAATACATAGCATACCAGCTGATAATAAGTCATTTGGAAAATAACATGGCAGTGTAGAGGAAAAGGGGTTACCATTGTGGGGTAAAAGTTTATGTGTTTTCTGTAGAGTGCTCAGGGAAGTCCTCTAGAAATTGATTTGTGAGCAAAGACTTGAAACAAATGAGGGAGCAAGCTGTGTGGGTATTTGGCAGAAGAGTTTTCCAGATAGAACAACGATTGCAAAGGCCTTGAGGTTTAGTGTATGCAGAAACAGCCAGGGGGCCAGTGTGGCTGGAGCCAAGTGTGAAGTACCTGTGATCACCACTGGAGCCAGAAGGGTAGAAAACAATAACAAAGTATTTAGGACCTTGTAGGCCAGCCATTAAAAAGTCTTTAATTTTTACTTTCAGGGGAATAGGGGGAGCCATGCAAGATTTTGTAAGGAAAAATTATAAACGACTTTGAAATGGGCAAAAAATGATGAGTGGGCTTCCTGTCTTGCTCATTCATTGGGTTCATCTCTGTCTCATTTTCCTTCCTTTATCTTGTCTATGTATTTTACTTAGAATTATTTGAATATGGTTTTTAAAATTTCATAGAACCATTACTTTATATTTCTAAGTATTTAAAAGCTTTTTTACTTATGTCTTTCCCTTTGTTCTTCTTAATGCAAAGTATTTCAGATTTAGTTTAGTTCTTGAAATTTACTTCAATTGAAAGAAACTCAAGTCATCTCATCCAGCTTCTCATCCAGTTGAACATGGGCAGTGATTGAGAACTCAGCATTTAAAGGGAAATCAATTCTTTGTTAGATGGAAATCTATTTTATTCTCGTAGATGTCTGTGGTTCGGTCCAGCTCAAGTCCATTATTCCATAAAAGAGAAAATTTAAGACAGCTGACTTACTCTTCCTTACTGCCAAATATTATCTTCTCCAAACTAACTTACCATGGTTTCTGCAGTCTTACCTTATTGATATTAGACTGTTCTTTGTATCCCATCTCACCTTGAATCATTGTCTTCTCTAGGCCCCTGTGATACCACACTCTTGGTGATTTTCTTCCTGTTTCTTGGACAGTACCTCTCCAGTCTCCTTTGTGGGCTTCTCTTCCTTTTCAGTTTCCTTAAATGTTGGTGTTTCTGAGTTTCTCTAGGTCTTTTCTTCTCACTGGGCAATCTCATCTTGTCCTGTGCCTTGCATCCATAAGCTGATGACTCCTAGATCCTTATCTCCAATTCAGATCTTTCTTCCACTTCCATACTTGTATTTCTGTTTGTCTTTTGAGCATTTCTACTTGGATATCTGACAGGCATCACAGTACGTTCAAAATTGAGCTTATGTGCTTCTCTAAACCTTGTGTCCTTCTTATGTTTTCTAGCTCTGTGAATGGACTGTTACCTAAATGGAAAATGTAGGTATGCTCCTTGACTTCTGCTTTTCTTCCCAGTCTAATCAGTTATCAGGTGTTACTGATGCTTACTTCTGAGTATTGCTCTAATCCATCTTTCTTTCTCCATCTTCATTGCTCACTACTCTAATTCGGACCCCAGATTTCTTCAACCGCCTCCAAACCTGTAACAGCAATATGAGGTAGGTGGTGGTGTTTTTAACTTGCCTATGGGGAAACATAGATTCAGAGATGTTAAGAACTCAGCTCTGTCTGGTTCTAAAGCTCATGATATTTTTACTGTATCATGCTGCCTTGCTGGCATTATCAGAGATTGATACTGCCTTCTACTGGAGGAATTTAGAGTGATTAAAATGAAGCATTATTTTAGATTCTAATGTGGTATTTTAAAATGCATTTAGATAGCAGAGCTGTTGTAGGCCATCTATCCATTACATGAAGATGAAAATCTTGTCTTAGTCACATTCTACCTTCTATTTAGCAGGGTTAATAGTTAGAGAGAATTCAAATTTGGAATTTGCATATGCAAAATTAAAAATTTTAAGGCTTTAACAAGAATATGAGACTAATATTCTTTGTAGCTAACTGCTGAATTAAGTTCATTGTTTTCTTTGGGGGGCGGGTGGGAGTTTGGTTTGTTTGTGTTTTATTTTTTATTTATTTATTTGGTTGTGTCAGGTCTTAGTTGCAGCTTGCCGGCTCCTTAGTTGTGGTATGCAAGCTCTTGGTTGTGGCATGCAAGTGGGATCTAGTTCCCTGACCAGGGATCGAACCTGGGCCCCCTGCATTGGGAGCACGAGTCTTAACCACTGTGCCACCAGGGAAGTCCCTGCTTGTTTTTTAAAGAGAGTTTAAGGTTGATAGCTTTTCAGCCAGCTTTCATGCTGATGAAGAAACATTTGAAAGTGGTACAGAGTAAAACATCTTAGAAATTCTGGCTGTTTTCTGTAGAGATTTGTTTTCTCCACATGTGTCTTAAAAAATGAAAGGAGATATTCTCATCATTGCTTTCAAATTCTATTTCATCATACGTTTTGCTTAGAGGGAATAGCCCCAGTGACCTTAGCTGTACTTTTGAATATAGCTCTTCAGAATTTCCTTTACCATGGATGTTTGATATCCTGAGTTTAAGATCAAGGTAAATCTGAAGGAAAACAAACCATGAAACCTTTAGGGATAGAGTGCATATTATCTTTGTTAAAGTTGTATATAGGGACACTAAGAATTCTAAATTTGGCTTCCAGTAAAATCTTGATTAATTTTTTTCCTTAATTTCCCCATTCGAAGATGGAGAAAATAGTTCCCAGCAGTCTGCAATACGATTGTTCTCTAGACAAATATTTATCATGGTTCAAAAGAATATTGGGTCTTGGACACTCAAATCCTGTTACTTGATTGTAACTGTCTTCTAGTGTATAGGAAGGAGCAAAGAAAAGATATTTTAAACATCCTTTCATTACTGTTATTTGTAATAAGTTGATAGTCTTCGTTGACTATATTTCATTGATTTTCCAATTTTATTCACTGAAATTTGGGTGTATCTTACAGTCAGTGGCATCTCGTAGTTTAATTAACCACTTCTGTTTCTTGGTGGGATATAAAATATCAAGTCTTAAAATGAGTTGTGTCTCGGTTTTGATGAAAACAGTTTATATCTTCATTGGTATTAGAAGTAATAACAGTGATAATATTATAGTCTCCATTCCTGAGAATCACTATTTTGGTAGCCTCTACTTTCTTAAACATGACCAAGAACTGGAAAGTAAGCAGAAGAGGCTTCTGATGTTTACAGTTGCTGTTAAGAAGCTCATGAAGTAAAGACCATGTTCTTGAACGTAAAATATTCTGTGATCTCAGTAGAGGGCCTCATTTTGCACCTGTTCTTAATAGGCATGGGTATCTGATTACAGAGTCCAGGATTCAAAAGAATAAACTAAAAAAAAAAAAAGCACATACATATTTATTAAGTGACAACTCTAGGACCTGCTATCAACTGAGAATGAGGGTGACCATAAATAAAGTAAAAATTCAAATCTATCTTTAAAAAACAACACAAACCCCAGAACAGGCCACATAGCACTGTTTCAGGAGGGTTAGACAGCCCGACACACACAAATCACCCTGATTACAGCTTGGAAGAGGTTCTTTTTTTTTTAAGATTTTTTTTTTTGATGTGGACCATTTTTAAAGTCTTTATTGAATTTGTTACAATATTACTTCTGTTTTATGTTTTGTTTTGTTTTGTTTTTCTGGCTGCAAGGTATGTGGGATCTTAGCTCCCCAACCAGGGATCAAACCCACATCCCCTGCGTTGGAAGGCGAAGTCTTAACTACTGGACTGCCAGGGAAGTCCCTTCGAAGAGGTTCTTTATCAAAATTCATTCTGTCTGATTCCACTGGCGCTATCTTTAAGGGACAAATGTATTTTATTTTTTTATTTTGATTGTGGAAACATTTGTTGTTGATTAAATTTTCCCCTCTTATGGTTGAATGAGGTTGTCAGCATATTTTGCCCTGAAAGTATTGAAAAACTTTTGTGATACTCACCTGTCAGACGTCTGAAATAGTATTTGATTCTCTTGTTCTAATGGTCTCTACTCCTGTTGCTAAATGACATCAGAGTACCATTTTTGGTCTTTGGGCTAAAGACTGGGCATGGGCATAGGTTGTAGAGAGGTGTTAGAGAAGAAAAAAGTAGAAAAATTTAGAGAACACACTGTCATCCTGATGTATTTCTAGAAGCTCTCATTGGGCAGTTGTGCATGTCTAGCTGCATTATTTTTGTTTGGAATAAACCCAGGGTACGTATCCCATAAATTCCTAGTGTTAGGGGGACTTTTGGGACATTCCCCTAAGTCATGAATTCTGAGCATAACATTGCTGACTGTGAGCACCTTTAGCCTAAGAGTAGATGTTCGTGTATCATCAGGTTTCCAGCATTTACTAATTAGGTTTTGCCTACTTAGGTTCTCCTGGCAGTTTCTCTTGGCCACTGTGTTCTTCACACTCTGCCCTAACCTGTTTTATATGTTGTCTGCCTTTGGGCTCTGCTTAGACATTTACAGCTTTTCTTTCTGAAGAAGGCTTTAACAAAGTATTGATTTGTATATTCTTTAGTTAACGATTTATTGTTGATTATAAAAGCAATTCACACTATAGAAAATATGAAGAGAAAAGTGCTTTTCATCCTACTACCGAGTGAACCACTGTTAACATTTTAATGTGTTTTCATCTAGTCTTTTTCTAGGCTTATGTATTTTGTTTAGGAGTGGGAGAGAGAAAAGTAAGTGTGTTATTTTTTAAAATGAGAATCTTCTCAAACTTGCTACTGGGCATGCAAAGTAATTTTTAAAATAAAATTTTTTTTCAGAACAATTTTAGAATCACAGTAAAGTTGCAAAGGTAGTACAGAGATTCTCATATATCCATTATTCAGCTTTCCCTAATATTAATCTTATATAACTAGAGTATACTTGTCAAAACTAAGAAATTAACACTGGTATAATTTTATTAAATAACTACAGACTTTATTTGGATTTTTCCAGTTTTTCCACTAATGTCCTTTTCTGTTCCAGGATCCAATCCTGAATACCATATTGCATTTTAAAAGAACAGTTTTGTCTTTTTTTTCTGCTTAACTTTTTATACCATGAACATTTTTCTTTGTCATTAAATATTCTTTAAGCAGTGCTTATTAATGGCCCCAAACAGTTCATCAAATATTTACTCTGATGTAAATATTTCTGCTTAACTCTTTTTTTCTTGTATTTTGTGAGGGTGGGGAATGTTAGAAAACACACACATCAAACATTTTTATTAGTGGGGTACTTGAGTTAGCTGAGTTTAATGCTAGATTGTAGCAGTAATTTTGAACGCATTGCTCTAAAAGTAGAAAATAAATTATCAAGCTTATATTCCTTAGAGAATTTAAGAGCATTTTAGATTGAGACAAGTGCAGAAAGTCATGAGTGACCTATTCATGAAGCAGTTTGTTTTGAGGATTTTTTTTAGAGTTGCTTGGCATTTGGCTTAGTGTATTTTGAGCAAATTGAATGTGTATGTACATTTTATATATACACAGTCAATATTTAGACTGTTAATAAGAGTCTAGTAACTAGCATGATAACCACCTGAGTTTGAAAATGCAGATTTATGGTATATTCTTCTCATACACCGGTATATTCAGTTTTGAAAATTAATCTTTTTATTTACTTTTCTGTTATTCTTCATTAATATTTATTTAGCTCTAGGCTAAGCGTATTATATAAAAAGTGAAGTTGCCTGGAGATTTTCTTGTATGTCTTGTAGTGTTTTATTGATGTTTATAGTTGGATTGATATTGAATAATTTGTATATTCATTTAACATGAAATTGAAGTTCAAATGGTTTGCATTTAGTGTTTTGTTGTTTTGTTTTTTTTGCGGTACGTGGGCCTCTCACTGTTGTGGCCTCTCCAGTTGCGGAGCACAGGCTCCAGACACGCAGGCTTAGCGGCCATGGCTCACGGGCCCAGACGCTCCACGGCATGTGGGATCTTCCTGGACCGGGGCACGAACCCATGTCCCCCGCATCGGGAGGCAGACTCTCAACCACTGTGCCACCAGGGAAGCCCAGTGTTTTGTTGTTTTAAAGAATAAAGCCATAAAGCCAAATTCTTTTTAAGAACTATTAGGTGTATCATACTAAGAAAAACATTGTAAAATTCATATTTGGATTTTACCTTTTATTGTTAGTCAGGTTAGTAAAACCTCATAAGTTAAATAGTTATTATGCTAGGGTTCAGTGCCTGCTAGGGGACTAGTGTCTATTAGTAAATTTATAAACTAGAGGTTTATTATGAGGGTTAAGCAATCATTGGTTTAATTTGACACAGTTGTAAGAATAATATGTAGAAATAATAACCGAGTTGAAAAATACAAACCTGGAATTCTGATGTATAATACTTAGAGAAAACTGAATGCACTGTCTCCATAAGATCAAATATATGTATTCCAGTTTTCAGAGTTAATGATAAATGCTTTCTGGAGAATGCATATACTTTATTACTGCTACCTTACAATCATGTGTCGTCTTTTTGTGGTGCAATCTGTGAATTTTTAGTAGAGAGAGCTACATGATCTGTCATATAGATTGTTCACCCTTTGATGTTGCTGGAGGACAGTACTTGATTTTCTTGTACATATTTTTATATTGCAACATAGAGCACTTAAACTAAGACTTTCTTTGGGAGTTCCCAAGGCTGATGATATTTTTTCCTGTAATTTAAGGTGCTGGGATTGTTGCCATTGGTACTGATTACATTATTCAATTAGCTAAGGCAGAATGTAACTCATCTGCTGGGTTAGCACATCTGTATGTCTGTTTTTATATCTTAGGGCAGAGATTATGGGCACCCAGATTTAACTGTGTAAATTTCATCACCAGTGTTTCTGGGTATGAGTATGTTCCAAGATTATAGGTGATTCCAGGATTGAATTATGACTGGTGTTATTAAAGGTAAAAGTTGTGTTTTGTATCATAAGCCATTTTAGTACCATTTTCTCAGTATTTGCTAAACACACACACACACGCACACACACACACTTCTTGATTGATAGAAATATAGATGGTAGATAAAGATATACATACAGATTCTTGGATTTCTGTTCTAAAAACCCAAATGCATGATTGAAAGTGACTTTGTCAGATTCAGTGTGAAATATGAGGTTAAAGTGGGTAACATTTTCCAGAAATGAAAGAAGGGAATCCGAGGTTCAGGTCATCATTTTACAGTGACACTCACTGCAGGTCTGGATACTGTTGGGAGAATGTTTATGTTTATAGACAGATGCTGTGACTTATAGGTTAGACTTTAGGCATCATAGTAAAACACCATTAATTTTATTCTTAGGAATTAGATGTTCTCCATGTATATATTCTAGACTTCATGCTTCTATAGGAAAGTATTTTGGTAGGGCATTAGTGGTGTCTTTAAGATTGTAAGGGAAAATGTGAACTGTCCTCAGCAGTGCAAACTGGCGCTTCATGAAATGGCATGAACCTACCTTCCTGCCTATCTTCTATTATTTTCCCATGCATACCATACATTCCAACTAAAAGGAACTATTTGGTTCTGGAGACTGCCATGTTTTTTTAGGTTTCTGTGCTTTAGTATGCACTCTTTTTCATTTGGATTGCCCTTGCCCTAGAAAACTCCCATCTGTCTTTCAGGACTTGACTTAGTGGTCACCTTTCCTAGGAAGGCTCCTTGATCACTTCCCTTTCCTTCTGCTCTGAGTTACATGTTCTGATGGCACTGGCACATGGATACATGGATCTGTAACTCTGCCATGTATTCCTTTGCTTGTCTGCCTCCCTCACTAAACAGTAAGCTCCGTAGAATCAGAGAATGTGTATGTCCTCTTTATTTCTTTAACATTTAACTCAGTGCCTGGCAAAGAGAGTTGATACTCAGAAAATAGTTGTTGCATGCTTTAATGTATATATGGAGAAATGAATGAACTCATTTTTTATTCTCTCCTTAATATTGATAGCTGTTTACAATCATTTTTATTTACTAAGTAAGCTTTTGTTAGCTTAATTCAAAAACTGTGTCTAAAATAAAGAAATGTTTCTTTATTAATATTTTAGATTTATCCATAGGAAAATGAATTGATGGCAGTTTAAATATACATAAGCATGTGCTTAATCTTTCTTGATTATCCTGGTTTAACTTGTCTCTTACAGAAAAAACAAAAATGAGAGGAATCTGGTTTAAATTGCAGTACAAGGAATTTAGATTAGACATAAAGAGTTTCCAGAAAATAAAGTACCAGATATTGAAGTGATTTGTAAGTAATGTAATTGATTTTTTTGAGAGTTAAAAAAAGGGGGAGTTCATAGAGGGTTGTGAATTGCAAAGTGGTTCACCAACATTGCCTTTAGTAGAATAAAAAACTTAAAGGAAGAAAATCTATTTAGAGGTATGCAGATACAACCATATTCATGGATAGATGCTTAAAAATACTTGGGTACTTTTTTGGTTTACTGTGTACATATATATTTTTAAATTTCAGCTAACCAAGGAAACTATGTTGCATGTATCCTTACTTTTTACAGAATGGCTCTCGTTTAGTGACTAGCAGAATATACTAGAATCTCCCTCCTTAGCCTTTTTTTTTAACTTCTCTTTCTTAGAGTAATATAAATAATAAAAAATCCTTAGCAGTGTTAAAAATAAACAGAAAACTAAGGTATATCAATTAAAAAAAAGACCTACCCACATAGTTTAAAAACAATCAACCAGACCACTTACACAAAGAACAAGGTTTTTGAATGCTATCCTCTTGATTGTCTTAATGAAATTAAATACAGCAGTGTGCCCAAAATATAGAGTTATATTGCTATGCTTCTAACTATAGATATTCTGTCCTGGCTGTATTTGAACAGAACTACTGTAGTATAAGCCAAATTCACCCTCCGTGCTAGTGAACTGAAAGAGCAAATATACCTTCCTGAGCAACAGATTTATAGTCATGCTAGTGAATAGAGTTCAGTGTTCTCTTTGCTTGTCATTCTGCAAGAATCATATTGAATAATTTAGGACAGCTTTACTAAATTTATTAATGTAACTCTTGTTATGAAGATGGTGTTTAAATTGTAGGCTTTTGTACTTGCAGTGCAAAAGCCTTCTTTGTGATATAAGAGACAGGATTTTACATGTAGTGGTGATAATGCCTGTCTTTCTAAACACTGTATATTTTTCTAAATGCCTTTATAGCCAGAATTTATTTTTCACAATAACTCTGTGAAATAGGTGTCCTAATCTTATAAATGAGAAATTTTAGGCATAGAAATTTTGACTGAGTGCCAAAGGCATACAGTATTGTTTTATAATAAAGTATTGTTACCATTTCAATAGCTTGCATTTACTATATGCTGAGCTCTGTTTTAAGCTTTTTACATATATTAATTAATAAGAACTTGGGCTTTGTAGTCGGATCTGGATTTAATTCTGGCATCGTGCCATCACTGCCATTTGCAGCATCGTGGATGAACCTAGAGATAATCATACTAAGTGATATTTCCTCTTCTTAACCTTGGAAAATTTACCTAACCTCTTCAAGCCTTGGTTTCCTCATTTGCTACAAAGAAATAATGATAGTACCTGCCTCATAGGGTGGTTGTATGGATTTAGATAATCCAAGTGAATCTATGTCTGGTATAAAGTAGGGGCTTTAAAATCAGTTTGCTATAATAAATAGAGTGTTAGTAGACTGTATTTACTGTAATTTTTAGCTTTTGGTAATTTTCCTGGTAAAATTGTATTGCTCTTGAGTGTAAACTCATAGTTGATTATATATATATATATATATATACCTGTTATATAGAAAAACATCCATGTTAGAACAAGATTATAGCTCTATATAGTGGCTATAACTACCTCTTCCCTCTCACTACCTCCCAATCACCTTTCAGTTCTAAGCCTTCCACTAGTCAGAAGAAACCAAAGTGGATACCTGAGGCTTTCATTTTCCAAAGTCAAGACAAGATATCCTCAGTCCATTGGGTTGTGTTCGTTCCAGGAGTGCTGTGGTATATCAGTTGTTTGGAACTCAGAATGTATTTTCTTAGAGAAAGTATCCTTTTAAATAAGGCACATAAATTCTTGTAATTCCTGATATAACTGATATGTGTATATTTGCACTGAAAGCAGTAAAAAGCAAGCAAAAACGTGACAGTACGCTGGCACTGCTAATAAAGTAATTTAAAACAATGAAACTGAATATATACTGATCCCCAAAAACAGGCCTGGAGAGGATTCTGGGAAGATGGAGTAGGAGGCATCAGGAGTCTGCCTCCCCACCTAGATAACAAATACAGTGGCAGAATCTGATGTAACTATTTTGGAACTATGGAGCTGTTGAAGACTTGCAACTGTCAGGAAAAGGCTCAGATGTAAAATTGCAGCCATTCTCTGCTGCCACCTTTGTGCAGCTCTCACACAGCTTTTGGAGCCAGTGGAGGCAGAAAGTACCCTCTTCTCCAAATATCAAGGATCTGTACCTGGATCAGAGATGCTGCTTCTGGTCAGAGAGGTGCAGACAAAGAGGTGGGCAGCTATTGTTGTTGCACATACCCTATTGTTGCAAGCCCCTCCCCCACCTGCTAAAGTGACTTCCAGGAAATTTAAAAGACGGGCACCCTTATATGATCCAGCAATCTCACTCCTGGCTGTATATCCAGAGAAAACTCTAATTCAAAAAGATACATGAACCCCAATGTTCAGAGCAGCACTATTTACAATAACCAAGATGTGTAAGCAACCTAAATGTCCATCGACAGATGAATAGATAAAGAAGGTGTGGTATATATAAACAATGGCATACTACTGAGCCATAAAAAAGAATGACATAATGCCATTTGCAGCATCGTGGATGAACCTAGAGATTATCATACTAAGTGAAGTAAATCAAAAAGAGAAAGATAAATCCCATATGATACCACTTATATGTGGAATCTAAAATATGGAACCACCTCAACATATTGAAAGCTGTATATTGTGGGAGTCCTAGAAAGAGAAGAGAGAGAGAGAAAGGAGCAGAGAGAACTTTTGAAGAAATAATGGTTTAAAACTTCCCAAATTTGATGAAAAACATGAACGTAAACATCCAAGGAGCTCATTGCACTCCAAGTAAGATTAAGTCAAAGAGACATAGAGCAAGACACATTATAATCAACCTTCCAAAAGACAAAGACCAGGAATCTTGAAAGCAGCAAGAAGAAAGCTAATCATCACGTACACGGGATTCTCAGTAAGATTATTAGCATATTGCTCATCAGAAACTTCAGAGGCCAGGTGGCAGTGGGCTGCTATATTCAAAGTGCTAAAAGAAGAAAAGTCTGTCCATCAAGAATCCTGTTATCTGGCAAAACTGTCCTTCAAAAGTAAGTGAGAAATTAAGACATCCCCAGGTAAACAAAAGCTGAGGGAGTTCATTACCACTAGACCTGCCCTGCAAGAAATGCGCAAGAGAGTTCTGCAAGGTGAAACGAAAGGACTCTAGACAGTAACTAGAAGTTGTGTGGAGAAATAAAGATCTCAATAAAGGTAAATACAGCGGGAATTATAAAAGCTAGTACTATTGTAACAAAGATTTATAATTTTTTATTTTCTACATGACTTAAAAGATTAATACATTTAAAGGAAAAAAAATTATTAGTATAAAAGCTCATGTTGTTGTAACATTTTCTGGGATAGAACATATGTTAGGCCACAAATTAAGTCTCAAAAGATTTTAAAAGATAGATAGCATACAAAGTATCATCTCCAGCTACAAGAGGATGAAGTTAGAAATCAACAACAGAAGGAAAACTGGAAAATTCACAAAACTGTGGGAATTAAACAACATACTTTTTTTTTTAACATCTTTATTGGAGTATATAATTGGTTTACAATGGTGTGTTAGTTTCTGCTTTATAACAAAGTGAATCAGTTATACATATGTTCCCGTATCTCTTCCCTCTTGTGTCTCCCTCCCTCCCACCCTCCCTATCCCACCCCTCTAGGTGGTCGGTCACAAAGCACCGAGCCGATCTCCCTATGCTATGCGGCTGCTTCCCACTAGCTATCTGTTTTACATTTTGTAGTGTATATATGTCCATGCCACTCTCTCACTTTGTCACAGCTTACCCTTCCCCCTCCCCATATCCTCAAGTCCATTCTCTAGTAAGTCTGTAAACAACATACTTTTAAACAACCAATCAAAGAAGAAATCACAAGGGAAATTAGAAAATACTTAGAGACCAAAGAAAATGAAAACACAGCACGCCAAAACTTACAGGACACAATGAAAGCAGTTCTAAGGGGATTTTTGTAGTTATAAATGCTTATGTTAAAAAAATAAGAAAGATCTCTAGCTTTATAACTTAAGGAACTAGAAAAAAACAAACTAAAACCAAAGCTAGCGGAAGGAAATAATAAAGGTTAAAGGAGAGAGAAAGGAAATAGAGAATAGAAAAACAAAGTCAGTGAACCAAAAGTTTGTTCTTTGAAAACATCAACAAAATTGACAAATTTTTGGCTAGGTAGACTAAGAAAATAGGAGGAAAGACTCAAATTACTAAAATCAGAAGTGAAAGTGGTGACATCACTATCAAGTCTACTGAAATAAAAAGGATTATAAGAGAGTACTATGAACAATTGTATGCCAACAAATTGAAGAACCTAGATGAAATGGACAAATTCCTAGAAATACAAAACCTACCAAGACTAAATCACAATAGACCTATAAGGTAAGGAGATTGAATCAGTAATAAAAAAATCTCGTGAGTAGAAAAGCCCTGGCTTGGGACCTCACTGGTGGTCCAGTGGCTAAGACTCCACGCTCCCAATGCAGGGGGCCCGGGTTCAATCCCTTGTCAGGGAACTGGATCCCACATGCCGCAACTAAGAGTCTCCATGTCACAACTAAGAGTTCACATGCCGCAACTAAAAAAGATCCCACATGCCATAACTAAAAGATCCCATGTGCTGCAGCTAAGACGCAGTACAGCCAAATAAATAAATAAATATTTTTTAAAAAAAGGAAGAAAGAAGGAAAAGAAAAGACCTGGCTTCACCAGTGAATTCTGCTAGTTAAAGAACTACTATCAGTCCCTGTCAAACTTTTCCAAAATATTGAAGAGGAGAGAACACTTCCTAATTCATTCTATGAGGCCAGCATTACCCTGATAACAAAGTCAGACAAAGACATTACAAGAAAAGAAAACTACAGACCAATATCTCTTGTAAACATTGATTCCAAAATCTTCAACAAAATGCTAGCAAACTGAATTCATCCACATAATAAGGGGATTATATACCATGGTAAAGTGGGATTTCTTTTTGGAATGCAAGGATGGTACAACATGAAAATTGATCAGTGTAATACACCACATTAACAGAATGAAGGAAAAAAACACAATCATCTCAATTGATGCAGAAAAAGCATTTGACAAAGTTCAACACCTTTTCAAGATAAAAGCATTAAAAAAAACTAGGCATAGATGGAAACCACCTCAATATAATGAAAGCTATATATGAAAAACCCACAGCAGACATCATTCTCAATAGTAAAAGACTGAAAGCTTTTCCCCTAAGATCAGGAACAAGGCAAGGATGCCCACTTTCATGACTTTTATTTAACATGGTAGTGGAAGTTCTAGCCAGAGCACTTAGGTAAGAAAAAGAAATAAAAGTTATCCAAATTGAGAAGAAAGAAGTAAAATAATCTGTTTGCAGGTAAGATGATCTTATATGTGGGAAACCCTAATGATTCCACAGAAAAAATACTTTCAGAACTAATAAATGGATTCAACTAAGTAGCAGGATACAAACTCAAAATGTAAAAGTTAGTTGCATTTCTGTACATCACAATGAGCAATCTGAAAAGGAAATTACAAAAACAGTTCCTTTTACAGTGGCATCAAAAGGAATAGAATACTTAGGAATTAAAAAACGTATACAATGAAAACTGCAAAATACTGCTGAAGAAATTGAAGACATAAATAAACACATCTGATATTCATGGATTAGAAGATACAATATTATTAAAATATCAGTGCTATCCAAAGAGGTTTACAGATTCATTGCAATATCTGTCAAAATCCCAATGATGTTTTTTTCAAAAACAGGAAAACCTATCCTGAAATTCATATGGAATCTCAGGACCCTGGATAGGCAAAACAGTCTTAAAACTGGATTACTCACAATTCTTGATTTCAAAACTTACAACAAAGCCACATAATCAAAACAGTGTGGTACTGGCATAAATACAGACATATAGACCAGTGGAATAGAACAGAGAACCCAGAAATAAACCCTCACATATGTGGTAAAATAAGTTTTGAAAAGGGTACGAAGACCATTCAGTGGGGAAACAAGTCTTCAACAAATGCTTCTGGGACAACTCAGTATCTGCATGCAAAAGATTAACTTGGACCTTTACCTAACACCATATACAAACATTAACTCAAATTGGATCAAAGACCTAAATATAAGACAAAAAACAGTGAGATTCTTAGAAGAAAACATAGGGCAAAAGCTTCACAACATGGATTTGGCAGTGCTTTCTTGGATGTGACACCAAAAGCACAGGCATCAGAGCAAAAGTAGACAAATTGGACTTAATGAAAAAAAATTTTTTTACTTCAAAAGATACTATCAACAGAGTGAAAGAGGCAACCACAGAATGGGAGAAAATATTTGCAAATCATATATTTGATAACGGATTAATATCCAGAATATATAGAGAACTTATGCTAAAAGTCAACAGCAAAAGGACAGCCTGATTCAAAAATGGGCAAAGGACTTGAATAGACATTTCTCTAAAAAAGATACACTGTGGAAAACAGTATGGAAGTTTCTCAAAAAATTAATAAAGTAGAACCACCATATGATTCAGCAGTACCACTTCTGGGTATGTATCCAAAATAATTGAAAGCAGGGTCTCGGAGAGATATTTGTTCATCCATGTTCATAGCAGCATTATTCCAATAGCCAGAACATAGATAAATGTCCATTGACAGACGGATGGATTAGCAAGTGTTGGTATATATTCAGTGGAATATTTTTCAGTCTTAAAAAGGAAAGGAATTCTGACACATGTTACAGCATGGATGAACTGTGAAGACATTATGCTAAGTGAGTTAAGACAGGCACAAACTGATAAATAGTGTACAATCTCAGTTATATGAGGTATTTAGAATAGCCAAACTCATGAAAACAGAAAGTAGAATGGTGGTTGCCAGAATTTGGGCAGAGGGGAAATGAGTTGTTATTTAATGGGTATACAGTTTCATTTCTGCAAAATGAAAAAGTCCTTGAGATTGGTTGCACAATATTGAATATATTTAACACTACTAAACTGTATGCTTAAAAATGGGTAAGATTGGGCTTCCCTGGTGGTGCAGTGGTTGAGAGTCTGCCTGCCGATGCAGGGGACATGGGTTCGTGCCCCAGTCCAGGAAGATCCCACATGCCGCGGAGCGGCTGGGCCCGTGAGCCATGGCCACTGAGCCTGCGCATCCAGAGCCTGTGCTCCGCAACTGGAGAGGCCACAACAGTGAGAGGCCTGCATACCGCAAAAAAAAAAAAAAAAAAAGGATAAGATGGTAAATTTTATATGTATTTTACCACAATTTTAAAAATTAGAAAAAAGAAAAAAAAGATCTGAAGGTGAGAAAGAGTTTCTAACAGGATTTTTTAATATTTTCAAGAGCTTTATAGGTTGGCACACTGATTCTTTTGTATGTTTAACTTCATTTCAAAGCTTTTCCTTGATATAGGATTATAGATGGATTACTCTCACTTCTCTTAATCACATTTACTATGAATAAACTCATTTCAGGATAGGGGTTGTGGGATGCTTACAAGAGGAACAAATAAAAAGAGGAAGAGAGATTTTTCTTAGTCAATTGGCTAAAATCTCTTGAGAGAGCTAGACGAACATCACATAAGAGAAATGATTTATGGTAGAATTACCTGGACAGTTTTATAAGCCAGAGACAAAGCATGATGTATGCTTCTGGAGAAAAAAAAAAGCTGTGCTAAGGAAAAGGCAGTGGGTTGCTGCCCACCCTAATATGGGGTGTAGCAGCAGCTCACAAGGGGTGTAAGCAAACACCTGGCTGAACCGCTGATTTTATATACAGGTTATAAGTCCAGAACGAAAAATTTTGTTTGTGTGTGGGTTCATGGTTTTGGAAATGTTCATTTTGGGTATCAGTCATATTTGTTAACTCAAGTTAATATATAGATTAAAATGAGACTATTTGGAGGTCAGACAGCAGAAGCAAGAAGAACTACAATCCTGCAGCCTGTGGAACAAGAACCATATTCACAGAAAGAGAGACAAGATGAAAAGGCAGAGGACTATGTACCAGATGAAGGCAGAGGGCTATGTACCAGATGAAGGAACAAGATAAAACCCCAGAAAAACAACTAAATGAAGTGGAGATAGGCAACCTTCCAGAAAAAGAATTCAGAACAATGATAGTGAAGATGATCCAGGACCTCAGAAAAACAATGGAGGCTAAGATCGAGAAGATGCAAGAAATGTTTACCAAAGACCTAGAAGAATTAAAGAACAAACAAACAGATGAAGAATACAATAACTGAAATGAAAACTACACTAGAAGGAATCAATAGGAGAATAACTGAGGCAGAAGAACGGATAAGTGACCTGGAAGACAGAATAGTGGAATTCACTGCTGTGGAACAGAATAAAGAAAAAAGAATGAAAAGAAATGAAGACAGCCTAAGAGACCTCTGGGACAACATTAAACGCAACAACATTCACATTATAGGGGTCCCAGAAGGAGAAGAGAGAGAGAAAGGACCCAAGAAAATATTTGAAGAGATTACAGTCAAAAACTTCCCTAACATGGGAAAGGAAATAGCCACCCAAGTGCAGGAAGTGCAGAGAGTCCCATACAGGATAAACCCAAGGATAAACACGCCTAGAAACATAGTAATCAAATTGGCAAAAATTAAAGACAAAGAAAAATTATTGAAAGCAGCAAGGGAAAAATGACAAATAACATACAAGGGAACTCCCATAAGGTTAACAGCTGATTTCTCAGCAGAAACTCTACAAGGCCGAAGGGAGTGGCATGATGAAAGGGAAGAACCTACAACCAAGAGTACTCTACCCAGCAAGGATCTCATTCAGATTCGATGGAGAAATCAAAAGCTTTACAGACAAGCAAAAGCTAAGAGAATTCAGCACCACCAAACCAGCTCTACAACAAATGCTAAAGGAACTTCTCTAAGTGGGAAACACAAGAGAAGAAAAGGACCTACAAAAACAAACCCAAAACAATTAAGAAAATGGTCATAGGAACATACATATCGATAATTACCTTAAACATGAATGGATCAAATGCTCCAACCAAAAGCCACAGGCTTGGTGAATGGATACAAAAACATGACCCATATATATGCTGTCTACAAGAGACCCACTTCAGACCTAGTGACACATTCAGACTGAAAGTGAGGGGATGGAAAAACATATTCCATGCAAATGGAAATCAAAGCTGGAGTAGCAATAGTCATATCAGATAAAATAGACCTTAAAATAAAGAATGTTACAAGAGACAAGGATGGACACTACATAATGATCAAGGGATCAATCCAAGAAGAAGATATAACAATTATAAATATATATGCACCCAACATAGGAGCACCTGAATACATAAGGCAACTGCTAACAGCTGTAAAAGAGGAAATCGACAGTAACACAGTAATAGTGGGAGACTTTAACACCTCACTTACACCAATAGACACATCATCCAAAATGAAAATAAATAAGGAAACACAAGCTTTAAATGACACAATAGACTAGACAGATTTAATTGATATTTATAGGACATTCCATCCAAAAACAGCAGATTACACTTTCTTCTCAAGTGCGCACGGAACATTCTCCAGGATAGATCACATCTTGGGTCACAAATCAAGCCTCAGTAAATTTAAGAAAATTGAAATCATATCAAGCATCTTTTCTGGCCAACGCTATGAGCTTAGAAATGAATTACAGGGAAAAAAACA
This sequence comes from Tursiops truncatus, assembly GCF_011762595.2. Lineage (NCBI taxonomy): Eukaryota > Metazoa > Chordata > Mammalia > Artiodactyla > Delphinidae > Tursiops > Tursiops truncatus. Next base: position 47,039,766 of record NC_047044.1, on the reverse strand, counting down.
TAGAAAACACAAACACATGGAGGCCGAACAATACATTACTAAATAACCAGTAGATCACTGGAGAAATCAAAGAGGAAATCAAAAAATACCCAGAGACAAATGACAATGAAAACACGATGATCCAAAACCTATGGGATGCAGCAAAAGCAGTTCTAAGAGGGAAGTTTATAGCTATACAAGCGTAGCTCAAGGAACAAGAAAAATCTCAAATAAACAATGTAACCTTACACCTACAGGAACTAGAGAAAGAAGAACAAAGAAAACCCAAAGTCAGTAGGAGGAAAGAAATCATAAAGATGAGAGCAGAAATAAATGACATAAAAGCAAAGAAAACAGTAGCAAAGATCAATAAAACTAAAAGCTGGTTCTTTGAGAAAATAAACAAAATTGATAAACTATTAGCCTGACTCATCAAGAAAAAGAGGTAGAGGACTCAAATCAATACAATCAGAAATGAAAAAGAAGTTACAACAGACACCACAGAAATACAAAGCATCCTAAGAGACTACTACAAGCAACTCTATGCCAATAAAATGGACAACCTGGAAGAAATGGACATATTCTTAGAAAGGTGTAACCTTCCAAGACTGAACCAGGAAGAAATAGAAAACATGAACAGACCAATCACAAGTAATGAAATTGAAACTGTGATTAAAAATCTTCCAACAAACAAAAGTCCAGGACCAGATAGCATCACAGGTGAATTCTATCAAACGTTTAGAGAAGAGCTAACACCCATCCTTCTCAAACTCTTCCAAAAAATTGCAGAGGAAGGAACACTCCCAAACTCATTCTATGAGGCCACCATCACCCTGATACCAAAACCAGACAAAGATACTACAAAAAAAGAAAATTGCAGACCAATATCACTGATGAATATAGATGCAAAAATCCTCAACAAAATACTAGCAAACAGAATCCAACAAAACATTTAAAGGATCATACACCATGATCAAGTGGGATTTATCCCAGGGATGCAAGGATTCTTCAGTATATGCAAATCAATCAATGTGATACAGCATGTTAACAAATTGAAGAATAAAAACCATATGATCATCTCAATAGATGCAGAAAACGCTTTTGACAAAATTCAACACCCATTTATGATAAAAACTCTCCAGAAAGTGGGCATAGAGGGAACCTACCTCAACATAATGAAGGCCATATATGACAAACCCACAGCAAACATCATTCTCAATGGTGAAAAACAAAGCATTTCCTCTAAGATCAGGAACAAGACAAGGATGTCCAATCTCGCCACTGTTATTCAACACAGTTTTGGAAGTCCTAGCCATGGCAATCAGAGAGGAAAAAGAAGTAAAAGAAATACAAATTGCAAAAGAAGAAGTAAAACTGTCACTGTTTGCAGATGACATGATACTATACATAGAGAATCCGAAAAATGCCACCAGAAAACTACTAGAGCTAATCAATGAATTTGGTAAAGTTGCAGGATACAAAATTAATGCACAGAAATCTCTTGCATTCCTATACACTAATGATGAAGAATCTGAAAGAGAAATTAAGGAAACACTCCCATTTACCATTGCAACAAAAAGAATACTACCTAGGAATAAACCTACCTAGGGAGACCAAAGGTCTGTATGCAGAAAATTATAAGACACTGATGAAAGTAATTAAAGATGATACCAACAGATGGAGAGATATACCATGTTCTTGGATTGGAAGAATCAATATTGGGAAAATGACTCTACTACCCAAGCAGTCTACAGATTGAATGCAATCCCTATCAAATTACCAATGGCATGTTTTATGGAACTAGAACAAAAAATCTTAAAATTTGTATGGAGACGCAAAAGACCCCAAATAGCCAAAGCAGAAAGAAGAAACTTGAGGGGAAGAAACGGAGCTGGAGGGGAAGAAACGGAGGGGGAAGAAACGGAGGGGAAGAAACGGAGCTGGAGGAATCAGACTACCTGACTTCAGACTATACTATAAAGCTACAGGAATCAAGACAATATGGTACTGGCACAAAAACAGAAACATAGATGAATGGAACAAGATAGAAAGCCCAGAAATAAACCAACGCACCTATGGTCAACTAATCTATGACAAAGGAGGCAAGGATATACAGTGGAGAAAAGACAGTCTCTTCAATAAGTGGTGCTGGGAAAACTGGACAGCTACATGTAAAAGAATGAAATTAGAACACTCCCTAACACCATACACACACAAAAAAAACTCAAAATGCTTTAGAGACCTAAATGTAAGACCAGACACTCTAAAACTCTTACAGGAAAGCATAGGAAAAACACTCTTTGACATAAATCACAGCAAGATCTTATTTGATCCACCTCCTAGAGTAATGGAAATAAAAACAAAAATAAACAAATGGGACCTAATGAAACTTAAAAGGTTTTGCACAGCAAAGGAAACCATAAACAAGATGAAAAGACAACCCTCAGAATGGGAGAAAATATTTGCAAACGAATTAACAAAGTATTAATCTCCAAAATATATTAACAGTTCATGCAGCTCAATATTAAAAAAACAAACAACCGAATCCAAAAATGGGCACAAGACCTAAATAGACATTTCTCCAAAGAACACATACAGATGGCCAAGAAGCACATGAAAAGCTGCTCAACATCACTAATTATTAGAGAAATGCAAATCAAAACTACAATGAGGTATCACCTCACACCAGTTAGAATGGGCAACATCAGAAAGTCTACAAACAACAAATGCTGGAGAGGGTGTGGAGAAAAGAGAACCCTCTAGCACTGTTGGTGGGAATGTAAATTGATACAGCCACTATGGAGAACAGTGTGGAGGTTCCTTAAAAAACTAAAAATAGAACTACCATACGACCCAGCAATCCCACTACTTGGCATATACCCAGAGGAAACCGTAATTCAAAACAACACATGTGGGCTTCCCTGGTGGCGCAGTGGTTGAGCGTCCACTTGCCGATGCAGGGGACATGGGTTCATGCTCCGGTCCTGGAAGATCCCACATGCTGTGGAGCAGCTAGGCCGGTGAGCCATGGCCGCAGTGCCTGCACGTCTGGAGCCTGTGCTCCACAACGGGAGAGGCCACGACAGTGAGAGGCCCGCGTACCGCACAAAAAAAAAAAAAAAAAGACACATGCACCCCAATGTTCATTGCAGCACTATTTACAATAGCCAGCTCATGGAAGCAACGTAAATGCCCATCAACAGATGAATGGATAAAGAAGATTTTGTACATATATACAATGGAATGTTACTGAGCCATAAAATGGAATGAAATTGGGTCATTTGTTGAGACGTGGATGTATCTCAAGACTGTCATACAGAGTGAAGTAAGTCAGAAAGAGAAAAATATCGTATATTAATTCATATATGTGGAACCTAGAAAAATGGTACAGATGAACCAGTTTGCAGGGCAGAAAAAGAGACACAGATGTAGAGAAACATATGGACACCAAGGGGGGAAAGTGGCGGTGGGATGGGGGTGGTGGTGGGATGTATTGGGCGATTGGGAGTGACATGTGTCCCCTGATGTGTATAAAATTGATGACTAATAAGAACCTGCTGTACAAGAAAATAAAATAAAATTCAAGAATTAAAAAAAAAATTTTAAACTAAAATAAATAAACTGCTCTGACTTTCTGAGCACTCCTTAAGTTTTTTGGTTGGCACCACTCATACAGCTTTTATTACTGTCTCTTTTTTTCTCAATAAAAGAAATTCATTTCATTAAAAAATAAAATAAAATGAGACTCTGTAAAACCCCTAACATAACGCCTACTGTAGTATAGCTATTTAGTAAATGCTAGTGCTCGTGCTTGAGTGAATTTGATTTTTTTTCTGTGTTGTAGAAAGTGAATAAATTAACCAGAAAATTTTCAGAAGTATATTGAAATCTCTTAAAACTCTAGATTGTAATTTATTGCTGTAATTTATATCATTATTCTGTGACTATGGCATGCTAGTTCATACTGTTTTCTCATGACTGACTCTTCTGATTTGATTCTGGGGGTGTCTTGTGGATTAGAAGATACAGAGGGTGGATTCTAAAGACAGTCCACTCTTCGGCAGAGGGACAGTGAGGTTTAAGAGATGTGACTGGATATGGAGAATTAGCCTGCCCTTGGGTAAAATGGGGTTTTAGAGCTGGAAAGGAACCTTGGAGGTAGTTTAGTCTAACCTTTCATTTTATGGCTGTGGAGATAAATATAGAGAAGTGTGTTGTCTAATGTCATAGCTGTAGTGGAGAAGCTAAAATCAATGGCTTCTAAAGGTCCTGATATCCAGACATCATGAAACGTAAGCTACTGCATTTTTACTTTTCTTTTGAAAAGGCTGTATTGATGGTACCATGTACACATTATATTAATTTCTAGAATAGATCTTATAAATTATATATATTTTAATCAAAAATTCAGTCTTTTTAGTTTGTTTAAATAGATTAACTGAACTAACAGTGCTGCCAGAAGTCTCATAAGGAAAACTGTTTTTAAAGAAATAACAAATTCTTGACTTTTTCTTGCTAATTGTAGGTTAAGTCAGCAAACAAAGAAAACATGGTGTTTTGAAGTATGATTAAACTCCTGATGCTGCAGCAGAGGCTAAGACTATTAATGGCCAGATCTAGGTAAGTTGAAGTTTACTTTTAAAAAAGTCATTAAGTGCACCAATTACATTTTTTAAACTAGAGATTTTAATAGTGTTTTCTTGAATGCAGTTTTTTTTTTGCCTCCTTATATGTTGTCACCTCCCACTTCCCAAAAATTAGGACAATTGGCTTTAATTAAACATGACAGTGTTTACTAATTTAAAATACCCAACACACTTGTTGCAATATTGATCTTCCCAAACAGAAGCTACCTTTTGTTCTTGAATGTACCCTTATTACTTTCCTATGTGGCTTTCTTGAGGGAGTATAGTACGTCTTTTTGTGTTTTTGCTGAGTTATAAACTTGACTGGGTAAGATGATGAGATCACATGGTTTCTCATCAAGTGTTTACAGGTACTTGTACATATTATTGGGTGTTACATAACTCAGACACTCTCCAGGTATTAATCTGATTGTCATAAATGCAGACTATCTAGTGTCTTGCCTTTCCCCCTGCCTGGGAATTCATGCTTCAGGAGGAGGAGTCAGAGATGTGGGTGAAAACTTCACATTAAAAATCTCCTTCTGTGCTGGAAGATTGACTACAACTGCCTGTAGTCCCAGCTGTTTCACAGTCTTACTCCTACTAAGCCTATTCTTCAGCCTTACTGAGGCCTCCTTTTCCTTTTTGCCTCCCTCCGTTTCTCCCATTTCATCAGCCCTCTTCTTTCTTGCTTCTTTCCTGACCAGACCTGATGGCCCATTACTTCAAACCCCTATATTGCCAATATCCTTTAATTTCCTTGTCTTTTTACCTTCTGACCCTGGGTCAGTTGAACTGTCTACCCTCTGGACTGCTGAGTACAGCTAGAAAAATAGCATAATCTTACTCTCCAGCTTCTGCTAAGTCTCAGCATAGCCTACTTAATAATCCTGCTACCTTTCTTGGGTAGCTTCTCAGAGAATAATCCTCAAGTCCTTCATTGTGCAAACTTGGCTTCTATTTTACCAAAGAAATTTAGGATGATAGGTGTTACCTATTTCTGCTTCTCTACTGTGTTCCACCCATCCTTATTTTCTGCTCTCTCTCGTCAGAGGACAAGGCACTCCTTCTGTGGGCAGACTTCTTAATCTGGGCCCCGGAACTCATCTTCTCTAGCCTCCCCGCTCCGTCTTGATCCATCCTGTAGCCGTCTATGTCCTTTGTTTTTTTCCTATATTCTTTAACCTTTACTGACATACTGATTACTAACCTGCATAAATCTATGTCACCTTAAAACAATAAGTAACTCAAGCAACATATTTTCTTTTGAAACCATGTCCAACCATACCCTATCACTTTAGGCTTTCCTTTCCAACTGTGTTCTTGAAAGAGCCTTTTCTATTCTTTGGAGGACTACTTCCTTATCTTCTATTTGCTCACTGCTGAATGGCTTCTGCCTCTACCTAACACTCCACTATGGATAGAACCTTCCTTCTTGACACTTTCTTTTCTTAGTTTGTACTATTCTGATTGTTTCTCTTCTCCTTCACTTGTTTTTCTCTACTCCAGTATTTGCGCATTTGTGTTCCCCAGAATTTTAACTGCAGACTGCTCTTTATACTGTCCTTGATCAGGGTCTTCTGTTTTACAGTTTCAAATACCGTGTGTCCCAATATTTTACCTCTTTCCTCAAACCCATTCTGATGTACTTACCTCTCTATTGCAAGTCTTCCTTTGGGAGTTCTCTGGAATCTCAATTTAACATGTCTAAAACTGAACTAACCACCATCACTTCCTCTCGAAGACCTGAGAAAGTTTTTCCTATTTCAAGTAATGGAACCAGCACCCTTCATCTGCCGCCCTGAAAACTGCCTCTTACTTCCTGTATACCTAGCCAGACACTCAGTGCTGCAGACTTGTCTTCCTAAGTATTTTTAAAATTCATTATTTTCATCTTTATTCCTACTATTGCTGCTCTGGTTTTAAGTCTTTGGCATATTCCATTTTTCAGTAGTCTCTCACTGGCTTCCCTTCCTCTGAGCTAAACTTCCACTTAAAATTACCCTGCAGATGGAGGTATCTAAAATGAATTCCTGACCACCTCACTTTCCTGCTTAAAATACTTCATTGGCTTTTCACCTTGTGTAGGATGAAATTCATTCTCTTTGGAGTGGCATACAAGGATTTTGTGTCACATGGTAGGCTTTTCATTAACTATTTTTGTACTGAACTGAAGCATTCAATGTGAATAGAGCCCCCAGGTAGGTTGTACCACCATTCATATATCCCTGACAAAATCGGAGGTGCTGCCTTAACAGGTCGCCTGTGAAGGTGTCAAGTGGAAGAATGCTTTTTCTACTTCTTTTGAGAAATAGTTGAAAAATATTTACTTGAGGCATTATTTTTTCAGGCAAAAGCCACACTGTAGTAACCATTTAGCTCTTTGTATTCAGTGGTGAGGCTGGATAAGTAATTTCAAGAAGACTTTTTGTTTCTATCAATTATCTGTCTGCTTTAAAATTTTTTTTGAAATATTCTTTTGGCCTCCTCATCTTCTAATTTATTAAACATTTACTAATTTTTAAAAATTAAACATTTATTGAATATCTGCTATGTCAAACAGTATGCTTATTGCCTTAGAAAATTCAGAAGACACAGTTCCTATCTTCTTGGAGATCACAGTGAAGTGGGTGGTGAGACAGGTCAACATTACAGTAGAATGTGATAAGTGCCATGATAGAGTCATGTCCATTTGACTACAGGGACATTGGAAGCAGGCTAGCTTCAAGTTAGTTGGAGTCCCAGATCCCTAGGTTGTTGTTCAGGATGCTTTATGGTTTGTCTCATGCTTGTGTTACAGCCTACCCTGCACTCGAGTCGTACTAGATGCCTCACTTTCTCCTGAATACATTGCCACCTTTCATGACTTTTATCGTTGCACCTAATTTTTTATCTTGTCTCAAGTGCCTATTTCTGTTTTTTGCCTAGCACACTGTTTCTGCTCACCTTTTAAAGTACCAGCTCAAATGGTGCTTCCTGCCCTTCCTAACCCAGAAAGTTAGTTGCTTCTTTCTCTGTGCCCACGGAACTCTTCTTATATTCTGATATGAGGTTTATCATAATGCATTATCTGTTGACATCTCTGTCTTTCCCTTTAGATTCATGGCTCTTCAGAGGTACATCCTGTGACTTAGTCATCTTTATACCATGATACTTAACTGGCATATTAAGACACCAAATATGAATCTTGTTTTTCTTTTATGTAACAAGATTTTATTTATCCTTATGTCATCACACATTTTCCCTATATAAATTTATTTGTTTACGTTTTTAATTGAAGTATAGTTGATTTACAATGTTGTGTTAGTTTGTGGTGTACAGCAAAGTGATTCAGTTATATATGTATATATATATAATTTTTCATATTCTTTTCCATTATGTTTTATTACAAGATATTGAATATAGTTCCCTGTGCTAAACAGCAGAACCTTGTTGTTTATCTATGCTATTTATAGTAGTGTGTATCTGCTAATCCCAAACTCCTAATTTATCCCTCCCCTACCCCTTTTCCCCTTTGGTAACCATAAGTTTGATGCTATGTCTGTGAGTCTGTTTCTGTTTTGTAAATAAGTTCATTTATATCATATTTTAGATTTCACATATAAGTGATACCATGTGGTATTTATCTTTCTTTGTCTGACTTACCTCATTTAGTGTGATAATCTCTAGGTCCATCCATGTTGCTGCAAATGCCATTATTTCATTCTTTTTTATGGCTGAGTAGTATTCCATTGTATATGTATATATACCACATCTTCTTTATCCATTCATCTGTCAGTGGACATTTAGGTTGCTTCCATGTCTTGGCTGTTGTAAATAGAGCTGCTATGAACATTGGGGTACATGTATCTTTTCAAATTAGAGTTTTCTCTGGATATATGCCCAGGAGTGGGATTGCTGGATCTTATGGCAATTCTCTTTTTAGTTTTTTAAGGAACTTCCATACTGTTTTCCATAGCGGCTGCGCCAAGTTATGTTCCCAACAGTGTAATAGGGTCCCCTTTTCTCCACACCCTCTTCAGCATTTATTATTTGTAGGCTTTTTAATGATGGCCATTCTCACCAGTGCAAGGACACCACCAAATATGAGTCTTAATTTAACTTTACTATTTTACTTATCACTTCTTTTGGTTTATACACTAGTATCCTTTTTTATCTGCTTGATCCTTACACCTGCCAGCATTCTTTATCTTCCTTTAGTGCAGTTCGTTCAGCTCACAAGAGACTTAGAGCACCTCCTGTGTGCTAGGTATTGTGTTAGGCACAGGGAATGCAAGAATGAATAAAGTCCATCCCTGCTGGGAAGGAGCTCAAAGTGGAGGGAAGTAGATAGATAGGTAAACAGTCTATCACAGTTTTTACTGAGTAAACAGTGTGAAAGATGCTGTGATACTGGGAAGCTCAGGGTGCTTTGGGGGTACACAAGGAATATAACTTGCCCAGTTGGTGGGAGTCAGAGAAGGCTTCCTGAAGGCACTGTACTCTGAAGTTGAATCTTGAGAAAGGAGCAGCATGGAAGGGTGTGAGAGAACAAGATGCTCTGGGGAAACTGTTTAGTATGCCTGGGTAGGACTCAAAGCAGAGAGGAGGGAAGAGGTTAGACTGTCTTTGTAGACAGAGATCAAATTGTGAAGGACCATGTGTCATACTGATGAGCTTTGCATTTTTTCCTGAAGGTAGTGAAGATCTGCTGAAGAATTTTAGGCAAATTTTAATCAGATTTATGTTTTTAATGTTTAATAGCTTCTTATGCTTCCTTCTTTCCCCCTTTTTTCAAATACTGTCACATCCATTCTCATTCTTTCTCTTGTTTGTAAGTGAAGTTTTGAATTTTTCCTTTGTTCACTTGCAGTATTCTTCAACACTTAATGTCACTGTAACCACTTATCTCTAACCTTCTGTGGGAAGGGATTAGATAGACACACTCTTTCAGTTTTGCCAGTATTCTCTGTGTTAAGTTACAGCTTGAATTTTGAGTTGTCTTTCTCTCTTAATGAACTATTCCAGATTTGTTTTTGTGTCTTATTAACCAATTTTGTCTGTTGGGATATGTAAAGAATACTACAATGCATGGTATGAATCAAAATACTTGCCAAGCCAGAAGTCTAGCATCCTTTTGGAAATTTATTAATAAAGAGGGACTGAAATTCCTAATAAGCCATAAACGGTTAATTCCATGAATGACTTTATTTTAATAGTGTTATGTGTGAGAACTTAAATTGGTTTCTTTTAGATAATTTTAAAATAGGCAGACCTTTGCAAATTAAATTTGAGATTTCTGTGAAGTCTCCCTCACAGAATTCTTCTTCTTGTTGCTGAGTAAAATTCTCCAGCTAGTTGTGTGAAATCTAGCTCTAGCCATTTATTTCCTTAGGCTTAGTTTTCCTCATCAAAATAACACAGGGCTTATGTTTGATGATTTCTAGAGTCTTTTTCTGTTTTTTGACTTTTGTATCTTACATCTAATAATTTTTTGCAAATTATCTTTCATGTAGTGCTCACATGGTCTTCTGAAGAAGCCATGGGTAGCTGTTGTAGCTGTCCAGATAAAGACACTGTCCCAGATAACCATCGGAACAAGTTTAAGGTCAGTAAAAACTGGTTGAGATGTAGCTCTCACTGCCTACCTGGATGCTCTTCTTTTACTTCACTTAATTAACATGTCTTATTATTTCCTCACTTTTGTATTCAGATCCTTTTATTTTCCTTTTTTGTCCATTCTGCCTTTTCTTGTTTTAACAAATGATGACAACATTTCTTACTGACAGTGTGAAATCCTCTTTTCCTTTTCCTTTGGTCTTCCATATCCAGTTAGAGCCACACAATTCTGATAATACTGTCTTTTTTTTTTTAACTTGGAAGACATTTACGTTTATTTTTACCTTTCGACATCACCAATCATGGATATGAGTGCCTAAATCTTGTATCTCCATCAGGAAAACATAGCACTAATGAGTGACTGTTATATCCTCTGAAGAACTCAATCTTTGGTCACAGTGATAAGAGCCCCTGGATTTGGTCCCATCAGCCCTCTTTGAAATGACCTACTGATAATATTGTCTTTAAAATGCCACTTTGTAGGTGCCTCTTCAGTCCTGTCACCAGCTCCCAGTCATTGTTTAATGCTTGGACAATTTCATAACTGAACTCTATCTTCAGTCACCTCTGTGATGCATCCTGCAGTTGACATCAAATTAATCTTCCTCCTTCATCATTCTAAAACTTCAGTGGTATTCTGTTACTTAGATGCTAAGTGCTCTATTCCTTACTCATCCACAGTCATTAATCTCTCATATTGTGACCTCATTCTGCTGTAAATCATAGCCACTGGATCACACAAACCTAGGTATAAGTCACAGCCCTCTTGCTTCATAGCTTTGTTACCTTTGGCAGGTTACATTATCACTAAGTCTTTGTTGATTTGTGTGCAGTGGAGAAAATACTGTTACCTGCAGTTTAGGATCAGTATTAAATGACAAAAACACAAGTAAAGCACTTTGCCCAACCCAGGGGTATAGTGAATTCTCCCTAAGTGTTATCTGTTCTTTATAGTCTCTGGCCATTTTCTGAAACTGAGCAGTGCAAAGCCTTCCCTTACATGAACTCAATGCCAGTCCTGTCCTGATCTCTCTGAAACATACCTTCTTTGTCTCTGCTGTAGCACTGCATCTTCAGGATGTGCCCTCTAACTCCTGACCCACCAGTTCTCCCTCTTAACTTTATTTCCTGTCTAAATTTAATTATACCCAAGGCCCAGCTAAAGTCTCTCCTCTTTTTATGTGAAGGCTTCTCCAACAACCCTCCGCCACAGTTCCTGCATTTCGCAGCCTCTGTTGCACTCATTTGTTAGTTAAGCATTTACAGTTTTGTGGTGTTTTTCGTGTTTGTGTATCTTATCTCCTCAGTGGGAATGTGAGTTCTTTGTGGATATGAACTGGGTATTACACTGCTACATAATCCATGCCCTAAACACACAATTGGTTGTTGAATGAACTAACAAAGGAACCAATAACTGAACCAATAAGCAATAGTACATTTTCCTGACAAATTAGTGAAATATGTGCATAACTGTCAAGTGGGAGCATTAAGTTAGCACTAATTAAACTTTATTTTTTAGGTCATTAATGTGGATGATGATGGGAATGAGTTAGGTTCTGGCATAATGGAACTTACAGACACGGAACTGATTTTATACACTCGCAAACGTGACTCGGTAAAATGGCACTACCTCTGCCTCCGACGCTATGGCTATGATTCGAATCTCTTTTCTTTTGAAAGTGGTCGAAGGTGTCAAACTGGACAAGGTAGGTAGAGCCTTTATTTTTTTTTTTCTCCAAACATTATCATATTTGAAATAGCATTCTATAATTCAGTTATTCTATATGTAATGTTTAATATTTTACTTTTATCCAGAATAAAAAAATTCTCAAATAAGTGGATTATTTAAAAAAGAGACATCGGGCTTCCCTGGTGGCACAATGGTTGAGAGTCCGCCTGCCGATATAGGGGACACAGGTTCGTGCCCCAGTCCGGGAAGATCCCACATGCCGCGGAGCGGCTGGGCCCATGAGCCATGGCCGCTGAGCCTGTGCGTCCGGAGCCTGTGCTCCGCAACGGGAGAGGCCACAGCAGTGAGAGGCCCGCGTACTGCAAAAAAAAAAAAAAAGAAAAAAAAAGAGACATAGTACACTATGTATTCATTTATCAAGCATTTATTAAGCATGTTTTCTATGTCCAGAATTTTGGCTTATATTAAATTTAAGATTTGCAGTAAGTAAATGATTAGTCCCAGTAAATTGCCTCTATGTCTTTACTGTTGTAACTCTGGGAAAAGAACCTAAACTTTGGAGTCAAACAGAACGTACTTTTATTTTTTGCTACCTACTTCTTGAAAGTCCTTGGGCAAGTTGCATGACCTCTGACGCATCAAATTTCTTCTGTATCAGAGGGCAACGGTAATCCAATTATTAAACAAGGTAATGATTGTAAACCACAGAGCAAGGGCCTGTCAAGTGATAAGGAATTCCCTTGGTAATGGTAAGTTGGGCTCCCCCTGCTGTTAAAAAGCAGACTAGAGTAAGTTTGCAAATCTTGTTTTTGTCTTCCTTATTTTGAGCCATCACCCATGGACAAATGAAAATTATTCTGTGAACTTTTGGGTTTATGTTTTGAAACAGGGAATATAATTAATTTATCAGACATTTATATTAAAGCCTTTTCTTGCTATTGGTGCATGGAATGCTTACTTTACAAGTTTGTTCTTCGTGTTCTTGTGTCTTTTTTAAAGATGCAGTGACCATTTTTTTCTTCTGGTTTGTATTTGTAGGAATCTTTGCCTTTAAGTGTGCTCGTGCAGAAGAATTATTTAATATGTTGCAAGAGATTATGCAGAATAATAGTATAAATGTAGTGGAGGAGCCAGTTGTTGAAAGGAATAATCATCAGACAGAATTGGAAGTCCCCAGAACACCTCGAACACCTACAAGTAAGTGTCCATTTTCCTTCTTCTATTATAAACTATAGATTATGGTTTTTTAATCTATAAATTGTTAGGAATTACCATTGGCTAACGTAAGTATAGTGGTTGTGAGTTTTAAAAAACTTAGCTATAATTATAAACATTTTAAATATTTTAAATATGAAAACATTAAATGTTTCATATTATTTAAAATGTGAGTGGAAAGTTAGAGTGGAGGTGGTATGCTGTTTTGCTCTGGTTTCTCATATGTCTTGCCAGAAACACCTTCCTTAAACCTCTCAGTGCTGATTGTATTCTCATTCATTTTTATTCTCTGTGCCCTACCCCTGTATCCTTTCTTAAACCAATAAACAAACAAAAACTCAGCTCCAGGGTTTGCTGCTCAGAACTTACCTAATGGATATCCCCGATACCCCTCATTTGGAGACGCTTCATCCCATCCTTCAAGCAGACATCCTTCTGTGGGAAGTGCACGCCTGCCTTCAGTAGGTGAAGAGTCTACACATCCCTTGCTTGTGGCTGAGGAACAAGTAAGCATGTCCTACTGTCTAACATATTGTGTGGGGTTAGAGTGTTATTGTGCCAACACTTGAAGGTTTTAGTTTGAATTTTAGCTGTCGCTATTTGTTTATGACTTGTAGTGAAGACTCAGAGGAAATAGCATGTATTTTCTGTCATATACCCAAATATATATAGGTGTTGAGGGAAACTTAGCATTACAGTAAGTTTGTGGGTTCACAGGAGAGGTGCATCTATAGATAAAGACGGACATAACCAATGGCCAATTCAGTTACAGTAACCTCCAATGAAAGCTTTTTATGTTACAGTTTTTATAGTTAGTGGACTACTAGCAATAAGGCAGATTTTGTTGTGTTTTAACAGAGCAATTTAATATTCCTGACTATTATATTTTCATTTTAGGAATGAAGTTAGCTGGTTAACATTGTCTATGTATTACTTAGTTATACTTATCTTTTGTCAACAATATGGTTGTTTATCATGAAGAAATTTTTACTGTTTTGAAATCCATTTGGTTGTGTTCTTTACTTGTTAAATGAGTTCTTATTTACTATAATTAAATTTCCCTTAGTTTTGAATTTTATTTTTGAGGTTTTCAAATGTTATGTATAGACTTCTGAACTTTTTTTATATTGTCCCCCCCGCAAAATACCACAAACTTTTCTAAGTAGCATTAATTTCCTGGTATCTATTTTATATCTATGCATTTTACAGAACTCTTATTGAATCTAGTAGGGTCTGTTTCTTTGTATAGTCAGATCATCTATAAATTATGATAAATTTCTCTCTTCCTTTTTAATACTTGTTATTTCCTATTTCTAAATCAGGTTTTAATGCATTGATGAGAATTTTAAAACAACATCAAAGTAATAATCCCCATTTGTTCCTGAGTTTTTATTTTTTCTACAGAATGCTTATCATGTTTCACCATCACATGTATTTTGTTTTGTTTTGTTTTGTTTTTGTGGTACACGGGCCTCTCACTGTTGTGGTCTCTCCCGTTGCGGAGCACAGGCTCCGGACGTGCAGGCTCAGCGGCCATGGCTCATGGGCCCAGCCGCTCCGCAGCATGTGGGATCTTCCCGGACCGGGGCACGAACCCCTGTCCCCTGCATCGGCAGGCGGACTCTCAACCACTGTGCCACCAGGGAAGCCCCATCACATGTATTTTAAAGCAGTTATTCTTTTATCAAGCTAGGAAGACATTTCTACATTTCTCCCACCTCCTCCCAACCTTTTTGTTGGTTAAAAAAACAGGTACAAAAGCTTTGAAGTAAGAATATACTTAGAAAGTTAATAAAATTAATAGATATAGTCAGGCAAATTTTTTTTCTTTTTAAAGCAAGTTTACTGATTCACTTTCTTCTTTTGTTTTAGGTACATACCTATGTCAACACTACAGGTGTACAAGAAGAACGGAAAAACCGTGCAAGTGTGCATGTCCCATTGGAGGCGAGGGTTTCTAATGCTGAAAGCAACACACCAAAAGAAGAACCAAGTAATATTGAGGACAGGGACCCTCAGATTCTTCTTGAACCTGAAGGAGTCAAGTTTGTCTTAGGACCAACCCCAGTTCAAAAGCAATTAATGGAAAAAGAGAAACTGGAACAACTTGGAAGAGATCAAGTCAGTGGAAGTGGTGCGAATAACACGGAATGGGACACTGGCTATGACAGTGATGAACGAAGAGACGCGCCCTCTGTTAACAAACTGGTGTATGAAAATCTAAATGGGCTATCTCTCCCCAGTGCGTCAGGGCTCAGGAGAGGTCGTCTGCCGTCCACCAGTACCTCAGATACCCAGAATATCAACAACTCAGCTCAGAGAAGAACTGCATTGTTAAACTACGAAAATCTACCATCTTTGCCTCCTGTTTGGGAAGCCCGCAAGCTAAGTAGGGATGAAGATGACAATTTAGGACCAAAGACCCCATCTCTAAATGGCTACCATAATAATCTTGATCCAATGCATAACTATGTAAATACAGAGAATGTAACAGTGCCGGCAAGTGCTCACAAAATAGAATATTCAAGGCGTCGGGACTGTACACCGACAGTCTTTAACTTTGATATCAGACGCCCAAGTTTAGAACACAGGCAGCTCAATTACATACAGGTTGACTTGGAAGGTGGCAGTGACTCTGACAACCCTCAGACTCCAAAAACGCCTACCACTCCCCTTCCACAGACCCCTACCAGACGCACAGAGCTGTATGCTGTGATAGACATCGAGAGAACTGCTGCTATGTCAAATCTGCAGAAAGCACTGCCACGAGACGATGGTACATCTAGGAAAACTAGACACAATAGTACTGATCTGCCCATGTGAGCCCAGAAACCATTACATTGTTTGCACCTTTGTGAAGTTTTAAAAAATGAAGATGCAAGTGCTTCATTTTTATTTCTAAACACTAACTCCTTTTATAGACTGATAAAAAATTTTTTTCTGACTATTTCATGTGCTTCTTTAAAGGGAAATTAAAATGTAGAGCAGGTACTCATAAAAGAACACTAATTTCATTCTATACTACTCATTACTGTACAGCAGCATTCCCATTTTCACAGTGCCTATTTAAAATGAGAATTGAAGTGAGTGACATGCTGGTCAATTTTTATTAAGATTCTGGACTCATGCATATCATTCACGTCTAAGTCATGGTTGGCATTTAAAGCATATTATAAAGCCTCTTGATAATGTGCATTGCTAACAGATAACTCTAGGCTTTGAAAGTACTATTTGTAGATTTACTATTCATGGTATGTGACCTCCAGCATGTAACATGAGGAATCCTTTATTTCATTAATTGTAGGCTTTTTGACTTGAGCCAGGACATATGTATGGAAATAGAAGTACCACACCTCCTATGTACCAGTCAGTTCCTTAGCCTTCAGCGTTTCTAGAAAGAGCCCTACGTTCGTGAACATGGTTTGCTGTTGGTGTGTTGAAAGGCAGGAAAGAGACGAGGTTTTCTCTTTACTCATCTCATGGTGTCATTTGAAAGGCATGCCCAGATATCTTAGTCAGAATTACACATAGGCTCAAGAATCAGTCTCAGGTCACTTTATCCAAAAACATTTGAAAATCTGAACCATGATCTCTTGAAAGTTTCTCTCCTACAGATTATTAACAGTAACATTGTTTTCTGGAGGCATTTGTGCCATTAGATTGCCATTTACCTTCAAGTTTTTCCTTTGGTGTTTGGGATGTCTAATTTTGTTGCTTCATGTCTTTTTCAATTTAGGATGTCTGAGTTTGTATATAGTTTTGAAATTGGATTATGTGTTCATTTTTGTTTAGTTTGCATTTTTGTCAAATTGTGGTTTTGAAGGTTCATTTGGAACTTACTGTTATTCTATAACAGGGTTGCCCTTGTCCAGTATTTATTTATATGCCGTTTACTTTTCAAGTTGATAAAAGCATTCTCACAATTTTAAATTTCACTTGTGTTCATAGGTGATCTCTTAAGCAGCTGAGAAGAAAAAAAAAAGGAAGCTACTTTTAACATGCAAATTTCCCTAAAGGTACTGTGTTGTCTCTGTGGGCACTCTCCCAGCACTTTAGCAGTGATCCCCTCAGTCACAGGGCTGCAGCTGTACTTTGCCCACTGTCGTGCTCCTCAGCTCTGCTGTCCTTTCACTCATAGCTGGATCTTGGGTTATCCCTTGATTTTAATAGAATGTTAAAATTGTTGCCAGCATAGCAGGTACAGTGGAAGTCTTATAGCAATGACATTGTGTCATAATTTAGGATTGAAAATGAATTGAAGTTTATATAAACTGATGAGAGTCCATATGTCTAGCTCTTGGAAAATCAAGAAGTTTCCAGTTTCCCAAATCCTAGAGAAGATAAGAGCAGGTAGAGTGGAAAGAAGGTTAGATATCCTTGCAAAATACGTCGCTGTCTCCTCTAAATATGAGGAAATTTGAGATTTTGGTCTGGATCTACCAGATGTAACTAAGGTTAATTTAGCATGAAAAATTTCAGTCATATAGCATCCAATCTGTTCCATAAATGACCTAATTATAGGACAGTGAATGGATTAGCAAAATAATAGGGTGGGACCATTATAAAGAAAATAAATTATTAAAGATGTCTTTATCATTTTTAGTGCCACTGGTTTATGTGCATAGCAGAATCTTCTTTCTTTTCTGTGAATTTGGTGCTTACCAAAGTGTTCACTGTTCTCTAAAAAGAGAGCAGTGGTATAGGTATGCAGTTTCCATTTTAATGTATTGTTCCATTTATGCTTTATTCTGAGTAGATTGCTAATTGTGCCAAATTTATGTGATGATTTTTGTAATGTGGAATAAGAGTTATGATGGAACCAGTGCACATGGTTTTCTCCGAAACAAGCAGTCAAGACAGAACGTTAACCTCCAAACAAAAGGGCTGACCTATTTACTCATTTTGGAGGTTGGATACTTTCTTTTCTTACTTTTCCTCAGCCTTTTCATTTTTCCTTCCAGATTCTGATTAGTTTTTATATTTTTTTAAGCAACTATAATATAACCATTGCAATTTATTCTTTCAATACTGTGTGCTTTAAAAATGAAAATGGGACCAATTTGTCTGCTAAGAATTTGAGTTTTAGGTACTACGAGTATTAGGGAAGATGTATACAACTGGTATTAATTTCTAAATGTCTCTGGAAATCACCTGTGTTCCTATTTAATTAAAAATAACATAGAACACTATTTGTCCTCTGCAGTAGTCTAGTAATGGGCATTAAGCTCTGTCCTGGAAGAATTGTACCAATTACTGGGTGCATTTTAGAATGAGATATTTTATTGGGATATAATTGTGGCCATATGTTTCAGATTTTCTGAGACAGACCTAATTTTAGATATTCTGTTCTGTTGATAGATCATGTGATCCCACTTTTTGGTTTTGGAAATATAGTCATTGATCATATGCTTTTCCCCTAATAGAATCCTGTTTTATCCATATAGATCGTAACAGCTTTTATCCCAGACCAGGGCTGGAAACTGATATGGGTATTACATGTGTTTTTTCTTAGTGTGTTTTATTTCCCAGGTTCATCTTCCTTTCAAAATGAAAATATGGTGCCTTCCCTCCCTCCAGGAAGATTGGCAAATAGTTCCTTTTATTTACTGCTGCTGTGGAGTGATGAGATATGCACTTTACTTTTGAAGACTCAGCAAAAAGCTTTTCACTTCTCAGTATATCCAGAATAGATCACATTTTGGACTTCAGAAAATTTGCCAAGCAGTCTTTGTTTTTACAGATATTAATGTTGACCCCACAGTTCAGTGTTGTGAGTCAAGCTAGTGTTTGTGTATCCCTCCCCCACCAAAAAAAATCCGTGGCGCAAAGTATAAAAATGTACCTCAATAATGTTCTATTAAAAATGGGACAGGGGCCTTATGTTTTCATAATTTCCCAATAATGTGCCACCATATTTTTGCCTCAAGGTAAAGGTCTTAACAAGCTAAAAAATACATCCCATTTCCCCTTGTGCTGTTCCTAACCCATAATGTCCAAGTGTTTTGTGCAATGTGTAGTGTGTGTGTGTATAAATATATATATGTATATTTGTATATACATATATATATATCTATCTATATATATATATATCCTTGAAATAGACATACCATCAGAGACAACATTCAGAAGTAACTGATGTATTGGCATCTGTTTCTAATCTCTGATATGTGAGGTATATGGTACTAAATTACCTTTTCCCTGATGTTTGCCAAATTTGAATAAAGGCATTGGTACAAAATCACAGAATGTATAGGAAATGTTTTTGGCTTGAAAAATTAACAAATATTTTATGACATACCACAATATACTCTGCCCAAACCAGCACCCTATTTTTCCTGTTCTTTACGTCCCTTTTCCCCATCCCTACATCCTCTTTTTTTTCTTTTTTGGTGTAACACAATTCTTTTGTAGCATCATTACAATTGCAGTTCTATGACAATTGGACAATAGCAGCATGGAAACGGACTGGCATTAATAGTACAGTAGTCACCAGTGTGCCACATTTGCATTGGTAAATGCAAAATACACATTTTATAAAGGACAAATTTTGTGTTATGTTTTTATTTTCATTACATTGTATAATATTGTAAGATTATGTATGTCCTAATTTGCATTATAAATGTTTTTTTCCTACGTAAAGGCATAAATATAGCAACTTTGTATAAAGGTAGCTTATTAGATTTTTAATTTTGTCTTTTATAAAAAATTGTCTAACAGTGGGACTAAAAAATTGTCTAACATTGCCAAATTGTAAATGAAATATGAATTTTATCCCCTATAGTTAATTTCGTTTATAAGCATTCCATATTTCTCTAATAAAAGACATAAGTGATACAGTACTATGCATAAATTGTATTTTAATGCTGTTTCATATCAGCATTTTAAATTTTGGTTTGCATTTTTAATATTGGCAAAATTTACCACTGTTGATTAAACCTTGTTGTATATGTAACAACATCTTTTGCCCTCTAGCCCTCCCCACCCTTGTTCTCTATTTCTCCCTGTCAGTGCCAACTTCATACATTTTGTAGCATGGCAATAAAATATAACTTTTACACTGAGGCCAAGTGTGGCTTTTTGGAGGATGTGGACATGGGAGGATTACCCTCTAGTTGTTCTTTGCATATGACTTTTTGCCATATAAGCCATGTTTCCAGGCATGAGGAAGTTATCTCGTATATGATGTGAATGTACTTTTAAGGACAAGTGTGAATGTGCTTTTAAGCTTAATTTTTGTCCTAACAAATAAGAACTAATTTTTTATTTTTGGAAAAGTCAGAGTTCTTGAAGTACAATCAAACCTTTATTAACTGGAGTACTTAAAGAATAAGCTAATAATTGAATTTAGTTCAACAACGGCTAAGCAACACTTTTTAAAAATCCTTATTTATTGTAGAGTATTAATATACCATCCTAAAAATTATATATAAAATATGGTTTAATTTTAGATGATTTAGCTTCTTGCAATGACTTACTGTTGTCATTCTGGCATAAATCCCCATGACGAGGTACTGGTTGATACTGGAAGCTGAGCTGACTATACACTAACCTTAAGCATTAGCGAAAAACTGCTTTGTTGAATAAAATCTGATCGGAGTTCTTATGGTTACTTCCCCCCTTATTGCCTAAAGTAGATTGCAATAAAACCCCAATAAAAGTTTGGTTGGATGCCTATTTAAAGTTTCACTGTATTTATACCTCACACATTTCTTGAAACTTTATAAGAGGTTTTATTCCTTAGTCTCATATCACTGCCTCCATTTTCAAAGTTCAAAGTGAAATGAAATTTTACGTATTTGACAGACTCTCACAGTTTTTATCTTCTTGGTCATTTAAACTAGTAGTACTCAGGGCTGGGACTCCAGACCTGTTTTTCGTCACTGAGTGGCACTGCAAAGCCTATTTCGGTATAGCTCAAGATGGAGATTATTTAAACAGTAAAGGGAATAGACAAGTCCACAAATGATTGGGTGCTTACTGTGTACCAGACACCATGGAACACAGAAATTGGTTAAGATGTGACAGAGACCACATCTTGCAAAACTTAGGTGTGTGTTCTCAGAAATTAAAACCTTTTTTTGGATTATTTCTGTATTTTTCCTTTGAGCTCCGTTGAAGACAGTAACTGTTCACATATTCTTATTTAATGAATGAGCACAAACTAGGTCCTGTGCTAGTAATAAAGATAGTAATTCTTGTTCTCAAAAGAATTTGTAGTTTAGAACAGCCCTTCTAACTGAGGGCAGTGCCCTTCCTCCCCCCAGAGGACTAAGCCCTAAGATATAAATTAGGTATAAGGAATTACCATCTCTGTGATACCTCTAGAATAGTAGTAGCTATATACTTAGGAGAATTGAAAAAAATTATTCCAATGCTGAATATGTGATGTGATAAAGGCACATACAAAGGAAGGGCATCTAACTCAGCCTGAGAATGGAGATTTTCGAGAAGGGCTTACAGGAGGTAATCCCTGAGGTGTTTGATGAGGGCAGGAGGGGAGAGGATATCTTAGGGAGAAGAAATACCATGTGCAAAGGCACAGAGGTGTAGAAAGATCACGATGTTCAGTGGTGGCCAAGGTTCCATATGCCTGGAGCATAGGATGCAAAGGCAGTCTGGGGGGATAGAGAACGGAGAAATGAGAGACATCACATAGGTATAGAATGCGAAGGAGTTTCTGTTTTACTCAAAATGAGGTGAGACAATTTGAAGGGTTTAAACATTGGAGAAATAACATTTTATAAAGATGACTGAAATCAATATGGAGGATAAAATAGAGGACATGGCATTTTAATAAGGCAGGGAGACTAAAATGGAAGCAAAACTGGATAAATGCTTTTTCAAAGGCATTGTTAAAGGAGTGTTTAGGTTATCTGTTGCTGTGCAACAAGCCACCTAAAAACTTGGTGTCTTAAAACAAATCATTTTGTTATTTCTCACATTGCTATAGATCACAGTAGGCAGGCTTATGGAACCCACCCCAAATTACAAAACTAATATATGGAAGAGTTGAAATCCAAACCCGCGCAGTCTGGTTCCTGAAGCTGTTTAGCCTCTGGCATACAAGAGTGACACCAAATGACACAGGAAAGGAGGAAAAGTCCAAAACACACGCAATAGAGAAAGGACAGATTGCTGGGAGCTCCCTCATAGGGGGCTCCTCCTGGCTGTCTCTGGCCTCTGCTCCACAGGTGGCAGAGCCTGCCTCCCAGTTCCCATCCAAGAGCCCCTGGCTATGCTTCTCCCCACCGCCACTCCAAAGACCAGCAGGGAGGGGGCGCTGGCTTCTCCATCACCCATAGTCTCAGACTTGCCTGCCAGAGGACATATTTCCACATGTGATTTTGCCTACAATAAAAACATATGTTTTCAATATTGTGCAGGTATCTTAGCGCCTTGTTATTGTGACTTCTCATTACACTGCGATTTGAGATCTGCCGGTTGAGGTACATTTCCTGAAAAAAGAGCAAGTTTTCCCACAAAGAACACAAAACTCTTGGTAGATTTATAATAATTTGTCCAATCTGAACACCCCTTTTCATGATAGACCCTGCAAATAGTGTAAACTGGGGTCAGCAAACTTTGTCCGTAAAGGATCAGATAGTAAATATTTTAGGCTTTATGGGCTATAGAGTCTGTCACAACTACTCAACTCTTCCATTGTATAACTCTGTATTGTATTGCCCAGTATAAAAACGAGATTGCTTGTGTTACAACCAAGCTTCATGGATGTCAAAATATAAATTTCATATAATTTTAATGTATCACAAAAGTTTTTATGTTTTCAATCACTTAAAAATATAAAAATCACTCTTAACTCTCCGGCCATACAAAATCAGGTGGCAGGTTGGATTTGGCGCCTCATGGTTTGTCAATCCCTGGTGTAAACTAACCCTCTTAGCATATATCTGAAGGGTAGAACAATTAAAAATTGAAAATATCAGGACTTCCCTGGTGGTCCAGTGGCTAGGACTCTGCCCTCCCAATGCAGGGGGCCCAGGTTTGATCCCTGGTCAGGGAACTAGATCCCACATGCCGCAACTAAGAGTTCGCATGCTCCAACTAAAGATCCCACATGTGGCAACGAAGATCCCGCATGCTGCAACTAAGACCAGGCGCAGACAAATAAATATATTTTTTTTAAATTGAAAACACCCACCAATGTTAACAATTGCCACAATCCAAGAGCTTGCTAAGAGATCAGTTACTCAAAGGGAGAAAAAGGTATCAGATGCAAAGCTAAACATTTTTTTTAAGTACAAAAATTTTGCTTTAAATGTCCTAGGGGTCAACTTAGAGAAAGTAGAAACTGTTCTTAACAAACGGAAATATTTGGGATTGATTTTGCTCTTTACAAAGACATTATGTAAGAGGATATTAGTCATCTCTACAACTGTGTGTTGGGGGGAGGGGAGAATGAGTGAAATGCAAAACCTCCTGAAAGTGAGCAAGCCGGACAAAGTAAAAGTCTCCATCAGAGCTCACAAAGACCTTGTCCTGGACAGCCCAATTGAGAACAGCGTTTTACAATCCAGTAAAAGAAATATGTCTTCCTCCATCTTAATAAATAATGTTTAAAATTAAAATAGCAATAAAATATTATTTAGGAATATAATGGTAAATGTTTAAAAAGCTCAAAAAGTTGAGAGTGGTTGCTTCTGAGGAGAGGAATTAATGTGGTTGGTGAATTATGTTTTCCATTATTAGTGTTATTGAGCCCAAGCTCGCGCTGCTTGCTGCACAACAGGCCAATAAATCTGGGGGAGAGTTGTTGGGGCAGGAAATAATGACTTTAATCGCAAAGCTAGCGGACCTTGAAAGGGGTGGGCGTGGGGGGGGGGTCCCCCTGCGACGTCAACCAATGGCTGAGCGGGACTGCTACCAGTGGCTCTCTAACAGCCACGTGCCTGCCCCACCTCTATTACATTAGTATACAACACTTTAAACTCTGTACATGTAGTACTTTAAAGCAACCTTTTTTAAAGGTTAAATATAAGAAAAAAATTAAACGTGCGAGAAAGAACTCCGTTGCTATGGCAACACCCACAGCGCAGCGTCCCTCCCACCTTGGTGAGTTCTACTCCAAACCTCCGGGCCTCATGCAAAATCTCCAACCCTTCCCTTCCTGGTCCCCAGCGGGTGCCTCCAAAGGGAGCGGAGCTCCAGCCGAGGCCCCGCCCCTCCAGCGGGACGCGCAGCTTTCCCGAACCGCTGGGCTCCCCTCAAACGCTGTGCCCTCCCTTCCCCCAAGGGCGGTGCCAGGGCGAGCGGCGCGCCGGCCGGGGCTCCGCCCCCTGCGGCAGAGCGTGTGGCGTCACTTCCGGTCTCTCTTACTTCCGGCCTCTCTTTCCTTCGGCCTGGGGCGCGAGCTGGTGAGGAGTTGTCGTGTGTGCTGAACTCCTCGGAACCATGGTGAGTCTGGCCCTGTAGGCCCTTGCCCAGGGCCCGCCGTCCTCGGCCGTACTCGGCCGTCCCCCGCCGTCTGCTGCCTTATCTGTATCCCAGCGCCGCGGGCTCCCTGTGTCTGTCCCCGGGCCCGCCGCACGTGGCGCAGGCCGCGGCGTGTGGCCTGCGCCGGGCCCACAGGGGAGGCATGGGCCTGAAGGCCAGCACCTTGTTGTGACTCGGCCTCTCCACAGCCCCAGAACCTCGAGGCTCGGAGCTCACCCCAAGCGAAGAAATTTCTAGTGCACCGGGCGGGTCGGCGAGACGGGCTTCCCCCTCCCTCTCGGGGCGGGGCCTGGAGCGGCCAGAGGGCGAAGATGGCAGCGAGGCCGCAGCGTCCCCTCGTCCTCCTGGCGGTCGTTGTCGCGCGAGTGGCCTACCACCCCTGCCTGCCTTATCCTTAGTTTAAAATCATCTTTGCCATCTTTGGTCTTGCCATACTTACAGTCGATCTCTTTGGGGTAGAATTTTTATTCCTGAAGCGCTTAGAGATCCAAAATGCAATGTCACCTAAGTGCCTCCTTCCGCTTTAAATAAATGACTGCTCCGATGATGGAGAGCTTCATTTGTTTAAAAAAGTACCCTGTGCTGTAAATTAATTTTCTCTTAGGTATCTACTTGTAAGTCTAGTGGAAGGCATCTAAGTATATGTGTTAAAGAATACTGGTATTCAAACTGAGTCTTGGTTTTCTTTTTTAGGCGTCCCTTTCCCTTGCACCTGTTAATATCTTCAAGGCTGGAGCTGATGAAGAGAGAGCAGAGACAGCTCGTCTGGTAAGACTTTATCTCATTCTTATAAAGTTACAGTAGTTTTTTGGGTTTTTTAAAAATTTTAAGACTGTGAAGTTGATTTTGACCATCTCTGATGTTTATTCCAGTCTTCTTTTGTTGGTGCCATTGCTATTGGAGACTTGGTAAAGAGCACGTTGGGACCCAAGGGCATGGTAAGAAAAACAGGCAATTTAAATTTTTTAATGTTGTTTTAGAGCCGTTAGAGATATAAAAACTTCTTTTGGATGCTTTGTTGTCTTTAAAACTTAACTGTTAATTGTAAAAGTTAAGATATGGATATATATTCCTTACTGGAAATCAGAACAGAACCCATATGGCTAAAGTCCCCTTCGATCACTATCCCCAGTGCCACTCACCTCCCCAGTGACAAACACTGTTACCATTTGGATATAAATCTAACCAATGTCTTTATTTTTATGTAGATGTACAGGTATTTTATGTATTATAAGATACTATTTTATGTATTCTCCCTGTAATAGATAACATTGTTTTGTTACGTGATAGATATTATTTGTATGTACTTTTGCTGTAGCTTGGCTTTTTTAATTCCTTTCAGTATAAATAGATATACTGCCTCCTCTCACTGTCAAATAGTATTCTGTATCTTGCTTCTTTTATAGTTTGTATTTATTACTGTATTGTGAGGGACCCTTAGTTTGTGTTCATTGCTTTTGCTATTACAGTATCGGAACAGCCTTGTTCATGTCTCTCTGTTCTTCTGCTGTCTTTAGGGGTAGACAAAGGTTAGGACACCAAGGTTTGCTTTTGGGGGGAGTGTATGCAATGAAAAAATTTAAATGTATTCTGCCAAATAACCATCCAGAGTATTTACACATTAGCAATATATGAGAGTACTGATGAATCTGCGTTCTTCCAGATGTACTTATATCTTAACTTGAACCAAATATGTTCCTTTTAGGACAAAATTCTGTTAAGCAGTGGACGAGATGCTTCTCTTATGGTAACCAATGATGGTGCAACTATTTTAAAAAACATTGGTGTGGACAATCCAGCTGCTAAAGTTTTAGTTGGTGAGTCTGAGGATGACATTTTGTTAACATTTGGAAACAATTTTAAATAGGCTGTGTTGACTGTCCTTTCTATTCATTGATTATTTACTTTTTAATTGATTATTATCGTTATTAAAATGCAAGCTTCTCGATGTGGTATATATACACAATGGAATATTTCTCAGCCATAAAAAAGAATGAAATAATGCCATTTTCAGCAACATGGATGGACCTAGAGATTATCGTACAAAGTGAAGTAAGTCAGAGAAAGACAAATACCACATACTATCACTTATATGTGGAATCAAATATGACACAAATGAACCTGTCTATGAAACAGGAACAGACTCACATACAGAACAGACTTGTGGTTGCCAAGGGTGGAGGGGGAGGGATGGATTGGGAGTTTGGGATTAGCAGATGCAAACTATTATATATAGAATGGATAAGCAACAAGGTCCTACTGTGTAGCATAGAGAATTATATTCAGTATTCTGTGTTAAACCATAATGGAAAAGAATATGAAAAAGAATATATATATGTGTACAACTGAACCACTTTGCTGTACAGCAAAAATTAGCACAGCATTGTAAGTCAGTTATACTTCAGTAAAATTTTTTTTTAAATACAGTCTTCTGGAGTGCCATGTACTTACTGATGGTAAAACTACTGTATTTCGGGCTGAAAAGTTCAAAGAATTGGTCAGGTGAGGAAACCTAGATAAGTGAGGTTTAGATTGGTAGTGGATATATTTGGAGAATTAGGTAAGCTACCAAGAAGTAATTTAAAAAGCAGAATCAAATGTAAGTGAGTTAATAACTAGCTTTTTTTCCCCCCAAGATATGTCAAGGGTTCAAGACGATGAAGTTGGTGATGGCACTACCTCTGTTACTGTTTTAGCAGCAGAATTACTAAGGGTAAGAATATCTGAGCAACTTCAACTTCGTCTTATTGGGGGTTTTTTGCTACTGTGGTTTTGAGTATCAGAAGTAATCAACTTCTTACTACAGATTTAGTATTCATGCTTGTCTTCCACTGTTTATTAATAGGAAGCAGAATCTTTAATTGCAAAAAAGATTCATCCACAGACCATTATTGCGGGTTGGAGAGAAGCCACAAAGGCGGCAAGACAGGCTCTGTTGAATTCTGCAGTCGATCATGGGTCGGTATACCAAAACACTACTGTTTCAAACATTTAATGTTTAAATGTTCTTTTCGAAATACAGTCAATGCAGGAAGTCTAGAGAGCAGTGAAAAGCATACACAAACATGATTCTATTGGCTCATCCTGCCTCAATAAAACCTAGAAAAACCCCACCTTACCCCCCAGAGGTAGTAACTAAAGTTAAAGTTTGGGTTTCCAGGGGTTTTTTTGCACGTATAATCACAATAAATAGTATCATTGTATAGAGGGTTTTTTTAGCCTCTTTAACCTAGTTGAATAACTAGAAAAGTTTCGAGGTGTCATTGTTCTCTGTAATATTAGTTTTAGTAGAGGTATGCATTTGATTTTGTGACTGCTGTAATTCATCTATCTATAATTGGAGATTTGTGTTTCGACAGTTTTTAGCTTTATAGTGTTGTGACAGACTTGTTATTTTAAAAAGTAAGTATAATTGCTGTGTCCAAAGATATGTATGTATTTAAAGGCAATTTTATTTACCTTACAAGTAGTGCTCTAGAAAAAATTCATTAATTTACAGTCCCACTAGCTGTATAACAATGCCTCGTTTCCCATGTTCTTGAAATTTTTGTTTGCTTGTGTTTCTCTTTTGGTAGTTTGCCAGCTTGGTGGGGAAAATAGTATCCTTTAATTTGTATTTCTTGATTACTGATAAGGTTTAATTTTTTTCATGGGACTTAGAGCCCTGACTGGTTGAGGTGAAAGTCTATTGACAAAAAAGTATCTGGATAGATTTTGAAAAGTAAAACAGGGTTGATAACTTCAGAGAAGCATTTTAAGAACCGGCCTGAGTTTTTTTGTTTTTTTTTTGTTTTGTTTTGCTTTTTTAGTTCTGACGAAGTTAAATTCCGTCAAGATTTAATGAACATTGCAGGAACAACATTATCCTCAAAACTTCTTACTCATCACAAAGACCACTTTACTAAGTTAGCTGTGGAAGCCGTTCTCAGACTGAAAGGCTCTGGTAATCTGGAGGCAATTCATGTCATCAAGAAGCTAGGAGGAAGTATGGTAGATTCCTATTTAGATGAAGGTATGTACATATTGAATACGGGAAAGGAAGCCTTGACCAGTTGTTGAAAGCTAAGTACTGAGTGAATCCACTTTTAGTTAGTCCGGACTAGTGACACTTTGCAAAGCCAGAAAACTTATCTTTAAGGACACAAATCATATTGCAACCATTTTTGTCATCTTAATTCATTTGTTATATTGACAGTGTGCTTGATCTTCTCAAACTATCCCAGCATTTCTTTTGATAATCTCTAGGTTTTACTTTATACCATGAAGTAATTTAGTCTCTAATAAAGAGAAGTAGTTGTTTTTGTTTTTGTTTTTTTGTTCTGTTTTGTTTTGTTTTGTTTTTGCGGCACACGGGCCTCTCACTGTTGTGGCCTCTCCCGTTGCGGAGCACAGGCTCCGGACTTCCAGGCTCAGTGGCCATGGCTCACGGGCCCAGCCGCTCCACGGCATGTGGGATCTTCCCGGACCGGGGCACGAACCCGTGTTCCCTGCATCGGCAGGCGGACTCTCAACCACTGCGCCACCAGGGAAGCTCCGAGTAGTTTGTTTGTTTTTTTTTTTTACTAGAAGTCAGCTATTGTCAAATGGCACTTTTTCCAGGATTACATGTATTTTCTAGGAAGGGTTTGGGTAGGTCATACCAATTAGTTGGCAGGTGTTGAGAATATAGTTTCTGGTGTTCTTGAAGAGTGATAAATGAGTTAGCAGCTGCAATTTCCTTAATAATAGTATGTTTTGTTCTTAGAGTGTGGATTTTTCAAAGCGTCTTCACAGTGTATTCACAAAACAAACGGTAGAAAGTGTAGGCATTCTATTCTACAGAGAAGGAAAAAATGGGGTAAATTGTGCTTTACAGCTTCTGCTCTACCAGTTCGTGATTTGGAGTCTGGGTTTTGTTGCAAAAATGCATGTTGTTTGTCTCTGTTTCACAGGAGTAACAATTCTGAAAATATTCTTGATTGAATTTATATGTAAGGGCTGTATAGCATTTCTAAAAGACTAATTTGATAAAGCAGATTACCTTAAAAGATTCATTAACACAGCCTTGAAATATTTAATACAATACTATCCTTATATTGTAGGCTTTCTGTTGGATAAAAAAATTGGAGTAAATCAACCAAAGCGAATTGAAAATGCTAAAATTCTTATTGCAAATACTGGTATGGATACAGACAAAATTAAGGTACGTTAAACTACATTTCTTGGAATTCTAATTGCTAGCTGCTGTAAACTTGGGCTGGTAATCAGTTGCACTAATAAAAACCCTTATAGGGTTTATATACATTTGAATGTATATTTATTCTTATATAGTTTCTTAGTTTCTGATTTTATATATATAAATATATGTTTATATTGTACACATGCATACACACATGCACACATAGTTTTTGGTGTATTTACATTAAAAAGTTTAAATATGCTATGAAACTTGCGAGTAAGGAAAGTGATGCTATTTTTTATGATTTCCTTTGTCTTAGATATTTGGTTCCCGGGTAAGAGTTGATTCTACAGCAAAAGTTGCCGAAATAGAACATGCAGAAAAGGAAAAAATGAAGGAGAAAGTTGAACGTATTCTTAAGCATGGGATAAATTGCTTTATTAACAGGTCTGTGTATGCTTGTGCTGACAATATTTATAATAATCCAAGAAAGGATTGTTTTCTGCAAAGATTTAGGAAAATTCTTTTATATTGAATTTAGTTATTTAGGAAGTGTTTTTTTCCAAATGTAAATAAAATTGTACAGCAAGGCATTTGCCTTACAATGATTTTAGTGAAAATGTATGTTAATATACTTTATTAAACCTTTTTGTGTCAACAATAACAGTTTTCTGTTTTGGCAGTTACATTATTAGTTTGGGCTGTAGTATACCTGTATTTGGAAGAGAGATTTAATTCCACATTAAATGATGGGGGTTTGAAGTAGGAAAAAGCTAGTGGTAGCATAGGAATAAAACAAGGATGAAGAGGTGAAAGGTATTAAGGGTTTTAGGGCTTATCTTTAATTTGTGTGAAGAAAATATGTGTAAACCTTCCCCATGTATTCTTAATATTCAGTATCTAAGGTTTTTATGGATTATTTTTTTTTTATGGATTATTTTGAATGGAGAAAAATACCAAGAGAAACAGGGCATTTCAGTGAAAAGGCAGTAGTTAACTTTGAGAGAGATTTACCATTTGATGGAAAATAATTGTTTTAAGCCAAATGTATGTGGGCTTTTAGAAGTTAGTTACTAGGGACTTCCCTGGTGGTACAGTGGTTGGGAATCCGCCTGCCAATGCAGGGAACAGGGGTTTGAGCCCTGGTCTGGGAAGCTCCCACATGCGGCGGAGCAGCTAAGCCCGTGTGGCACAACTACTGAGCCTGCGCTCTAGAGCCCACGACCCACAACTACTGAGCCCACGCGCCTAGAGCCCATGCTCCGCAACAAAAGAAGGCACCACAATGAGAAGCCTGTGCACCGCAATGAAGAGTAGCTGCTGCTTGCCGCAACTAGAGAAAGCCTGCGTGCAGCAACAAGACCCAACGCAGCCAAAAATAAATTAAATAAATAAATTAAAAAAAGAAAAAAAGCTAGTTTCTAAACTTCTGTGAGATCTATGATTCTGATAAGGCACATTTTGCTTAGCAGTGCTTTATACTAGTTATGAAATTTTTTTCTTTGGCTTTTTTTAAGTTACAAACTTTTAAACAGATGTCCTTTTTACTCCTGTTGTATGAGTAACATTTGCTCATTTTGGGACGTTTGAAAGTATAAAGAAGGAACAGAATTCTCCCAGAAATTCTTTTATTAAATTGATTCGTGGTGTGTGTGTATGTTGTTTCAGTTCTTCATTTAGTTGTGATCATATGGTATAAACTTTTATAACATGCTTTTTTAACCTAACAGTATATATATTTTACTTAAAATTATAAATTTTTCATAATTGGTAAGTTGAGATTTACACAAATACTCTCTTCACAGACATTGGAATGTTTTCTACATAAAAATTCTTACATATATCTTCATTTAATTAATATCTGAATTTTCTTGCTGTAGATTCTCAGGAGTAGAATCAAAGCATATAAACATAGATAAGAGTTTTGTTTTGGTTTTTGGTTTTTTACTAAATTTATTTTTTTAATTTATTTATTTTTGGCTGCGTTGGGTCTTGTTGCTGCGCGCGGGCTTTATGTAGTTGCGGCGAGTGGGGGCTACTCTTCGTTGCGG
This sequence comes from Tursiops truncatus, assembly GCF_011762595.2. Classification (NCBI taxonomy): domain Eukaryota; kingdom Metazoa; phylum Chordata; class Mammalia; order Artiodactyla; family Delphinidae; genus Tursiops; species Tursiops truncatus. The sequence continues at coordinate 47,007,999 of NC_047044.1, read as the reverse complement.
TGCGCGGGCTTCTCATTGTGGTGGCTTCTCTTGTGGAGCACAGGCTCTAGGCGTGCGGGCTTCAGTAGTTGTGGCTTGTGGGCTCTAGAGCACAGGCTCACCAGTTGTGGCACATGGGCTTAGTTGTTCTGCGGCATGTCGGATCGTCCTGGACCAGGGCTTGAACCCGTGTCCCCTGCATTGGCAGGCGGATTCTTAACCACTGAGCCACCAGGGGAGCCCATAGATACGGGTTTTGATGCACTACTGCTAAATTGCTTTTCAGAATTATTGGTTCATTTTATACTGTCAATGGCAATATATAAAACAATACCCATTTTCAGTACTAACATGGATGCACTAGTATAATTTATAAAGTATTATACAATAATAAGTAAGAAATGTTATCTTGTTCTAATTTGCATTTCTTTGATTACTGGTGAGATAAAAATATTTTCATGTCTTTTAGTCTAATGTATTTTATCTTGTGAAGTAACCACTTTGAACAATATTTTTTTATATTTTATTTATAGGCAATTAATTTATAATTATCCTGAACAGCTCTTTGGTGCTGCTGGTGTTATGGCTATTGAGCATGCAGATTTTGCAGGTGTGGAACGCCTCGCTCTTGTCACAGGTATGGGAAAAAGGCATTAATTTCTAACATAATAATTACTCTTGGATTTACTGAGTGTTAGTGTATTTAACTCATTGCTAAGAGGACAAAGAGATTCAAGGATCCTAGAATCTAAAGTTATTCTGAAATCTGACATACTTTTTGATATCTTTACATTATTTTTATTTGTTTATTTATTTTTTTGCGGTACGCGCGCCTCTCACTGCTGTGGCCTCTCCCGTTGCGGAGCACAGGCTCCGGACGCGCAGGCTCAGTGGCCATGGCTCACGGGCCCAGCCGCTCCGCAGCATGTGGGATCTTCCCGGACCGGGGCACGAACCCGTGTCCCCTGCATCGGCAGGCGGACTCTCAACCACTGTGCCACCAGGGAAGCCCTACATTATTTTTAATATACCAAGTTAAATGCCAGCTTCGCCATAGTTGTTGTTTTATTTTTGCGTTTTTTTTTTTTTTTTTTTTTTTTGCGGTCCGCGGGCCTCTGACTGTTGTGGCCTCTCCCGTTGCGGAGCACAGTCTCCAGACGCTCGGGCCCAGCGGCCATGGCTCACGGGCCCAGCCACTCTGCGACGTGTGGAATCTTCCCGGACCGGGGCACGAACCCGCGTCCCCTGCAATGGCAGGCGGACTCTCAACCACTGTGCCACCAGGGTAGCCCCTGTGTTGTTTTAAAGATACTGTCTTTTCTCACAAACCCACAGGACCACTGTTCTAAACATAGTCTAAATAAACTGAAGCTTAGAAAAAGGAGTCTTTTTTTTGTTTTTTTGTTTCTTTTGGCTGTGTCGGGTCTTAGTTGCGGTGTGCTGGATCTTTGTTGCGGCACGCGGGCTTCTCTTCATTAATGGAGTGCAGTTTAGTTGATCCGCAGCATGTGGGATCTTAGTTCCCCGACCACGGAACGAGCCCACGTCCCCTGTGTTGAAAGGCGGATTCTTAACCACTGAACCACCAGGGAAGTCCCAAAAAAAGGAGTCTTAAGTCTTACCTAGTTTATTCATTTAATTTTAGTGCTAAGTGAGTAGTTGAATGCTTTGTGCCCTGTGTGATAGTGCAGTTGGAATAGTAACCTTTATTGAACATTTAACTATATGCCAGACAGTGGGTCAAATACTTAAGCATTACTTCTGTTAATTTTTAAAAATTTATGAAAGTAATAAACGTTGAATAAGTGTGAAACATTCCAGCAACGTATGATGAAAAGTAGTTTACGCCAGTATCCTTCAGTAGAGGTATATGAGTTTTATAATCCCAGTATAGACTAGGAAGTGTGTCTACAGGTATGTGTACATCAAAGAGACATAGAGTGCAGCTGTTCACTTAAATTTGTTCTAGTAATGGTTTTTAAAGTAACCTCTATAAACAGCCCTTGAAAACTAAGTATAACAGTTTTTATCCTCTAACTTTCAGGCGCTTGAAAATGAATGAATAGGCTGGAAAGTTGGCTTGCTATCTGGCAGTGAGAATTAAGGAGAGTGGGGTTTTAGACGTAAAGCCACTAGGAACATCAGATTCAGTTCAGAACTGCTCTGTGTATTAGAAGAAATTAAATTATACTAAGTAGATGGTAGGATTGGTCTCATTTCAAAATAACTTCTTAAGCCATTTTTAATAATTTGAGAAGTATAGTGTTCTGACCTAAAAAGAGACATTTTACTTTCATTAATTATTTGGAAATGGGTTTACCTGATTTAAAAGTTATTACATACTTGATGCTTAAGGTAATAAAACTTATGATGCTCATGTTTACTTAATTCTTCCCTTAATGCAACAGAATTAAAGACATGACATAAGAACTGTGAATGATACAGCACATTCATGGGATAAGTTGATAACATAAGGACTTGATAACATGAAATTGCCACATACACTCAGGAGAAAATTAACTGCACCAAGCACACCAAACTGTATGGCTGTGAAGTAGACTCCATGGTGGCTCCCATCCTTAGTAACATCTATTGTCAAGATGTGTGAAATTGCTTCTTGCAAATGTCTAGAAATATTTTGTAAGCAGATGCACATGAATGAGTATAGGATAAGTGAAAATTCTCATAAGCCAAATTGGTCTCATTTGGGGGATATGATTTCCCGAACATCTATTGTGTCTCACATCTAGATACAAAGCAGTCTCAGGAATTTGCCAACCACAAGTAAGAAGAGCTTCAGCTATACAGATTATGAGTATAAATTAGTGGAGTTGGGAAGACCAGAGTCCCTTTTATAAATTAATTGTAAAATAGAAATAAAGCATCAGTTATTCAGCAGATTTATCAGTAAGGTGTAGGGAAAGGGGTTCGTTGATGATTGAGGGAATCTATTAAAAGAGAGAGTAATGAACTAGAGAAAAGGATTTAATTTTATTTATATATTTTTTGGCCAAGCCGCGTGGCATAAGTTACCCAATCAGGGATTGAACCCATACCCCCTGCAGTGGAATTGCAGAGTCTTAACCACTGGACTGCCAGGGAAGTCTGAGAAAAGGATTTTAAAATTGAAACCTAAGTTTTGCTTAATTAAGAACCAGGAAAGGAAGTGTTTATAGCATGGAAGATGGAGGGAAAATAGGAATAAAAATAATACCTAAGGAATAAAATGAATTTAGTTTTTTTTTTTTTTTTTTTTTTTTTTTTTTGCGGTACGCGGGCCTCTCACTGTTGTGGCCTCTCCCTTTGCGGAGCACAGGCTCTGGACGCGCAGGCCCAGCGGCCATGGCTCACGGGCCTAGCCGCTCCGCGGCATGTGGGATCTTCCCGGACCAGGGCACGAACCCATGTCCCCTGCATCGGCAGGCAGACTCTCAACCACTGCGCCACCAGGGAAGCCAGAATTTAGTTTTTTGACTTCTCCTTAAGTTTGCTCTGGGAAATCCTCAGTATACATTTCCCCTTTTTTCTAGGCCCAAGTGCTCACTATTTTAAGCAGTTCCTAGCGTCAGTACATCTGTTGATATAATAAGATTAGTTAAATATTTTCATGTTTTGTTTCGGGATATTGGATCATAAGAGTACTGGTCTCCTATATTGAATTCAGAAGAGAATCTGAATTTAAATTCAGGCTTAAAGGTAAATGTCAGAATCTCAATTGAGGTGGTATTATTACACAGTGTGTCTGTCCATATAGGTCTGAAGCCAGATTGCTTGTATTTGAATTTCAGCTTCATATTTGTTCAAACTATGTAACCTTGGATAAGAAACTAAACATTTCTTTGCCTCAGTTTTACCACTTCTAAATGGGGTGATGATAAATGAAGCCTGTCTTATTAGGGTTGTTGTGAAGATTAAATAATTAGTTTGTATGAATTGCTTCAGAGTGTTTGGTGTATAGTAAGCAGTCAACTTAAATATTGTGTTTTCTGTTCATTACTGCTTGTTAGAAAACAAATTTTAAACCTGTTATGCATTTAATTAATGTATATTTTTGTTCATAGGTGGTGAAATTGCATCTACCTTTGACCACCCAGAACTAGTGAAGCTTGGAAGTTGCAAACTTATTGAGGAAGTCATGATTGGAGAAGACAAACTGATTCACTTTTCTGGGGTAGCCCTTGGTGAGGGATTATGTAGATCCTGGTTTAGGTTCCTAAATCTTTAGTAGGCTCTTTTGAAGTGAAAGAAACAATTACTCGTTACTATAGTTACTAGAATGTATGTCTTAGTTCCTGAGAAATTCTAATTTCAATCTCTTGAGGGCAGCCTCATGTTAACTTTGTGAACAGTACATATTCAATATAGTTGTTTTAGATAGCTTAGAACTGTTAGGAATGTGGATTGTTAGCAAAGAGAAGGTAGCAATGGAAGACATGTCAGCTTTCAAAACCGAGTATAACCTATATAAGTAATAGAAGGCAAACTTTTATGTGTTATAACTAAGTGTTCACTATGACATAAGAATATTATTATTTTTTTAACTTTAGGTGAGGCTTGCACCATTGTTCTGCGTGGTGCCACTCAACAAATTTTAGATGAAGCAGAAAGATCTCTGCATGATGCTCTTTGTGTTCTTGCCCAAACTGTGAAAGATTCTAGAACAGTTTATGGAGGAGGTAAGCATTTGAAAAATATTGAACATATTTTATTTCTTGAAGTGTAGTAGTGGCTTTGGCTTTAATGTTTCTTATAGGAACTTCATATTGTTTTCGCACTTAATAGTTAATGCTTAATATATCTTAAGGGAAGTCTAATTTAGTGTCTGGGAGACAGCTAAGCATAATGATATGTTCTTGGATTTTTAATCTGTAGGCTGTTCTGAGATGCTGATGGCTCATGCTGTGACACAGCTTGCAAGTAAAACACCAGGCAAAGAAGCCGTTGCAATGGAGTCTTATGCTAAAGCACTGAGAATGGTAAGTTAGTGAAAAAGAGAGCCTTGAATTTAAATTTTGTAGGCATTGATGGTTTTTGAATGAATCCATTCTTCTCTCTTGGGCAGAAAATACTTAACTTTCTTGGCTTTAAGAATTGGTTCACACTGCTTAAATTTGATTTTGGAGTTTATCCTCTTTATGAGCAGTAATTAAAAGGAAGCAGGTTTTACGTTGTCTCTAAATGTATAATTTTAGAAAGCTTTTCTTATAGTTAGTAAATTAATTTTCTTTTAGTAGAATAGTTACCATGTCTTCTTCACTTCATAGTTGCCAACTATCATAGCTGACAATGCAGGCTATGACAGTGCAGATCTGGTGGCACAGCTTCGAGCAGCCCATAGTGAAGGCAATACAACTGCTGGACTGGGTAAGAAATTAATTGGGACCATGTGGTCTTTTTTTTTTTTTTGGCTGCGTTGGGTCTATGTTGCTGTGCGTGGGCTTACTCTAGTTGCAGAAAGTGAGGGCTACCTTTTGTTGATGTGCACAGGCTTCTCTTGTTGCAGAGCACAGGCTTAGACACATGGGCTCAGTAGTTATGGCACACAGGCTTAGTTGCTCTGTGACATGTGGGATCTTCCTGGACCAGGGCTCGAACCCGTGTCCGCTGCGTTGGCAGGTGGATTCTTCACCACTGCGCCACCAGGGAAGCTCCTGTGGTAGTTGTTCAGAGTAACTCTTGACCAGGTTCTTTTTTTTTTATTTTTTAAAAATGATGAATTCTCATAACCATATAAAAGATTCCTGTGACCTTTGCCTTTATAGCCATTATACATTCTAGAAAAATGTTTAACTTCATAATCTCTACACTGTCAAAATTTTATTATTCTCTAAGGGGGGGGGTGTAACATTAGTTAGAAGATTTTTAACTTGTTTGTTATGTAATGACCGTAGGATTTAAGTATATAAAAACAGTACTTACGTTCTCAAATGAGTGTAAACGTTACTGTATCTCTTATAATCAGTATTAACTCCTAATCTCACAGTAAACTTATTCTGAGACATTCTTTTTTTTTTATTGCGGTACACGGGCCTCTCACTGCTGTGGCCTCTCCCGTTGCGGAGCACAGGCTCCAGACGCGCAGGCTCAGCGGCCATGACTGACAGGCCCAGCCGCTCCACGGCATGTGGGATCCTCCTGGACCAGGGCAAGAACCCGTGTCCCCGGCATCAGCAGGTGGACTCTCAAGCACTGTGCCACCAGGGAAGCCCTATTCTGAGACATTCTTGAGAGTAGATCTCTGTTACATAACATAAAAATGGCCAAAAAGAGGACTTAATTCAGATTGGAAAATTTCCCAGCAAAATGTCTAGGACATATAAAAGGAACAATTTTAGAGGGTAGATAGTCTTGCCACTGGACAAGAGAGAGGTTAAGGAATAATAATCTGTCAGAAAATGAAGGGGCATTCTAATAAGAAAAGTAGATGACTTCTAAATTCTCTTCCAGTTCTTAAGAATCCATGGTGTGTTCAGTGATGAGCAAATTTTCTGCAGTTTTATTTGTAGATAGAGAAAGATGGGTGATACAGTGTTGTGTATAAATTTTTCATTATTTGACATAGTTACTCTCCATTGATACAGATGATCAGTAGTTGACCTTCCAGTTTTCTAAAAGGCTTTCCTTGAGTGATAGTCTGATGCGAATGCTCTAACTAAATTGAGTAGTTAGTTGTAATCTTATTTTTTATAAGTCAGGATTAATTTTGTGACATCATTAGATATGTTTTGTAACATCATTAGATATGTTAAGATTAGTTGTTTATTTAGTAAATACTTTCCAGATATGAAGGAAGGTACCATTGGAGATATGGCAATGCTGGGTATAACAGAAAGTTTCCAAGTGAAGCGACAAGTTCTTTTAAGTGCAGCTGAAGCAGCAGAGGTGATTCTACGTGTGGACAACATCATCAAGGCAGCACCAAGGTATCGTAACACTTTAAAGAACATTTCTTAGGAAAAATTAACATGGAAACAAAAAATAGGTATATTTTTGATAATTGTAGTTGATGGGAAGTGGAGCCATTTTGTTTAGATAACAGTATTTTGCAAGGTATTTAAAATATGTAATCACACAACTCTTAGATTTAAGCCAGAAAAGCTTAGGTGGGGAGAAGGGTGTGGGTAACACAGGGTAGCCCTCAAGATTGAAAGGGCACATAGAGAGCCAGGCTTGGGAAGGTCAAAAACCAGAGAACTTGGGGGTGGGCGTGTAGTAGTAAGAACTGATGTCTGTTTACCAGGATGAGTTGGGTTCAGTCATTTTCTGTCCTGGGTACACTTTTTCATATATACATTCTTAAGCACATAATATGCAGAGTTCCCTACATGTTCCTATTCCAGCAGCATTTTTTTTTCTTTTTTCTTTTGGCCGTGCCGTGTGGCATGCGGGATCTTAGTTCCTTGAGGCTTTGCCCTCTGCAGTGGAAGCGTGGAGTCTTAACCGCTGGACCGCCAGGGAAGTCCCTCCAGCAGCTTTTCTGAGATGAAAATTCTTTTAAAAACTCATTCACACAAAAATGATTGGCCAGAACAATCTTAACATTTGAAGATTCAGTTAATAATTTTAATTAATTAAATTAACTACTAATTGCTAATTAGTAGTTACGAAAACCATTTATTTTACCTGTTAGTGGAAGTTCAGGGAGAGGGAAGGGGATGGTGGCTTGGACCAGTAGATAGAGGTGAAGGTGGTGAGAAGGGATTGATAATAGATGTATTTTTGAAGGTAGAGCCGGCAGAATTTGATGATGGGTTGGATATAAGGTCTGTGATGAAAGGGATTGGATAATTCAAGGGTGTTTGGGGCGGGGGGAGTGTCTTATAAGGTTTTTATTCAGAGCGCCTTAATAATTGCCACATTTCTCCAATACGTTAAACACACTTCCATTTCTTCAAGGGTAGAAAGAAAAAAAGAACAATTCTAAATAAATTTCATCAGAAAAATCTGAATTGTGGTTTTTTTTTTTGCGGTACGCGGGCCTCTCACCGTCGTGGCCTCTCCCGTTGCGGAGCACAGGCTCCGGACACGTAGGCTCAGCGGCCATGGCTCACGGGCCCAGCCACTCCACGGCATGTGGGATCTTCCCGGACCGGGGCACAAACCTGTGTCCCCTGCATCGGCAGGTGGACTCTCAACCACTGCGCCACCAGGGAAGCCCTGAATTGTGTTTTACCATGACAGTATTAAACATTTTTAGTTCAGGAATAAAACATGGAAATTCCCAGCAAACAAAACAACAGTTACAAACAAAAAAAAAGAAAAAAGAGTACTGGGGCCCGTAATTCAAGGTTTTTGTTGAGAAAAATAAGAGTTTCTCTTAGGTGGAGGAAGGCTTTGGGAGGGAAGATGGGGGTTTTCCGTTTTTGGACATTTGAGATGTCTGTTGAGAAAGCGGTTAGTTGGATAGTTGAGTCTGTAGTTCAGGGGAGAAGTTTGAGCTGTAGTTATAAATTTAGGAGTTGTCAGCCTGTACGTGTTATATAAGGCCATGAGACTGATTGAGTCCCCAAGAGAGTGAACGTAGCTAAAGAAGGGAAAGGGTTTTTTTTAGGACTGAGTACTTGAGAATTCCAGTAATAGGTTTGGGAAGATTCAGAGCAACCATCAAGGGTCACTAAGAAGGATTGTGAAGTATAGGTAATTATTAAACTGGATGATGGATACATGAGGATTCATTATACAACCTCTACTTTTATACATACTTTTGAAATTTCCCATAATACAAAATGCTAAGGGAGCGGGGTGCCACTGAGATAGGAGGAAAACCAAGGGAATGTGTGTCCCAGAAGCCAAATTAAGGAAGTATTTGGGGAGGAGGAGTGGTCAACTGCCAAGATGATGCAAATAGGTCGAGTAAGATAAGGACTGAAAATTGATCCTAAAAATTCGATTTAGCAACAGAGGTCGGTGGTAGTCTTAACGAGCAGTTTTAGTGGAATAGAGGGGGCAGAAGTCTGAAGTAAATTCGATAGAGGCTGGGAAAAGAGGAGTTGGAGGAAATGTACGTAGACTGCTTCTTCGGGGAGTGTATTGTGAATGGGAGTCGAGAAGTGGGATAGTAGCTAGAGGAGGTATGGGTCATTACTGTGACAATTCAGTGTGTGTAAGTGGGAGCAGTTTCATAGATAGGAATGATCGATGCAGAAGAGGCGTGCAGTCCACCAGCAGCTGCTGGATCTGGAGAACAGAGGAGGACAGGAGGGAAGTAGGAATGTTATTAGGAAAGTATGCCCTAAGTGGACTAAGTTCTTTGTGCAGAATCCTGCAGCACTCCTTTCACTGGCTCTCTTCTATGAATGGCAACTATCCTCTTACTATTAAAGGAAGGAAAGAGTAGAAAATAATGATTTGGATGTGGAGAGAAAGGCTGAAACGCTATTCAAATCTACTGTCGTGAGTGGAAAGGACTGGGCTGAAAAATCTAGATTCTCTGCTCCTGGTATTGGGAGGATAGGGTAATAAGGAGCACTCATACTTTGAAATGGAAAAATAGTGAGAGAAGGAAAAATTGACACAGTTTTCCTGGAAGCAGTGCCGCCAAAGGTGGTTAAATACAGTTACAGTGTCTGATGTCTTCTAGCAGAATGATAGCAAAAGGAAACTGAGTTCTATAAGTAAAATTTTCTGACTTGGGAGCAAGGTCACGTAGCTGCACCCACCCTCAGAAATCTTTGTTATACCTTAGTACCTTTAACCACATTTGAAATATAAACTGTAGTACCTCGTTTGATCTGATATCACTGTTTTCAAAGTTTAAGTGTCTCTTTTAAATATATTAGAAATTTGCGTAATTTGCAGTAAAGAGACATGAGTAATTTTGTTTAACTCAGCCTTCCCAAATGTACTGGGCTATGCACTTCTTTTCAAACTCATTATTAACCTCCAGGGAATTAATTTTTCAGATCAGTGCTTTGTGACAGCTGCTTGATAACTTCTTCTATATTGACATTCTTGGGTCATACTCCTATAAGCTACCGAGGTTGGAAGGTTTATACTGTATGATCCCAGTATGCTGTACTCTCTGGATCTGTTTTTATGCCTTTTCTTCTTCTCAAGTGTTGTGCTTGCCTCTGGAAGCAGTGTTTCCACAGTCATTAAGTAAAAAATTTCGCTAGTATCCCTACCACGTCCCCTTCCTGATTCACTATGTATGGTCACCAGAAAATAAAAGTTCTAACATCACAGATGTGAGAGGTACTGTTGGCATACTTTAGTGAATTACCTAACCCCATCACCAGCTTATCTATTGGCATTTGTTTTTGTTCATTTAGAATAGTGATCCAGAGGTTTTAATGTAGAAACCCCAAAACCTTGTCATTTTACAACTTCTGATTGAGAGAACCATCTTTGACTAATTTAGTAAAATTCACTAACGTATTGGTTAAAAACATGAATTAACCATTTTCTGGAGAATACATATTTGTTAAGTAGGTTGTTTGGATAAGAAGCTGAGAACTGCTGAATACCTACAGGCCTTCACATTCCACAGATTTTTCCTGTCCTCTTACTAATACAATAATTAAGGGATGTTAATTGTGAGGTAGAAACATTCTGTTTATACATTTAAAATTGGTTTTAGTAAAAGTAGGATTATAGCTGTGTTTGTATTTAATATAGACCTTTGGTTACAATCATGCTTTTCATTGTCACCGTTGCCTTTGTTTTCTTAACTGTACGTTTTATGATTCTTGCAGGAAACGTGTCCCTGATCACCTCCCCTGTTAAGCATTCCCATATGCTCTTGAGCTCTGGAGCAGTTCATAGTAAAGTTGTGTTTGAAAGACCTTGACCTCCTGAAAGAAGACTATAGAATTGAAGTTTACCTGTGGCTGTTATATCCTTAAGATTTGGACATTTAACTGACCTTCTATTTTAACATGGGTCTAATTTATTTGCTATTTCATTTTCCATAAGATTCAGTTGATTTAAGAGTTCATTTCTCATACTGTGCATCAAAATAAAAATTTGAACAGTTACCTAGTTCTTACCTGACTTTAGTGATTTGTATCCCGTTTTAACTCTGCTTAATGGGAGTGAATGATTATAGTTTCAGTGTAGAGTTTCCAGCTTAACTAATGATTGATGTTACACATTTTTGAAAAAAATTATCCTGATTAATGTAAGTCCAAGTGAGATGTGATAAACTTACATTAATCTTTTTTTTTTTTTTGCGGTACGTGGGCCTGTCACTGTCATGGCCTCTCCCGCCGCGGAGCACAGGCTCCGGACGCGCAGGCTCAGCGGCCATGGCTGACGGGCCCAGCCACTCCGCAGCATGTGGGATCTTCCCAGACTGGGGCACGAACCCGTGTCCCCTGCATCGGCGGGCGGACTCTCAACCACTGCGCCACCAGGGAAGCCCACATTAATCTTTTGATTCTCAATCATACATAACATTTATTAACCATTTTGTTTTGTGAAAGTACCATATACTTTAGTACCCTTCTACTTTTCTATAGTCTAAGTACTGTCTCTTACATAGGAAAAAATTTATGGTGGCTTCTGTTACTTCAAGGTGAAAGATATTTTAAATGTTGGTAGCTACAAGCTGCTTCAGGCACCTCTTTTTATAGGGTATGGATATAGTTAGATGTAAGCATTGTTGTTTGTTGTTTTGTTAGGGTTTCTTGTTTTTGTTTTTGGCAAATGGATCCTAGATAGAGTGTAAGTATGTGCCGAGTTTGATGGTTTAAATGTGAATTTAGATTTGGAGGTTATTGATTTGTCAGTATACAGCAGAATGCACAAGAAATTAAACAAAAACCCAGCAGTAGTTTTTACTGAGTATCTCTGCTAGCATCATGGAGAGAGATTTTATTTGCACAGAGGAGTGAAAGTGTTTTCAAAGAAACACTGATAAACCAGCCTGTTCTGTTTTTGTCCAAAAGTGTGTCTCAGCATTTTAATACTACTTTGTATAAGCTATGAAAACTGGAAAAATTTGTTTTTTGTTGTGATAATAGCTTATATCCTCCAACGTTCACATAAAGGAGAAACTTCTGAGATCATCAGAGAATTATACAGATTTTTACTTTTTTCACTTTTAGAAACATAGCAGTATGTTTGCTATGTAATTTTTTAAAGTACTTTATCATACATCATAACATCAGTGTTCAGCCCACAACTCAGGTAGGTGGAACAGTTGAGCGTATCATGATCTAGAAAATGTGCAGAGGTTTCAGTGGGAGAGGTAAGTGGGTTTAAACATTTATCCTGAGGGACCAGGTAGCTTGGAGTAGGATTTTAATCTAAAGTGTATTTGGGCTCATTTTCTACAAAGGTCTTAAAAAGGATACACCAGTAAGTATTAAAGTTAATCTAAAAAGAGGTAGAAATGTGGGAGCTTAATTGTATATCCAAGAATACACCCATGCTGCTTTTCCTCTGAATTCATATCCTTTGAAGCCTTTATAGATCTTTACATCATAGGCCTAGAATATCCCGAGTTCACAAATTACAAAGTTTTTTCCATTTCAGAGTAAAGTACCAACCTAGGGCCCTCTAATTCCTGTAAGAGTTTTAAGATGGAGTTTTTTTAAACTCAGAAACAGTTATGTAAGCAGTAAGTTTTTATTTTTGCAGTAAGTTATTATTTTGTGACATAGAAATGGAGATTTTTGTAATGTACATTAACAGTTAACTGTGTAGAAATTGTCTAAGTGCTTAGAATTTTAAAATCCATTTCAGTAGCCTTCTGTTTTTCTTTGAAGAAGGATAATATGTGTGCTGGTTTTTCTTTTACTCTCCTCAAGTCAGAATCCATTCTTTGCCTGCTTGGAGGCCATGGGACTTATCCCTGCTAACTGCCTCACAGCTCCCTGTGGACTGGTTTCCTGTGGTTTAATTCAGGAGGCACTGGTAGGATTTGGGGAGAGGGAATTGGTATTTTCTTCCTGGTTTTGCTCTTTGTCTCTGGGATTGGCTGCATCCCTGTGAGACCTACCAGTATAGCTCTCTGGGCAAGCCCTCTTTTCATGACTCAGCTCTTACTGCATTTTGGTAACATTTCTGTTCCCACTTTCACTCAGCCTTATGGGTGGGGCTGGCGGCTGCTGTGACTCATGCCAAATACAATCACTTGTATTACCCTGATCTTTCTCCCCGTAATTCTGTTTAGTAACAGTTCCTTTGTGAAAAGTCTCTTTGTAAATCGTTTGAGGTGAATGCATTTTCTTGTCAGGACCGTGACTCATAGAAGTCAATAGGATACTTTGTATGAAATTCTTTTCCGAAGTCTGCCTTGTCTTGTACCTACTCTGGTGTTTTAGAGTATTACTAGAGCAGAAATGTAAAGAGGACTTAACCTTTTTTTTAATCACAGTATTATTGTAGAACGTTGTTGATTCCCAATATGAATAAAGAGTAAAGATTTTAAAATTCTGAGTGGTACATAACACCTCTTTCAAAGAGGTATTGAAAAGACTATATGAATAAATCTACACAAGACCCTGAGGATAGTGCCTGACCTACAGTAGTGCTCCGTAAGTGTCAGTGTGTCCCCCTGTCCTGTGGCCTTGGTGCAGGATAAAATCTCCAAAATTCAGGGCTTCCCTGGTGGCGCAGTGGTTGGGGGTCCGCCTGCCAATGCGGGGGACGCGGGTTCATGCCCCAGTCTGGGGTGATTCCACATGCCGCGGAGCGGCTGGGCCCGTGAGCCGTGGCCGCTGGGCCTGCGCGTCTGGAGCCTGTGCTCCTCAACGGGAGAGGCCACAACAGTGAGAGGCCCCCGTATCGCAAAAAAAAAAAAAAATCTCCAAAATTCAAGTAATGTGGTCGAATTATACCAGCCACTGGGGATTCAAAGATAAATATCACCTGTTTCGTGTTCTCAGAAGTGGACAGTCCAGAAAGGGGGAAAAGCATGTAAACTTGTTTTTTAATGGCATTAATATTCTTTCTAAGAGTACAAGGTGTATCTTTTTTGTTACAGTGGCAAAGGCAGTAAATTATCTAGCAGACACACACCCGTGTCTTCAGTCTCATGTCTCTTGCCCTCATGACACGAATGGGTTTAGTGCCAAGGAATAGTCTCACATTTTCATGTACTTTGGTGATTTTGCAAATTCTAGCATAACAGGCAGAGGGCAAAGTATATTCGTTTAGATGTTTAAAAAAATGAATCCTTGGTAATCTTATCTGTGTTTTCCTGTATATGTAAACCAGAAGTGTTTGACCACTTTGCAGTTATATTTCTTATATTCAAGACTGGAGATAATATTGAAAATTCTACTGAGAAAAAGCTTTTTTTGTTTAATTGCTACTTACATTTTTTTCCTTCAAACAAGGAGTTATACTGATTGTACGGTAAATATAAGTATTGTACTGCCATGGTATAACACTTAGTAAAAGAACATGTTAAGTAAACATTAGCCATCACCTGCCAATCACTGTTCCATGCACTTCATACACAGTAATTTGTTTAAACCTAACGGGGCCCTGAGAGACAGAAACTGTTACCACCTTACTGATGAGAAAACTGAGGCACACAGGTAGGTAACTGACCAGTAAATATACAAAGGTAGAATGTGATCTCAGGTAGTTTGAAGCGTCATGCTCTTAACCATCGTAGTACACTGCCTCCAGGTTACTGTGTGTAAGATATGGGCTTTTAGTTAAAGTTGAGTAGTTGATTTTTAGAGTACAAGCTGACTTTTCAAGTGTGAAATTGCAAACTTAGTATTGTTTTAGGACAAAAACCTTGGGAATGTCCTTAGAATCCACGTTAAAGATTTTAGTTGGCATCATTCATTTTTTTATATATATATATATATATAAAACTCCTTTAGATTATTGGAGCACTTTTTTATTATTTTTGGCTGTGTTGGGTCTTCGTTTCTGTGCGAGGGCTTTCTCTAGTTGCGGCAAGCAGGGTCCACTCTTCATTGCGGTGCGCAGGCCTCTCACTGTCGCAGTCCCCCGTTGCGGACCACAGGCTCCAGACGCGCACGCTCAGTAGCTGTGGCTCACGGGTCTAGTTGCTCTGCAGCATGTGGGATCCTCCCAGACCAGGGCTCGAACCAGTGTCCCCTGCATTGGCAGGAAGATTCTCAACCACTGGGCCACCAGGGAAGCCTCGGCATCATTCATATTTGTGGAAGCTAAAATCCTACATAAACTTCTGGAAGAGATTTTCCTCTGATGCACTTTGGGTTTCAGAACTTTTAAAAGTAAAAATGTTGGGGATTCCCTGGTGGTCCAGTGGTTAAGACTCGGCACTATCACTGCCATGGCCCGCGTTCAATCCCTGGTTGGGGAACTAAGATTTTCGCAGGTCGTGTGGTGCACCAAATAAAAGAAGTTAACTTTTGGTGCTTCAGCATTTTTCCCTTTTTAAGTTTATAATTACGTTAGAATTTCAAGAAAACATCAGAGGGTTATGGAAATGTAAATATGCACTTACGTAGTCAATTTATAAAATTGATTGAAATCCTATAGTGAAAACTTGGACAGCAAAATTCATGGTGAACACTTAACCATGTTGTTTAAGAAGTGTTTATTTGTTGTGTATTGATTATTTTAGAACAAAACAGTTTAATTTTGTGTCAGAATGTTTATAATTTGATATCTGTTTCAGACTAGTTAGCTCATTAGATGAAAATTCTGTAGGTCAATAGCTACAGCTTATGGCTTCCTTGGAAAAGGTGGGCCCCGTAATCTTAGGAGGGGGAAGAGAGGATCAAAAGAAAATCATAGCCATTGTGAAGGATGAGCTGTGATTCAGCTCAGGAGGCAGTCTTGTTGGCAGAAAGTTTCTAGTATCAACTGAGTATAGTGTAATTGCAGTCATTAGGAGTGAGTAAATAGACTGAATCCTAGCTGTCTAATAGAAATCTGGACTCATTATTAAAGGAGTTAAGTATTTGACAATTTAGTGATTAAAAGGACCCTTTAGCAGTCTGATCAATGGGTTGTAGATACTCTACAGACTGCGAGGTGGTGACAGGAAGAGATTATGTGAAACCATGAAACTTTTTCTTCCTCGGGTTTAGCAAGAAATAATTGTGGTAGGAAAACATGAAAATAGTCTGCTGTATAATGTCATTTTAGAACCAAACTTTGCTGGGTTAAGATGCTTTTATGGCAAAAGTACTTTTTAAAAGCTAAATTCAGTATGTTTTAGTTAAGATGACACTTTTGTGTCCTTGACTACTGAAAGGGTTCAAGAACATAAAGGATTGTGTTATTAAACTACCCACTGACAGCAGTTTGTTTAAAATTGATGTATTCATGGGGAGAAGAAAAGGTCATGATTAACATCCTTCAGAGAAATAGCGGCCTGACTACTTAGGTTTATACACCGACCATCAAAAGATTTTATCTACAAAAATCAAACCAGAGCAAGGGCAGAGATACTGAGGCTGAAGAGGCAGACACTTCCTATATATACCACAACCTGCAATTCCAATTTCCAAATGGTTGTTGCAAGCGAACAGATTTCTCACCTACAACTTTTAACCTAATATGATTCTGGAAATGCCCTGCATGGCAAGAGATTCAATTCAATTCTGGTTCATTATGTGAGTAAACAGGAGGGCTCTGCTCCACAGAGGCAGCCATTCACAACGAGGGATTTTGATGTGACCTCACTGCCAAGGAGAGATTCTGTTTTCTAGATGACTTTCAGCATTGCCCGTGACAGTCTACAGGTGGGTCAAGGAAAATGAGCGAAATCAGCATGAACCACTGTCAAGTTTTAAAGTGGCAGCTGGATTCCACCAGGGGGCATTCCCAGCTGGGGTGTCTTCTCAGCAGCCACTAAATTTCAGGGGAAAAGCTTCATCTTGAGCCTTTGCAACAACGAAGAGTCTGAATCGGACTGACTAGGTAGACATGTCATTTTTAAGTGGCCTGAATCGGTAATGTCTTCTTACCATTATGGTCATTCATAGTAAGAAAATACATCCTGCAAAGGGGTGGAGACAGGCCCCCTGAACTTTTAGATGAGCTCTGTAACAAATACCTTGTTTGAGGGGCTCATTGGCCTCATGACCAGCCACTCCTGGAGACTGGAGGAGGCCAAAGGGTCCCAGCCTTTCTTGCTCTTAAGTGTTTCAAAATACCTGCTCAGAGGGTGATTTTCTTGCAAAGAAGTTGTCATGCCACCTATAGCACACAATTTCTTCTGGGAGAGATGTTGGCCTTGAGTATTTTCTTCTTGGTGTGAGGTAGGCATTTCATTTGACTATTCCATTTTCCACTGGCAGAGCTGCCCCACCTGTCCTGCAGCAGTCCTTTGCATTCTAATGGAGAGGTCTCCAGAAGATGCTGGAGTTGGGTCCTTGGCATTGAACTACACCTGAAGCTTCTCAGGAGTTGCTAGGCGGAAGTAGAGGAGGCAGGGCAGGCACTTGTGCCTCCTGGCTTTCCTGCCTGGCCAGTGCGTAGCGCCTGGCTTTTCTGGGGTCGGGCTCTGGGGTCTCCTCCGCCCATCTTCCCACGCGACGCACCCCTTTGGCCACCTTGGGCGCATTCCTGCAAGGATTGTGGTCATAGATGACCAGCTTCAGGCTTGACAGGTGGGCCAGGCTGGGGAAGTAGCGGATGCTGTTCCAGTCCACATCGATCACCTCCAGGGAAGGCATGTGAAGCAGCACAGGGGGGAAGTCTGTCAGCAGGTTGCCTGAGAGCCAGATGGTCCTCAGCTCCCGGAGGCGCCGGAGCCGGCCTGGCAGCAGACGCAGGGCGTTGGAGCCAGCATGCAGAGTCTTAAGGAGACTCAGCTCACACACCACATCTGGCAGCTGGGTGAGGTAATTGGCCTCGACCCACAGGGTCTGGAGATTCTGGAGCAGGCTCAGCTCACTGGGGAGGTCGCAGAGTTTGTTGTTGCCCAGGTAGAGGATGCAGAGCTGTTTCAAGGTACATACTACCTGGGGCAGAGCCTTGAAGTTGTTGAAATCCAGGGCCAGGATCTGCAGATTTTGCAGCTGCCCCAGCTCCAGAGGCAGGCTGTTGAGGCGATTGTCACTCAGGTAGAGCTTGGCCAGCTGCTGGAAGGAGCACACGTGCACGGGGAAGCGACGGAGCATGTTCCCGCTCAGATCCACTGTCTTGTCCAGCGGCATCTCCTGGAGGTCTCTGACCATGTAGTTCTGGCAGCGGTCAGCCGGGACGAAGGCCGCGAGGGCCCTGATGGTGTTCCCCATGGCAAGCCGCAGCCCGCCGACCCTGGGGCTGCTGCCTCTGCCCTGAGGCCTGTCCTCCCCTCTCTTTATAACCTGGGGATTGCGTGACAGAAGCCAGTCACTGCAACAGAGAGAAGTGCTCCTGATAGCAACTTGAGTGTTGGGTGACAGGCAGGGTCCTGGAGGCGGGGTCTCACATACTTGCTTTCAGTCACCTAAGCCCCAGTCCTCTTTATCTACATTTTTTTGTTTGTTTGTTTCAAACGGAAAATAGCTTCACTGTTTTTTCTAATGATAAAACGTTGAGACATTACATAAAGGTGGAAAAGAAGAAAGTGAGAACAACCATAGTTACACCCACCAGGGATAAACACTGTAAACGTTTTATTTAACAGATGTCCTCCAGCCTTTTGCTACACATAATCAATTTGTTTAAAAAAAACATACACTGTTTAGGAGTCTTGTTTTTTATCAGAACATATGGACATATTTTTATGTTTGCAGGTATCCATGCAATCATTTTAAACACCTGCAAAGCATTCCATTATATGGATGCACTGTAATTTAAACAGGTCTGTTGTTGGGCATCTAGGTTGCTTACAATGTGTCGCTATTATAAATATCCTGGTACATACAGCGTGAGCAGTTATCCACTAATTTCTTTAGGAAATGTCCTTAGAAGTGTTACTGGGTCAAAGATATGCATTCTTTAAAGGCTTTTCATTGGTAGTGTCTCCCCCCTAACCCCACCAGATCTGAACGAGTGTATACGCTCCACAAGTGTCCGTTTTCTTATTTCTTCATTCTTACCAGTTAGTAGTTTTCTACACTTAAAAAAATTTGCCTTTGACAAAAGACAAGTAGAAAAACAAGAAAGAGAAGAGGAAAATCAGCCTTCTAAAGCTTAAGTAAATGAGGGTGTATTCCTACAATGTGTCTGTGTGGGATGTGGCTCACTGCCTCAAAGGTTTGAGCTTCCTTCCATGGAGCTGAGTTACTGTGGGAAGAAGCTGTCCATCTGGGACATTTCCTAGTACTAGTCTAGGGCAGTCAGGCTAGTTCTGGCCAATGGAAAGTGAGCAGAAGTGGTATAAAACATTTCTAGGCCTGGTTCATTTAGAACAAACCTCACCTTCCTCCACACACTTTCCCCATCTAATACCCAGGGTGACCTTAGAAGCCACCAAGTACGTGGAAGTCATATGTTGAAGTCCTGGGTATCCTGGATCTCTGAATAAGTGCTAGGGTCAGAACACCTCCCCTCCCACACACACTACCACCAGTTGGATTGAGGTAAATGAGAAACTTCAATTGTGTTAAGCGTGGAGATCTGGGGGCTTATCTCTTAACTTATCTTAATGAATAGAGTAGTTGTTAAAAATAAGGAGATAAATCCTTATATACTGATGTGCAAAGATATTAAGGATAAATAAAGGGCAAAAAAACAAGTTTCAGAACTCTTTTTACCATTCCATCTGGGGAAAAATACACATATTCTTGCATATGCCTAAAAGTATCTGTAAGACAAAACAGTGATTATCTCTGGGAAATCTGCCTGAAGGTTTGGGGGTGATAGGAATGCTGACTCTTCCATTTACACCCTCTTGTATTGTTTGATTTTTTTTTTAACTATATACATATATTACTTTCAAAAACTCTATTCCAAAAGAAACGGATTGTTTCCATTTCCAGAAGAAATGGGTTTCCATTTCTAGCAGCCTGCCTGCTGTCTGGATAGAGTGCCAGGTTTGAGGGGAAGGCTTCATGCACCATTTAGCCTCCTCCAGTGCCTTTACTGCTAAATTGCTTATAATAGACTGAACAGAGCAATACAGGAGCATTCCATGTGAATGACCATTCTACAGAGCTATTTGGCAGTGCGGCATCACTACCCACCTTCTTTCTTCTCAGTCATGACTAAAGCCAGTGTCCTTGGACTTTCTAAACATTAAACGTCAAGGGCTTATCTTAAGCCCTCTCTTTGCTTTGCTGATTTGTCCTGTAATAACTAGCCTCTCAACAGGTACTGTGCTTTGGCTCTATATTTAGCATGGTCAGTGGTGACCACAAATGGTCATGAAGCTGCTGCCCTGATGTCCCTAAAAATGATAACAATAATAATGATTGCTACCCATTATTATTTATAACTAAGTGCTAAGCACTGAACTTGTGCTTTACATACACTGTCTTTTCTCAAAACTCCTGCCAGGTAAATATTTTTTATCCTAAATATTCAGATGAGAAAACTGAGGCTTAGAGAGGTTTAAGAATAACATCAAATATCTATTGAGCACCTGTTGTGTTCTAGATGCAGGGAATCTGGTGGCTAACAAGATAGATAGGATCCTGATCTCACAGAGTATACAGTTCTATCAGAGTGGAGTTAGGTCACACCAGTTGACAAACTACCCTCACACACACTTCCACTCAGCACTTTAATGCCAACCCCTAAATATGAGCAGGTGGCTAAGGATAACCACACATGAGACAAGCTGCCTCCGTGAGAGGTGGAGATTGAAATAAGCAGAGTAAAAGAAATCAAACAAAAACGATGGACAGAGCAGAGGAAATTCTTAACTAATTTTACTACAGTATCTTCAGAGAGTTAACTCTAACACTTGTGTGCTGCTTACAGTATTATTAGCTCACTTAATTCTTACAACCCTAAAATGTAGGCACTTGTGAGATAATAGAAAATATATATATTGGTTTCTACCCCTGTTTCCTGGTACAGAGCTCGTAAAACCCTTGTGATTTCCTGTGTGATAAGACCACTAGGAGCATCCCTTGTTCTAATATTTGGTCTTTGAACCCATCCAGACACAGCTCTCCTAAAACCCTTGTAAATTCCTAAGTGATAAGAACACTAGGATCATATTTGTTCTAATGAGCAACTCGGGGTGGGCTCCCGGGTGACTACTGGATAGGGGCTGGTCACTGGAAAGACCAAGTCATGATTAGAAGCTTGGGATGTTCATTCCCGCTCCGCCATCCTCCAGAGAAGGCAGAGGGGCTGGAAATAGAGTTAATGATGGTTCATGCCTACGTGAGGGAAGTCTCATAAAATCCCAGTACTAGGGGGCTCCGGGAACCTCCAAGTGGGTGAACACATCCACACTGGGAGGATAACACACCCCAATGCCACGGGAACAGAGGATCCTGTGTTCAGGACCCTTCCAGACCTCGCTCAATGTTTCTTTTCATCTGATTTTTCATCTATATCCTTTATCATATTCTTTAACAAACTGGTAAACCTAAGTGTTTCCCGGAGTTCTGTGAGCCGCTGGCAGGAGGGTGCATTGCTGTGCCAGGGGAGGGTGGAGGGTCCCAAAAGAACCTCCAGGAACCAGCCAGCATTTGAATATCTGCCATGACAGAAGGCCAGTTTCCACCAAAGGAGAACTAAAAGTGTGCATCTGGAGTGAAGAAAATCACCTCTCTCTCCTGCTGGACCCAACCCCCAGGGGATCTAGGGGGAGGGGAGGGGAGGGGGAGCCTAGGGAGTAAAAGAAAAGACTGTGTATCCTACCTCCAGTGCCAACTCCTTTCTCTTTGTCGGTCCTCAAGCCACAGGCCAGGCCTCAGCTGGGCAGAAATAAGTTTGAAATTGGATGAGATGTTAAAATGTTGAGGTAGACTTGACTAAACTTTTAACTATCTGAAAGTGTCAAGAAAGCTGTAGGATCTGCCCAAGCTGCTCTCCAGGGCTTGGGGTAGGAATACGCAAGGAGTGTGTGTGAGATAGGAAGAATATGGCTGATCTTCACTACACTCTACTGGATTCAGCACCCATGGTAAGCTGGTATAAAATTAGCAAAGTGGCCCCTAGAAGAACAGCCTATATCAAAAGGAGAACACACTCTCGTGCACAGATATACACATCCCAATGAAAAGACAATCCATGTTGCAAGAGACATCCAGAAAACTCTTGAAAACAGAAAACATAAAGTGAATTGTGTTCCAGTAATTAGCTTTGAGGTACAGCTGGCTTTTCCTTTGTTAAAATTCATGGGGACCATGGTGCCGGATGCTGAGAAGGGTGTCCACTGCCAGAGTCCTGGGCCTTCAAGAAGAGTGATCCAGGAGCAAGCTTATCCTCCTCAAGCCTGAAACCAAGCCTAGACTCCTGCCTGACCATGGGCACCTGTTGGTTTTGACTCCAGACTCCTCCACTGGGGTGTCTGCACAAAAATTTTGTCTAGAGCTAAGTGATGTCGGGTCTTCGGATGCTTCCAGGTTCAGTTCTAGTATTAGGGTTCTTAATTGCAATGCAATAAAAAAAAAACATCTTTGGATGATTCAGTGAACAGGAATTTATGACAAGGTGTTAGGATGCTCACAGACTCCCTGGGTGCCCTGAGGAACCTGGCTTGGATGTCCTAACTCAGTGCAGAACTGGCACCCCTGGGCTCAGCCCCTCTGCTTCTCCCTTTGACTCCCTGGTGCTGAACGCTGCCCCTAAACCTGAATGTAGCCACGTTCCCCCTGACCCCCCGAAGGGATTTTTCATAGGCCCTGCTTCTTTGCATCACTGGCAGTTGAATCTGATGGAGAGATCTCACTGGCCACATGCACACCCTAACGTAAGGGAGGCTAAGGTTGAGGTTTTGGATTTTGTGATGGGGGGTGGCCTTTTTCCACCACCAAGATTCCTAAGGTGAGAAATTCCCCAAACACAGGAAGGTGAGTTGTATACTGACAGCCGAAAAGAATCACAGATACCCATCACAACTAGCCTGTAGTTTTAACTCTGACCCTCCCGTGGCTGTCTGACCTTGCACAGTTAATTTTTCTTCCTATATCTACAGGACTATTGGAGCAGTTTATTAAAGCAGACTTACTTAATATGGAATATATGTGGATTTCCCAGAGCTGGAACATGGCTAGTTTCCTAAACAATTGTGTAATGTTAAAAGACTGAATGGAAGCATTATAATCTTAAGGCCTTCAAAAGAATCCAGGAACATTCAGTGTGACAGCTGTATCAGCAGATAACAATACTACTTGGGGAAAATGGTATGTCAATTAAACATTAATGGGTAAGAACTATTTCCATCAGTTACTAGTAAACGTTTATTGAAATGAAATGAAAGCAATCTATCAAAACAGGACTCCTACTAGGTAGCATTTTGTTAGCCTGGTTCTGTTATGTACTTAAAAGGAAAAAAGAAAAGATTTCATATTACTATAATCTATAATTTAGATTTATGATTAATTCTGACTTTTACTATCTTATTATGGTTTATGAGATGGCAGTACAGTTTAGTATTAAAAGCAAAAAGGTTTTGGCATTAAAGAGACCTTGTACAGTTTGAACCTGGACTCTGGTATTTATTAGTTTGGGGGCTTTGGGCAAAGTTTCTGTGCCTTGGTCTCCTCATCTTGGGAATGAGGAGAATTCCCATGAGGAGAAATGGGAATCACCTTGGGCTCCACCTCATTGAGTTACTGCGAGGATTAAATAAGATAATGTACTTAAAGTAATTAGCACAGCATCTGACTTACTAACCATGAGCAGGTATTATTGCTGTGCTTTCTTAAGACACTGTGCTGGGCTCATTGAAGCGTGAGTGAGCTGCAAATGTGTCCTCTGCCTACAAGCTGCCTACAACCTGAGCGAGTGCGTGGCTTAGCGACCCCCTGTCAGCTGAAGTAGAGCTGGGGTTTTGGAAGACTTCTGGGAATGTTTGCCCAGCATCTTGAACAGGACAGACACACAGTTGGCACTTGGTAAGTGTATGTGAATTACCGGAATGGATAGACTAAGTATCTGATGAGAGGCAATTGTATGCTTACACAATAAAGCCAAGGTAACCTGGGACCCTGTTTTTACATGGTGTTGCATCAAAAAAAAAAGTCATACAGCATCCCAAAATAATGAAACCCAATTTAAATCTATATCATAGTCACTTGGGAAACTGACAGAGGACAGATCACTTTCACGATGCCCAGCATTTCTTCTTAAGACTCCCTCTGCCTGCCTTTCCCTCCTCCATCTCCCACCGAGGCGCTCTCCCTGAGCACTGCCTCCATACTGTTCCAGGGGCTACGGGAGATGGTGCGGCCACCCTGCCCCAGCTCCCCGCCGTTTTCCTATTCCCACTCCCTGGCAGGCTGTCCTGTCTCACTTTCTCCTCGCTCTCTTTGTAGCCATTCTTTTTCTCCCCCAAACAGCTGTCAGCAGCCCTTTGAGGGCTGTCTCCAGATTGCATTTTCTCAATTTGCACAGTAAAGACCCAAAGCAGATGGGAAACCTCATTTGGGCACTTCCTGGGGGGCAGCCCAGACCGAAAATACCAGGCAGATCTGAATATCCCATTGCTTGTGTGGTTCTTGTTGCTCTGCAGATGGTTCCCCTTTCCAGGAGCCCTGTTCTCCCTCCCCTCTCCTTCCACTGGATTTCAACACCAGGATTCCCCAGAAAGCCGGTTTCCAAGGCAGAAAGGATCCCATCCTTCTTACTGACAAAGCAGAAGGGCAGTCCCGGAGACCCCTTCCCACTGAGGCTCCGCCTGTGGGAGTTGAAATCATTTAACCCTTTCTAGTGGATTTTTTCTGCTGTCTGGGTTTGTCCTGCCCTTGTTACCGAACTGAACTTCGGTCCGCTTGCCCTCCCTACAGCAAAGCCAACCTACTGACACCAAGTTGTGGTGAAGAAACGTAAGTGCTTACTGCAGGACCAAGCAAGGAGAATGGGCAGTTCATGCTCAAAAGACCCGAACTCCCCGATGACTTTCAGGGAAGGGTTTTTAAAGATAACATTTGGGGTGAGGGCTGCAGGTTCCCTTGAACCAAAGGGTGTATGTTTGTGTGTGTGTATGTGTGCATATCTGTATGTGTGTGTATTTATGTGGGTATGTATATATGAATGTATTGCACATGTATATATAGGTGTGTGTATGTGTGCATCCCTGCCAAGTGTGTATGTGTATTTATATGTGTATGTATATATGTGGTTTGCATGTATGTAGTGTGTGTGTGTGTGTATGTGTGTGTGTTCCCTTGAAAATCTTTTCAGGCCAGCTCCTGTTCTTCAGGTCTCAGCTTAATGGGTATTTCCTCAAAGAGGATCTCCCTGACCACCTTATTTGAGCTGGCTGCTTCCACTCCCCAGTTTCTCTCCACTTAGCTCTTACCACAATTTGTGATTGTTTTATTTACTTCTTAGTTCTCTTTTTTTTTTTTTTTTTTTTGTGGTACGCGGGCCTCTCACTGTTGTGGCCTCTCCCGTTGCGGAGCACAGGCTCCGGACGCGCAGGCTCAGCAGCCATGGCTCACGGGCCTAGCTGCTCCGCGGCATGTGGGATCCTCCCGGACCGGAGCACGAACCCGTGTACCCTGCATCGGCAGGCGGACTCTCAACCACGGCGCCACCAGGGAAGCCCTACTTCTTAGTTCTCTTGCTGCAGGAGACCTGCCTGAAGGCAGGGCTTGTGCCAATCCTATTCACTGTTGAATGCTTAGCACTAACGACAGCACCTCAAACTAAGTGGGCATTAATTTACTCAACAAATAAGGACAGAATTCCCTGCCTTCCTGGAGCATTTGAATGAAAGAATAAGTAATGTATTACTCTCAGTTTGATAATGTAAACTCAAATTGCTGGTAGCCAATGACTTAATATATTTATGAATCCATAGATTTTTTTCCCTACCATCGATGATCACTGAGGTAAAAGAGAGTGGCTCTGAGAAAGACTCAGAATTTATTGAGAATAGTTAACAAGATATACACAGGGTTGGAAAAACCTGGAAAGGAGCTCATATTTGCTTGGCAACCTGTAGGATAAACTCCAATTTTGTGCTTTCCTAGAGCACAATGCTGGGATGAAGACGAAGATTTCCCCTGAGAGTTCAGCCTACCACTATGAAATGTGCCTGCTCTGTGGACTTGCCCACAGCTGGATTCCAGAGAAGTCTCCCAAAGTACTCTGTGAAGTTGATTAGATTCTCACTCAATGTGGAACTGCTGGAACCTGTTCAGTAGCATTGCTGAGCTAAGACAATTATTCTGAGAAAGGGGGCTTCAGAAGTGAGCAGTGAAGTGAAACACGAACCCTGAAGGAGTTCCATCAACTCGATTCACAACTCACGGGTGGAGAGCCAGGGGGAAATGAACAGAAGTAGGAAAGGCAGCCTTTTTATAGCCTGTGTGTGAGTGAAAGGAACCAAAGCCAGGAAGATGGACCTTGAGGGGACTCAATCCCTACGAACCAGCAATGAGAGATACGCTCTCTGAAGCTGTGTTTCTTGACGGCCCTGGATAACGAACGGGCCTTACTCGTGATTACAGCCTAAGGCCATTTCAGTGACCATCTGCCCCCTGCTTTACGGAGTAGGATTTGCTATCAGAACATGGCTCAGTCCTTCTTACTTCATTGGCATGTTTCCTGGCTCTATAAGGTTTAGTGCAGCCCTTTGAGTAAATAGGTCCTTCTAGTTTATCAGCCTTTGCCAGTGGTTTTTAACTAGTGGTGGGCTTGCCCTTCAGGAGACAGCTGGCGATGTCTGAAGACAGTTCTGGTTGTCACAGCTGAGAGAGTGCTCCTGGCATCTGACAGGTAGAGGCCAAGGACCCTGCTAAACATTCTCCAATGCACAGGACAGCACCCACAGCAAAGAGTTATCTGGCCCAAAATGTCAATAGTGCCAAGGTTACCCTGGGTTATCCTAAAGCCGGAAGTTTTCTTGCAGGGAAATGCATCACTGTAACTGGAAAATGGGTACAACAGCTAGTATTTCATCTTCTTGACTAGAATACATTTTTTTTTCAGTTGTAGGGAAGATTTTCTTTCAATTTAATAAAGAGAGGTAAGATTGACTAGAAATACCCCATATTTAAGTATATTTTCAGGAATGTCCTTTGGCATTTTTGATACTCCTAGATCTTCCTGATAAGTAAAGGGCTGGTAATAGGAAAGCAGCTTTGGGTTTGGACCTGTGAAATTTGAATTAACTTAAACCTTATAAAGGAATCACGAAGTCTCTTGGAAGCTGTGTTTTGTTTTCTCGGGGAATGGGGGGTAGGAGAGTAGCAGGTGTATAGATCTTTTAATGCATTTTCCAGTAGAAATTATGCTATAAATGGTGATATCCCAGGTTAATCTCTAAGGGTTGTCTTAACCCACAGAACAGAAGTGTGCTGGTGATGCAGTGATGGCAGTCTTACTGACTATTGTGTGTAAGATGGTTTCTGAGGAAACGGATTCTGAGCTGCAGCTCAAGCGTCCGTCCAGTAGCTAGAGGTGATTTCAGAGGATGGTAGATGCTACTAAACTCTGGGGCCACCTGGAGCTGGGCACACTGCTGCCTCAATGCAACCAGCATTCTGTCAACAAGAAAGAAAGGAGAGGTTAGGTAGGAAACCAGCATTGCCTGCCATGGGGATGTCTGGTGTGTGTGGGTTGGCAGTTAGGTTTGGAATTTTAGTTCGACCGTTTCCTGTCTTTCTGGCCTTGGGGAACTTGCTGAACCTCTTTGAAAGTCTTTCTACATTTATCAACTGGAGATGATATTAATATCATGGTGGAGATTAAATGACAGTAAATACCTGGAACACAGAAGCTTAATACATGTCAACTTTTCCCCCTCCGACTGCAAACTTTCTTATCAATACTTGGTTGATACCACCTCACATCTTTAAGGCATGTCAGTATTTGCCCAAGTTTGTGGTCAGCTCTAGCCACATGGTTAAAACTACTGCCAATGTAGAACCTTCTAGGATTGATGGAGCAAGCTCATAACTTTGGGAACCAGTGAGCTATCAAAAAGCCTGGTGCGTTGCAAGCAACCACTGAACAAGGACAATGAAACTGGTCCTGGTGGCTCTGGTGTCTTTAAGGTCATCATGGCATGGAGAGCTAAGGGAAGCTTGGCGCAGCTAGAGGCTGTGACATCGTCTCTCCATGACTGACACCTACCATCCTCCACACACTGCTGAGTTGATGTTGAAAGAGATGAACTGAAACAGGGTGGGACTGACACCACGAGCTCACTCATCCTTCTCTATCTTTTCAGGATTTCTTTGATCCAAATTAAGTCCAGCAGACATCATCTTGGAGAAGCAGGGACCTTGGAGGAGTTCATGGAAGGCCACCAACCGTAAGTTTTTGCTTGTAGACATCTGTGATGCTTCCCTCAGGAAGTCTATTTATAGGAGAGAATGACAGAAGAGCAGTTATGTGATTACAAGACTATATTATGTGAGTAGATTGGGGATCTGAAGACATCTGGCTCTGAAAGGCCACAAACCAACCTGGACTCCCCAGAGGCTGTGTTTTTCTCTTGTTGGAGAGTTTCTTTCTTTAATTAAAAAAAGGTGTTTTTTTGGCCCGACCAGGGATCGAACCCAGGCCCTCAGTGGGGAAAGTGCGGAGTCCTAACCACTGGACCACCAGGGACTTCCCTCTCCCATTTACTTTTGGAAGGAACAGTGGCATGGGCTCAATATTGCTCCATCTCAGGTGTCTTTGAGACGGGAGGGCTTAGTCTGAGTCCTGGTCAGTTAGGATCGTATTGATGGGATGGGGTTGATACTGCGGGAGGGGCTCCAGACTTGGACTCTGCAGATCTGTGTTTGCATTACTCTATGGCCTTGGGCAAGTTGTTGAACTTCTTGCTCTTCTTTCCCTCATCTGGAGACAAGAGGGTTGGACCAGGTGGTCCGTAAGGTCCCCATCAAGCTTGGCAACAGGGACTTCCCACTGCATCACTTTGGAGTCATCAGACATGTATCACTCAGCTGCAAATGCAGGGAAGTGTGGGGTAAATGGAGTGGGGACTGTGCTTAGAAAAACATCGTTGTTTTTGCTTCAGTTTAAATTCTGGGACACTAAGTTAAAATGGCAAAGAGCTTGACCCAGTCTCCTTTTGTGTAACCCCCTCCGAGACAGTTAGGGGGGCCAGCATGACAAATGAAAAGAAGATGTATAGGGTTTGGAGTCAGAAAAATTTGAGTTTGCATATCAGGTCTACCATTCAGTGGGCAGAAGGTAAACAAATTCTCTGAGCCTTAGTTCACTTACCTGCAAAATTGGAATAATAACACCTACAGCATGGGATTGTCCCCAAGTCAATACAATAATGTGTTTAAAGTATTTTGCACACAGGAGATGCTTGAAAAGGGTTAATATTATTATCCTCTTATTATTAATGTTATTATTAGCTGTTGGGTTATGTTTATTCTGAGGAGTTCTAATAGATGCCCAAGTGAGCTGAGCCCTGAGCCAGCTCTGGGGCTGTTTCTCTCAATTCCTGGGCCCTACCTGGCTTCCTGGTTTGGTGTTGGGAAGACCTAAAACTGACCGGGCCAACTCTACATCCTTTTGGTTCACTATCTACTCTCCCAACTCCTCCCACCATGATGATTAAAACATAAATTAATCCTACGGTCTCTCAAGCAGATATTTGCTTCCTTACAGCAAAAAAAAAAAAAAAAAAATCCCTTTATCGGCCTTAAATGGTATTCTTTGAAATGTTGGCAAGATGCTATTGTTTGAATAGTCTTATGTCCTCCTTATGTACAATGTCTTATGCCTCCCTTCCTGGGGCAGAAAGCAATATCACATCGGCTTCTCTCAGCTGGGGAATGAGCTGGCGTTTTACAAGTCCTTTGATTAAAAGTTTTCGATGGTCGTCTACAAACATGCAGAAAATGAGCCCTAAGGCAAACCAGTGGAAGTGGCTTGTTGTTCAGCGGCTATACCTTGGGACAGAGCTGGCTTGCTCCTTTGTCAGAAGAACAGCCCTGAAAAGAATGCCTTTCTCTAAAAATAGGACAGTTGGAGGCATAGCTGCACCAGCAGATAGTCTTCCTAGCGGCTTTGGGACAGGCCAGCTGATAAAGCTTTCTGCTCCGGGTGCCCCAGATTACTCACAGCTGTTTTCTAGACCAAAGGGCGCTGGGGATGCTGGCCTCACGCCACACGTCAGGTGCTCTTCATCACACACTACCCGGGAGGCAGCCGTCGGCTTCATCAGCTATGGAGCCTTGCCCGCCCTCTAGAAGGGATGAGGGAGGGTTGGCAACCTGAACAGCAGGCACATTCCAAAACCCAGCAACCTCTCTGTTTTACTTTATATGTACATATTTTTTTCTTTTTAACTTCAATCAAAAGTTGGGTTGCCCTTCCATTAGAAGTTGGGAGATGGTATAATGCGGTGGTTAAAGGGGTGCGCTCTGGAACCAAACTCCTGGATTTGAAGCCTGTGTTTTATTTGGTTTTCTAATTAATACACTGTATTTTTAAGAGCCGTTTTAGGTTCACAGAAAAATTGAGCAGAAAGTACAGAGAGTTCTTATCTACCCTGCCACCCGCAACCTCCCCCATTATGGACATCCTACACCACAGTGTATATTTGTTACAATCAATGGACTCACATTCACACATCATTCTCACCCAAAGTCCATAATCCAAGTGGGGTTCACTCTTGGTGTTGTACATTCTTTGGGCTTGGACAATGTATAACGACATGTATCTCCTGCTGTAGCATCATACAGAATAGTTGCACTGCCCTAAAATCCTCTGAGTTCTGCCAATTCATTTCTCCTTCTCGTATAATAGGCAACCACTGATCTTTTTATTGTCTCTGTAGTTTTGCCTTTTATGTCATATAGTTGGAATCATGCAGTATGTAGCCTTTTCAGATTGTCTTCTTTCACTTAATAATATGCTGTTAAGTTTCTTCCATGCCTTGTCGTGCCTTGATAGCTCATTTCTCTTTAGCGCCGACTAATACTCTATTGTCTGGACGTACCACAATTTACCCATTCACCTACTGAAGGACATCTTGGTTACTTCCAAGTTTGGGCAGTTATTTATAAATATCTGTGTGCAGGTTTTTGTGTGTGTATAGGTTTGAGTAAACATCAGGGAACATGATTGCTGGACTACATGGAAAGAAAATGCTTAGTTTTGTCAAAAACTACCAAACTGTCTTCTAAAGTAGCAATAACATTTTGCATTCTCACTAGCAATGAATGAGAGTTCCTGTTTCTCCACATCCTTGCCAGCATTTGGTATTGTCAGTGTTGTGGATTTTTGAAGGCTTAGATGATCTGAGGCAAGTTACTAAACCTCTCTGCCTTGGTTTCCTAATTTGTGAAACCTGGAAAACAGTAGCACCTCCATTATTGGGTTTTCATGAGGATTAATTAAAGTAACCCATGTAAGGCATGTAGGACTGGGCTGGCCTATGTAAATTCTCAATAACCATTAGCTGTGTTGTTTGGATTAGGTTGGATTTCTGTTCTAAAAAGCACTTGAGATTCTTGGGCACAAAATGATGTTTAGGTTAGGGGTGGATTCCACAAAGCTATTTTAATAATAAGAGTCAACCGCATGCCATTCACCATGCTGAGGACTTCATATACCATCTCATTTGAATATTACAGAGTAGATACCAGCAGTGCTCTCCATTTTCAGATGTGGAAATTACCACCTAGAGAGGTTGAATTAACTTAGCTAAGGTCATCCAGCTCAGAAGTAGAGTTGGGACTTGAACCTGAGTTTATGCAGTACCAAAATCCAGCACTTAGCCCCTTGCGACACTGTCCCTAACCTGGCGTCCCTGCCACCTTGCACCTTTGGTTTGGAAATTTAGATTTACAGGGTTACAGTCTTCCCAAACCATTCTCTAGTTAAGCATTAAGCCAGGCCCACGTGTTAGAATTAATTGCACCCCAAACTTGACACATTAACATGATCATATTGAAGTCCAGGTCAACTGTTTTGTTCTGCTGAGGGCTCAGCCAGTCTCTGGTCTTTGCACATGCTGCTCCGTGCTTCCCCCACCTCTTCATCTGGCTAGCTTCCACTCTCCCCTCAGGTCTTGTCTTAGACATTACTTCCTACAGTGAGACTTCTGGGTTAGGTGCACTCCTTTGCTGCCTTAGCACCCTCTCTTTTCCCTATTGTAGCTCTTGTCACCCTGTATTATAGTTTTATGTCTGGCTCCACGAGTGCAGATACCCTATGGGTCTTGCTCACTGACGTATGCCCAGCCCACATGACGTGGACTTAATGAGTATTAGTGGAATGAAAGACTGAATGAATGCAAGGGGCTGGTGTTGGGCTGCAGTATGAGTTTGGTGTATTCTTACAGGCCCAGTCTCTGGGGTTGTCAGCCCTGACACCCGACTGCAGAAATTCACAATGGTGTTTGGCTTAGGATCATCCAGCTTCTGGGTCCCTTCGTCCTATTGCTTCAGCAAGGCATGCAGTAAGGAATGACATGGATAGGGGAGGTGTAGCACTTGAGTAGACTCTTGGGCAATGAAGTCCTTTTCCCCAACTCACTTACTCTGCAACAAGGCATGGGCCCCAGATGGGCTTAACACAGTCTCTGGTCTCTATGTTCTTCAGGGGTGTCCCACAATGACCTTCCCAGGGTCTCACCTCGGGGTAAATCAGTTGGTACTTGATGGTTTGGCCATATTGGTTGTTAAAAGGTAAACTGATATTTCCATATCAGCTGGTAAAGAACCCTTTCCCAGAGGCTGCTAAGTATTCTTTCCATTGCTCCAGTTTCCCTGCCCCTGTCCTAGGACCCCTCACCTCCCCACAATCCAGGAAACAAGGTGGTAACACCTGGTACAACAGGAAGCTCCCAAGACCCTGTTTCAGCTCCATGGCTGGCACCATATTGCTTCAGTCTGAGTCTTTACATAATTTGAGTATTACCCCTGGTATGGTCCGTCTGTATTCTTGGGAAATGGCACAGGAAGGAGGGGAGCGAGGTGACGGGAGCAAGAGAGGACTCAGGCAGTGTCTCTGCTCCCCGGCACTTGCACAGAGCTAAGAGGATGCAGGAATTTGGACATGCCAGGTGAATGACTAGCTGTTTACATGTGGTGTCCAGCTACCCACTGCACAGACAGCTGCTCTACACCCTCCTACACTAGCTCTCTGTAGAAGGTTTCGAGAACAACAGCCACCATACACTGAGGTCTTTCTGTGTGCTCAGTACTCAACTAAATGGCTATTTACTTTTCCTGACAACTCTGTGAGTATGCACAATTATTATCCTCATTTTCCAGATGAGGAAACAGGTCTGAGAGGTTAAGTTGGCACCCAGGTCACGGAGCTAGTAAGTGGCAAAGTTGGGAGTCTGACTCTGGAGGCCCCGCAGGGACTGCATTCGTAGGGAGTATCTTAGTTCTAAGGTAGAGGCACAGAGGCTTCTGGTGAGGGGAAGGCGCTTTTCAAGAAACAGTGCAGAAAAATGGAACAGGTTCATGAGAAGGCTGCCACAGAGCCATGTCACTATGGTGGCCAGAGGAAAACTTCCCAAGAATCCTAGGTCCTGTGGATGGCTGCCCTGGGGCTCTCCATGGTCTGAGCCTCTGTGCTGACAGAAGTGAGTCAGCTCCAGTCCCCAGAGTTCCCTCTGGGACACCTCCCCTGAGGGCAGTGCATTCAGAAGACTGAACCTGTGACCTGTCCGGAGGTTTCACGCTACGCTCAGTCTCCATAGCAACCCTGGCTCTCTGGGTAGTGCCCCAGGGCAGGCTAGGGTATTACAGAGCTCCTGGCTGGGAGCTCTAGGTCAGACTCTTGCTGGATGTCCAAGTAAATACCTGTTGCTTTGAGTAAAAAATGTGAAACTCACATCTAAGAAGAGAAAATTCTTGAAGGAAAAAAAATCTTGAAGAATATTCTTTAGGGAATTCCCTGGAGTCCAGTGGTTACGACTCAGCACTTTCACTGCAGGGGCCCGGGTTCCATGCCTTGTTGGGGAGCTAAGGTCCTGCAAGCTCTGCAGCACAGCCAAAAAACAAAAACAAAAATTCAAACCTTTTGGGACTTCCCTGGTGGCACAGTGGTTAAGAATCTGCCTGCCCATGCAGGGGACACGGGTTTGATCCCTGGTCCAGGAAGATCCCACATGCTGCGGAGCAACTAAGCCCGTGCACCACAATTACTGAGCCTGTGCTCTAGAGCCTGCGAGCCACAACTACTGAGCCTGTGAGCCGCAACTACTGAGCCTGTGTGCCGCAACTACTGAGGCTGTGTGCTGCAACTACTGAAGCCTGCATACCTAGAGCCCGTGCTCCGCAACAAGAGAAGCCACCGCAGTGAGAAGCCTGCGCACTGCAACGAAGAGTAGCCCCTGCTCACCACGACTAGAGAGAAATCCTGCATGCAGCAACGAAGACCCAATGCAGCCAAAAAATAAATAAATAAATGTTAAAAAAAAGAATATTCTTCAATGAAGAATTTATATTATACCTTGCTCATAATTAAGGGAAAAAAAGATGAAAAGGAGAAAAAAAAAGATTGAAAGCATTTTTAAAGTGCTGATATGGTTTTTATAATAGGCAATTTATTTTTCTTTCCAATTTTTCCAAAATATGTAATGTGTTTACTTTTAAATGAAAAACATAGATATTTAAATTCCCCCTTAAGTTCTAGGATGGCTTATGTCTTTCTTTAGGAGTTAGAAAGGGATAGATGCCCAGGAGGAGACCAGCCAACCTCCTCCGCCCTTGGTGACTTTTAGTAAATCACCTGATTGCTTTGATCAATTTCTCCTTTGGAAAACGGGGAAAACAGTAGAATAGTAGGACTTCATGAGATTAGGATGAGCAGGGAATGGGTTAATCTGGGTAATTTTATTAGGTCTGGCTCATGGTAAATGCTCCTGGTAAGTGTCAGTTATTCTGATCACTGGCTAACTAGCTCATGGTGTTAGTTATTCTCATAATCGTCGGTGTTATTATGACCACCAGAGGGCACTCCTGGCTCTGGGAGTCTGCCTGGGGATACGGTGTTTCATGGGACACCAGGATTCCAGTGTTGTGTGCCTGTCCTAGGTAGGTAGATGTGAGAAGAAAGCGCACAGATGCCCCTTCCTCCCTTGTTGATCTCTAAGTTTCCGGCCATGTGCTGAGAAAGAAATCAGCTTTAGAGTTGGAAGGGCTGACCTTCTCTAGCAGTGGTGGAAACTGACTATGTCATCACTCCCAGAAATGCACATGGCATTCAGATCTTTCCTCTGGAGTTCCCACAGACAAGGAGGGCAGACGTTTTCCCTTCAGTACCTGACAGGGACCTCCTGGGGATGGTGAGGGTGGATGGCGGGAAGGTGAGCGGGCCTGACAGATGGAAGTTAGGTGTGGTGGACAGAGGAGAGGCCCATATTCTCTGTTTTACTGGTCGCTGGCTCTGGGAGGCCACATGGAAAGAGGGTAGAATCCTGGATTAGTTAAATTCCTAGGCAATTTCATGCAATAACGTGGCTTCATTCTCTGTGAGTTGGTGACTCCACGACCTCTCTCCAGCCCTGAGCTCTCTTCTAAGCTCCAGACTTGTCTATCTACCCAGTTGTCTATTTGATTGTCTTCTTGGATGGGGTTTAATATACATGAAATAAAACTGTTCCTCCTGACTATTAACAGCAAGTACCAACTACTACTGCAACAAAAACAAAACAAAGAGTGAGCCTGTATTCTCAAAATGTCATTCATTTACTAAACAAGTACTCCTTGAGTGTCCACCCAGTGCCAGACAGTGGACTCATCTCTGTGGGGGGGGGTGGGCAGGTAGAGCAGTGAACACAACAGACGCAACCCCCCCATCACCGGGCTACATGAAGAGAAGGCGAGTGTCTATGGCAAGGAAGCTGACTATGCTGCTCTGCTGTG
Source organism: Tursiops truncatus (assembly GCF_011762595.2). Taxonomy (NCBI): domain Eukaryota; kingdom Metazoa; phylum Chordata; class Mammalia; order Artiodactyla; family Delphinidae; genus Tursiops; species Tursiops truncatus. The sequence goes on along the minus strand of NC_047044.1, from coordinate 46,972,252 downwards.
CACTGGTGAAGAGCAAAGCACACAAAAATATGAGGAGTGTTGCGCTCGCTTCTGGGCACACATTTGAGTAGAGCCATTGTGAAATTATGACACATCCAGCAGAGAGAGATCAGGATGTGAAGGGACTCAAGATCATGAGATGCAAAGAACAATTTGGGTCTTGGTTTGGCAAGATTTGGTCTCAAGAAAACACTGTGTGTGTGTGTGTGTGTGTGTGTGTGTGTGTGTGTGTGTGTGTGTGTGTGTGTGCGCGCGCGCGCGCGCGCGCGTTCTGGGAGCTTGTATAGATGCACCATAATGGCATTCTTCAAATGTCTGAGGCTAGTCCCGAGTGTGGAGAAGGATGGACTACTTAGGTATGGACCCAGAGGCAGACTGAGAACCAGTGGGATCTGGTTGCAGCTTTCCTTCCAGGGTGCAGAAGGCCATTTCCCGAGTGTGATGTTCCGGCGTACAGTGGCTCGCTTTGCGGAGGTGAATTGTCTTTCACTTGAGGGATTTGGCTAGATGAATCTTGGCAGGGATATTATAGGGAGAATGCTATCACACAGTGGGGCACCGAACTAGGTGATGCCAAAATTTCCTTTCCACCCCAAGGTTCTGGGAACTGGCAGATCAATGGCATAGAGACCCAACATGAATGCATTCACTGTCACCAGCCTGGTGCCAGCGGGCTATCAGCAGCCTCTGAGGTCTGTTCCTTGGTGTCCTGCAGATGAAGAGACTCTCTATTCAATAATGTCCCATTGATTCAAAAAGAGAGGAGCAGCTAGATCTGAGGGGCCCCAAGATATGATGAGGCTGAAGCCCCCAGCTCGGCTCAGACTGGGGCATTAGGCTTCTTTTGCTGCAGCCTTGCCTTCTCTGTCCCCATCCTGATCTACCTCCCTCACCTGGCTAACATCCCCAGGCACCGGCTCACCAGGGACGGGAAGGAGCTTGTTCAGTCACCTCCTTGATCTCAGATAACACACTCATCTTTATTGCATTTTCCCTCCTGATAAGCCTCTTAGCTGCCGATTTCTTGGTTGTTCTCTTTGGTAAACAACCTATTTGGGGCTTCCCTGGTGGAGCAGTGGTTGAGAGTCCACCTGCCAATACAGGGGACACGGATTCGAGCTCTGGTCTGGGAAGATCCCACATGCTGCTGAGCAACTAAGCCCGTGTGCCACAACTGGTGAGCCTGCACTCTAGAGCCCTCGAGCCACAACTACTGAGCCCGCATGCCACAACTACTGACGCCTGCGCTCTAGAGCCCACGAGCCACAACTACTGAGCCCGCACACCACAACTACTGAAGCCCACGCGCCTATCGCCCGTGCTCTGCAACAAGAGAAGCGACTGCAATGAGAAGCTCATGCACTGCAACAAAGAGTAGCCCCCGCTTGCCGCAAGTAGAGAAAGCCCGCACGCAGCAATGAAGACCAAACGCAGCCAATAAATAAATAACTAACAAAAAAACCAACCTATTTGGAAGAGATTTTAAATGTTAACAGAGATTTTAAGAAATAAGTGTGTGAGACGGGCTGTCCTCAGCCCCAGTCTGGTGACGCCCCTGGGATTACTGAGGCTGTGTGGGCCTGCTGTTCAGTGTAAGGAGGGTCCAGGCCACCCACAGCCCTGGGGGTACCGGGTGGGCCTGGGAGGTTGTATGGGACACCCTTTCCCCATTTTGGGCTGCTAGGGAATGCCCCTGCTTTCATCCCTCTCTGTGGCCTTTGCCTTTGCAAGTGGAGTTTGCTATATGCTGTTTTATCAGATGGGCTTAAGGCAGAAAATTTAAGAAATTATGTACCTAGATCTTTGACTCAGCAAGAGTCATTTTTGTGCTTCGGGGAAGAAACCTTAAACATTCTCAAATCTTACTTTTGTTCTAAAGTCAAGCCCATTTCTTTAAATAACAATAAAGATAGTTAACAATTATTGGGCCATAACTTTGCACCAGACCCTGAATTAATTGCTTTAAATAAAGTATTTTATTTAATTGTAAAAACAACCCGATGAGGAAGGTACTGGCATGAATGTCATTTTACAATTGATGAAATTAGGGCTAAGGCACATTGAGTAGCTTGACCAGGTTGCACAGTTAGTAAGTGTCTGAGCCTGACTAGAACCCGCTACCCCAGTTCTTAATCACCATGCTATTTAATAACATGATGATATAATAATGAGAGCAAACATTCATCAAGTGCTTACTATATGATAGGCAATGTACTATGAGTTTTGTATGTACTAACTCATTTAATACTCACAATAATAGGGATTACTATTATCTCCATTTTATCTGTGAGGAAACCAAGTCACAACAAGGTTAGGTAACTTCACAGATAGTGGTGGATCTGGGATTTGAACCCATGTAATCTGAGTCCAGAAGCTCACATTCTTACTCTCTATGTTCTCTTCTTAACACAGGTTGATTAGGCCGCATTTGAAGTTTAGTTTTATCAGTGGAACATAAAGTAAAAACAAGAGCTCACTCTGTTTTCTGCACCCTTGGTATAGTGTGGACCACAGAAGACGAATAACTTACTTAACCTTTACCACTGACCAACAAAAGTGCACCCTGTCTACTGAACACCACATCAGAAAGGTGTGAGCGTGGTACCCAGCCAGCCTCGTGTTGTGGATGCAGGGTGGCTGTGATGCCCACATGACCCACGTCTGCTCTTTTTGATTCCAGGAGGCCCCGAGGGATGGGATTGTGTGTATCCGCAGCTTTCACGTTCTAGATGTCACCACCAACTCTGGATGGCTCTGGATCTTAGGAGCTGTGTTTATATCAGAATTGTACTACATGTTTGATGGGGTACCAACAGGGTGGGGTTTGCAAGAGCTGTGCATGGGGGTGGCATCGACCCCCTTGGCCTTGGGTAGTGGGTGAGGAAGCTTCCAGAACCGCCCTGGTGGCTGTGGGGCTGACCCCCATAGAGGCTGATGGGACAGAGGGAGAGGGTCACTTCTAATCTGACGCTGGGCTTTCTACTCTTTGTTCTCAAACTCCTCAGGGCTCCTCCCGCAGACTCTCTGAGTATCCCTTAGAGTATATTCTGAGGAAAGCGACCCTGGACTTGGTGTTGGCTAAAACACAAGCCAATGCCCTTCTGGGAAAGCACTACGAACAGGGGAGTGTTCTTCTCTCTTGTATTTGGTGCTTCTCCGGACATCCGGTCTTTTATGTTTCCTTTATGGCTTTTAGAGGTTTTATTTCCCAGGCAGTGAGTGGGTTTGATCTGCTTCCCCGCCATCACTTGCCCCTACTCCAGCAGGCTTTACCAACTATGGCTTAGCTGTTTCTTCTTCTCCCACTTACTGACTTGCCCTTTTCCCTAGGAGAGTGAAGTCGGCTTTTAAAAATTACACATCCTCTCCCCTCCCCTCCCTGTGGAGCAGCCCCTGTTATTCAGTGCTCTGTGCCACTTGCTCTGGAGCTGACCTCAGAGTGACTGATGGGTCCTGAGGTCGATGGCTGGAAATAGCAGGAGGGCTCCAGGCTGCCTCTGCCCATAGACAGTGACAACCAGCCTGCTGGTGACTATGACCAGCAGCTGCAGCTACGCAAACCCCAGTGGAGAGGCTCAGGTTTCTCCAGTGGGAATGACACAGAAATGACATGCTGTTCTTGGGTCATCTGGGATGTGACAGCCCTACAAGGCCTGCTGCCAGTGGGGCTGTCAAGCAAGGTTGGTTAGTGTCATGAGTCCCTGTATCTCGAATGATCTGCACTGTTGTTGAGCCAGGGAGAATACTGAGACTGTACAGTTCTCCCGGAGACACAGGTCAGAAAAGAAATGAATGCAGGTTTAACATGTCTGATTGGCAGTGTGGGGCTGCTGGGGTCTATAGCAATCCGTAGAAAGATGCTCTGAGATTATTGGCTTTGCATCTTCTTATTCTTTCCCTCTTTGCACAGTTTAGGGAACTCACAGTGGTTGAGGTCTCCATGGAGCTGGTGATGCTTTAGTAAAAGAGTTGCACTCTCAACTTACCCACCAGGGCCAAATAGGCAACGCAACTGATTGAAGTGGGCCTAGCATAGGGCAATGGGGAGTGGTGGAGACTGTGGTAAATTGGAGAATCCTGGCCAAGCAAGAGCTATCCGAAAGTCAGACTCAGACCACCAACCACCACTTTCCCACCACAGACCAAAGCTGTGAGTCTAATTTTGTCTCAGACTGCTAAGTAAAGGAGCTATTAGTAAACATTATTCCACTTAATGTAAAAAAAAAAAAAAAAAAAAGACAAAAAACCAGATTCAATAAAATTACTTTGTTTCTACTGGTGCACTTTCTCTTCATGGAAACTGGTACTTCCAGGATGCCCCAGTATAAACACCTGGGTAATGAACATGTCACGTGACCTTACACAGAGTTTAGGCCCTAAAGTCAGCAAACAAGGAGAACACTGGCAGAGTGAAAATTACCGTTGAAAATCTCTTAAGGAGGTTACGAGGCAGGCACTTTATTAGTACTTTTTCAGGAAGTCCACATGCCTGGATGCTAAACGTTGTTGGAAGTCTTTCTGCTGAACAGCAGATGAAAGGGTTGGCTTGTGTTTAGGAGCCAAGTTGTTTGGGAAATCCTAGTGCTGTGCCTTTAAGCACCGGAGTCACTCTCAGCACATTGGAATTGGGGCTGATCGAGTGGGCTTTACATCTTGCATTTCCCACTCGCTCTGAGGGCTGTGTTCCCTGGGGAGAGGGTGAAAGTAAGGGGGGTCTTTCCTTTATGTGTGTACACAGTGCTTCTCTTTCCTTTGCCAAGCTCACTTAGTTGAATTCATATGGGTCACACACATTCAATATGATTTCAGCATTCGGAAGGATACACGTGTACACCTCACATGTGCGCAGAGAAGAAGGAATTGGCAGTCTTGCACTGTATCCATACACTTGTTTCAGGCTTTGACTAGTGGCAAAATACAATCCTAGATTGTAGACAAGAGTTTAAGCTTGTTTCAGTGAAGGCAGGGATCATGCAGGCAGGTTTGATTGCAGGGAAGGTGTTTACAGAGAAATAGGCTCTGGGGTTGGGCTATTCTTTAGGGAAACAATGTATTTGCCTCATAGTTTATGTACAGACCTGATTTTGCATCTTTCCTCTGCCCATTAACAGCTCTGTGACACGAGTACACTATTTCACTTCCCTGGACCTCAGTTACCTTATCTGTAAAACGAGCATAGTGACACCTCACAGTTTGTTAAGAGAACTAGATATGATAATGTACCTACAGCATTTAAACTGTAGCATTTGGCGCATAATAGGTGTTCAATAAAAGCTGGCTCCCAAGGTTCCCCACTAGTCTCTGAAGGCTGTCAGTGGGGCTGCTCGAGTGGTTATGGCAATTGACTGCTCAACTACATACAGAAATTTCTGTCCTCCCCTAGTTCATTGTTTTTTGGATGCAGAATAGGGTAGTAGAATCAGCAATGCACCTTAGAGACCTGGGTTGAAATCCCAGATTGAAATTTTAACTGTTGTGAAACCCTTGGCAAGTTATTTAACTTCTCTATTTCTTCCTACACAATGGGTAGTAGTACCTTGTGAGGGTTGATTGAAATGATGTATGTGAAACACGAGGCGCACCCCAAGTACCCAACAGGTGTTAATTCTCCTCTCGCTCGCCCCACTCCCCTTTTTGTTTCTTTCTGCCACTTGGGTCCATTTTCTTAATTTTCATCGTGAACGTCTCTTCCTTCCTCCCTGTGTATAGAATCTTCAGAAATGTTATTGGAACCAGCCTTTGAGAGGGACCTTAAATCACTTAGTCCAACCACTCATTTCAGAGCTGAACAAGGTGAAGTCCCAAGGTCTGAGTAACTTGATTGAGTCCACAAAGCTAAGGTTGTGGTCGCATTTGACTGAGCTTTTCAGTTTTCCTAACTTTAGATCCAGGTCTAATTTGGTTTATTCATTCATTCATTTTTTTTTCTTTATTTCAAGCATTCATTCAGCTAAGCTTTTTTTGTTTTGTTTTGTTTGAGTCATTTCAGACACTGTTGTAAGCACGGGGATACACTGGTTGAATAAGACAGTGAATGGAGCTTACATCCCAGTGGGCAGGGCATGGCTGCCTCCTAGGACAGGTCAGCATACGCCCCGTTTCCACTCTGCCTACGAGACTGACCTCTCACAGCTAAACCCGAACCTTCTTCCTTGGTATATAGCCTCTGAACGGGGACCAGGGGAGGCAAACTTATGTTGAAGGCAGGTGAATGTGTCATTTAGGAACTGGCCTGTGTTCTCACATTCTTTCATGATGAAAGTAATCAGAATCCACTTTTACTGGCAAAAAATATGACTGATCCTTTGTTCGAAGGTGTTTTCTAATCTTGAAAAGTGCTTTTCCCTTTGGAGTTTGTAGGGTCCCCTGAATGAATAACAAGCTTATCATTAGTGTCAAGGATGCTGCCCATTTTGGAAAGCTTTGCTTCTTGAGGAATAATGAGAAGGTGAGATTAGTTCTTTTCTGAAACCATCTGCAACTGTCTCAAGCATGGCAGCTGATTCCTAAGGACAGGGCCTGGGTAGCAGTAAATACCTGACATCCACCATCTTTGAGCACAGCCTGTTACAGGAGAGTAAAGACAGACTGTGGGAAAGTCCCAAAGGCCCAGGGCAGTCTCAGCCAGTGAGACAAGTGACGCTGGCCTCCTAGCATAGGCCCTCCTCCTCTCCGATCCCGGGCCCTAAATATAGTTTGGTCGTGGACTCCACCACTGTGGATTCGATCCTGCCTCCTTCTGAGTGTGGAAGGGTTCCAGACTATCCCTGTGACACCATCACCTTTTCTTCTTTAACAAGAGCACCTTATGTATCAAGCTTTACTCTTGCAGTTTAATCTCAGCCTGATCAAAGAGATGGCTTATTTTTAGTGGGCTTTTGTGCAGAGATGTGTCGGAAGAGTTTACACACTCCAGGCACCAAAGGGGAAAAATCACCAGTTGAAAGATAACAAGAGGGGGATGCATTTAGGAGAAAACTTTATTTAGTGGGGAGGAGCATGAGTTTTATGAGGTTAAGGGTCGGCTTTCTTTTTTCCCATTGATACCACGCTATCTTTCAGTTCTCTCCATTGCTATTTTGTTTCAAACCAGTGCCTCTGATTTACAGAAAATATGTAGAACTTATTAGATGTGATTGTTTAGTAGGGAGTATTGGGGGGAAATTGGCTCACTCTATGGAGAAAAATAAACCAGATCCCTACCTAACATTATAAAGATAACAGAGGGCTTCCCTGGTGGCGTAGTGGTTGAGAGTCCGTCTGTCGATGCAGGGGACACGAGTTCATGCCCCGGGCCGGGCACATCCCACATGCCGCGGAGCGGCTGGGCCCGTGAGCCATGGCCGCGGAGCCTGCGTGTCTGGAGCCTGTGCTCCGCAACAGGAGAGGCCACAGCAGTGAGAGGCCCGCTTACCGCAAAAAAAAAAAGAGATAACAGAAAAAAGAGTGGGAGAATATTGTGACATGATGTGGAGAAAGATTTCAAACAACTTTCAAAAACGTAAAACAAAAAAAAGGATGAACTTGATTATATCAAAGTTAAGGATTTCACAGCAAACGATACCATGGACGCTTTTAACAGACACACAAAAAACTGGAAAAGACTATTGCAACGTCCAAAATTAACAAGGGTCTGCTGTCGTTCTGGAATATAAAAGGGACTCCCAAAAACAAACAAGAAAGATATAGAATCCCCGTTAGATAAAAGGGCAAGGAATTTGAAAAGTCAGTTTTCAGAAGAGGAGTCCCCAAAGAATGAACAAGTATATGAAGAGATACTTGATGTCATTAATAAATCAAATAACTGTCATGCAGTAACCAGTAATGTATAATTGGCAGGTAAATGTCAGTTAAACAGCAAGTAGGTGCCACTTTACACTTGTTAGACTGGAAAAATTAGAAACCTAGGTGATGCCAGGCATGTGGTGGGGAAGGGGCAGTGGAGATACGATGTGCAGTTGGTGGGGGGCTGCCACTCGGTGCCGTTATTCTGGAGCGCCATCTGGCAATAGCGGTCAGGTTAAATATATTCCCACCCTGTGACCCAGTGACTCTGCTCATGGGTTTACACCCCAAAGAAACTCCTACGGGGCCATAAAGGAATGCCTCTGAGGTGCTTACTGTGGAGGGTGGGGGGTGGAGGCAACCTGGGGAGTGGATAAGTCAGCTCGCAGACATCTTAGAACGTGCAGGACTTAGAAGCAATGGATGAGACGTACACAGGGAACTTGGGAGGATCTTAAAACATGGTATGGAGTGAAAAACCAACAAAGAAACAGATGAAGCCTACAGTATAAACATTTACAGAAGTTAAGAACACTTGCACACAAAACAGTAACACACCTTTTGTAAGACTGCAAATAAAGAGCTTTACATTAAACAAACTAAAATGGTTGGGAGGGGGAACAAGATTGGGGATGAAAGGAAGCAAACAGACATACAAACAAGCAAACCAGCTGAACTTCAGAGGGCATTTTGATATTTACCTAGACCTGCAGAAGAGAGTGACAGATGGGTGAGGAGGGTGAGAGGGACGGATCGCCCACCCACCCAGTTTTAGCTGAAACTGTAGTTGCTAATGTTTCATGAATGATTATGAATAAAAGTCCAACTGGTGACATCATCCAGAACTGCACTAGTCCTCTGATGTTAGCCTCCTGGAAGTGCTGGAGAATGCATGAGGTGGAGGAATCCATGAGTTTGCTTGGCCCATGGGGAGCAGGTATACTGATCCTACCCATTTTAACTATTTTCTACTGAAAAATAAAGTACCAGATTATCCGTCTAGAAGATACGGTTTATTTCTTTGGTCCTAAGTAAGACATATATAAAGGCCAAAGCTGGATCAGGTGTCTATCCATGGTCTAGCAGTTTATTGGCACAAACCCTTGCATAATATTTGGCAAAATCTATTGTCACCCTTTATATAAGCTACATTCTCAGAAAATTATAGTCATGCTAGCAATGGTGTTCAATTAATCTTACTGGTAAGAGCCATCCAAGGAATTCTCTAAGGGTGAAACTCAGGGTTTCCATCCAGTTTTTCGGGATTTGACATATCAGATCCTTTAGCATCGAGGGAGGAATGGTGATTAGTTCATAGCTTGTACACAGAATAAGAATTTCACCAGTTGCTGGGTTCATCTGTTCTCTTTTAGTTCTATTTCTTTCTCTGGATTATCTCTCTTCATTAATCTCCTTGGTGGTTGTCTCATTTACACCTTCCTGTTGGCCTAAGTCAGATTTCCCAATCTGATTATTTTTGGGCTCCACAGTTGTTGTGCCTGTCTGTCCTGTGCATTGCAGGATGTTTAGCAACATCCCTGGCCTCTTTCCACTAGATGCCAGTAACGCTCCCCAGTGTGACAACCCAGAATGTCTCCAGATATTGCCAAATGTTTCCTGGGTACAAAAGTGCCTCAGGTTAATAACCATTAACTAGACAAAGAACTTGGAACACATCAGCATTTCTGTACAAAAGGTATTTTAGAAATGTTCTTATCCTCTTTCAGGAGACAAGATACAGCATTCCTTTTGCTGCTTCTGTTATGTAAATATCTAAAACTAGAAGTTCAGAAAAGATGGTTCCAGGGAACCATCTGGCCAAATCTACTTGTGGTGAAAGGAAGAGTTGGGCCCATTTTCTGAACTAATTCAGAAACAAAACACAAAAACTGACTCTCCACACAGAGTTAACAGGGTACTTAGGGCAAATGTGTTTTTTGTGCCTCTGTTTTCCAGGGTAATTGCTTCCGTTTTCTTTTTGCCACATCTAGGGTTCTCTAAGATTTGCAATGGGAGAACAATTCTGGTATTCTTGAATTGGTTCCTTTGACTCAATAGCCACTACCATAAGTACTGTCTTAAAAATTAGGGTTCACAGAACTAAGAAACACAGAAAGCATGCGAGGGGACTTCCCTGGTGACACAGCGGTTAAGAATCCACCTGCCAATGCAGGGGACATGGGTTTGAACTCTGGTCCGGGAAGATCCCACATGCTGCGGAGCAACTAAGCCCGTGCGCCACAACTACTGAGCCTGTGCTCTAGAGCCTGTGAGCCACAACTACTGAGCCCACGAGCCACAACTACTGAGCCCGCGTGCCACAAATACTGAAACCTGGGCTCCTAGAGCCTGTGCTCCGCAACAAGAGAAGCCACCACATGAGAAGCCCACACACTGCAACGAAGAGTAGCCCCCGCTTGCTGCAACTAGAGAAAGCCCCCGCGCAGCAATGAAGACACAACACAGCCAAAAATAAAGAAATAAATAAATTTATGAAAAAAGGAAAGAAAGCATGTGAAAGGATTGAGGATCTACCTGAGAGTATTCCATAAGACAAAATGAGGAAGATCCTTGCTTATTCCTATTGATTCCACAGCACTTCAGAAAATGACTGATGTTGATCATATAGATGATGATTGTGAAGAGGAAAAGGAATTAGATTCTAAACTGGCTCCTGCTTAGGAATTTTTTACAGTTGTAGTTATTATTCCCCCTTAACTGATACAGGACCAGGTTTAGGGAGATTAGATGCCCTAAGAGGGTCCTCCAACTGCAAACCAGAGGTGCTAAATCCTCTAGAATTATAGTGGAAAGAACAACGGCAATTGATTTTTTTTCTAGTTCCATATTTTGATTGAGGAGATTGATACGTAAAATGGGTAAGGAGCAGAATTTATCACGATGATGATGAGGCCGGCTTTTGTGGGGAGTGAAGGTTTGAGAAAAACACTGGAGAAAAGGAAGATGTGGTAGACATTGGGAAGCATATGAAACAAAACAAAAATAGAAGCCCAAAGAGAAATGGCAAGCTTTCTGAATGAAAGAGCTCAGCAGCCTGGAGAACAGGGGATCCCGATAAGCAAATTGCTCAAGTGGAAAGGGAGAAAAGGATGCCTTTTCTCTGCAGTTCGTGGTGAATCCACGGGGGCATCAATTCCCAGTCGGGCCAGTCACCCACACAGTGCTCCCTGGGGCTCCCCGCCTTTTCACATAAACTCCCTCAGCTCCTCACGCGGCCAGTGAGGTGGGGCAGAGAAGAGCCCATTTCACAGATAAGGATAGGAGAGATAGAGGAGGGGGCCTTGTTCAAGTTCACAAAGCCACTCAGAGGGAAGTCACACACCGGGTTTCTCATCCTCATTCCATCACACCACATGGCTGCCTGGGCTCAGCAGACTTTATGATAAGAAGGTCTTAGAACAATGAATGAGGATTGAATCAATTTCTCTGGAGAAGGAGGAAGCTAGAGGGGAAACACTAAATAAGAGGGGTGTATAGTTAAGTGAGTCTTTTCTTTAAACTAATGGTAAATTATATATTTCTCCATTCTATTGAAAATATGTTTTCCAAAGCTTAGCTGAACTGGGCTGCAATGGATGCCTGGAGCTGTGGAGGCGATGCCCCAAGAAATAGACGGTACCGCTAAAGAGGGAAGAGAGTAACCTTCTTTGTTCTGGAGGGGCAGTCATCCCTAAATTCTTGGATGACAGAGAAGAAGCTCCTGGGCTTTTATCTTTGCTGACCTGGGGATCCTGGCATCAGGGCAGAGTCATCATCTCTGGAGAACAGAGAGAGAATGCAGTAAGTAGGGCTTGGCCTCATTGCACCTCTGGCTTGTGGATTACATTTAATGCAGAGCAGAGATGAGCCTGTTCTTGGAATGGATGAGCCCAAACGACTAAGCCGCTGGACATTGTGACCATTCATCCAGCGGGTGGAAGTTTCCAGAGCTCAGGAGAAGATGGGCTAGGCAGGCAATACAATCAGTCACAGGAGAAGAAATCATTTTGTTTTTGCAACTTCAGTCTGCATTGGGTAAAAACTCATGTAAGAGTGAAGAGAGAATTTCTTCATCTGATCTGGGCAACTGCTGGCTTGAATTTATAGCTGAATTCAACCACCTGGGCTCATTGAATGAGCCATTATTCAGTTTTCAGTGCAAGGAGGAAATAGAGGCCACCTCAAATTTTGATGAAATATTGAGGAAATTAAATAATTCTTTGGACAAAGATGCATAAGGGATGGAGGGAAGCAGAGATAAATGAACTCTCCTGGTCCTCCACAAAATGTATGATTCTATTTGTGTATAATATATCACTTTGGATTTAGGAACACAAATTGATTATATTTCAAAAGCAGCTAAGTAGAAACTTATTTGAATTTGAGCAATAGATAAAGCCAAAGAGAAGAGAATAGAAGATTTAAGTTGAAACATCCAAGAAAATAGCGTTAGGAGGCTGGGAGAAGGTTAGAGTTCCTGCGTTTTAGCAGCGTTGCATTGGGGCCTGATTGCGTAGTCCATATATAATGCTCCAGGAACATGGGTGCCTTTCCCAGGTGCTAACACTATTGACCAACACAGAGAACCGTCAACGTAGAGCATTTCTTCCAACATTATTACCTTCTAGTCCTTTGAGAAAAATTAGTTCAAGAAAATGTCATTGCTGTCATGTAGCTGGGATGGCCCAGTTGGATGCAATGTCTTGTAAAAATGTGCTAATGTTATAGCACATGATAACATTGCATAATGAGAGGAGCTGGGGAAGAAAGGAGAGGGTTCTGCTAACTTTCATCTGTCAGAAAAATGAAGAAGACCATGGCTAGGCTTCAAGTTGGAGCACTGCCCTCCTGTACACATGCATATAAGGTCCAGGTGGACTTAAGCAGGGAGGACCCAGAAAGGCCTCCAAGGCTGGAGAGACTTAGGCCTGGCTCCCGTGGGGCATCCTCCGGAATTCTGGGCAAATTGCTGGTAGATTCAGGGCCCTACAGAGAGCACAGCATTGTTGAAGTGCACTGGACAAGAGTGTGGGCTCTTGAGTCAGATAAACCTGGGCTTGAACCCAAGCCCTGCCACTTCCTAGCTATGTGATTTTAGTCAAATTACTTCTCTAAAGCCTCTGTTTTCTTCATCTTTAAAATGGAGATAGGGACTTCCCCGGTGGTCCAGTGGTTAAGACTCTGCGCTTCCACTGCAGGGGGGTGTGGGTTTGATCCCAGTCGGGGAACTAAGATCCCACCTGCTGCGCGGCCAAAAAGAAAAATAATAATAATAAAGAAAGCATTGGTCTGCTAAGGTATATTATTTGGATAAAAGAATAACAACTAACATTGAGAAATGAAAGACTCTTTTAAAAAATAATAAAGTAAAATAGAGATAATAGTATATCAATTCATAGGGTTCCTGCGAGGATTCGTGGGATTATCTGTTTTTACACGCTACTGTGAACACTCAATAAGTGGTAGCAATTAGGGCTATTTTGTTTTTGAGCTCGTAGTCAAGCTTCATCATATGACAGAAATAGTGAGAGCAGCACTCATTAGCATGGCCGTCCAGTTAAAGTTGGGAGCTGCCAACAAACAGCCACCCAGGAACTCCTTGGAGGAAGTTAGTCAATGTCCCATCCCCATCATACAGTCCTGGACCCCCTTATCCTCCCAGCTCCAATACCCTACTTCATCCCAAACAACCTGGCAGACACAGTAACTGGTCCCATGTCATGACACGATGGGGATTTTTCTTTAAGAGTCTGAGTGAAACAGTTGGAAACCTTGTTATTTGGTTCCATAGCATTTGGTTATGCAGGTCTCATGCCCTCGTGGCTTCTCCGGTGTTCAAGACCTAAGAGTGGAGGCAGAGAGAGACGGCCATGGCTGAGAGGGCATGGGGGACACAACAGGTCCCATGCCCCTTCCCTCGAGGCTGGGAGGAGCCCGGCTGCATTTACTGACACTTTGATCGCTCTGTAGGAGGCTTTGCCAATGCCTCGTGCTTTTAAAACTGTGGCAAGAAGTAAACAACAGAGTTGGCAGGAGAAAATGTTACAGCCTGAAAGGTGGGACGGATGAGAATCACCGGAGAAGGAGCAAGACTAGGGAGATGAGAAGAACAATAGGATGAGGGAATAAAGGGGGAAGAGAGAAAAATGAAGTCCGGGAGGTCGGAGGTCGGAAAGGAAATTGAAGGGAGATGGAGCTTCCTGATGCTGATGAGGCTTAAGAATTAGGAAAGATAAGAGTTATAGAAAGCGGAGTGAGATGGTTAGAAAGCCTCAAACAAGGAGTCAGCATTAGGAAGGGGCTTTTGAGGCATCGTATGATCCATCTGCCTGTCTTTATAACTGAATAAAAGAAGAAAGGGGAAAAAAAAAGGGAAGAGAGAATCCTTTGTTTCTCTATTGGCAAAACTAGGAGATTGGACCATGATCTATAAAGCCCTTTGCAAAGCTAACAATCTATGAATTTATAAGGCATATATATTTATATATTTAAGGTTCCTTATTTGGTTAAGATACCTCACTGTGGTCTGCGTAACTTCCACGAAAGTCACTTTGTAGTGGGTGGCGTGAATGTGTTTGATTTTCTCAGGTCTCAAAAAGTCAGGATCATAATGCCCTTCAAAGTTTTAAGTAGCTTATATGGTATGATCATTTAAAAAAAAAATTGACCAGCCCCCAGGGATGTTCTGGAACTAATACTTGAACTTTTGAGAAAGTAAGAATCTAGGCTAGAGCCACGTCCTAGAACTTTCTGGCCTTCCTTTGGGTGACTCCTCCGTTTGCTCGTGGTTAAACTCTATGATATCCGTTTCCTTGGTGTCCAGGTTTTCCATTAAATACAGCACATCAGGAGAGACTCGAGAACCAGCCACAATGTTGATTCCACCGGTCTCTGAGGATGTTTCTGTGTCAAGTAAAGGAACTGGCTCAGGGCTCACGGGATCCGGACTTAGGCCTGCCAGGGAGGTGCGGCTGGACTCCACCAACCTCGGGAGGCTCCACCTTTCTGGGGACTTGTCACTCTCATGAGGGTCCTCCTCAGAGGCAAACTGGAGGAGGTTTCTCTCAGCTTTGGCTGGAACAGTCTGGGAACTGGGGTCCCTAGAAGGTGCCCCTTTCTCTGAGGGGAGCAGGACTGACCCCACAGGGTCCTCCTGCTGCCCAGTCCTGCTCGGCTGAACCCCAGTGAAGTCAGAGCTCTGGATAGAGGCCGTGGAGTCGTGGTGGTCGTCCTCTGCCCTGGACACTGCCGCTTCGGCTGCTGTGACCAGTACCTCAGGGACCCGCGGCGTTTTGGTGGGGTAGCCCCTCACACTGGACGGTGGAGTCAGGCTGGCCTGTCGGAGGGTGGGCAGCTCTCCCAGGCTGGCGTGCAGCTTGGGGCTCCCCTCTGGGGTGCAGGGGTGCTTCCAGGTGGCTGAGGCATGGTGGGGACTTCTCGAGGGCACGTGCAGCAGGTCCCTGGCTGGGCTGAGGTCGCCCGGGGGTAAGAACGTGGAGCTGTCGCTGGCCTGTCTCCTGTAGTTTCTCCTCCTGGGGCTGGAGGCGCGTTCGTGGGTGCTCAGGAACCTCTTGACTCTTCCAATCATGGAGCGGCGATGGCCATGCTTCTCGTAATCCCACAGCCAGTCCTCGCCAGGCAGGTCGGACCCCGACAGCCTGAAACACACAAGGACAAAATGCAGGCAGAGGAGCTTCAGGGGCCTAACTTTGTGTTGGGGCCAGAGGCTCAAAGGTAAGGACTGAGTTCGGTATTTTCACATTACAGATTTTGAAAGGGAGGAGGGAGGGGGACTTTAACTGGAGATAATCTAGCAGAGGTTCTCAAACTTTTGGGTCACTGGACCCTTTTAAACTTCTAAAAAATTACTGAGTACCCTGGCGAGATTTGTTTATGTGGTTATAGCTATTGCTATTTACTGTGTGAGAAATGATGACAGAGGAATATGAAAAAGCACAAGAATGTGCAAGCACTCATTCCATTAACTAAGTGATGACATCACTACATAGCCTCTGGAAAATTCTACCGTACCCTCACGAAAGGACAAGAGTGAAAAAGGCAGATAAGTTTCATGTTATTATGAAAATAGTTTTGACCTGAAGGACTTGGGTCTTGGGGTCTTGGTTCTTGGGGATTTCCAGAGGTCCCCAGCCCATATTTTGAGAATCACTGATCTAGAGACTTAGACGTTAAAAAAAAAAAAAAGATATAGTATGTGTTCTTTCTCCCTTGTTACAGGTGAACTAAAGTCATGTTTTCCCAGGACCCATATAACCCCCCAAAACAATGGATCACAGCTAAATTCAAGACAGTCCAAACAACAGCTAACATTTACCGACTATGCACCTTCCATGTATTAATTCATTCAATTATCACAGTAATCGTGTATGTTAGTATCATTATTATTCACATTCTGCAGGTGAGGAAACTGAGGCCCTGAGAGATTCATTAAGGCCATATAGCTAGTGAGGGCTAAACCCAGAAGTCTGATTCCAGAGCCTTTGTTCTTAATCTCTTCTATATAAAGTCTGCTACGTAGGTGTCAAGAGATGAGGTAGAGCCCGGGGGCAAAATAATGTGTAAAATACAGTCCTTGCCCAGAGGTCATTTGCTGACATTCCTGGTCCATGCTTTGCACTTCTGTACTTGTGGGAAAGAGTACATCCATGAAGGTGATGTGGACTCGCAATGCACTTGGGCTCCGCTGGTGATTAAGTCTGATGGATTTGTTATTGCTAAGAATATCCTGCTGAATTTTTAACATTTCAGACATAAAACAAATAATCCTCCCTTTTTTTTTTTTTTTTTTGCGGTACGCGGGCCTCTCACTGCTGTGGCTTCTCCCGTTGCGGAGCACAAGCTCTGGACGCACAGGCTCAGCGGCCATGGCTCACGGGCCCAGCCGCTCCGCGGCATGTGGGATCCTCCTGGACCGGGGCACGAACCCGTGTCCCCCACATCAGCAGGCAGACTCTCAACCACTGCGCCACCAGGGAAGCCCCAATCCTCCCATTTTTAATCTTCTCATTCAAGGCTGAGATAAAAGGATAACTGAGAAAACAGTAAGGGATGTTGGTTAGTAAGGCAGGCTCCTGCCTCAGATTCTGTGGTTATTTGTCTCACATCTCTGTGGATATACAGTCTTAACGAAGTTCCAAGAGAAAATGCTTAAAGCCCTGCCCGTGATCAGGCCAGCCTAGTCCAGTGTTCGCACTGACATCCATGGTGACAAGATGCTTTAACCAGGTGCATTTTATGGGACATAAAGGGAAAACTTGGAACAGCGTAATATTGGTGTAACCTGAAAGGGCAAAGTGAGCAGCCAAAGAAAACGTTGTTCCTCCATGTGTATGAATAAAAGATGGATGATTGAGATGATTAACTGGCTAAATGTCCCGGGATAGCATTCGGTTACAACCTTGTGCTGTTATTCTAAAGCCTCGGCAGTGCCCTTGGCTACCAGATAGCCTTCTGGCCCACCTTCCACTGTTCACGGCTCGGATTCTGTTACATTGACTTGAGAAACGCAGACTCATGCTTCAGCAGCCTTGGTGACGCTGCTTGTTGCATTTCATTAGGTCAGATCTCCAGTCACACTTCAGGAACCCATTTCGTTACGGAGGACACCAGAGCAGTTGGTCACTAAGATTGCTGTGCCGGATGTGCTCTGGGAATCCGAGGTGGAGCTGGCAGTGTCTCTTTATAGGACAGGCCTCTGTCCTCCATTTGGGATCTTCACTTTTTATTTGGGATTTGCCTTCCTTAATTACTCTTTAAGCCACACAACCTTGTAAGAATGACAAAATCTTCTAGGAAAAAAATGTTTGTATTACGGTTACTTCAAAACTTCGTGAACCCTAAGGAAAAAACTTTCTAACTATGCACTGATGTAGTGGATATGTACACTCAACTGAGGCAAAGGATTAAGGCCTTGGGTCACACACTGGAGAAAAACAAACCAGTTGCAGAGAGCAAACAGGCCAGTGCTCTTGCTGATGTTCTACTGATTCACCCACCGATGTCGGGCAGGACTGCCCATGAGGTCCTATTGCACCTTCCTGCTTCTGAGACTGTGGTGTGGACGCGTGAGATTTATCCACATAGCCAGCTAAATGCATTGAGCATCTGCCATGAACACATTTGTTGCATTAAGTTCTGTATAACATAGTTTAGAAGGAGGAAGAAGGCATGTATATAAATAGCTAAATTGGGGGCAAAGTAAGTTGTTGAGCTGGTCTTTGACACTGCAAAGGAAACAGATAAGCAGAGAAGGGACAGAATATTGCAGGTGGAAGAAGTGACTTGAGAAAATTAGACAGCAGGGAACTTCAGGTGTTTGTGAGGAATGGGAAATACTTGGATTAGTGTACAGAATAGTGTCAGGCATAAAACTGGTAGCCTTGGACTGCGTCATGAAGAGTCTTATATACCAGGTAGAGGGATTAGGGCTTTCCCCCAGAGGCAGTGGGCAGCTGTGGGTTGTCTTTGCGAGTGGAGGGCATAACTAGAATTGTGTCATTTGGTAGTCGTGTCCAAGTGGGAAAAGCTACATGGAAAGCAACACTGTTGAATGTTCTCATCCAGAAATGCTTTGGATAAGAAACATGACTTGGGAACTTTCTTTCTTTCTTTTTTTTTAATAAATAAATAAATAAATTTATTTATTTAAAAAAAAACAAGAAAACTGGGAAAGGCAAAGGAGAGAATTAAGAGACAAGAGACAGGTCTTGGCAGGGTGAACATTTTTAAAGGGTTATTAAGAAATAAGGCAAATAAAATGAATATTGATAGGAATGAAGCAAAGAGGAAAATGAGAGGAGAGAAGGACTTCCCTGGCGGTCCAGTGGCCAAGACTCCGCTGTTCCACTGCAGGGGGCATGGGCTCAATCCTTGGTCGGGATCCCGCATCCCACATCCCACATGACGTGTGGCACGGCAAAAAAACAAAACAAAACAAAAATCAGGGGGCTAGCAACCTGGGAGAAGGCGAACGTGAGTCCCAGAACCAGCTCTGGAGATTCTGCTTGGCCATGAAAGTTTTTAAAGGGGAAAAAGGGGAGGTAATCTCAATGACTTGGGAACTTTCCACACCATTAGTCAGAAAGACCCATTAGTGGGTCTTTGGAATAACACTTGATGGTCTGTGATCTGGGGGGGCAGTTTTCTGAATCTCATGCTGGAGTGATGAAGGAAGTCCTCCAGCTCTTCACGCTATCAAAGTGCAGAAGTGAAACTCCCCAGCGTGACAGATCTAATGACCTTTCTTCCAAATGTTTCTGTGATGGAGGTTTCATTGCCAACACACAAGACCCATCTCCTTTCTCTGGTTCCCAATATGACAGCAGAAACTGAGGTTTGAGGACAAAATGGTTTAAGGCTGAAAACATGCAGAATAGAATACATTAAAGATTATTTTTTTCCCAGTTGAAAGGATGTACCTTTTAGGTCCTTTGAGACTTTCTGCTCCTCCTTATTTGATTTCTATTTTATTTTATTATATTTTAAAGGGAACTTTATTATTTTTATTTATTTATTTTTGGCTGCGTTGGGTCTTCATTGCTGCACATGGGCTTCTCTAGTTGCAGCAAGCAGGGGCCACTCTTGGTTGTGGTGCGCGGGCTTCTCATTGCAGTGGCTTCTCTTGTTGCGGAGCACGGGCTCTAGGCGCGCGGGCTTTAGTAGTTGTGGCACGAGGGCTCAGTAGTTGTGCACGGGCTTAGTTGCTCTGTGGCATGTGGGATCTTCCCGGGCCAGGGATTGAACCCGTGTCCTCTGCATTGGCAGGTGGGTTCTTAACCACTGTGCCACCAGGGAGGCCCCTTATTTGATTTTTAAAGACCTTTAGTATAGGATTAGTACAATCCTGAGGTCCAAATATAACACCACTTAAAATGCCCCAAAACAATTATAGCAGAAACATTGTATGATAGAATGTAAGCACCCTCATTATATTGCTATATTTTAGAGAAGATCAGCTGAAAAACCTAGGTCTGATGTTCTGGAATTCACTCAGACTGAGATAGGCAGGTAATTAGAGACCGGAGGATGTGCATGGAAAGTGCCATGCAGCCATTAGTGTCCAGCAGGTGGAATTTGAGAATTGCCTCTGTGGTGAGGAGAATGATTTATTTCGGGGGCTTGCAGAGCCAGGTTTACTGTTGCCTAGGCTGACCCCAGCTGTATGACCTTCGGAGAGTCACTTAACCTCCCTGTGGCTTAGCATCATACTTGAGTACAACAATACTTACTTTACCTGCTTTGCAAGGGTGTTTGGAAGTTCAAAAGGAATAATATACATGGAAACGCTTTGAAAAGTAGACGATATAAAAAGGACTCTGTCAATGACTGGCACACTTTCAGAGATGGTTTCCAAATCATCATCGACTACGCACGGTTAGAGGAAATAATAGTGTCTGTCCAAAAGTCACTCCCTTTTCTCCTTCAAGCGTGTCCTTTAAAAATGCTGCTACACCTCGAAGCTGCCACCTAACAATTAACATGTTGGAAGGGATGACTCCAACAGTTGTTTATTGATGAGACTAGGGTACTGAGTAGGTGGAGGGGAAATATAGGATGGGAGGAAGCTGGGTTTTTTGAGAGAAAGAAGATAAGACCAGTCAGGTGGTGGCACAATATACATCATCAATGCAGAAAAAGTGAGAATGAGAAAGGTTGTGGCACGAATTGGGCTATTTGTGAAAGGGAGGAGAAGTGTACGTGGCGGGAGAGAGAATAGATCACGTTAAGCTCGGCGGGCTAGTTGGTTCTAGTTGAGTCTGGAAGGAGGCAGAGCATGCATTATTTCTACAGGTCAAATCGATGTCAGGATTGGGATGTGTTCTGATTTCAATCTCAAGTGTTAAAAAAAGACCCCCAATTTTCAAGATGCCTATTGAGCACCTACAAACCGTCAGCCCCTCAGTCTCCCTTGCCAATGACTAATGTCTGAGGGCTCCAGCAGCTGTGATTTAATTAAGCCCTCTTGAAAAGATGCTTGGATGCTCAGGGGTGCAGAAGAATACTTGTCACCTCCTGTTACCATAACAAAGAGGCAGGACACAGGACTGTGGAAGATGGCTGTAATGTATTTTTTTCAAAGCAAGCTTTTTGCAAAGGAAACCCCTTCTCATTAGTGTGATCAAGTAACTATAGAGTTACTTTGAAGATCAAGTAACTTCAAAGACTGAAGAATAAAACTAGATGATCCTTGTCTTTCCTTCTCTGTGGCCACTTTTAAAGTGGAATTTTGACAATTTAAATTCCAATGATAGGTCATTTTAACAGAACTGAAATGAGAAATTTAGGAAAATGATACTTAATACGATGAATTCTACTTCTCACATCAGATTTATTGTTTTCAAATTGTTTGTGTACTCAAAGTCAGGCGGCTGCCTTGGAGGAAGCCAGTAATTGCCAGAAAATCCGTCGGGGCAGAGGCACACGTGCAGGAGCCTTTATTCATGGACAAAGCAAAATGTACTCTTCAAACCCATTAGAGGCACACACTGTAATTTTTAACCTTCTGCACTACAGAATCACCGTCAAAGCTGTAGCCAGGGATTTATAAAATGAGTAAATTACCCTCATGCTAAGCTGGGAGGGGCGGGCTGAGTGTTGTGAGAAAACTCCAGTGGACAGAACGTTGTATCCACCCAGCAACACTCCCCGCCGAGCCCCTTCCCCCAGCGCCCTGCCCCACCGGCTAGGAAAGAGTTTCAAGCTGTGGAGCATCAGTGGAGGTTGTTGAGGCCAGAGAGCTGGACACCACCTACCCGCTGCCTCTCTGTTGCCTTTCTGATAGTTTGGACCAAGGATTATGGCAAATCTGGTTAAAGAACAAGCATATCTAGCCTCACATTACCATTAGTCTCACCTGGCCTCCATTGGCTGTCACAAAAAGAAATTGTGGCCCAAAGTTAAAGTCCCCACCTTTCCGTACTCTTGTATCCTATGAGAGTTTTGTTAGAAAAGTAAAGTAAGCCATCTATACCTCTCATACCACTTAGAAGGTGAAAACTAAGCACCAGTGGTGACCCCATGCCGGTAAATGAAAGAATCCCTGAGCAAGTTCTAAAATTATGAACTTAATGCACATTCATCTCCTTGGGAGTTTCCATCTCTCCTTTCCCTTCTGGTACATTAAGTGAAAATCAATGTTCCAAGAATACGTTTTTGTAGAAGTTAGTGATTCAGAATTTGAGATATTTTTGGCTGTTTATGGCACAAGCATGCAATAGTGTGTGTGTGTGTGTGTGTGTGTGTTTGTGTGTGTGTGTATATATAATCAGACTATGTTTTTTCTTGTAAAGTTAAAATATTTGAATATAGTTGGCTAAGAAGGGATTACTGAATAAAACATCCATCTAGAAATATATTTAACCACACTTTAATAAATTCTTTGCTTGCTTGAAAATGTATTTTGATATATTTGAAGTATTATATCACTAAGAATACTTCTGACTGTACTGTAAACTCCTAAATGCTTTGTGCACATTAAATACATGTACGTTTCACTGCAAAAAAAGTACTGTACTATTTCTACATATTCTTAGGACCGTGGGAATGAAGATAGATACGTAAAAGTCATTATTTCTGGGTATGTGGTTGTAGTTTCACAGAACCAAATAAATCTTAACTTCCTCAACCCCTAACCAGGAGGAACTCTTACAAAAATTTGAATATTACTCCTCTTTGTTAAGTGGATCCTTAATTCACATACCCATTCCTTAAGATCACTACCAACGTGAGGAAATTTTGACATATTTGAACCATGGCAGAAAGGCCAATAATACAACAGTGTTTTAGGAACTGGACTGCAGTCAGCAGTTTAGGTTGCCAGGCTGAGAGCCTGCCTTTAGATTAGCAGGGCAGAGTGAGCACAGTCCCACGAAGACAGCCCTCACGACACACTCAAGTGATCTATTTCATAAGCAGCTGCAGACTCTCTCCTCCAGAATTTCGAATCCTTTAGCTGTTATGGATGGATATTTCGTTAGGGTTTTTCCTATGCCTTTAAGGAATTATTGCTGTTTGGATTTCCAAGACAGGATTTAAAGGGAGTTATGAGACTTCAGGTCTTTAATTTCCATGTGTTCCATTCCTCAGAGCCTTAAAAATCTGTGCTAATGGATAATTCCAAGTATTTAAAAAATAATAAGAATTTTGGAGAGAACTCATGATATTATAATGTGAAGACAAGCATTCTACCTCAAGCTAGCTGTGGTAGGCTGGGCTGGGACCTCATTTAAAAAAAAATTTATTTTCAGCAATGTTGGCTTGCATTTGAGCATTCTGGGTTTGTTTTGGTTAAGTGAGGTTTATCAAGCATAAGTGTCCACCGTTTCCCAAAGAAGACCTTTTTCATTTTAGGGCTTGTGCATGTTTTCCTGATAGGCAACTTCTGGACAACTCTTCTTCTGGCTGCTTATGAGTGTTTTCTTAATCTTGGTTACTAGTGTCTCCATGGTTAAACTAATGAAAAGATTCCTTAATTAAAATAGCAGATCAGAAAGCATTCTATATTATGACAAAGAACAAACTAAAGAGCTTCAACTGAAATTATCTCAGGTGTGGTAATGGGAACAGAGTTCAAATAGGAAAGATTCTTTTTCATTGTTCAGTTAATTCATAGGATGGTTTATTAAATGGAGATTAGTAGTTTATTACAATAATTAACATGGTTTATTAAATGCTTAAGACGAGTATATCTATGAAAGCATTTCTATTCTGGGTGCTCAGTTCAGATTTTCAACTGGCCTTTTTTCATTCAAAGTGGTCATTCTGAAGCTGATTTTGTCTAATTGAGTGCTTTTTATTTATTTATTTTGGCCACACCATGTGGCACGTGGGATCTTAGTTCCCCCATCAGGGATTGAACCCATGCCAGCTGAAGTGGAAGGACGAAGTCCCAACCACTGGACCGCCAGGGAATTCCCTGAAGTTGATTTTTAACATGCCACATACAAAGATTGGGAGATGGAACTTCAGCATTGGTTTGGTGTTAGAAATGATAAAATGCTGTTTTAAAACAGAAGCTTTTGGTCTTAGATTCAACAGAGAAAGATGGGCTTTGTTAGTTATAACTTCCTTCGGATTAAGACATGATGATGCTTGGGTGTGGTGAGAACATTGGTTCCTGCTTCACTAGCTGAACAGGCACCATCTCCCCATCGCCCTTTACAACATCCATCTTCAGCTCCCTCCCTCCAGCTCAGGCTCTGAGGCCTCCTCTCTCCCTGCCACCCCCGCCCCATGTCTTCTTTAGGCCCTTCTCTGTCAATTCCTCTGGCTCCTGTGTCTTCCCTCTCCTCCAGGAAGCTCCTTTCACTCTGCCTGTCCTTTTTTGTTCCTTTCTCAGAGCAACAAGAGTTATCAATTTATTTCTTTATTACATCTTGCTTCATCTTATAAAGGATTTGAGGTAGCTTATACAAATAAACACAATGCAATAATATATAAAATTAGGCTAAGATGATAGAGCTAGAATAAGGAACACTAACAAGATGAGACCAAAAGAAACATGCCAAAAAATCTCACAGACTGACTAAAGGTGGTCTACAACTTGGGTTTTCAGCTTTCAGCAGCCAAAATGAAAAGACCCTCCTCAATTATAAAATTCACAGTCTGTAAGAGAAATAGTGTAAGAGTTACCCAGAAGAGGCAAAACTTTCTTTTTTCCCACAGATGTCTGAGATAAATTTTCCCCCGTAGGACCTCTGATAAAAGGGATGCTAAGTCATACAGTGGACAGAACTACAGTAAATACCACAGGGAGTCTTAATGGGTCTGTCCAGACAAGACCGGGCCATAACGGTAAAGTGAAATTCAGTAGAGATGGTTAAAGTAATTCCAAGGATTGGTGGTAGGGTGGGGAGGGCAGGTTCCTCTTTCCCTCTAAACATGCTTAAGGTGTTCCCATCCTAAAATGTTATAAAACAAATAAAAAATATGACATTACCCTCGACTATGTCTCATTGGATACTGTCTGGTCTATCTCTTCCCCCCAGTCCAGACTTCTCAAAAAAATAGTACATGGATAGTTAATGAGTTAAGGAATTATTGTGACTTTTTGGTCTTTTTTTTTTTTTTTAGGCATGAAAATGGTATTGTGCTTATATTCGCTTCACAATGGTTCAGTGGTGGGTACTGTAAAGGTGGGTGGGAAGATGGGTGACACCAGGTTGGCCATGACTTGATAGTTGAAAGTGGGTGATGGCTACGTGAGGTTCATTATAGTTTGTCCTCTACTTCTGTATATGTTTGAATTTTTCCATTATAAAATTATTTTGAAAACAGTTTTCGTTGGCAATCTTGATCTCCTTGCCTCCCAATTTAGCTTCTGCTCAGCACTCTCACTTAAATCTCCAATGACCTTAAAATGCAAACTCCTATGGTGTTTTACAGACTTTATGTTGAAACTTCCACCCTCGGTCTCTATGACAGGGCATTCTCTGGGTTATTCTCCTGCACCTGTAGTGATCATTCCTGCTCTCTCTCAAGGACTCCTTTTCCTCTGACCACCCTTTAAGTGACAGTGTTCTACCCTTTGTATTTTGTCCTACTCACTTGACACAGTTCCTGGGTGCTCCCACCCACTCTTTTTTTTGCGGTACGCGGGCCTCTCACTGTCGTGGCCTCTCCCGTTGCGGAGCACAGGCTCCAGACGCGCAGGCTCAGCGGCCATGGCTCACGGGCCCAGCCGCTCCGCGGCATGTGGGATCCTCCCGGACCGGGGCACGAACCCATGTCCCCTGCATCGGCAGGCGGACTCTCAACCACTGCGCCACCAGGGAAGCCCGCACCCACTCTTTAGGTTGTAACACACCCATGTACTGATAGCAGTCAAATGCATCCCCCTGCCTAGACTTTGTCTCTGTGCACCCTGCCCGCTGGCCACCTCCATGTGAATTGCCCACAGATGGCTCAAAGGCAACCCACGCAAAAGGAAGCTCATCATCTTTCCCTTTCAGCAGCCCCTCCTTGCTACTCCCTATCATCCTTGGTTCATTACCAACCACCCCGTCATACTTCACTCCTTCTCCTTTCTCGAATCTGTCCCTTCTGCCATCTCCACTGTCCGCATCCCTGGAAGCGCCACCCTAGTCTGGCCCTTATCCTCTCCCGTCTAAACTATACTAAGGGCCTGCTCACTGGCTCTCTGGCTCTGGTCTTATCCCCAGGCATCCATCTTTTAGCCAGCTGCTAGGACAACCTGCCTAAAACACAAATGTGACCATGTCATTTAATAGCTTTGGAAAAAGGCTGAAACTCTTTACTCAGGCTGTAAAGTCCCCCATAATCCCCCCTTACCTCCCCCTCCAGATTCATTTCTTGGCTTTTCTGCTTGCATATCAAATTGTTACTCTAATAGAAGCACAGAGTAGAAAGACAGTTGCCAGGGGCTAGGAGGTTGGGGGAAATAGGGAGAAAATAGGTAAAAAGGTACAAACTTTCAGCTATAAGATGAATAGGGTTTGAGAAACTAATTAAAACATGGTGATTGTAGTTGATAACACTATTGCATAATTGGAATTTGCTAAAAGAGAACTTAAATGTTCTCACCAAAAAAAAAAAAAAGATAAATATGTAAGGTGATGGATGTGTTAATTAACTAGATGGGGGAATCCTTTCACAATGTATACATATATCAAATCACCACAATGTGTACTTTAATTATCTTATAATTTTATATGTCAACTATACCTCAAAAAAGCTGAAAATTTTAAAAATTGTCACTTTGAATACACTATCATTCCTTTCTGTCTTTGCTCATATGGCCTGGAATGTACCTTCTGCTGAATCCCCTCACTCTTGTGTGCTAGCTCTAAATTCATTCTTTTTTTTTGCGGTACGCGGGCCTCTCACTGCTGTGGCCTCTCCCGTCGCGGAGCACAGGCTCCGGACGCGCAGGCTCAGCGGCCATGGCTCACCGGCCCAGCTGCTCCGCGGCATGTGGGATCCTCCCGGACCGGGGCACGAACCCCTGTCCCCTGCATCGGCAGGCGGACTCTCAACCACTGCGCCACCAGGGAAGCCCCTAAATTCATTCTTAAAGATGCACATTAGACTCCCCAACTCTAAGGGCCTTCTTTGATTCACCAGACCCTGTGAAGTGTACCTTCACTGTGTTCCCATAAGACTCTCAGCGTTTCTCTATTGCTGCATTTACCACATTGTATTGTGACTTGTCTCCTCATTATGTCTGTGAGCTTAAAAGGCGTGTTTTTTTGTTTGTTTGTTTTTGCCTGTCTGTAGCATCTGGCATAGAACCTACCATATACTAGGCCCTAAAAGAAAATATTGCCTGAATAAATGAATGAGTACGTTCCACATGTGAAGATACAAGGAAAAACGTGATAATTTAAATTTGCACTTGAGATAAAAATGAGAGGGGGGAATTACTTTATTTCAGTAATGTATATTTGGTAAATGTATAGAAAATAGGGCAATATTTTGGCCATGTTCCTGAATATAGAGAACAAAAGAATTGTCTCCAAGGAATTCCCTTTTTATATGGAAATGAGTAGTGTGCTGAATGTGAAAGAATGTAGGAGGCAGCGTAATTTCTCAGGTTGCCCTTGGATAGTACTTTTGCTCAGTTATTGAAGGGCATTGCCTCGGTTTTGGAATTTCTGGGTCATGGGAATTGTGATTACAAACCTGAAACATTGATATGAAAAGATGAGGCAAATCTGATTTCTGAATTAAATATGCTGGGAACATATGTTCTAAATAGAATAAGAAAATAAAAAAACTCATCCAGGAAAGGATTTTTCATGTGCATCAAGCAGCAAACACTGAAATGTTTGCATCCATACCATGTTGACACCTAGTCTTCATCCTAATGCAAAGAACTCATTGGCTCAGTCATCGTCAACCACCTGTGCTACAGTAATCCTTACTTCTACCTTCCCTTTTCCCTGAGCCTCTTTCAGATTGTTTACTTGGTATTGATGTCGTATTTGAGTGAACAATTCAATGCTTAGGGAATTAGCTTTTAAGATTTTAGAGGACATCTATTGTTTCTGCCAGCCCAGAAAACCATTCACCCTTCTCCTGGTAAAAGCACCGTGATATTTCTTAAGGTATCATTTACTCCGTATGGCTGGTTGGGGCTGACCACACTCCTTGGTCCAAAGATGGATGCACAAACCAACCTTAGCTAATCAAAATATTGTGTCTTCCTGTTGATAGTTATTAGTTCAGGAATGGGCATGTTAGCCAAGCCCAGCCAATCATAATAAATCCAGTACTTTAGTTTTAAGAGTTAGAAAGGAGGTGTGCTCTTTCCATAGGATTTGCTGAGAAGATAGGTTGGACATCTGGAGCTGCTGGCTGCCATCTTGCCTTTCTGCTGTCAGGAGGGGAGAGCCTCCTGAAACCTGAGCCAGTGGAGAGAAAAGTAGAACTGAGGGACAGGGAGGGCAATGCGGGTCTTGGTGACATATCTGAGCCTCTGGATCCAGTCACACCCAAAGCTAGACTACTTTCTGAATGTGACCCAAGAAACCCCTTGTTGCTTAAGTTAGCTTGAGTTGGTTTTCTGTCATAGGCAACCAGAAACATCTTGTCTAATAGCACAATCATTGAAAGAATCGACACTGATGGATCAGAGGGCATTCCTGTGAATGCTGGCTTCCAAAAGCCTGAATTCCTGCAGTGACCTTTCCTGGACTGTGAGGCTCCCCTTTAGGGTCCTCATTCATGCAGAAAGTCAAGATCAAGTGAGCTTTTGCCTAGTTGTTTCTTTGATCAATTGGTTCTAGCAGAGTCCAGTTAAACGTCTCAGAAAAGCCTCCCCTAATAGACCCTGGCCTTTGCCTGTGCCTGGTCCATCCTGCTAGTAAATAGGCCATCTTAACTACAGGATTCTCTCTGACAACTGGTAACTTTTTGCTCCATTCTTTTTTTTTTTTAAAGTAGGTGATGAGTCTTTATTTATTTTTAAAAATCATAGACCTGTTTATTTTCACTAACATTTTGTGACTCTAGAACTAGAACATTTACTTCTTTTTTAAAAATTTATTTATTTATTTATTTTGGCTGCGTTGGGTCTTCGTTGCAGTGCGCGGGCTTTTCATTGCAGTGGCTTCTCTTGTTGCAGAGTACGGGCTGTAGGCGTGCAGGCTTCAGTAGTTGTGGCACGCAGGCTCAGGAGTTGTGGCTCGTGGGCTCTAGAGCTCAGGCTCAGTAGTTGTGGCACACGGGCTTAGTTGCTCCGCAACATGTGGGATCTTTCCGGACCAGGGCTAGAACCTGTGTCCCCTACATTAGCAGGAGGATTCTTAACCACTGTGCCACCAGGGAAGTCCCTTCTTTCTTTTTAAATAATTTTTATTTTTTAGGCCGTGCCGTGCGCATGTGGGATCCTGGTTCCCTGACCGGGGATCAAACCCGTGCCCCCTGCATTGGAAACGTGGAGTCTCAACCACTGGCCCACCAGGGAAGTCCCTTTTGCTCCATTCTTAAACACCCTACCTCCTGGTTTCCTCTCAAGCATTTTATTTTCTTTCCCAAATTTCCAAGGTTAGTTTAATATGAAAAATAGCTTAGATTTGTTTAATCTTTCTGTGCCTCAGTTTGCCATCCACAAATAAGAAATCTGTACTAGTTGATAATAATGCTCTACATTTATATCTAGAGTGTTTTTATGCTTACCATCTAGTTTAATCTTCCCAGTAATCATTTGGGTTATATATTTTCTCCAAGGTCTTGTAAATTCCTAATGCATGTTTCTGTATTTAGAAATAGGAGAAATATGTATTTTAATTCTTTCTAAAGAACATGGACACTTGCAAAGGAATGTAAAATTATGATGATTAGGATGAATATGTAGATCAAGATAAAAATCTTGAGGACCAAAATAAATTATCATTTTAACCATCATGCAAAAACAATTCCATGGACATTAGAAATGGAGAACAAGTGGTACTTGCAGTCCAAATAGAGTCATTATGATGATTCCCCGGCCCTATCAATGGTGCTGGTGTCTTTTCTTTTACAAGGCAGATCTTCAGATACTTTGCATTAATTAATGACGTGAGTGGAGGGGAAGTTTAAAGCTTACTCAGTGATCTAAAAACAAACTCACAGAAAAACCTCTCCTATTAATTTTCAAAATTGAGAGGGTTGCCAGATATCCATGAAACTGCCACTGCAGAATATATTGGGTTGGTCAAAAAGTTCCTTTGGTTTTTAAGTAAAAATAAAAGACACATTTTTCATTTTCACCAAGATCTTTATTGGACAACGTATTTACCCTTTTATTCCGCTACCTTCTGCCATTTTTCACGTAACTTCATAATTCCATCTTCCCCAAACTTTTTATCTTTTTGAGCATAGAACTGTTCCGGGTGCCTTTTACAGTCTTCCAGGGTATTGAAATTTTTTCCATTAAGAGAATTTTGTAAAGACCAAAATAAATGGAAATCCGAAGGTGCAATGTCTGGTGAATACGGTGGACGAATCAGAACTTCCCAGCCCAGCTGTAACAGTTTTTGCCTGGTCATCAAAGAAACATGCGGTCTTGCATTATCCTGATGGAAGATTATGCGTTTTCTGTTGACTAATTCCTGATGCTTTTTGTCGAGTGCCACTTTCAATTGGTCTAATTGGGAGCAGTACTTGTTGGAATTAATCATTTGGTTTTCCGGAAGGAGCTTATAATAGAGGGCTCCCTCCCCAATCCCACCATATACACAGCGTCACCTTCTTGGGATGAAGACCGGCCTTTGGTGTGGTTGTTGGTGGTTCATTTCACCTGCCCCACGATGTCTTCTGTTCCACATTATTGTACAGTATCCATTTTTCATCGCCCGTCACAATTTGTTTTAAAAATGGAACATTTTCGTTACATTTAAGTAGAGAATCACACACGGAAATACGGTCAAGAGGTTTTTTTCGCTTAACTTATGTGGGACCCAAACATCAAAGCGATTAACAACCAAGCTGGTGCAAATGATTTTCAACGCTTGATTTGGATATTTTGAGTATGTGGGCTATCTCCCGCGTGGTATAACATCGATTGCTCTCAGTTAGTGTCTCGATTTGATCGCTATCAACTTCAACTGGTTTACCCGACTGTGGAGCATCGTCCAGCGAGAAATCTCCAGCACGAAACTTCGCAAACCACTTTTGACACGTTTGATCAGTCACAGCACCTTCTCCATACACTGCACAAATCTTTTTTTGCGTTTCAGTTACGTTTTTGCCTTTCTTGAAATAATAAAGCATAATATGCCGAAAATGCTGCTTTTTTCCTTCCATCTTCAATATTAAAATGGCTACACAAAATTTCACCAATTTCGGTATTTTTTAAACGCACACTGATATGACAGCTGTCACAATACAACCTAACAAAATTGTTTTGAATGAGGACTAAAGACAACTAAGCGCTACTAGAGCCATCTTACGGAAAAAACCGAACGAACGTTTTTGCCAACCCAATATTACAAAAGGCTGAGAACGTTTTTGCCAACCCAATATTACAAAAGGCTGAGAAGTGCACAGCAGGAAATTACTGTTTATGGAGACTGAGCAGTCTGCTGGGGTAGGGATGAGTACCTTGGTCTGGAGGAGGTCCTGGACGGGAGGGCCCAGGCTTAGCAGACATCTAGAAGCCGAAGCAAGGAGTAGGCAACCTTCACCAAGCTGTGCTTTGAGGGCAGCAAGGTGAGTGTCCCGGCTCCTGCATCATCTCATTATTTGCCACAATTCCTGAGATTCCACTTTCGGTCATCTTTTTCTTTGGGTCTTGAAGAGGTTTCAGCCTCAGAGGTTATTTTGGAGGAGCACCCCAAACCATTATTTTTGAGGATTAGGAGACATTGAGCTAAAAGTAAAGCCTTATAGGGATAAGTTTGAAGCTAGATATTCTCATACTAGTATTAAAAACAAGACAACAGGCCCAAAATAGAGTCACTTATGCTAAGCCCCATGTCACCAAATGGAGACATGGTTTCGGTTCTTCCAGAAATGGAATCTTAAACCAATCAATCAGGATTTGCCTGATCAGCACTGCTTAGGTAGTTTGCCTTCTAGACCCCTGCCATCTCCTATAGGAAAGTGACCTTGTAATAACCAACCCACTTTTTTGCCTGGTATAACAGCCTTTTTCCTGCCCCCTTCTGCCTACACAAGTCTTTCGCTTGTATGGCCCCTTGAAGCTCCTTTCTCTTTGCTAGATTGGATGCTGCCCAATTCATGAATTGTTGAATAAAGCAGTAAGATCTTTAAAATTTACTCAGTTGAATTTTGATTTTTAACAGTAGAGAAAGAGGAGGGCTGAACTGTATTGGGGGAAGAGAAAGAAGGTCACAGGTGGCAACTTTAGACACGATCTCACTTCACAAATCTGCTTAGAACTGACCTCAGGGAAGAACGAACCATAGTTTTGCCGAAAAGTTATAAGAAAAACTCCGTAGAAGTTTTTCTTTTTTCTGTAATTTTTTGGAGGGGCTCTTTTTACTTTTCTAAATTTGTCCATACTCTTCTCTTTAAGTTACTTGGAAACTGTAGCATCTGCCTTCAGCAAATATACTTGAACTTCCCCCACATTCACACATTTCTCCAAAATCAGATACATTATCAGATTTAATAAAATTATTCAAGAACTGTGCATGATTTACTGCAGGCCTCAGCCCCTTTATTTAAAGCTCATAGTACATAGGGACAGATTGTTATGTTAAAACAACTGAACAGACACTGGCTTGTATACTAAACAAGTCAGTTTGATCAAAATATAATCTTAGAGAACACTTTTGATAAAATTTATCTTAAGGCTTGCTTGTCTCAGAATAGTCTAACACAGTGCCTACACATGGTATATACTCAACAAATACTTGTTAAGATGCATTTCATTATGATAGTCATAACTAAATAATAAACAACTGTATAATTAAAATAGTAAACTACTCTTCAAGTTGGAAGGAAAGACAGAGGATAGTTTCACAACTACTGGAAAATTTGCTGTGGTATAAAAGCAAGGTACAATGCAAATTACCTCAAAACACACATACACACACACCATATTTAAATCAGAAACTACAGTCTCTTTAATTTCTCACTCTCTTGGACATATTAATTATGTCTGAAAATTTGAAAAGGCTACCATTGTAAGATATTAATAATTGAGAGTTCTTATGAAAGTAACTTCAGGACCACATCACAAAAAGATCAGAACAGTGACTTCTCTTCTAAATATCGATGATTTTTAAAAATGCGCTTACCCCATTTCAACTGTTGACCCCAGAAATGAGGGTATGCAGTAGTCAGCAGCTGCCAGTGTATACGGTGGTCGAGCAGCAGAATCGTCCCAGTAAATGTCCTTCTTCATTTTGGGTAAGCTCATGTGCATTTCATCCACGGCTAAAAGGGAGACCTAAAAATCATCATTATAGTGTTAGAATAATTCAGATGTGAATTGTATTTATAAAGAAAGAATAAGTTTAGTGGGTACTGGGGTTTGGAATGGGATAGAACACAGTGTGAATGAGTGAATATACAAATGTCTCTAGTTCATATTTGCTTCAACCAGTGCTGCTACAGAGAGTTATACGTGTCGTTCACTGCATAAGAGCACTTGGCAATGGGGATAAGTGGAGCCATAAAACTGTGTGGCTGCCACTTTATGTCATTGTTAATTTTTTTAGGTGGCAATAGGAAATAGATTAAAGAATGAATTAAAATATTGGTCTGTACTGAGATGGAAGTGGCTATGTAAAGTTAGTAAAGAAACCTACAAAGAAAACTGGCTTGAAATTGTATTTAAAAGGGACTAAATTGGGCTTCCCTGGTGGCGCAGTTGGTGAGAGTCTGCCTGCCGATGCAGGGGACACGGGTTCGTGCCCCGGTACGGGAAGATCCCACATGCCACGGAGCGGCTAGGCCCGTGAGCCATGACCGCTGAGCCTGCACGTCCGGAGCCTGTGCTCCGCAATGGGAGAGGCCACAACAGTGAGAGGCCCACGTACCGCAAAAAAAAAAAGGGACTAAATTTTACTGGAACTGAGATCCAGGACCCGTGACCTCGAAACAACATACTGAATAGCCAAACCTCTTTTGTTTGTGGCTAAAGCACTCAAGTTCAGGGGCCGGCATTCAGAGTCTGTTTAGATTATTAATGTTTGTAAAGGAAAGAAAAACTCCTCTAACCTGCAGATTTCTGTCAATGCACCAGTTAGTTTCAAAGTCATCATCATCTTCTCCAAAAGGGTTGATAAGTTGCTCAGCTACCTGCAATTGAGAACATAGAATAAGTCCACTGTGATGCTGTGAAGACTAAGAGTGAAGGTTGAAGAGGATTCCTGTTTCACTCTCTGCTTTCATGGGTCACCTTTCATAATAGGAAGCCTAGAGCGGAGTGGGTTGTTCTGCAGATGCAGATATTTATCAGCCAGTGAGAATGGACTCAGACCGTGAGTCATGCACCTGCAGAGTCTGCTCTCCAAAGACTCTGTCTATTCAGCTGGTGACAATGCAGGCCCCAACTAGGAGAAGCCATGGGCTGTTTAGGAGCCAAATGACTGATTCTCAGGTACAAATCAGCCAGCAAATATCAAAAAAGCATTGTGATAGGCACTGTGCTAGGCACTTTGAGGGGTACGTAGCCTGTGCTCTGAAAGAATTTACAAAGGGCCAGGTGATGAGATAAAATGTAAATGTGGGCAAGGTTAAAGAGCAAAGAAAGACTTCACAAAATAATACAAGGAGATTTCATAATTATTGGACATAACTGCTAAATGAATGAGTCACAGAGCTAGTAAGTCATAAAGCTGGAATTTTTCTTACTTAGTTTTACCTTAAAGGCTTTATGGCTATCTAGTAAGTTACTTTGAAGTTAAGTAACTTCTTATCATATATCTTCTAACAGTTGGTAAGTATTAGATGTTCTTACCATGTTCCTGAACTGAATACCTTTCTTGATGAGAGATTTATATGCCAAATATGTCTCACCTGTTAGTCTCTATTTTCATTAATTCCCTTTGATTTTTATTACCTGGACACGTGTGTGTGTGTGTGTGTGTGTGTGTGTGTGTGTGTGTGTGTGTGTGTGTGTGTGTGTGTGTGTGTGTGTGTGTGTGGTTTTACATTGGGCCTAGATGTAAAAAACTTACAAGTGTATAAAACAAAGGCGCCATTGATTAGTTGAGTTCCTAGATTCTGAGACTATTTGGTAGAAAATCTACCTACTTTTTTTTAGGATTTAAGTCTAACCACTACATCAAAATCACCTGGAGAGCTTTTAAAGAAAATTGATGCCTGGGTCCGCACCCCACCCCCCTCCGAGATTCTGATTTAATGGGTGTGAGGTTGAGCCCAGGCATCATTATTGAGTAGAGCTCCCAGGAGTTTTTGATGTGTGGCCATTGTTGACAACCACTGACTTAGAGAAGGACATCCCTTTGTTCTAAGGGACAGCCTGTGGCAGGGCCCATGCCCCTGGATCAGTCACAGCAATATCCATTGTCAGAGTCCTTCATTGCAAGTTCCAAGGGGCTGTCTACCTTTCTTGTCTGGGGTTTTCCTTAAATTAAATGGGCCACTGGGTGGGTCCTGAAAATATTTTCATTACATCCAGAATTTCACTTTTATGGGATCCATCCTGCATATAGTATTAGAGTCTACATTTAACTACAAAAATGATATCCATGTTTCTGAATTGACTGTGTCACAAAAGTATCCTTTACTCACTTGGAGGCTCCATTTCCAGCAAACAACTGAGTAATACACCATTCATAAGATTAAGATGGGTTTTCACACTTTGAAAAGATTTATAAATATTAGAATTGTCAAGACAAAACTGTTTAGAAACTGAGATCCAGTCCACTGGGTGGGAAAACTCCCTTCTCTTAGGGTTACCTGTCTCTTAATAGGGCTAAGATTGTCTTTTCATATTTTGCCTTCAAAATATTTTATAAAGGAAAAGACTGTTAATATTTTAGAGAGCACTTCAGAAGGCAGGAACTGCTGGCTCTTCCTTCCAGGCTGGCTAAACATCTCATGTGGACACAAAGTGAAAAATAAAAAGCTCAGCACAACTCAGGGGAAAGGACAATAGAAGACCAGAGTGATTGAGTGTTTGGGCCAATTGTGGTGAGTTTGTGTTTATAGAAGTAGAGTCTACTTTTTTCTCTAATGGGAAATGAGAGCTATTAGTTTCTATTACTCTTTCTCTGTCTTAAATGGGTAAAAATAATTGAGTCACTGTCATCTGGTTAAAACTGTTTTTGCCATTTGTAAAGGAAATGCCTTTACTCTTTGGAGGATAACTTGAAGTGCTAACATATTTATTTTTCCTGGTTAAAATTCAAACCAATGAAAGTAAAGGCATCTGCAGAGAAAATGCTTCCACAACCTGGAAGGCCTCGACGATGCACTGTGGCAGTTTGGAAGGTCAAACATTTGAAATTCTATTTTATTAAAATTATCTTCAAACTGTCTTTAGATTTCAGTTAACTTAATGAAGCCATTGTCTTTGATCTTTTTCTGTCACATACAAAAGAGATGGAAGAATCAGGCCTCTGACACTTTTACATACATCTGGGGTTGGGGGAAGATGGTAGTGGGAACAAATAAAATTCTACACTGATGATTGGACTAGTTGTTTTCACTGCTCTGACCTGTTTTTAATTTCCTGGCAAACCAAATATTGTCATTAATCCTGGGGTTTCTGGTTTTGATTCCGATGAATTCCTTTGAATCTCAGTTCTGGTTTTGAAAATGGAATGCATTTAATGTCGTGGCACAGCTAGTAGGATTTCAGGGGATAGAAGCAACTATCTACAGAGCTGAGCAGAACCAAGATAATAATATAATATTAATGCTTAAGTCTGAGATACAAGGCTTCTTATTTACTCTCTTTTACTCTGCTTAGTTGCTTGTTGTGGTATAAAGTATCAATGCAGGTACACTTATTACTTTAATTAAATTATTGTAATCCTAATGCGAGCACACAAAGACTTAAAACAATCAGTGGCCATAAAAGAGTAGCGTCTGCATAAATGAGCTGCTTCAGACCCCTATAGTACAGTACTCACCACATCCCTGCCACTTTAATGCCCGGTTGAAAAGTAATAACATCTCCGAGCTATTAAGTGTTAAATCTACCTTTGACTCACTCATGAATGAGTGATTCAGTAAGGGATCAGTGTGCAGAGTCTGGAACATGACAGAGATTACAGAGCAGGTCTCAGGCACTAAGACTGTTGGCTACCTTGAGCCATCCTGCATAGAAGAAGAATTGTAGGAGAGTAAAGATCGGAATGTAAAGATCTAAGTCATGCCCTGAGTAGCCTTTGGTGGGATCCAAAAACTGGCGTCCAATCAGGCACGCAAAGAAGAAGGTATAGACAGCTAGCGTGACAACCTGAAACAGAGAGAAACCCAAGTGAGAGCACAGCGCTGGCTGCCCGAGAGAGACAGCATGCCAAAGTGGGCAAGTAGAAAGAAAAATCACATGCCAAGGATTTGATACCTGAGTGTAGACCAGCGGAATCCCAACCCAGTCATAACCAAATAAGAGGCTGCACCAGGAGCGAAACCGGTTCATTTCCTAAGCCAGAAACAAATTAAACACGATTTACTAAGGTGATGGGTGTGGTAATAAATATTTACTGGGATTCAGAATATGGCCATGACTTTTAGGAATACACCTGTAAAATGATGAGAGAGACTTTGAAAGGCTAGAAACTGGTTCTGAAATCCACTCCAAAAGGAAAATTTTGAAAATGACAAGCTATCAACATAATTCAACAATGTGCAAAAGGGATTAAGTATAGTTGGACATTTAAAAAAAGATTAAGATAAATCAGGACTATATAGAAATATCCCCTACTCTGTTGAATTCATAATTTCCAACATATATATTGGCCCCAAGTGGTGGTAGGAAGGCAGTGGTTAATATTTTAAATAAATCATTTCTAAATTATGTGGAGAGCAGATTATTTTTTGTTTCCTCGATTGCTTTTGAAAACATGCTTACTGTAGATCTTAGAAAAAAGAACTAAATACATCCTAAACCGTTCCCCCAACAAATGAAGACTTTAGAATGCTTCTATTGACAGAAAATCTATCCCTGTTTAAAGCAGGAAGGACTGGGATCCATTGATTTCTTTTTTCTCTATTGAACACAAGTTATTATTTAAGACTGGGAGAAAGAGTATACGTTAAATTGGGAGCTTTTTTTTTTTTTTTTTTTGTGGTACGCGGGCCTCTCACTGTTGTGGCCTCTCCCGTTGCAGAGCACAGGTTCCGGACGCGCAGGCTCAGCGGCCATGGCTCACGGGCCCAGCCACTCCATGGCATGTGGGATCCTCCCAGACCGGGACACGAACCCGTGTCCCCTGCATCGGCAGGCGAACTCTCAACCACTGCGCCACCAGGGAAGCCCAGGAGCTATTTTTAAATCATTCACTCCTTTTAGCCTAGTCGAGGCAGGAGACTGTCATGACACAAATCTCTCTAGCCCTTCTATAAATTCGTTTCTCAAATGAATTCAGGATTATTTCATTTAATGAAAACGTGGTTTTGTTTCCTGGAGCATCTGGAAAGCTGGGTTAACCTTGGGATATTCCTATTTTGGGGAACTGACTAGGGGGGGTTATTTCTACTCCAGATTTGGTCTGGGATCCTGGAGCTAGGGATGGCAAATATGCCTTGAGGGTGCCAGATCCTTCCGAGCCCTGGCAGACATTGCTGATCAATCAAAGAACATTTTCTTACAGAGCCTATTACAAAGCCTACTTCTGTTTAAAACAGAGCCTCTAAGCAACCACCTGCAATCAATCTGAGTTAAACTGGGTACTATTCTCCTCCTGCATTTGAGGGTTCTGATACTAGCCCAGTCTTTCTGGTTCTTTTGGAACCAGGATTGAACAAATTGGACCTGTCCAGGTCCAACCTGTTGCATCCAGGTCCCTGTTGGTCTCTGATTAGCATCTTTTACTGACAGTTTACTATGTACTTACAGTCATCAATGATTGCAGATCAACACTGTCTCTGATTCTACCTTCCTTCCGGGCTTTAGCTGCAAGATTTCCAAACCAGATGAATGGAACCCAGTATTTCAGATGAGGAGATTTGAGGTGTTCAAATAATTTCCTTTCATCTGCTGTCATAAAACCTTTACACAAAATAAAAATAGCTAGATTATACAGACTTGGTTTAGCGCTAATATATTACCCTATATATTTCAGTGTCTACTATGTGAGCAAATAATGGGGGATATTCAAGAAATATAAAATAAAGGTTCCTGTCTCAAGTAGTTTTTACTTGTATCAGAGATAAGGAATATGTACTCACGAGCGCGCGTGCACACATGCACACACACACACAAGTTATATATCGGTATAGGAGGCAATGCATGTGAGCAATCCCTAACAGAGGCGGCCAGTAGGAAGTGAGGTGACATTAAATGTGGACTAGGACATCTGGGGAAGGTCTCTTCTTTAGGTTTTGGTTTATTCATCTAAAATTGGGAACAAGAATACTTAGAATTGTTTGGATTAAAAGAATAAAACGTGATAATGTATACAAAGCACTTAGTACAGTGCCGAACATGTGAATCGCATAACATTTCATCCTGGCCCCTCCTTTCAAACTCCTAATTAACCAGGACCTCTTCTTTGAAGCCTTCCTTGATTTCTTCCTTCTCCTTCCCCAGGGATTTCTCCCCTTCAAAGCTCCACCACTTTCTCTTGCCTTGTATTATGATAATGTTAGACACAAATGTTTCCCCTGCTAAGACCCTTTGGAAGGGCAAAGAGCATATTATCTTCGTAGTCCCCACAGCATTTCGCATATACTTTTTACAAATTTTATTATTTATTTTATTTTTGGCTGCATTGGGTCTTTGTTGCTGTGCGCGGGCTTTCTCTAGTTGCAGTGAGCGGGGACTACTCTTCATTGCGGTGCGCGGGCTTCTCATTGTGGTGGCTTCTTTTGCTGTGGAGCACGGGCTCTATGCACGCCAGCTTCAGTAGTTGTGGCACATGGGCTTCAGTAGTTGTGGCTCGCAGGATCTAGAGCACAGGCTCAGTAGCTGTGGCACATGGGCTTAGTTGCTCTGTGGCACGTGGGATCTTCCTGGACCAGGACTCGAACCCATGTTTCTTGCATTGGCAGGCGGATTCTTAACCACTGGGCCACCAGGCAAGTCCCATTCTTTCTAATGGCTACATTCTAGTTAACTGTGTACAGTATTTTATATAAGTAGTTCTCTTTTGAATAGAGTTTTAAGTTGTTTTAATTTTCTTGCTACTAAAAATAATGCTGCAGTGACTATCCTTGTACTTACCACCTTGACTTTTTTTTTTTTAAGGATTATATAGGGGCATGAGGAATCATTTTCTTTTATTTATTTATTTATTGGCTTCATCGGGTCAGTTGTGGCACGCGGGATCTTTCATTGTGGCACACAGGCTCTGTAGTTGCGGCGCGAGGGCTTAGTTGCCCCACGGCATGTGAGATCTTAGTTCCCTGACCAGGAATCGGACCCGTATCCCCTGCATTGGAAGGCAGATTCTTAACCACTGGACCACCAGGGAAGTCCCCCCACCTTGACTTTTTAAGTGGACTTTTAAATGTTCAGTATGATTTAGTATAAATGTTTTCTGAATTAAAGCTTGTTTCTAAAACTGATTTTTGTTAGATATGAATTTTGAGTTACTTTTGATTGAGAAATGCAATCATTTGCTTATGAAATTCTAACACATTCAGATGAAAATCAACTTTTGCCCTAATGTGACACAGTTTGTATCCTTAACCATCTGTAATCGGTTTATGAATCTGTTTTTCCTGCTTAAAGTAATCCTCCCTCCTTACCATGCAGACTGAGTTTTATTTAAGAGGTGTTGCTATAACAGAAAAGAACTCAAAGGAGAAGTGAGATATGCCATTTTGAAAGTCACTGACCCATAGAGCTTTGGAGTTACCTAGATCCTTGATGTGATCCAGGCCAGTGCTTTGAGAACATGGTCCACAGGTCGTGGGTGTCTGAATCACTTGTGACACCTATTATATATGGAGAGGGCTAGGCTCTACCATCACCTGCTAAACCAGACTCAGTAGGGCAGGAATTCTTGACCCAGTGTTGCACCTTTGCCTTATCCTGAGTGCCTTTTAGAAAATACCAGTGCCTTCACCTTATCCCTTGAGATTCTGATTCAGTTGGTCTAGAGTGAGGTCCAGGTGTAAGCATCCTTTTAACCTTCCTGGGTAATTTAATGAAATTGGGTCCAGGCATTTACATGTTTACCAAGCTCTGCAGGAAATTCTGACCTACAGCAATGTTCAAAAATCACTGCCCCACTGAATGAAGATTCTGTTTATTCAGTATTTGAAATAAACAGAGTAACAACTACAGAGCCAATATTTACCAACAAGAGGCTAGTTTTAGATAAAACTCAGGTTATTTATACTAGCTTTGAAGGGGTCTGCCCATGCCTGGGGAATTGGACTCTCTCTGGTGATCAAAGAATGAGTCTGAGAATTCTTGTCTTGTTTCTCAGTGCATTTCAAAGTTGTTGCAT
This sequence comes from Tursiops truncatus, assembly GCF_011762595.2. Lineage (NCBI taxonomy): Eukaryota > Metazoa > Chordata > Mammalia > Artiodactyla > Delphinidae > Tursiops > Tursiops truncatus. The sequence continues at coordinate 46,930,940 of NC_047044.1, read as the reverse complement.
GATCTAGATAATCTGTTTGGTTTTTTTTTTAAGACTTGCAGAGTATGATTAAATCTGATGATAAGAAGTTAATAGATGAACTTGACCTGTCTTGGCTCTGTGCTTGAAGACTTGCAACCCTTCACCTTTTCCCTGGAAGACTATTCTCAGACATTTCATATCAATTGTCTAACAGTTATAGTCTTGGGATTCATAGTGCAGTTTCCAAAAATGCCTGCATTTATATACTGGCTGCAATCTCTGTCATTTGACCAAAGAATAACTTTACCTCTGGTTATTTTTTATTCAGGAATATGGATCAACTTATGCTGGCAAGTCCTTTCTTGGCTTCTTAGCAAAAAGCAAATATGCAGAGTGAGGGTTAATTTAATGCGAACCCTAAAGCGAGAGTTAGGTAACCTCCCCCCAGTCCCTGCCGTGTAGCACACCCACTGATTGGAAAGGGACATGTAGAGCTAGGAAAGCAGGTGGGGGGGGGGGTTTAAATGTTCAGCCCAAATTTATTGCGTACTTTACTAGGTGCTGTGAAAGATGAACTAGACATTATTGTATCCTCCAAGAGTGTACAGGCAGAATAATTTTTGTTATTTCCTGCAGGGTTACACATCTTATCCAAAGTAACCCCATCTTTGGAAATTGAGTTGTTGGTCCATTGAAAGAAAAGTCTAGATTGTTAATCAAATCAATTCAAAGAGCATTTGTTATTACATGGAATGTTATCCTCATCAGCGCCTCAGGCCATTTTAACCAGAGACTGATGATATATTCAGAATGTGGTCATTATCCTCATCTCTAAGGCTATGTTAACCACAGGTATTGATTTGCTACAGTTTGGCTGCACCATCAGTTGGCTGGTCCTCACACTACCCTGTCTCCTTCACATGTCTGTCTTCATGCCACGCTCCCTCAGACCCTATCCACACCCTGACGTTGCTATTTTATTCAATATCTTGCCATTACATTTGCCTTGAATTTCTCTTGCTATCTTTTTTCCTTCTGGTTTTCTGGCTAGTTCAGCTCTGCTCAGCAATTTTCATATTGCATATCCCGAAGAACCCTTTCTAATATTTCAAATCAGAGTTAAAAAAAAAATATATATATATATATACACACACACATATACACACACACAAACACACACACACACATATATGTTTGTATTTACTTGTGTCTTGAATTGTGGCTTGATGGAGTAGGATCTGCTACTTTAAGGCAAAATTTTATTGCCTTCAAACCGAAGGACCAATTAAGTCCATTAATAAACAATATTCCGGTAATCGCAGATTCAGTTGAAACTGAGGCAGATGTCTTTTGCCTTTAAAGCAGAGTGCGTACATGAGGCTCTGTTAGGAGAAGAGCTAAAAGCTCTGCTTCTCAAAACTTTTAGGCAGGATGGGTTTATTGCCAGTTCTTTCTGAAAGAGAAAGTTGTGCATTCAGCATCTGAGCCCTTCTCAGAGATGACTTTTTCAGGCACATTGCAACAAGCCTGGCTCATTTTCCTCTCTGTACTTTCCAAATGAATGGAATGAAGCCACCAGATTCAACTGCAGCCACTCTTTAAATTCAGTGGTAGACATTTAGAAATCCCTGTCAACCGGGAAAATCAAAGTGAGGCAAAATGGGATTCAGAGAGAGATGGAATCACACTGTGAAGGCATTGTGGAGGGCAGTATTGAGATATATATATATTTTTTTAACCATGAACTATAGTAAGATATATTTGTGGTTCCCAAAACAATTATTGGCTCTTCTGTGTGAGGTGCTCTCTGATATTTTCTGTTCTGTTCCATTCCATTCCATAAAAAATGCTGGCTCAAAGCCATTAAAATGATTTAAGAGCCCAATAATAAGTTACAACCCACAGTTTGAAAAGCTTGAAATAGGATATGGTTGATTAAAATCAGTTTCTGGGTTAGCAATGCTGAACGGAGACAGAGAAACTCCTCTATTTTCCTAATGAGTCAAACACGAGTGAAACATCTCTAGTCAGCCGTATTCCTGTCTCTAAATTAGTATCCTGTTTGGTAGTTCACTGCCTTCTACACATGACGCACAGGAAATATCATTCACAAAATCAGTGCTCTTAACTCCTGGCCTGTCCAGGTGGCCCAGAATTCCATTTGCTTTGGGTAAATAGATCTGAGGCAATTTGCAGATAAAGTTGGAGGAGTTAATAGATGCACTGTGGTGCAGTGGTTCCTAGACTTTGCTGCACATTAGGATGGTCTGAGGAGCTTAAAAACTCCTGATGCCCAGGTTGCACCGTACACCTATTGAATCCTAATGTCTGGGGGTGGGAGCCACCATCAGTATTTTTAAAAGATCCCTAGCGACTCCATCTTGTAACAAAGTTTGGGAACAACTGCACCTAGTACAGAGTCACACAGCAAGCTGGCCATTTTAGCATCCTTGTTCTGGCTCAAACATAGTGCTTCTGGGGAGCTTGTTTAGAAGTGGATTTCTGGGTCCCACGCCCCAGAGATTCAGATTTCATAGGCTGTCTGGGAACCTGCAATTTAAATAAACACCCTGATAATTCAATGAATGTGGTGGTCTACGATCATCCTTTGAGAAGCGTTGATTGGCAAGCCATGATTTAACTCCTAAAACAGAGCTGTGGTGAACCTTCAAACAGTGGGCAGAGACTGCCCATCCATGGCACTAATGCAAGGAGGTGTGTACTTTCTCTCCCATGAAGAGCCAGCGCGCATAGGTGAGTCAAGTTGCACTCACAAGACGACATTCAGTCTGTTCTGGGCTCATCACGTGAGACTATAGGGGTAACTGACTCAGCCTGTAAAAGTTCAGCCAACAGAGGAAAAACTGGCACAGCCATGAATACCACCATCCCCTTGATCATCTCTCCTGTAACACAGAGCAGTGAGAGATTTCAGAGACCAGGGAACCCCAGTAGCACAGAATGCATCAGGAAAAACGTGAACAGCAGATCACAGGGCAGAAAGTCAATATTATACAAAATCCATTCGATTTTACTTAGCGAGAGAAGATTAGAGATTAAATGATCTAAGTGTGGGGCTAGCCTTCCAGACAGTGCATCTAAAGTTAGAACTTTTATCTCAACAGTCACTTGACAATTGGGAGCTCGTTCGGTTGTATTTATGCCTGTTAACTGTATGTCACTAAGAATCCTGATGGGGTCTCCACAGGCTCTCTCTCGTCAGGGCAGAAGCTGAAGGAACTTCATGTTAAGATTCCAGGCCTTTAAGAAAACAAAACAGTGTCCTTTCCTTAAAATTTACTGTCTTTTAACCACTCTTACAGGCTACCAGGCACAGAAGGAAACTATTTTAGAGAAATAGAAATGCAATGGAGTGATGTGAAGTTCAGCTGTAAATATATTTATGCTTGTCTCTGAAAGTGATTCATAGAAGGAAACACTTGTAGTAATCTTTACTGATCCTCGAGGACAGGGACCTCGCTTTCAGCTGTGCTCCAGTGCTCAGCACAATGCCTAGCGTACCGTATACACTCAGTAAATCTTTGTTAAATGAGCAAAAGCATGACAGATTTAGTAACAGATTTAGTAACGTTTCTTTTAGAGGAATGCATATAATTTCCCATTTCCTTTTTTTGTGCTTCTGGTGAAGGATTTTGAAGGAAAATGTTTTCTCTCCTGATCACTGTGAAACCCCAGATAAAATGTTTTGATTCAGTCTCATACCATAACGTAAGCACCCAATTAAGGCCATCACTTAAATTGGCAAAGATCTGGAATTGTGCACATGACTTGACTTAGAATGAGTGACATCTTCCAAGGCAGGTGATTGAAACGACTGGCATTCTCCAGGGCAGGCTTGTAGCCAAGAGGGAAAATAACAGAGACTCCTGGGTTACAGCTCCTCTGCGAAGTAACTGTTTGATAACAGACCAGTTCAGGGAATTTCCAGCAGAATACACATTATTTTGCATTTAGCTGTTACATTTCTATTTTCATGGGAGCATAAATAAAGAAATTTTAATTTGAGAAATGTAACCTGTAACATCAAAGCATATGTATTTCCCAGAATAATGTAACTTGAGTGTCCAGCTTAACAGCAAGGAATGTCAGGGACCGGCGGGTAACTGACCTAGCTCACCAGCTGTAGTCAAGCAATGGCCAGATGCTTCAGAAGGAGGTGCTGACCTTCATTCTCTCCATCCTCTCACTGTTTTTGTCCTGCTAGTCCTGAATCTTTGTGACAGGGACCCTCCCTGAAGCAATACAAAGAGCTTGGAGGGCAACTCCCATTGCCTTAAAGCCCCCTGTTTCTCAGAGTGTGATCCAGGGACCCCCTTCCTCAAAGTCTCCAGGGGCTTGTTAAACACACTCATTCCTGGACCCCAGCCTAGACCTACTGAATCAGAATCTCTGGGGGTGGTGTCTTCGGATCTGCTTTTTTAGCAGTATTGATTTTTTTTTTTTTTTTTTTTTTTTTTTTTTGCTTTGCGGTACGCGGGCCTCTCACTGTTGTGGCCTCTCCCATTGTGGAGCACAGGCTCCGGACGCGCAGGCTCAGCGGCCATGGCTCACGGGCCCAGGCGCTCCGCGGCATGTGGGATCTTCCCGGACCGGGGCGTGAACCTGTGTCCCCTGCATCGGCAGGCGGACTCTCAACCACTGCGCCACCAGGGAAGCCCCTAGCAGTATTGAGTTTTTAACACTATCTAAAGTGCACTGAAGTTTGAGAACATGTACTTTCCCAGACAGCTGGGTTTATGTAGGGAGTCACCTGACAAGAGGTTTTTTTTGCGCCCTCAGCATTGCCTCCTGCCTTTGCCCCTACAGTTTTGGGGCCCCTGTGCTTTACCACCAGCCCTCTCTGCCCTCAGGCAGAGCAGGTGCCCTGGCTCTGGGCTCAGGGCACCTGCCAAACATTTTCCGCCATCCCTGAACTTCCTGTTCTTCCCAGAAACGTTGGCACAGGCCAAGGACAGACAGGGAGAGGTGGAGACACGTACCCAGTTGGGAGAGCTTGGAAACTGACCCCACGTGCAGAATGAATCAGCCTTCTCTGCTGGGGAGCGGGAAGTCTGGTAAGTCTGTGCGGCCAGCCGACAGAGAGTCTGTGCCCATCCATGTGGGTGGCCATGAGGCAGACCAGGAAGGACCCTGCCTGTGAATCATGGCCCCCAGCTTGGAAGGCAGTGGCTCAGAACCTTTGTCCCACCACCTAGCATGCAAATCTTGTGTTCCTGTTGGGCACATGCTGGTCCACTACCCCTTCTTCTGCCTTTCGAGAAAACACTTAGGGGTGAAAGAGAGTAGTAGAGACATTTACACTGCAGTCATCAGTGATGGCCCCAGAGGGCACCTGCCAAGGCTTCAGCCCCCTCCTGTCGCCCTCAGTACTCTTCCTCCTTCAGACACGGCACAAAAACTGACCACAAACTTGAAGTGAGAGCAATGCTCGTTGTGTCCAGGCAGGTCTAATTCAAGTCCCCTAGATGGTAGTCTCTGAGCAGACTGCTCAGAGGCTACCATCCAGAGCAATTCTGGAGCCTCCAGCATGGTCGAAACCTTGAATTCACCCTTTTCTTAACTGTTGCAGTTTTGTTATTAGTAATGAATTATTTGACGAATGCCAAAACCTTTTACCACGGGGGTGAGAAAAAGCGTTAAAAAAATAAGCATCCCAGAAAAGACTCCTTACTTCTCAAACTGCAGTATATAAAAAGAGCAACATAAGAACATGTTTAAATGCAGGTTTTCCAGGCCTTACATACAATGGTTCTGATTCAGTAGGTCTGACGTGGGGCTCAGGAGTATGCATCTTATTTTATTTTATTTATTTATTAATAAATTTTATTTATTTATTTTTGGCTTCATTGGGTGTTCACTGCTGTGCACGGGCTTTCTCTAGTTGTGGTGAGCGGAGGTACTCTTTGTTGCAGTGCGTTGGCTTCTCATTGCGGTGGCTTAGGCTCTAGGCACTTGGGCTTCAGTAGTTGTGGCTTGCGGGCTCCAGAGTGCAGGCTCAGTAGTTGTGGCGCATGGGCTTAGTTGCTCCACAGCATGTGGGATCTTCCCGGACCAGGGCTCGAACCCATGTCCCCTGCATTGGCAGGCAGATTCTTAACCACTGCGCCACCAGGGAAGTCCCAGGAGTATGCATTTTAAATAAACAACTCAAGTTATTCAAGATGTAAAGGGCGCGTGGGTTTGTGGATCACACCTTGATACATACTCAAGTAAATGCACCTCAAGGAGCAAATGATTCTCCTACGCCCTTGGAATGGTTGGGGGTACTGGTGGTACGGGAGAGAGGAGTACTTGAGTGTTCCAAATGCCTTGGAAAGGGGGAAGTGTCGATGCAAGTACTGACCGGTGTTTGTGTAAGTTTGATAGGGAGTGAGTGTCGGTATTATGAAAAGTGCACCTAAAGGAAATGAACTCAGATCATTCCCCCATTCATCTCGCCGTTTCTACTTGCCCCTCAGACCTGAGCACAACTCAGGCCTTGCTGAGCTCACGTCTAACCAGAGGCCCTAAAGGCCTCTCTGTCACCAGCCACCCCCTCTGCTTTTAATATGATGGTGATGCTGAGAGGATAGATTCGCTCTGAGAATTGGGCCTGGAGTCTGATTGCTGTCAGAATGCGCTTTCTTCTTTCCAAGAATGTGTCAGGACTACAGAAATGTCACCTTCCTTCATCCAAGTAAACTTTAGCTGTCACTCATCCATTTGGAATGGGCCAAACGTTTCTCGTTTGTTTTTATGACTTTTTTCATAGGTCGAAATGCTTATCACATTTGATCCTTTAGACATTAGGGTAAGCAAAATAAGTTATCAAGTGGCATTTTAAACTTGGTCATTCTGATGCAGTATTCCACTTTTAAATTTGGAGGAAGGGTGGCAGTTAATTTTATCTTAAGTTCCGACTGGTTTTACATCATAATATACCTGTACATTTGCCAAGCCTTTTGTACCCTTCATCTGAATCTGTAACCGACTCCTTGCTCCCCATTACTTTCTCACATCTTGCTCTGTAGCCCTAACAACGGCCTCTACACTCCTCCTTCCTTATTTCCACCTTACCTTTCACAGTCTCCTGGTCATAGGGGATCAAGAAGACCTAGGATGTCATATCAAATGAGTCTTCTAAAGTGACCAAAGGACTATGTTATGCTGTTGTACTAGATAATTTCATTATTAATAGCAAGAACTCATGTCACACCATGTGCCGGGTACTGCTCTAGACACTGCAAGTATTAACTTATTTAATCATCACAACAAGCCTATGAGGTATATGAGGTAAAAGGTATTATAAATCACTCTAAACTCACTCTATGAATGAGGGAACTGAAGCATTAGAAAGGTAAAGTAACTCAGACAAGGTCATGTAGCCGGTACGCGATAGAGAAGGATTTGAACTCTTACTCTGTGTTCTGAGTCACTCTCTATGTCGCCATCTGAGAAGACAAAACCAAATCAAACAAAAGCCCCCAAACCTCCCAAAACAAACAAAACATGCTACTCTTAAATATATATATATATATTTTCAAGGACATTTCAGAAAAGGAGACTGGATAAAGCAACCTAATTCGAGACTGTACTCAATATAAAGGCAGAATCATCTCGTGGTTCCTATATCTACTATATATTCATTTATACATTCCAGCATACTCTCAGATGGATCAAAGACAACCCAGCACAAAACCCCATTTTTATTCTGTACGTGCCAACCATGATCTCATTTAATCCTCATCCCCTTGAAGGCTGGTTTAACAGCTTCTTTGCTAAGTATTAACACACCAAAGAGCACCATTCTTCAAACGTGATTTGTTCTCAGCATCCTGTGTCCAGAAGCCCAGGTACAAAACTGCATCTACTCTGAGGAATAGGAGAGACAACAGACCCCCACTAAAGCAGCCTTTTACTGCCACCTCTCAGGCTCTGCCTAGATGAAAAGCCGCATTTCTGGTTGCTACCAGAATCTTCTGTGTTTGGTAGGTGCGGGGGGAAGGATTAAGTTAGGAGTTCTGAGCCTGAATTGAAATTTTGGCTCTCCCACTAATGAGCTATGTGATCCAGGACAGGTCATAACCTCTCTGAATCTCTCATGGTTTTTTTGAGGTCCATATGAAATAATATTTATGCAAGTGCATAAACTGTAAAGTGCCAGAAAATGTAAGGTGATATTACAGAAGGTTTGAATAAATATGATAATTATTATATTATGGACCATGTGACTGTTTACAACTTAATTTGAGGTTGACTGTCTGCTGTTTCCTTTGCTCTGCCCCCCAAGTAAACTTCTTGAGGGCAGGAACCATGACATTCATTTTTACCTCTTAAGACTGTTTCTGGCACATGATAGGTAATCAGTAAATGTTTCTTGAATGAATGAATAAATAAAAGGCATTTTCCAAGGAACTTTGAAAGTTCTGATCGAGGTCAAGAGGAGACGTATGGAAGGAAAAGTCATTTACAATACCTGCTTCAACCACATGGTCCATCGTCGGAAACCTTTTGTACACAGCCGTGCTCACCGAGCGGAAGATGAGCAGGGATGTGAGGTTGACGTAGCGCATCAGTGTCCTCCTGAGCAGGCGCCCATGCTCGTCACTTCCGTGAACACTGCTGGAGATGAGGAACATCAGCCTGTCTGGCCAGGGCAGATTCACAAACTGGTTCCACCATCGGTTCACCACCAGAGTAACATAAAACCCTGTAGAATAACAGGAAATTGTAAAGCAATTTCTTACTGTAGACATATTGTTGACACTGATGCTTTCAGCAGAATTTTAGTTTTTTTAGGGATCGGGGTGTAAAAAATATGTTGTTATCCATATCTGATGATTTTGCCCTCCAGAAAAAAAATGTAATTTGTGCCTCGCAATGCTGCAGCACCCAGTAAGTGGGTATTAGAACTCAAATATTGACAGCAAAAATGGAGAGTTAGTGAAAAGAAAGCCGAATTGTCCAAGAGCAGATTATTACCTCAAACTTGTTGGTGGTTAATTTAGCGAAAGCAGCCTTGAAGGTAAACCTTATGGATGATTCTGGTTCTATTGCAAGCAGTGACTTTTCAGGCATGCCTCTCAGCTTGGAAACACTCCCATGCAGAGTCATTGGTGTCATCCTAACGGAGACAGCTGTGTGGCTGCATTCTGCATGTGACCTATACTTACCAAGCACAAAGGTTACTGGAATTTGTTCAGCATATCTGTCACAGTAAATTGATAATTTTTCAAAGTAACGTTTTTGGGCTCCTGTAAGTAACAATCTGGAGCAAAAATAAAATGCACAGCCCTTTATGATATTATACTTCCGCACCTGCTTTGCAAGTGACATTCAGTGCAAACAATTAAGCGAAAATAACCTCAATTTTTTTTTTTAAGGAGCAATAACTTTTTCTTTTCTACCTGAGCTGATGTATCTCAAAACCTTTTTAACTGCTGAATGTTTTAAGTACTAACGTTTTTAGTACATAAATGTTGTTGGTCATTACACAGTGGGACATAATAACCATTTTATTTTTAAATACTTCATATTTAAAAATTTTTTGTATGATTAATGCATTGGATTTAGAGCAAAATACTTCATAAAAGAGTCCATTTTCCAATTATTCATCATATGTACTTAAAAAAAGAGTGCCTTAAGTGGATGACACTTATTAAGTAATTATTGAATAATAACCCTGGATTCGACATCCTGATCTTACTTTTTCATGAATATGCTACTTAGTACATTCTTAATTATACATGTTGTACTTCAAGGGATGTTATAACTGTTTTTTTTGTTTTTTTTTTTTTTTTGTTTTTTTTTTGTTTTTTTTGCGGTACGCGGGCCTCTCACTGCTGTGGCCCCTCCCGTTGTGGAGCAGAGGCTCTGGACAAGCAGGCTCAGCGGCCATGGCTCACGGGCCCAGCCGCTCCACGGCATGTGGGATCTTCCCGGACCAGGGCACGAACCCGTGTCCCCTGCATCGGCAGGCGGACTCTCAACCACTGCGCCACCAGGGAAGCCCTATAACTGTTTATTTTAAAGCCTACAGTTATTTAAGGGACTTCCCTGGTGGTCAAGTGGTTGAGATTTTGCCTTGTAATGCATGGGATATGGGGTCGATCCCTGGTCAGGGAGCTAAGATCCCACATGCCTTGGGGCCAAAACATCAAAACATAAAACAGAAGCAATATTGTAACAGATTCAATAAAGACTTTAAAAATGGTCCACATCAAAAAAAAAAATCTTAAAAAACATTTTCAAAATAAAAAAATTAAAAATATACATTTAAAATATAAAACAACACAGATTTAACAATTAGTAGTGAAATTTTTATAATTATGTTTGGTGGGTTTTTATTTCTATAATATAAATATAAAAATTTATATTATGGATCTGACACAAACCCATTTTCTGGTATTGTTAAACATAAATCCATTTAATGAAGCTATTATTGGTATTTATGTTGCAAGGAGGAGATTCAGAATCAGAAGAACTATCTCAAGGCAGGTTAATAATAATGATCAAAATCCAGAAAGAAAACACAGATCAATTTGAATAAATGAATGAATGCAGCTTTTCCAAGGAAGGAAGGAATCCCTTGAAAACACTCATCATAGCATGTGTCAGAGGCCTATTTGGGTCAGTAGAACTTTGAAGAAGGACACAGAGAGATAATGAGGTGACAGTGAGCCACCGACCAGACTGCAGATGAAGACCTGGGAGCTGGTGCTGACCAAGAAGGTGTGTGGGTGCAGGGTGGGCTTGGAGTTCCTGCCTCAGCTTGGAAGAGGTGTCAGAAATTCTGAAATCAAGAAAAGCTGACAAGAGAGGCATCACCTGGTGGACAGGCCTATCAAGGTCATGCTGATGACAAGTTACAGCTAGAATGGTTTCTGGTACTCAAATAAAAATGATCAGAGAGAATTTAAACGTGGAGAGCACAGACCGTAGGGTTTAACAGAGCCAGGTTTGAAACCCAGATCTGCCACTTAACAGATTTGGATTTGGAGCATATTTTTAAATCTCTCTGAGTCTCAGTTTTCTCATTTGTAAATGGGGATAATTAATACCTATTGATATGTATCAGGAATGTTATGAGGATTAAAGAATATATGATATATAAAACCACTTAGCATATGTTGTCACCCTTAATCAATAATAAAGTGGTTGTTACTATTAATAGTTGGCCAAAGGAAAAAATATTTAGCTGATAGACACATAGAAATTTTACTAGCTAGCAAGTACCACAGCGAGTATTTTGTCAAATCCATCCCCAAATAAAAAGAGGTATAGGGCTTCCCTGGTGGCGCAGTGGTTGGGAGTCCGCCTGCCGATGCGGGGGACGCGGGTTCATGCCCCGGTCCGGGAGGATCCCACATGTGGAGCGGCTGGGCCCATGGGCCATGGCCGCTGGGCCTGCGCGTCCGGAGCCTGTGCTCCGCAGTGGGGGAGGCCACAGCAGTGGGAGGCCTGCATAACGCAAAAAAAAAAAAAAAAAAAAAAAAAAGAGGTATAATCAAACTAGTGAATTCTGGTTCTGTCTTATGATTTTTTTGCTAGGTATAATATTTGCTTATAACAGGATTAAAAAACTTAGCATCATTAGTAGACATGAGAATGAAACTATGTCTGTATTTGTCTACAGATATGTCTGACTTTCTCGACAGATTCAACCTGTAGTTCTTGGTAGAGCTTTGATCAACATATAAGGGTCTATTTTAAAAAACTTTTACATTTGAACTTTAAAAAATGAAAAATGGCTTGAACTAATGATTATTGTTATAAATGTAAGCCCTCTTTGGTCTCTAGAAAACATATGTGCATACAATTTTGTGGGGTATAAATAAGATATTGGAGTCAAAGTTAAGGCCCCATGGAGCATTTCTGGCTGCAATGCAACTGTTCTAAGAGCTATTCTATTCTAAGAGGCAGTAGCAGCAATAAATTCACATTAGTAAAAATAAACTAATTATCCTGAAACGTCATGTGTCTTCCACCATTTCATATTCTGAAGGAGTAGGTGACACATAAATAAATCATCAAAATAATACCGTATTTAGAAGACAAATCTGAAAAATTATTAGAGGTTTTTAATAAAACTTTCCTTGTAAAGATATTTTGCCAAAATGTATACCAATATATACATTTGTTTGGAACTGTAGTTTTGATATGGAGCAAAGTAACTTTTCCTATTCTACTTTTGGTCATTATCAGCTATAGCCAAATTAAGGTCCCTCTTCTTCACATGGTGTCCTGTTGCTGCAAGGAAGAATGTAGGTGAAAACAATGATACACAAATTTATCCATTGTATGCAGAAGAAAAAGAACAAACTGATGAACACAGTAAAGGTGGAAATACAGCCTCAAAAACCTTTAGCTTTTCTATTTTAAGTTTTAACTTTCCCCAGAGAAGAAATGTATGCAATCAATATTAATTTTAAAAACTAATAAAGCTTCCCTTTTATAATACTGATAAAATTTTATTAAAACTATAATTTTTAGTTATAAAAGTATTTCTTGGACATGATGTTACTCATATTTCCTGTCAATCTGACAGGCAAAGTTTGTGAGGTTATAAAGAATAAACGTCTTTTATGAATATAATGTGCCCTGAACTCAGAAGATATAAAGAAAATAAATTAGTTTTCAGGCCTTTTCTTTAATTGAGATATTGGTAAAGTTGGGGGCACCAACTTGGATAAGATTTCGTCATTCCAGGAAAGAGGAAGGAAAGTTGCCTGATACACACTATTCATGAACATGTTAACTATGTAGGTAGTAGTCGCTGCAAGCTGTCAAATCAGAAACTCCAACTATGAATAACATAGTTCAGAGAAGCACAAATAATTATTTGTTTGTGGACTTTGCCATTCAAAATCATCACTTAGTGAGGTTCTAGGTATAAATCTTTCATTTTATGCCTATGGCAAAATTCTTGAAGCACAACTAATACCTCATCATGACCAATTAAAGTGGGGCTGGAATGAGAGCCACCTGAACATGACGGTTAGAGTCTATTTAACACCCTAAAAATGGTTAGGTGTGGATTAAAATACCCAGTCCTGGGGAGAAGTAGGCAACAGAGGATCATGCAAAGGAGGAGGTTACATAATGCAAAAGTCAGCGGCAGCCAAAGGGCTTGGATTTTTGAGACTGTATTCATATATGCTATCTAATGGCCATTTAAGGACACATGCAAAGGAAAGTACCTGTACATAAAACTTATTGCTGTGTAAAGTACAGCAAAAACAATAAATTCCCTGTATAGTAGTTTGTAGATGCTGCCTCTCCACTTGAGGAGTAACCTATGAAATCCAAAAAAAGTCGCATTTGCTACTTTACTGGAGTAAGTGACAGTCATCTTGGATAGTTTTTCTTTTTTTTTCTAGAAGAGCAAGAAGACAACACACAAGTAAAAAGCAATGTTTAAGACAGCGCATAAATCTGTATCTCAAAAGAAACCCTAACCAGCAGCCAGTCAACCATCTCTACTTTTTGCCTTTCTCAGCTTGAACAATTTGGAATTTGGAGATAACCACCAACTCAGTGCTAAATCTTTTAGTAGAAAAAGGGAAGAAAGGAGTGTCTGGAAAAAGAAATATTAGAAATCTTAAGCTTGCCTTCATTTCTAAATATTTTGAGATTATATAGCCATTACTCAATAAATATTTGAATGACTAAACGAGATATATGAGAGATGGTGTATTATGATCTGTCATATATTTTCTGAATCCATGGGAAGATCTAAGGTATTGATATGCTATATTAATTGACCTTTTCAAAAGCAGTGGTCAAACTTATTGTTTGGGGCTTTATTTGCTAAAATGTGTAAAGAGGTATTTACTTCACCCTTAAATTTCCTAAAAGAAAGTTATGGCTCTCTTAGAAATCAGGAGAAGCCAGCCCCTTGTGGGAATTTAATTGATGGGTTACTTTTGGTTGTTTTAATTTAATTGTCTCTCTAGTGGAGCTCTGAGTGCATAGTTAGCAATCTGTGCACTTCACAAGGTAGACAAAACGTCGGGCCACAGTGATACTAAGTAAGGTGCATTTTCCCATTGAAAAGTCCCACATAAAATGCTTAGGGATGGGGCACCTTCTGTTTGGAGCTGAAAAAATGAGGCCATTATTTAGGACTCTTTCCACCTGGACTGTTCCATGGATGTGGGTGGGTTGAGAACTGGGCCCCAAAGCCTAGTTTTTAGTGGATTCTCTGGAATTCCATTGCTCTTCACCAAGACACTAAACATTCAGGTTTTGAGAAGATGCCCCAAAGCTAATCTTTGTTTGAAAATCCTGCTCCACAGCTTTCTAACACAAAGCATACACAGTGAACATGAAATTTCTTTGAAACCTTTTGCTTTCAAAAGGATCTATGAGGAGTCTTATAGAGCTACTTCGACTGAAATGATCGAGTTTTTAGGTAGAACTGTACTAAACATAAGTAATAAATCCTATAGCAGATTTCTTATACAAAGTAGCCTACAGCACACATTTTATCATAAACAAGGACATTTTCTGTCTTTATTTAGAGGTAGAGGAAAAACCCAATTCTCATTTGCCTAGTTTCCCTAAAAAAAAAAAAAGAAAAGAAAAGAAAAAAAAGTGAAACTTTGGAACTATATTCTGGAGCGGTATTTTTTTTTTTCTAATCACCAGCCTAAGGCTTCAACTACTGATTTTAACAAAGAAACCAGAGATATTTTTGGCAAAAGTAGGTATCATTACGAAAAGTTGGGACTCAGGCCACAAAAGCAGTTTCATTTTTCCATTTTCACTTTGTCTCTTTGTCTCTTTGTCTAATGTGAATACAGCCAAAACTGGGAGAGGAGCATAATAAATTAAACCCATTTCATAATTTGTTCTCACGGGCACTGGACTTTTGAATAACAGTCCTTAAATAACTCTCTTTCCTTTAACAGTTCACCCTTCTGGTACAGCTCTGTCAGAAAAACCAAGATCACATCGAGTAGAGGTCAGAGGTAAAACGCATAGGTATACTCTGTGCACTAACCTATTTGTTTGGTTTGGAGTCTCCGACAGGAAAGACAATCTCCAGGCTCCCCCTGCAGAGGTGCCTTCGGGTCGGTATTGTACTCTCGGCTCACCCTTCGCTCATGCGGAGTCTGGAGAACTGTTTATGCCAATTTGTCCACTGGTGACGGTGATAGCCGGGAACAAACAGGAGCAACAGCTGCTGATGTGGTTTTTTTCTCATCTATAATTATAACTCCACCTGTTGCCCAAAGCACCACTTTGAATGAGAAGTCGGAGGTAATGTGAAGGAGCTTGGGTCACCTAAGTCTGTTATTTCCATTTTGACTCTCCCCTGGGATCAAGGGAGAAAGAGCCATTTGCCCCTAAAGTGCTCTGAAGAGGCTCCGCCAGCCAAAAACAGGGAATTGAGACAGTCTGTGTGTGCTTAAAACAAGAATAAATTCTTGTGAAGCCTTAAACTGGGGCAGACAAGAACATAAACAGGATTTTCATTCATTTGAGAGGTACTGAGAATGCTCTACCATTAAAAACAATAAGCGTGAGAAAAAACCCAGGCCCAACTGGAAAGGACCCAGAGAAAGGATCACTGAAGAGTCTTAAGGCCAGGAGAGTGCCATCATAGTGCTGACCACTAGGGACTCACCATTTCTCAGTTTCTGCCTCATTGGCTCCTTATTAACCAGGATGGCTGAGAAGTTAGAGGCCTGCAATGTGAGTCACAAGAGAGTCTAGAATGGGCTTTCTGCTGAGATGGAAGTAGGCTCGTGCAGCAGTCCCAGAAGACTTGCACAAGAAGAGTTTCAGACAACAGAAAATAATCCTAAGCGACTGTGCAGTGGGTTTCCATTGAAAGTGATTTTTGCTGGATTTGGAGGACGTAAAGTTGTAAGCATTGAATCTTTGAATGAGATTCATCCATCTGAAGATGACAGAGGAGTAAGACATGGAGATCACTTTCCTCCCCACAAATACATCAAAAATACATCTACACTCCTACTGAATGCTGGCAGAAGACCTCAGACTTCCCAAAAGGCAAGAAACTCCCCATGTACCTGTCCGAGTGGCTGACAGCGTCTTGGTGCTCTGGCCAGGTGTCAGGCCTGAGCCTCTGAGGTGGGAGAGCCGAGTTCAGGACACTGGTCCACCAGAGACCTCCCGGCTCCATGTAATATCAAATGGCAAGAGGTCTCCCAGAGATCTCCATCTCAACACTAAGACCCAGATCCACTCAACGGCCATCAAGCCCCAGTGCTGGACACCCCATACCAAACAACTAGCAAGACAGGAACACAACCCCACTCATTAGCAGAGAGGGTGCCTAAAATCATACTAAGTTCACAGACACCCCAAAACACACCACTAGACGTGGTCCTGTCCACCAGAAAGACAAGATACAGCCTCATCCATCAGAAAACAGGCACCAGTCCCCTCCAACAGGAAGCCTACACAACCCACTGAACCAACCTTACCCACTGGGGGCAGACACCAAAAAAAATGGGAAGTACAAACCTGCAGCCTGTGAAAAGGAAACCCCAAACACAGTAAGTTAAGCAAAATGAGAAGACAGAGAAATATGCAGCAGATGAAGCAGCAAGGTTAAAACCCACCAGACCAAACAAATGAAGAGGAAATAGGCAGTCTACCTGAAAAAGAATTCAGAGTAATGATAGTAAAGATGATCCAAAATCTTGGAAATAGAATGGAGAAAATACAAGAAATGTTTAACAAGGACCTAGAAAAACTAAAGAGCAAACAAACAGTGATGAACAACACAGTAAATGAAATTAAAAAATTCTCTAGAAGGAATCAATAGCAGAATAACTGAGGCAGAAGAAAGGATAAGTGACCTGTAAGATAAAATAGTGGAGATAACTACCACAGAGCAGAATAAAGAAAAAAGAATGAAAAGAATTGAGGACAGTCTCAGAGACCTCTGGGACAACATTAAATGCACTAACATTCAAACTATAGGGGTCTCAGAAGAAGAAGAGTAAAAGAAAGGGACTGAGAAAATATTTGAAGAGATTATAGTTGAAAACTTCCCTAATATGGAACAGGAAATAGTCAATCAAGTCCAGGTCTTCCAAAATATAACAGAGGGAGGAACACTCCCAAACTCATTCTATGAGGCCACCATCACCCTGATACCAAAACCAGACAAAGGTGTCACAAAAAAAGAAAACTACAAGCCAATATCACTGATGAACACAGATGAAAAAATCCTCAACACAATACTAGCAAACAGAATCCAATAGCACAATAAAAGGATCATACACCATGATCAAGTAGGGTTTATCCCAGGAACGCAAGGATTCTTCAGTATATGCAAATCAGTCAGTGTGATACACCATATTAACAAATTGAAGGATAAAAACCATATGATCATCTGAATAGATGCAGGAAAAACTTTTGACAAAATTCAACACCCATTTATGATAAAAATCCTCCAGAAAGGAGGCATAGAGGGAACTTACCTCAACGTAATAAAGGCCGTATATGACAAACCCACAGCCAACATTGTTCTCAGTTGTGAAAAACTGAAACCATTTCCACTAAGATCAGGAACAAGACAAGGTTGCCCAGTCTCACCCCTATTATTCAACATAGTTTTGGAAGCTTTAGCCACAGCAGTCAGAGAAGAAAAAGAAATAAAAGGAATCCAAATTGGAAAAGAAGAAGTAAAACTGTCACTCTTTGCAGATGTCATGATATTATACATAGAGAATCCTAGAGATGCTACCAGAAAACTACTAGAGCTAATCAATGAATTTGGTAAAGTAGCAGGATACAAAATTAATGCACAGAAATCTCTTGCATTTCTATACACTAATGATGAAGAATCTGAAAGAGAAATTAAAGAAACACTCCCATTTACCATTGCAACAAAAAGAATAAAATACCTAGGAATAAACCTACCTAAAGAGACAAAAGACCTGTATGCAGAAAACTATAAGACACTGATGAAAGAAATTAAAGATGATATAAACAGATGGAGAGATATACCATGTTCTTGGATGGGAAGAATGAACACTGTGAAAATGACTGCAGCAGTCTACAGATTCAATGGAATCCCTATCAAACTACCAATGGCATTTTTCACAGAATTAGAACAAAAAATTTCACAATTTGTATGGAAACACAAAAGACGCTGAATAGCCAAAGCAGTCTTGAGAAAGAAAAACAGAGCTGGAGGAATCAGGCTCTCTGACTTCAGACTATACTACAAAGCTACAGTAATCAAGACAGTATGGTACTGGCACAAAAACAGAAATACAGATCAATGGAACAGAAGAGAAAGCCCAGAGATAAACCCATGCACATATGGTCAACTTATCTTTGATAAAGGAGACAAGAATATACAATGGAGAAAAGACTCTTCAACAAGTGGTGCTGGACTTGTTGAAGAGTCAAAAGCCTCTTCAACAAGTGGTGCTGGGAAAACTGGACAGCTACATGTAAAAGAATGAAATTAGAACACTTCCTAATACCATATATAAAAATAAACTCAAAATGGATTAAAGACATAAATGTAAGGCCACACAATATAAAACTCTTAGAGGAAAACATAGGCAGAACACTCTACGACATAAATTACAGCAAGATCCTTTTTGACCCACCTCCTAGGGAAATGGAAATAAAAACAAAAATAAACAAATGGGACCTAATGAAACTTAAAATCTTTTGCACAGCAAAGGAAACCATAAACAAGACGAAAAGACAACCCTCAAGATGGGAAAAATATTTGCAAATGAAGCAACTGATAAAGGATTAATCTCCAAAATATATAAGCAGCACATGCAGCTCAATATCAAAGAAACAAACAACCTAATAAAAAAAATGGGCAGAAGACCTAAATAGACATTTCTCCAAAGAAGATATACAGATTGCCAAAAACACATGAAAGGATGCTCAACATCACTAATCATGAGAGAAATGCAAATCAAAACTACAATGAGATATCACCTCACACCGGTCAGAATGGCCATCATCAAAAAGTCTACAGACAATAAATGCTGGAGAGGGTCTGGAGATAAGGGAACCCTCTTGCACTGTTGGTGGGAATGTAAATAGATAGAGCCACTATGGAGAACAGTATGGAGTTCCTTAAAAAACTAAAAATAGAACTACCATATGAGCCAGCAATCTCACTACTAGGCATATACCCTGAGAAAACCATAATTCAAAAAGAGTCATGTATCACAATGTTCTTTGCAGCAGTATTCACAATAGCCAGGAGATGGAAGCAGCCTAAGTGTCCTTTGACAGATGAATGGATAAAGAAGATGTGGCACATATATACAATGGAATATTACTCAGCCATATAGAGAAATGAAATTGATTTATTTGTGGTGAGGTGGATGGACCTCGAGTCAGTCATACAGAGTGAAGTAAGTCAGAAAGAGGAAAACAAATACCATATGCTAACACATATATAAGGAATCAAAAAAAAATGTTCTGAAGAACATAGGGACTGGACAGGAATAAAGATGCAGACGTAGAGAATGGACTTGGGGACACGGGGACGGGGAAGGGTAAGCTGGGATGGAGTGAGAGAGTGGTAAGGACATATATACACTACCAAATGTAAAATAGATAGCTAGTGGGAAGCACCTAGAGGCATGGGATAGGGCTGGTGGGAGGGAGATGCAAGAGGGAGGGGATATGGGGATATACATATATGTATAGCTGATTCACTTTGTGATACAGCAGAAACTAACACACCATTGTAAAGCAATTATACTCCAATAAATACGTTAAAAAACAGCAGAAAGCATGTATGTTTGATTGCGGTGTGTGTGTGTGCGTGCTTGTGTGTATGTGAAGAAGAGCGTAGACAATTACTACATGTGATGGCATACAGTAGTGGAAACTGATAACACACTGATTCGTTACATGTGTCATCCTTCCACAGTCAGCTAGAAACATGCTTAGTTATTCAAAACGTTTTCTCTTAGTTTTATTGTGTTTCCATGCTTTCCTTCTTGAAAGAGAGAGTTCATCAGCATTCTTTAAATAATGCAGTAAATAATTTCGGGGTCAATTCCCAGAAGATTTCCAACCTTCTAAAGTAACGTGTGCGCTAAGTGCTGTGCCTTAAGCTTAAATAAAGTGACTATTAAAAATAAGAAAAAAGATGCTTATTCTAAAATTGAAAGTAAATACATTTGAAATTTTTTCTGTAGTATCTTAAGTTTTATATGTACTTGACTGGTTTCTTTATCAAACTATAAGTACCTTAGAGCAAAAATAGAGTTGTCGGTGTCTGATTTCTTGCCCCTATCCCTGTACATAGCTCCAGCACAGAGCCCTGTGCATACTGGATATTGAATATCTATTTCTCATCTGATTATCACCTTGTCACTATGATACTTCTGTTAGTACCTTTGGGGGAGTTTGTGAACATTTTAAAAGCGTATCTACACTGCTGCACGTTTTATATTTGGGTTGCCATGAGAAGTGGCTGGATAGACCCAATGTTACATTTAGAAAGGTTTGCAAGGCTGATCAATGCTGTAGAGTTTGAGCAAATCTAAACCCAAGTGCTTATGAAATAGAAATGTTGGAGCTATTTAAAAACAATCTTGCTCTTGGGTGTCTTACTGGATGTGTGGTGGCCCTGAAATGTGGCATGATTCCCAGCAGTTATGACTGCATACCTGGGGGAATCGGCTTCCTCTATGGGGCTCCGTTGGCTGGTCCCACTTTTAAGCAGGGTTAATTACATTCATCTTTCCTATTGGACAGTTTTGAGGAATGACTAAGTAATAGTTGAATTAGCATTCTAAAATGCAAATTAGTCGATAATGATTGGATTGAATGAACAAACTCCCATTGCTGGGCTCTGAGTCTGTTGGCTATTTCTAATAGGTACTGAGATGCCATTCAGAAATTAATTCATTAGAGGGGACAAGCCAGTACAGCCAATTTCAAGTATCCGACAAATACCAAATTTCAAAGTTAACTGTTCATATGAATTTTTGAAGAAAACTTTAGTTTCTTGTTTAAAATAGACATCTTTTTTTCCCCAGATTCTAAAGGTAATGTGTATTAAAAAATAAAATGTAAAACAACATATAAAGAACAGAGTGGTACTCTATCATGCCACCCTAGAGAGGTGATACTCATTTAGCATAAAGTTCATCTTTTTAGGCTTTTGTAGAAGATATTTTAAATCCTATAATTAATATCAAACAATATAAGAGACACGCAATGTCAGGGCTCTATGAAATAACTATACCAGCCATATTTTCTTTTGAAAGCAAGTATCAAGTTTTCCAGTCCTGGCCACTATGATTTTCAACAGCCCTGATAAACACATTTGTCTTTGATTCCAGTAAACCTCCAGTGACAGGACAATTCACAAAAAAGAGTAACTGATCATTTCTAAGTGATGGAAATGCTGATATTCATCCATAGATGTCAAGATAAATCACCCTTTGTTCCTTAAGGAAACAAAAAGCAAGTTTAGGTAGGCAACACCACTTCCTAAAGGAGAGCCAGCTATTCATTTCCATTGATGTGAAAAATCTTTTGCCAAATTTCTCTTGAGCACTTGGTTGAACATAGTCTTGTGTATGTGAAACTTTGCATTCAAATAGTAAGCAAATGCTAGAAATTGTTTTATTTTGGAGGCTTTGATTCTGACTCTAAGACTTTTGGACATTACTAAATGGGGAATAAGAAATCAGTAAACATTTTTGAACAGGCAAAGGGCTTGACAAAAATCTGTGTTGCAGAAAGGTGAGTCTATGAGATGGGAATGTGCTGGATTTGAGTGGGCGGGGATTATAGGAAGGGAATCAGTTTGAAGGTTATTATGGTTGTTCTGGTATGAACTGGGGTGGTTGGCAAGTGGAATGCAGAGGAAGGATGGTATGAGAGAACCCAGAGGCAAACTACCACTGGAGGAGAAGGAAAGGAGGGAGATGGGGGAGGGAGAGGAGGAGGAGGAAAGAGAAGTCTGATATGACTCTTGCTTTGTCCTTTGAGCCCATTTGTACATGAAGAGCAAAACCTACAGAATATGATTTCAGATTTGTTCAGGTGACATGGTTCTTTGCAGGGCACCATGTAATTTTGATGTGTTTTGTTTGATCTTGCAAATAAGAACATTTTTATCAGCAAAAATGGATGGAAACTAAAATCACAAGTAGGAGCTCATGTGTCTATAAAAATCAAGTTGAATTGAATGTGATTGGCTGAGCCTCAGTTTTTCTGCTATTGCTTCTGGTACTTATTCACTTTGCTATGTGCTGGATCTGTCTAGAAAAAGACAGTGGTTAGTGCTAAAGATTCAAGAAAAATTCATAGAGCAAGCTTTCAATTGAGAACATTCATTCATCAGTTTTTTTCAACAGCAGAATACCTTGGTTCAGTTGGCTTGAGAATCATTCACAGTGATATTTTTTTCCCTAAAACTAAATTTTTATTGGCTTAGTGGAACTGTGAGCTTCTTGAGAACTCGTGCCTTACTCTTTCTTATTTTTTTCCTATTTACTGGATACCATGATGGATGCAATAGCTGCATAACAGGCAGCTGCTTGGGATAAACCATGTGTCAATCTAGGTGCGGAGGTTTCTGATACATGTTCTTGGAGACAGAACTCTGCCAAAAAATCAAACTGAAGTGGGTTTGATTTGTTTTTCTTTTTCAATTAATTTTTTTCTCTTTGATTTCAGGGAAGAAACAGTGAACTCCTAAGACTAGAAAGACTATTGAGTTTTATTACAGATGAAGATCTAAACTCATACACTGGTTATTTTAGGAGTCATCATTACTTTCCTTACACAGAGTAATTGCCAACTCAACAAAACAGAAATGCATTAGTTCACATTCTGAAGGTTATCTTTTCCTAATGGAAGGTACAGAAACTGTTCTATTTTAGGGATGAAAGCCTAGAGTCTAGAGAATTGTTACTACAGCGCTCAAAGTGTATCCTGTACTTTATAATCAATGATATTTCTCAAATGGATGGTACCGCTTAGCTCAGGCACATTCCAGATGGATAAAGAAAAAATTGCAAGATAAGACCAATTAAAAATCAGTTTAATTTCATAAGAAAAGGCATGCAAATCCAAGTATATTGTTTATTCCAAACAGCTGTGAAATTCTGTTACTTTGCCACCATAATGGTGGAAGATGGCCATTCTGGAAATTATATTACTGTGTAAGTAAAGGGAAGATATAGAGATATGGGGAAAAAACTATGCATAAATGCTTGAACAATTATAAAGCACCTTTGCTTGTGTGATAAAATGCATGTGAAACTGAAAAACAACTGTTGGTTCTGGTTCTCCGATATGGCAGATTGTACGTTCTGAAGACATTTTTCGTTTCTTAACACATACTAGCTCCTTAATAATGTTACTGCTAGAAAAGGTCGTAGATTTGGAGTAAGAGAGTGAAGGAGAAACTCAGCTTTTGCTCCACATAATTTTGTCTTGTTAGAACAACATCCATGTTTTCATATTTAATCATATGCAATAAAAAATCTTATGTGATGCCACTTCCAAATTTATACCTCCAGCCCAGATTTTCACCCAGCTCCAGACCTATTCTTGATACTCTCCTAAACATCTTAAGCCCAACATGCCCAAAGCTGACCTCCTCATTTTTTCCCTAAAACACGCTCCTCCTGCCACCTTTTATCTCAACTGGTGAAAATTCCTTCCTTCCAAAAGGTCAAAAGCCTTGGAGTCGTCCTCAGCTCCTCCCTTTCTTCATACCATAGTCCACTCTGTCAGTAAGTCCTGTTGGCTGCACCTTCCAAAACTACTCAGCATCTGTCACCTCACTCTCTCCTCTCACATCCCTGTCTCCACTCCTCTCACCTCATCAGGGCAGCAGATCCTTCTCCCATCTTATTCTAGCAGGAGGTCTCCTCGCCTCTCTATTTGCCCCCTTCAGTCTCTTCTGACAAAAAGGTGGAGTGAAAGGCAAGTCAGGTGAATCATGTCACACCTCTGCTAAAACCCCTCCCTGGCTCCCTCCTTCTCTCAGCTTAAAGCCCAAGTTCTTAAGCAGTCCAAGGTCTGTCACGACTTGCTCCCATTTGCTTTCTGATCTCGTTTCCTATTACTCTCACCTCTCCTATGGACCCTCTCCAGCCACACTTGCCTCCTCTCCTTCCTTGAACACACCAGGCATGGTCCCACCTGAAAGCCTTAGTCACAGCTGGTCTTCCTCCAGGTATCTGAGGGAATGGCTCCCGCACCTCTTCCAGGTCTTTGGTCAAACATCGTCTCAGGGTGCTGATCTCTCTACTAAAAGCTGCATCCTGGCCCTGCACACCTCCCTCCCTCCTGATCCCCCTTCTTACCCTGCTCAACTATTGCTTTTTATCCACACCACTTACCTCCCTTGACTATACCATATAATTCACACATTTATTGTGTTTATTGTCTATCTATCCCTACTAAACCGAAGGTTTCATGAGGGCATGAAGCTGTATTATTTACTGATGATAATAAAGTGCCACCAGTAGTCCTAGTTCAATTAATATTTATTGAATGAATAAATTTAAAAAGAGGCTAGACAGTATTCCACTTTTTCTCGCAATTGTAAATGTCATGAGGACAGATTCCATGACTATTTAAAAAAATTTTTTTTAATTGACGTATAGTTAATTTACAATGTTGTGTCAGTTATATATATATATATATATATATATATATAATTCTCCAGTATGGTTTATTATTGGATATAGTTCCCTGTGCTATAGGGTAGGACCTTATTGTTTATCTATTTTATATATAGTAGTTTGTATCTGCTAATTGCAAACTCCTAATTTATCCCTTTCCCCCTTTGTTAACCATAAGTTTGTTTTCTATGTCTGTGAATCTGTTTCTGTTTTGTAAATAAGCTCATTTGTATCATATTTTAGATTATACATATAAGTGATATCATATGATATTTGTCTTTCTCTTTCTGACTTACTTCACTTAATATGATAATCTCTAGGTCCATCCATGTTGCTGCAGATGGCATTATTTCATTTTTTTTTTAACATCTTTATTGGAGTATAATTGCTTTATAATGTTGTGTTAGTTTCTGCTGTATAACAAAGTGAATCAGCAATATGTATACATATATCCCCATATCTCCTCCATCTTGTGTATCCCTCCCACCCTCCGTTATCCCACCCCTCTAGGTCACAAAGTACCGAGCTGATCTCCCTGTGGAATGCAGCCGCTTCCCACTAGCTGTCTGTTTTACATTTTGTACTGTATATATTTCAATGCTACTCTCTCAGTTCGTCCCAGCTTACCCTTGCCCCTCCCTGTGTGCTCAAGTCCATTCTCTACATCTGCATCTTTATTTCTGTCCTACCCCAGGTTCATCAAACCATTTTTCCTTTTTTTTTTTTAGATTCCATATATATGTGTTAGCATATGGTATTTGTTTTTCTCTTTCTGACTTACTTCACTCTGTATGACTGACTTAAGGTCCATCCACCTCACTACAAATAACTCAATTTCATTTCTATCTATGGCTGAGTAATATTCCATTGTATATATGTGCCACATCTTCTTTATCCATTCATCTGTTGATGGACACTTAGGCTGTTTCCATGTCCTGGCTATTGTAAATAGAGCTGCAATGAACATTGTGGTACATGACTCTTTTTGAATTATGGTTTTCTCAGGGTATATGCCCAGTAGTGGGATTGCTGGGTCGTATGGTAGTTCTATTTTTAGTTTTTTAAGGACCCTCCATACTGTTCTCCACAGTGGCTGTATCAATTTACATTCCCACCAAGAGTGCAAGAGGGTTCCCTTTTCTCCACACCCTCTCCAGCATTTATTGTTTCTAGATTTATTGATGATGGCCATTCTGACTGGTGTGAGATGATATCTCATTGTAGTTTTGATTTGCATTTCTCTACTGATTAGTGATGTCGAGCATCCTTTCATGTGTTTTTGGCAATCTGTATATCTTCTTTGGAGAAATGTCTATTTAGGTCTTCTGCCCATTTTTTTTATTAGGTTGTTTGTTTCTTTGATATTGAGCTGCATGTGCTGCTTATATATTTTGGAGATTAATCCTTTGTCAGTTGCTTCATTTGCAAATATTTTCTCCTATCCTGAGGGTTGTCTTTTCGTCTTGTTTATGGTTTCCTTTGCTGTGCAAAAGCTTTTAAGTTTCATTAGGTCCCATTTGTTTATTTTTGTTTTTATTTCCATTTCTCTAGGAGGTGGGTCAAAAAGGTTCTTGCTGTGATTTATGTCGTAGAGTGTTCTTCCTATGTTTTCCTCTAAGAGTTTTATATTGTCTGGCCTTACATTTATGTCTTTAATCCATTTTGAGTTTATTTTTGTGTATGGTATTAGGAAGTGTTCTAATTTCATTCTTTTACATGTAGCTGTCCAGTTTTCCCAGCACCACTTGTTAAAGAGGCTGTCTTTTCTCCATTGTATATTCTTGTCTCTTTTATCAAAGATAAGTTGACCATATGTGCGTGGGTTTATCTCTGGGTTTTCCCTTCTGTTCCATTGATCTATATTTCTGTTTTTGTGCCAGTATCATACTGTCTTGATTACTGTGGCTTTGTAGTATAGTCTGAAGTCAGGGAGCCTGATTCCTCCAGCTCTGTTTTTCTTTCTCAAGATTGCTTTGGCTATTCGGCGTCTTTTGTGTTTCCATACAAATTGTGAAATTTTTTGTTCTAATTCTGTGAAAAATGCCATTGATAGTTTGATAGGGATTCCATTGAATCTGTAGATTGCTTTGGGTATTATAGTCATTTTCATAATGTTGATTCTTCCCATCCAAGAACATGATACATCTCTCCATCTGTTTGTATCATCTTTAATTTCTTTCATCAGTGTCTTATAGTTTTCTGCATACAGGTCTTTTGCCTCCTTAGGTAGGTTTATTCCTAGGTATTTTATTCTTTTTGTTGCAATGGTAAATGGGAGTGTTTCCTTAATTTCTCTTTCAGATTTTTCATCATTAGTGTATAGGAATGCAGAGATTTCTCTGCATTAATTTTGTATCCTGCTATTTTACCAAATTCATTGATTAGCTCTAGTAATTTTCTAGTAGCATCTTTAGGAATCTCTATGTATAGTATCATGTCATCTGCAAACAGTGGCAGCTTTACTTCTTTTCCAATTTGGATTCCTTTTATTTCTTTTACTTCTCTGACTGCTGTGGCTAAAGCTTCCAAAACTATGTTGAATAATAGGGGTGAGAGTGGGCAACCTTGTCTTGTTCCTGATCTTAATGGAAATGGTTTCAGTTTTTCACCATTGTGAACAATGTTGGCTGTGGGTTTGTCATATATGGTCTTTATTAAGTTGAGGTAAGTTTCCTCTATGCCTCCTTTCTGGAGGATTTTTATCATAAATGGGTGTTGAATTTTGTCCAAAGCTTTTTCTGCATCTATTGAGATGATCATATGGTTTTTATCCTTCAGTTTGTTAATATGGTGTATCACATTGATTGATTTGTGTATATGGAAGAATCCTTGCATTTCTTGGATAAACCCCAGTTGATCATGGTGTATGATCCTTTTATTGTGCTGTTGGATTCTGTTTGCTAGTATTTTGTTGAGGATTTTTTCATCTGTGTTCATCAGTGATATTGGCCTGTAGTTTTCTTTTTTGTGACATCTTTGTCTGGTTTTGGTATCAGGGTGATGGTGGCCTCATAGAATGAGTTTGGGAGTGTTCCTCCCTCTACTATATTTTGGAAGAGTTTGAGAAGGATAGGTGTTATCTCTTCTCTAAATGTTTGATAGAATTTGCCTGTGAAGCCATCTGGTCCTGGGCTTTTGTTTTTTTGGAAGATTTTTAATCACAGTTTCAATTTCAGTGCTTGTGACTGGTCTGTTTATATTTTCTATTTCTCCCTGGTTCAGTCTCAGAAGGTTGTGCTTTTCTAAGAATTTGTCCATTTCTTCCAGGTTGTCCATTTTATTGGCATATACTTGCTTGTAGTAATTTCTCATGATCCTTTGTATTTCTGCAGTGTCAGTTGTTACTTCTCCTTTTTCATTTCTAATTCTGTTGATTTAAGTCTTCTCCCCTTTTTTCTTCATGATTCTGGCTAATAGTTTATCAATTTTGTTTATCTTCTCAAAAACCAGCTTTTAGTTTTATTGATATTTGCTATCGTTTCCTTCATTTCTTTTTCATTTATTTCTGATCTGATCTTTATGATTTCTTTCCTTCTGCTAACTTTGGGTTTTTTTTGTTCTTCTTTCTCTAATTGCTTTAGGTTTAAGGTTAGGTTGTTTATTTGAGAGATTTCTTGTTTCTCAAGGTAGGATTATATTGCTATATACTTCCCTCTTAGAACTACTTTTGCTGCATCCCATAGGTTTTGGGTCATCGTGTTTTCATTGTCATTTGTTTCTAGGTATTTTTTGATTTCCTCTTTGATTTCTTCAGTGATCTCTTGGTTATTTAGTAGTGTATTGTTTAGCCTCCATGTGTTTGTATTTTTCACAGATTTTTTCCTGTAATTGATATCTAGTCTCATAGAGCTGTGGTCGGAAAAGATACTTGATACGATTTCAATTTTCTTAAATATACCAAGGCTTGATTTGTGACCCAAGATATGATCTATCCTGGAGAATGTTCCATGAGCACTTGAGAAGTATGTGTATTCTGTTGTTTTTGTATGGAATGACCTATAAATATTAATTAAGTCCATCTTGTTTAATGTGTCATTTAAAGCTTGTGTTTCCTTATTTATTTTCATTTTAGATGATCTGTCCATTGGTGAAAGTGGGGTGTTAAAGCCCCCTAATATGATTGTATTACTGTCGATTTCCCCTTTTATGGCTGTTAGCATTTGCCTTATGTATTGAGGTGCTCCTATGTTGGGTGCATAAATATTTATAATTGTTATATCTCCTTCTTGGATTGATCCCTTGATCATTATGTAGTGTCCTTCTTTGTGTCTTGTAATAGTCTTTATTTTAAAGTCTATTTTGTCTGATATAATAATTGCTACTCCAGCTTTCTTTTGATTTCCATTTGCATGGAATATCTTTTTCCATCCCCTCACTTTCAGTCTGTATGTGTCCCTAGGTCTGAAGTCTCTTGTAGACAGCATATATATGGGTCTTGTTTTTGTATCCATTCAGCCATTCTACGTCTTTTGGTTGGTGCATTTAATCCATTTACATTTAAGGTAATTATTGATACACATGTTCCTGTTACCATTTTCTTAATTGTTTTGGGTTTGTTTTTGTAGGTCTTTTCCTTCTCTTGTGTTTCCTGCCTAGAGAAGTTCCTTTAGCATTGGTTGTAAAGCTGGTTTGGTGGTGCTGAATTCTCTTAACTTTTGATTGTCTGTAAAGGTTTTAATTTCTCTGTCAAATCTGAATGAGATCCTTACTGGGTAGAGTAATCTTGGTTGTAGGTTTTTCCCTTTCATCACTTTAAATATGTCCTGCCACTCCCTCCTGGTTTGCAGAGTTTCTGCTGAAAGATCAGCTGTTAACGTTATGGGGATTCTGTTGTATGTTATTTGTTGCTTTTCCCTTGCTGCTTTTAATATTTTTTCTTTGTATTTAATTTTTGATAGTTTGATTAATCTGTGTCTTGGCATGTTTCTCCTGGAATTTATCCTGTATGGGACTCTCTGTGCTTCTCGGACTTGATTGACTATTTCCTTTCCCATGTTAAGGAAGGTTTCAACTATAATCTCTTCAAATATTTTCTCAGACCCTTTCTTTTCCTCTTCTTCTGGGACCCCTATAATTCGAATGTTGGTGCGTTTAATGTTGTCCCAGACATCTCTGAGACTGTCCTCAATTCTTTTCATTCTTTTTTCTTTATTCTGCTCTGTGGTAGTTATTTCCACTATTTTATCTTCCAGGTCACTTATCCGTTCTTCTACCTCAGTTATTCTGCTATTGATTCATTCCAGAGAATTTTTAATTTCATTTATTGTGTTGTTCATCATTGTATGTTTGCTCTTTAGTTCTTCTAGGTCCTTGTTAAACGTTTCTTGCATTTTCTCCATTCTATTTCCAAGATTTTGGATCATCTTTACTATCATTACTCTGAATTCTTTTTCAGGTAGACTGCCTATTTCCTCTTCATTTGTTTGGTCTGGTGGGTTTTAACCTTGCTGCTTCATCTGCTGCATATTTCTCTGTCTTCCCATTTTGCATAACTTACTGTGTTTGGGGTCTCCTTTTCGCAGGCTGCAGGTTCATAGTTCCCATTTTTTTTGGTGTCTGCACCCAGTGGGTAAGGTTGGCTCAGCTGCTTGTGTAGGCTTCCTGGTGGAGGGGACTGGTGCCTGTGTTCTGGTGGGTGGGGCTGGATCTTGTCTTTGGTGGGCAGGGCTGCATCCAGTGGTGTGTTTTGGGGGGTCTGTGAACTTAGTATGATTTTAAGCAGCCTCTCTCCTAATGGGTGGGGTTGTGTTCCTGTCTTGCTAATTGTTTGGCATGGGGTGTCCAGCAGTGGAGCTTGCTGGCCATTGGGTGGAGCTGGGTCTTAGCAATGAGATGCAGATCTCTGGGAGAGCTCTCATCAATTGTTATAGATCAGGCTGGGAGTTCTCTGGTGGTCCAATGTCCTGAACTCTGCTCTCCCACCTCAGGGGCTCAGGCCTGACATCAGGCCGGAGCACCAAGACCCTGTCAGCCACATGGCTCAGAAGAAAAGGGAGAAAAAAAAGAAAGAAAATAAATACAAATAAAATAAAATAATTAAAATTTTAAAAATTATTAAAATAAAATAAAATGAAAAAGTAATTAAAAAAAAGAAGAGAGCAACCCAACCAATAAACAAATCCACCAATGATAACAAGCGCTAAAATCTATACTAAGATAAACATAAAAATCAGAAACAAGTCAGTCTCAGACAGCAAACCCCAAGTCTACAGTTGCTCCCAAAATCCACTGCCTCAATTTTGGGTTGATTCGTTGTCTATTCAGGTATTCCACAGATGCAGGGTACCTCAAGTTGCCTGTGGGGATTTAATCCACTACTCCTGAGGCTGCATGGAGAAATTTTCCTTTCTCTTCTTTGTTCACAGAGCTCTTGGGGTTCAGCTTTGGTTTTTGCCCCACCTCTGGCCTGTAGGTTGCCCTCAGGCTTCTGTTCCCACCCAGACAGGATGGGGTTAAAGCATCAGCTGATTAGGGGGCTCTCGCTCACTCAGGCTGTGGGGAGGGAGGGGTATGGAATGTGGGGTGAGCCTGTGGTGGCAGAGGCCAGCCTGACCTTGCAACAGCCTGCGGCACGCCATGCATTCTCCCAGGGAAGTTGTCCCTGGATCACAGGACCGTGGCAGTGGCAGGCTGCACAGGCTCCCGGGGTGGGGGGTAGGGGTCACGTGTGGATAGTGACCTGTGCTCGCACACAGGACTGTTGGTGGCTGCAGCAGCAGCGTTAGTGTTTCATGCCTGTCTCTGGTGTCCGAGGTCATAGCTATGGCTTGCGCCTGTCTCTGGAGCTCATTTAGGTGGTGCTCTGAATCCCCTCTCCTTGCTCACCCCAAAACAATAGTCTCTTCCCTCTTAGGCAGGTCCAGAGTTTTTCCCGGACTCCCTCCCGGCTAGCTGTGGTGCACTAGCCCCCTTCAGGCTGTGTTCACGGAGCCAACCCCAGTCCTCTCCCTGGGATCTGACCTCTGAGGCCGGAGCCCAGGTGAGCAGACAAGCCTCTCGGGCTGGTGAGTGCTGGTTGGCACCAATCCTCTGTGTGGGAATCTCTCCGCTTTGCCCTCTGCACCCCTGTTGCTGCGCTCTTCTCCATGGCTCCGAAGCTTCCACCGCAGCCACCCCCCGTCTCTACCTGCGAAGGGGCTTCCTAGTGCATGGAAACTTTTCCTCCCTCACAGTTCCCTCCCAGAGGTGCAGGTCCTGTCCCTATTCTTTTGTCTCTGTTTTTCCTTTTGCCCTACCCAGGTATGTGGGGAGTTTCTTGCCTTTTGGGAAGTCTGAGGTCTTCTGCCAGCATTCAGTAGGTGATCTGTAGGAGTTGTTCTACATGTAGATGTATTTTTGATGTATTTGTGGGGAGGAAGGTGATCTCCACGTCTTACTCCTCCACCATCTTGAAGGTCTCTCCTATTTCATCCTTTTTTATGGCTAATATTCCATTGTGTATATATACCACACCTTCTTTATCCATTCATTTGTCAATGGACATTTAGGTTGCTTCCGTGTCTTAGCTATTGTAAATGACACTGCTTTGAACATTGTGGAGCATGTATCTTTTCGAATTAGAGTTTTCTCTGGATATATGTCCAGGAGTGGGATTGCTGGATCATATGACAACCCTATTTTTAGTTTTTTAAGGAACCTCCATACTGTTTTCCATAGTGGCTGCACCAATTTACTTTCCCACCAACAGTGCAAGAGGGTTCCCTTTTCTCCACACCCTCTCCAGCATTTGTTATTTGTAGACTTTTTAATGATGGCCATTCTGACCCGTGTGAGGTGATCCTCACTGTAGTTTTGATTTGCATTTCTCTAACAATTTGTGATGTTGAGCATCTTTTCATGTTCCTGTTGGCCATCTGTATGTCTTCTTTGGAGAAATGTCTATTCAGTTGTTCTGCCCATTTTTTGATTGGGTTGTTTGTTTTTGTTTTGTTTGTTATTGAGTTGTACAAGCTGTTGGTATATTGTGGAAAATAAGCCCTTGTTGGTCACATCATTTGCAAATATTTTCTCCAGTCTGTGGGTTGCCATGACTCTTTTGTTAATTGCTTTATATCCAATGTCCAGAAAAGTGTCTGGCATCTAGTAGGCACTTAATAAATATTTGTGGAGTGAATAAGTGAACATATATTTTTATTCAGATGTTTAGCCCATATTTTTCATATACATGGTTTTTATAGAATTAAAAAAAGACAATATTTTTCCTGCGGAGGTATAGGTTTTACAGTATTCCAGAATGCTAAAGACAGATTTCATTTAGGGACCCCTGAGTACTGACTTTGCATTCTCTTTATACTGTGGAATGCTACCTCTCTGCATTCTGTGTGGTCACCTGTCTTCTGAGTTTCTGTATCCTTAGCTAACTACTCAGAACTTAGAGTAGGGATGAGAATGATATCTTCTATGTGACCCATTTGGAACAGTGCCTCTCACCTTCTTTTTTTTTTAACTGACCTCAAGGAGATTCAGTTGAGGATACCACTGCACACTAAAAAGCAATAAGGGTAGAGGCAGCAATAACTTGATTCCTTCTACTTCCTGTTGACCACTTCATAGCATCATCTGGTCCAGGCATGGACTGAATGCTAACTTAGCTAGTGACAAATACATTAAACACCCCTTAAGATAACAGTGAAATGAAAGGATGACTACAGTAAATGTTCTTTGATGATGATCTAGCTGGTGGTGATATCATTCTTGTGGCTCATAAGGTGCCTTGGGGTTCTTGACCTTGAAGATCCTTCTGGACTAGGAGATATGATTCCTGGTGAAGATTAAATTATAAAAGCCCTTTAGTGGAATTTTCATGACTAAATCCCAATGGTAGAGCAGTAGTACATGAGATATGTGGATATTCAGATCCACTGTTAAAGTGATATCTCAGGGAACATTCTGATATATTTCAATATTTCTGTGACATAAAAACGGAAGTAAATTGAGAATTAAGTGTATCTTCTCTATTCACTCCTTACCACCCCCTACATACCCTCATAGTTTTGGGATGACTCATGATTCTTATCCTGTTTTTCACACAGAGTCAAAATTAGATTAAATTAAAAACACAAGGGCTTCCCTGGTGGCGCAGTGGTTGAGAGTCCATCTGCCGATGCAGGGGACACAGGTTCGTGCCCTGGTCCTGGAAGATCCCACATGCCATGGAGCGGCTGGGCCTGTGAGCCATGGCCGCTGGGCCGGCGCGTCCGGAGCCTGTGCTACACAATGGGAGAGGCCACAACAGTGAGAGGCCTACATATCCCCCCCCCAAAAAAAAACAATAAAAAACACAAAAATGGGTTGCATAAAAGCACACTCAGGACTCAGCTTCTACTAGACCTCATGGAATCCCATTTCCACCTGAAGTATGAGGAATCCACCCTGAAGAATGCCTCTAGTAATATGAAAATACATATGTACCAAGTTATTAAATGCAGAATTATTTTAAATTGCAAAATGTTGGAAAAAACCTAAATGCCCATACTTAAGCAAGTGGTTGAATAAACCATGGTGATCCACAAAATTCACCTACTATGCAGGTGCAAAAGAAATAACAATCTTTGTGAATTGATATGGAGTGATTTCCAGCATGTATTGGGTAAAAAAACCAAAATACAAAAGCATATTTATGGCAAATTAAGCATATGGAAAGATGATCAACATCATTAGTCATTAGGAAAATGTAAATCAAAACCACAATGAGATACCACATTACACCCACTAGGATGGCTGTAATTTAAAAAACAAACAAATACACACAATAACAAACGCTGGTAGGCATGTGGAGAGCTTGGAACCCTCATCCACTGCTGGTGGGAAAGTAAAGTGATGCAGCTACTGTGGAAAATAGTTTGGTGGTTCCTCAAAAAATTAAAAATACCATACAATCCAGCAATTCTACTCCTAGGTGTCTATTCCAACATATTAAAATAGATATTCAAATACTTGTCCATGAATATTCACAGTAGCACTATTCACAATAGCCAAAAGGTGGAAACAACTGAAATGTTCTCAACTGATGGATAGATAAAGAAAATGTGGTATATCCACATAATGAAATATTATTCAGCCATAAAAAGAAATGAAGTACTGATACATGCTACAATGTGGATGAACCTCAAAAACATTATGCTAAGTGAAAGAAGCCAGATACAAAATGTCACACATATTGTATGATTGCATTTATGTTAAGCATTCAGAATAGGTAAATCCCTAGAGACAGAAAGCAGATTAGTCATTTCTGGGGACCGTGGGGTGGGGGAAATGAGGAGTAACTTTTCAATGGTATGGGGATTCCTTTTGGGATGATGGAAATGTTGTGGAACAAAATAGAGATGGTGGTTTTACAACATGTGAATATACTAAATACCAGTGAATTTAACACTTTAAAATGATTTATTTCATATTATGAGAATTGTACTTCAATAACAACATCAAAAGAAGAGTTGCTATAACGTGCCCCCTTTCATGAAAGACACAAGGAGAGGTAACAAAATATACATGTATCTGTTCATCTGTGCAAAAGAAACTAAGCAGGATTAAACCTAATGAGACTATTTACTGAGGGATGGGACGGGAGTGCAGTGGAAAGAGTAAGGAAGTGGGAATGGGGTAGTAGGGGTGGGGGAGTGACATTTACCTGATATTCTTTTTTTGTATGGCTCTCACTCTTAGAACCGAAATACCCCCCAAATAAATAATTAAAATCAACCAGAATGGGGGGCGGAGCCCAAATTAGAATACAAAGAGTAACAAATGGATACAATTGTATTACCAACGGACATCATGACCATACTAAAGAAGTTGCGGAAAATCCAACTAAGTTTGGAAAACAGTATTTTGACCTTACATTGTAAGACTAAAGACAGAACTGTGCACAAATATTAGACTCTAGTTAGTAAAAATTTTCCTGCAGTGATATGGGTCAGGAATTCTGAAACTACTTGACGTGTGTACTAGGATTGAGCAAATAGGTAATAGGCTTCTTGCCAAAATGATTGATTCCAAGGAAAATATAAGATGACCCTGAACATTTTATGGTGTCAGAAGGTCAGGAAGTACTAAAAAATTATGGGGTATATGAAAATGATACAGGAACCAATTTGAAGGAACTCCTGATATTACGATTTATGGCCTTCAGGGGCAAGATACAAACAACCCATGGTAACCAAGCAGGGGAATCAGGTTAACAAATGGTCCAATCTTACTCCCATTCTGCCTTCCAAGCTCATGGCAGGGCCTCCCATTGGCTGCACCCAACCAGAAGCTAGAGGTCAAGGGAGCCCAGTGATGCAGTTTAAACATATCCACCTCGGGGGTCCAGAGCAGAGTGGAGAAGTTTAGAGAATGGGAGGAAAAAAGAAAAGGTATCTAACACTGAGATCGGCTAGTCTAGCCCTCTCATTTTGCAGGTGATTAAAATAAGCCTTGACAAGGGAAAAGATTTATCCGAGATCACTATAAAGGGCAATGTGATAGAGCTGAAACCCCATTAGTCTGCATTTTGGAAGACCTAGGTTCTAGTCTTGATTTGGCCACTGCACTGGGCTGCAGTTTACATATCTATGAATAAAGGAGGTGGACTAAAGCACTGGCCTTCAAACTGGGCTACACACATCCCTGAGCACACATGAGAGTTTCCAGGGGGTAAAGGGACATGGATAGTTTTAAGTGAATCATTTTCCAGACTCACAACTTCCTAATGTATATTCTCTCCTAAAATTAC
This sequence comes from Tursiops truncatus, assembly GCF_011762595.2. Classification (NCBI taxonomy): domain Eukaryota; kingdom Metazoa; phylum Chordata; class Mammalia; order Artiodactyla; family Delphinidae; genus Tursiops; species Tursiops truncatus. The sequence goes on along the minus strand of NC_047044.1, from coordinate 46,894,634 downwards.
CTGCTTTCCCTTTCATAATAGTCCTCTCGCTTGACAAAAGAAAAGTCTTCCTCTCACCCATCTCAAATATTACTGTGGTGCGCTACTCCAGGATGTGAAAATCCAGGGTCACCAAACATAGCAACATTTTGAAAATGCATAGCTTTTGAGGCAGATTCCTGTGACAGCAAACCAGAGAGGTTCAGTGAAGTAATACCGAAGGGGCAGCCCTTACTGTTGGCAAATGTGCATTCATACATAGTCTTTCTGAGAAGGGTTTGAATCTCATAAATGAAGTTTCACATTTTAAACATAAGGTTGAAAGTGGGTCTTTGTCCCTGAAGGAGGAAAGAAGATTCTAATCCTACTCAAATGATGAGCAGTTTGAGCTCTTCCAGGAACTGGTCGTGCCACATACCAGGCTGACTGGTTCAACCACAGATGATAATATGCAATTACCTCTACCTCTTACACACATCGTCTCATTCTTATTTTATTTTATTTATTTTGGCTGCGTTGGGTCTTTGTTGCTGCACACGGGCTTTCTCTAGTTGCGGCGAGCGGGGGCTACTCTTTATTGTGGTGCGCGGGCTTCTCATTGCGGTGGCTTCTCTTGTTGCAGAGCATGGGCTCTAGGCGCGTGGCCTTCAGTAGTCGAGGCACTCGGGCTCAGTAGTTGTGTCGCATGGGCTTAGTTGCTCCGCGGCATGTGGGATCTTCCGGGACCGAGCTCGAACCCATGTCCCCTGCATTGGCAGGCGGTTCTTAATCATTGTGCCACCAGGGAAGTCCCCATCATCTTATTCTTGTATGGCGCTCTGTGTCTTCACAGAAAAACCAGTTCATGGTGAGCTAGATGGAACCAGGAACTTCCAAGACCACTTGTCACTTGCTTTGAATCCGCCTAAACTTGGACACAGGAATTGCCACGCTTGGTCAGCCTTATGATTTATCTTATCCTGTTGTCTGCTTGGAGAGCATCAGTGATCTCTTTGATGCCAACTTTACGGTTAATAATTTCCAAATTTCTATTAGTTGCCAATTGTGATTCTGCCTTCCTTACATTTCTCTAAATAACTCCTCCAATTCCTGAAAATACTATTATGGTTTTGTTAAGATGACAGCATGCTTGCTATAACAATTCAAACAATTCAGAGTGTGTAAAAAGGAAGGACAAGAATATCCCAAATGCCACCAATCAACAATAACCATTAACATTTGGTCTTTCCAGAGCCATTCCATGTCTCAACACACATGCATATTATTTTCCATAAGTGAGACGATCTTATATGGTGCTGTGTGGTAATCAGCTCTTTAACTGAACAATATGCTGTGACATGTATGTTGCCTATCACACGTTTTATGTATGTGTCGACACTCCCTTACTGAAGTCCATTTAGATCGTTTCTAGTTTTTTACTTTCAAACAGTGCTGTGATGAACATTCTTGTGCATATTTCTTTTCATGTTTCTATAAATTGTTCTTTGCATTATTTTTGGATCATAAGACCTTTGAGAATCTAATGAGAGCTATGCGTCACCTCCCTCACAAAATGCACATATTCATATACCTCATTTTGACTTTGATTTTTTTTTGTGGTTCATAAATAAGCCCCCTGAAGTCCATCCTTGGCCTTGCTAAGGCTCCATGGACCCCAAGTTAAGAATACCTACTTTAGGGTTAATCCCAAGATGTGAATTTTTAATAGCCTTTAAATTTATTTATATTAATGTATCACTTGCTGTGCAAAGTACTTGTGTGTCCCTCTGTCTGTTTTAATTGGGTCCACCCTCCAGTCTATGTCCAACTCTGGAGGTTTGGTGACATTATAAATAATCAGATCACATAAATTTCCATTGACTGCCATAGGGGCTAAAGGGATTTTGAGCACAAAACAACACATTCCACCTTATTTTATAGGCTTTAAGGAAGTTTCATAAATAAAAACGTTTCACAGGTTAAAAAAGGGAAAAAAATGTATCTGAGTATTTGATTCCTTCATTCAAGAAGTAGATATTGAGTAGCAGCCATGCACCGAGCTTGGTGCTAGGAGCTAGGGATACAAATATGAATAAGACTCCATCTCTGCCTTTAAGGGATTCACTGTCTAGATGGGGAGACAGACATATAGAAAAGCCATTGTCAGGTAGGGAGAGATTGCATTCTATATATACAAAGGTGTGAAATAGCATAGACCCAGGGAACTTTGGGGGTCAGTTTTCAGAGGGTCTCGGTCAGGAGAAATGATCCGTCCTCTCTGATGTATATTAGCAAACCTGATCCCTTCCCATGGCCCATTCTCCAGCCCCACCCATCTGAATCTTCTTCCCTTTTCTCTACACAATATTTATTTTACTTCTCAGGGAGACTCAATACTAACTTGAAACTCAGTGAGCTCTAGGATGGCTGAAATGAATCTAGGAAGCCAAATGGTACAAGAAATACTCACGTTACATCCAGGCTGTTTGATGATAACATTCACTTCAGCAAATTTGCAAATATAGATGTCCTAGCAATTAAATCCCTCCAGCAGATGAAAAGTTGGAGAAACCACAGGTCAAGTTTACATATATAGATAAGTCGATTGCTTGCTGTCCAATGGAGTGTGTACTTATTGTAAACACAAAGGAACAGGCTACCTAAGAAGCTTATTTTTGTGTTTTTAGCCATACTTTATACCTCTCAGTTCAGACTTAACAGTTCAGTACCCTTAGAAATAAACTATTTCATTTGTCTCCTCTACAGCCCAGGGATCTCTTAGCAGCTTGATTTCCTTTTGAGGTGAACTTACCTATCTGCTGGCTTTCATGCCATTTTAGTCCTCTATCTATATCCCTTCCTCTCATTTCCCCCCATGTCTGTATTTTTCCTCTTTCCTCGCTGACCACCATCTCCTCTTTCTCTAGGCTTCTCACACGTGGATTGCCACTCACTGGCAATTCTTCTAGATCTCCACATTTGCAGCCATCTCCAGTCCCTGCTTACTTTTCTCCCTGAGTCAGGCCGGGATTCCTAGGAGCCGGCAGGAGACCATCCCTCCGCTAAGGTCTTCCCCTACATTTGGGAAATAGGAGGAAGAAGATGAGTGTAATTGTTTCCCTTAATGTCATATTTATTAAGGACAGTGCTTATAAAAATATTGAAGTTATAGTGACCTTGCCTAGGGTTTTGATGTATGGTTGTTCTCAGGATAAAGATTGATTTGTTAAAAAAAAGTGTTTGTGTGCATGTGCACTTTTCATTCAAAATGAAAGTGTATGTTGATGCACAAAATATGTGTTTCATACATTTATTATTTACAAATAGGAGTCACAGGCATCTGAATCAAGCATTAAGCCTATTGAGAATAGGGCTAAGTGGTAATTAAATAGCACAAAGGAGGATGACTGCAACATCTGTCAGTATCTCTGTCGATCCTGTAGGTTAGTGACCGTCTCTTTTCCAAGATTTCATGGTAAAAAGAAAACTATTTAAAAATTTCTGCAATGTTTCTTGCCCATTCAATGTTCATAAAAATCTTTATATGTTAGTGTCTAATGTTACTCAATTTTGTTTTTGGTGCAAAATATAACTTACTTCCCTTAACTTTCTGTATTTCACTGATGTGAAAACACTTTGTATTGTGTTTTTCAAATCTGGTTCACACCTAGAGCCAGGGATCCTTTTAAGGTTTGAACAGCATCTTATGTTATGCTTTCGTAATTTGTATAAAGTCTCTGTTTTCTCATCAGTAAAAGGGGGATCACAGTAGGGTTGTCACAGGTCACAGGGTTCTAATGAGTTTAAATGAAATTAATACATATAATGACAGCAACAACTCCCATTACTCAAATATCTTCCATGTACCAGGCACCACTTACCTCATTTACTCTTCCCCACAACTCTGGGTGGTAAGTACTATTGTCATCACAGCCCTGTGTTTTTGCTTTTATTTTTAACACATGAGGAAACTGAGAGCACTGAGTATTTGAGTAATGTTCCCAGGCTACAAGGTGGCAAATGGCAAAGCTGGGAGTAAAACGCAGGCAGATGGATTTCAGAGGCTGCACTCTTATTCACTGTGCTATACTAACTTTCAGATAAAATAGTACCTAAAAGAACTAGGCTGAAGATAGGTAGGAATTTTTATAAAAATTGAAAACGATAATGAAGAGCGTGTGAATATTTTTGTTACTGATGTTCAGTATAGTCTGGCTAAGACATCTCTAATACTTGATAGATGCTATTTCAGTAAATGTTTTAGGTCCTTGGCTTCCTTGTTTTCCTGAATGCTTTTAAACATGTGACTTCAGGTTAAAGGCACGTTAATGGAAAGAACATGAGGTTCTGAATCAGAAAGGGTTGGACTCCTTACCAGTCGTGTGGTCCTGAGCAAGTTACCTGTCTGTCTGAACCCCTGTTTTCTTATCTGCAAGGATGGCAATAACGTCTGCTTCAGTTTCTATTGCAGCAGGCAGAAAGGATTAAATATTCAAACACAGAACAATCAGGGAACTAAGACTGTGAATACAGAGTATGACACACTGACCAGGGCTGAGAGCAGTGCCTTAGCTGCCTCCCTGGGTCAGAATTTTATCAATTCTCAATGTGGTTGGAAATTAATATCAAGATCTCACTGAATTTCACAATTTTGTTGCTTAAATACTTATGTTTAAAATTTTCTATATAGAAAATTGTATATTATTCTCATTCCATAACCCATGAAATAATTCTTAGTGCATCTTTTTGTTATTTTTATTAAGTCTGAACATAAAGAAGTTTTTAAAGGTATGCTATACGTATTTCTGATTTGTGATTTTAGTAAAAATTCTGGTGAGCAAATGATGTGAACAAACAATTCATGGAATAGAATATACAATTAGTTATCCAGGATAAGAGAAACAGCTAAGCCTCTCTAGAAATCAAAGAAATGCAAAACACAAAACATATATCATGTTTTACATATGAAAATATTCTGTGCTGCTGAGGGTCATATTCATTTTTGAATATGGATAAATATTTATAAGCTGCATAAAAACCTGTTGGACAGCATTTTGAAATATGTGACAAGAATCTTAAATATGTTCATATATTTTAAGATAATTTCAGTTTCTGGAATCTAGCTTCAAGAAATAACATGAAGTACAGAAAAATCTTTTAGTACAAAGTGTTCATTGTGGCATTGTTTATAAGAAGAAGTTGGAAACAACCTAAATGCCCTACAAGCTGGGAATAGTTAAGGAAACAAGATGTTCTCCACATAATAGATTAATGTACAGTTGCTTAAAGTTATGCTTATAAGTAATTTTTAATGACACGGGAAATACATGGAATATAATTTAAGTGAAAAGCAGGATACGTTTTATATGTATAATAGTATGATCACAACTAAGTAAAAAAAAGTCATATAGATATAAATATTTGGAAATAAATATACCAGAATGCTAATCATAGCTACTTGAGAGGTGGTGATTGTGGGTGATTTGTTTTCCGGCTTCTAACTTTTCTATATTTTCACTTTTTTTCACAACGAGTATATGTTATTTTACAATATTAAAATATGAGTAAGAATTTCGTTGCTAGGGTGGGCAGCAGTATCTAATCCAGGATGATGCCTGACAAGGCAGAGTCCTGTCTGATGTGATCTATATTACGCTGCACCACGGGGTTTGTGTGGGATTTAAATATTCTACTACATGTAACTGGCCGGTGTAGATTACTATCTAGTAAGAAACTGTTTTAGAAAATTTAAATTTTACACTTTTACATAAGAGATGGGAAGGTGCATCATGAAAGGGTTTTTATTTACATTTCCAAAGCATTCACAAATTTCCCTAACTCGCTAGCTTTCCTATGCATCCTATAGCATGCAACTTCTCAGGAATATTTTCTTTTCCTGTGACATAGGATACATTTGTAGATACTGGCACCTTTATCAGATGCAGACTAAGAAAGAACAACAAACGTTAATTCAGTCAGTTGTTTTTTTAAAAAAAGTTTTCACCTTTTATTGGGGGGTGATAAGTAGGGTCCTGGTTTATACCTGTTGTCCTGGCATAATTATTAATACACAGTGCCCTCTTTTTCTCTCCAAATTGCTCTGGTTTAGACAATAAGTTATATGGTCACCCTAGTAATATCAGATATGGGGGGGAGGGAAGAGTGGTACTGTCTGGATGCTGACTCTTGGAGTGGAGGGGTGTGTGGGAGAGGGACAGCTGGCTCTCGACAGCCAGCACACAGGAGGAGCCAGAAACCGTACTCGAAGGGACAGAAAGTAGCCCGTTGCCAATGAACACTGGCCCACGGGCCGTATTACTTAGTCTAATTAGTCGTATATCTATTACTCGATACTGATTCTGACAGCATTGGTTCTACCTGAAGGTGGAACAGAAAATCTATCTAGTTGATTTAAGATAGCAAAGACACGTGCCTTAGAATCTTTTTCCATCAGCCCACTCTGGTGCCTGGCATTTCTACCATTAGAGTTGTAATGAAATGTTATCAAAATAATTCAAATTTTCATCTGGAGAGAACAGCACAAAGGAGAGGGACGCAGCATGGTTCAGGGGCTGGAAGGATTCCCATACCATCTGCTCTTCCCAGCTGCACGACCCTGGGCAAACAATTCACTTTTCTGAGGTTTAGTCTAAAAAGAGGGAGACAAAACCTGCCCTGCCCTATCTCTGGAGGTAGTAGGGTGAACAAAATGGTCACTGTATGTGAAAATGCTCTGTTAATACAAAAGCACTCTGCAAATGTCAGAGACCCTTAGTATTATGAACTTAGTAAATGAGGTAACACATTAGTTTGAGCTAATAGCACCACCTTGGAATGCAGTAAGCATATTTTGGGGAAAAAGACACAAATTGGGTAAATTCTGATGGGTGGTTACAAGGAGGAGAGAGAGAACTGGAGCAGGCTGGCTGATCATCTGAGCCATCTGGAGAGCTTTTTAGAAACAAAACAAAACAAAACAGCAACAGATTAGCGGACTCCATCACAAGACCTTGAGATTCAGCTGACCAGACACACAGCCCCAAGTAAGTAGTTGGGCTTTTGGGGCGGGGAAGCTGCGAAGCATGGTGCAAAAGGGGCCAGACGGGGCTAGAGAGTGATGGGGGGAGAAAACAACAGAACTCTGCTGCTAACAAGTTTTTTTCAGAGCTAGCCTTGCTAAGAAACTAAGGGCTAAAATGAATTTCTGAAATTTTTGGTTACTGTCCTTCCAACCCACTCCCCCCCAGCTCTAGAATATAAACGCCATGTGGGTGGGGATTTTTGTCCCTTTGCTTCACTGCTGAATCTCAAGCACTTAGAATATTTCCTGCCACATTGTACCAGGATAATAAAAATTGCATATATGAATATCATTTGCCTGTATCGACCGTTTTTCCCGCTTGTGTCTGTAAGTTAAAGTTGACTAAGTTTTGTTATTGCAGTTCTGGAGCTACTAAAGGGGAGGGTTGTCAGACCGGGTTTAGGACAAGGGCCTTGATCTAGGTCACGAAATGATAGCTCTCACTTGGGGTAACTGCTGCTTCCATCACCCACCTGAACTCTTTGTTTGTGACTCATCTATTTCCGTTGTCTTAATATCTTATTTATACTCTTCTTTTCAAGTATTTACTATGATTACTGTACCAAAACCAGAATTCTTTTAAAAGTTGTTTTTAATTGGTTATATCTAGAAAAATATGGAAACAGGAGTCTGATCTTTTAATTTTCACTGCAGTTTGCTGCTACCCTGTAGACAGTGCAATATGATATGATTTAAATAATGCAGCTTGGTGATTATTGTTAACTTTACTGAGAGCCTTAAGCTTTTTGGATGAGAAGTGATTTGGATTTTCTTGTGTGTACCTTACCTTCTCTGTTATTTTATAACCTCCCACTGGATGTATAATATGTAAATTACAGATTGAGGTGAATGGAGTTTGTCAGTTCAATTCAAGAAATGTTTGTTGACCTCCTACAATGTGTAGGTGCCATGTTAGGAGCTGAGAACATGAAGGTAAATAAGACAAATATAACTTCTCATGATACCCTGTATCTGATGGTAATATATATAGTACATTACATATTATTATGTATATAAAGTCAGACATACACACACGCACATACATATACCTATAAAGAGTCACCCCAGGATGGTTTGAAGGCAACTAACAGAATATACAATTTAAAGTGTCTTAAACACTGAGCACATTTTTTTTTTTTAATAAATTTATTTATTTATTTATTTATGCTGTGTTGGGTCTTCGTTTCTGTGTGAGGGCTTTCTCTAGTTGTGGCGAGCGGGAGCCACTCTTCATCGCGGTGCATGGGCCTCTTACTATCGTGGCCTCTCTTGCCACGGAGCACAGGCTCCAGACACGCAGGCTCAGTAGCTGTGGCTCACGGGCTCAGTTGCTCTGCGGCATGTGGGATCTTCCCACACCAGGGCTCGAACCCGTGTCCCCTGCATTAGCAGGCAGATTCTCAACCACTGCGCCACCAGGGAAGCCCTGAGCACATTTTTTATCTCACAAACCAAGAATTTTGGGGGTGGGAGTCTTCACTGTTGCTTAATACACGACCTTCATGATATCATGGCTCTGATCTGCTTTTCTGCACTTTTTTTGGCTTGTCCCTCATGCTCCCAAGGTGACAAGGGGAACAACTGGAAGGGTGAATACAAATAGAACTGTAGTCTGCCAGCAGGGAGGAAGTGTGTGTATTTGTGTGTGTCGGGGGTGGCTGTGTGTGAGTGGGGGAAGTGTGTGATTAACTGTCACACAGATTAAAAATTTTAAGAATATTATAGACTAATTTTGCCTGAGAAATACAATGATTTATTGCCTGCAAAGGAGTAAAGCAGGGGAGCATATGCTAGGCTTGTTAATATGGCATGGTCTTATGGTATTAACTTACTGTTTAGATAAATACATAAAGGTAATACATATTTATTAAAAAACGTAAGCAAAGGCGAACTACTGTTTAAGGTCTGAGGTGTATCCTTCTCATATTTCTATGCATTTACAAGCAAAGAGTTAGGTCTACGCATGTGTAATACATTCACTACAAATGTATATAGAGCCTCAATATCTAGTTTGCTCGTGGTTTTGGCTTGGGTCCTCTAGACTGGAGAAGCAGAGGCAAGGATTAACATGTGGCCTCTTTACTTGGGAAATGCAAGCTGAAGATGGTGAGGGTGAGGAAACAGTGGAAGTGAGGTAAGAAAGATGCAAAGCAGTGTGATGTGATGTGTCACTGCTCTGGCCACATTTCACAATAGGCCTGGTAAAGACATAGCAGGTGAGCAGAAGGTGTGTCTGGAAGGGCTGCAAGAAGAAATCACACTTCAGAGTGGTCCACTGCAGAGAGGGAGGGGAGGGAATTTTTCTGCTCAAATGCCTCCTGCCTTTCACTTCCGATTAGCCAAGTTTCACCTCATAGCAGAGTAACTCTCCATATTTTCAGCCCTTGACAGCCACCCAGGAAGCCAATTCCTATGCTTCACAGTGTGGCATTTCAAGTGATGACTTGATGTTGATAGGACTCAGTGTGGGAAGCAAGGGCTACGCAGGCCCAAAGTTCCAACTTGAACTCCAGCCATCTCAGGGAGCTCAGCAAAGGCAATGATTGTGGTCAGGGTGTAATAAGGGTGTTGAGGTTCCCTTCAGAAAAAAAGAGGCAGTAGAGGAAATCTGAGAAGGTGCACAAAGATTGCATCCAGTAACTTGCTTTGCAAAATGGAAATGTTGCAAAAATGGAAAATCTGTAAAAATGGAATCGTATACACATTGTTCTGATATTTGTTTTGTTAAAAAAAAGTAGCCATTTTTCCCTGCCAGGATTTTGAGACGAAACTCATTCTTTTAAACAAATGCCTAAGATTCCAGAGAATGGATATGCCATAATTTATTTTGCCATTTCCTTATGAGGGACATTCAAGCTGTCCCCAGTTTCCCACATGATAGTAATTATCTTTAAGGAGCATGTACAGTCTTTCTGCAGGACAAATCTAAAGTGTTAAAAGTAATTTGAAACGAAAGATCTTATTTGAAATCAGTCTCCACACTTGTCTGGAGCTTTACTGATCTGATCCTTGCGGCTGCATTAATTATGTCCCATTGCGTTTTGCACAGGGTCTGGCAGTTCTGGGCTTATGCCCCTGACTGGGATCTGCTGGGTTTTCAAATGGAGGTCTACAACACTGATAAGGCATGCTACTCTACAGGTGACTCCTAGCCCTGAGCGGAGATTACTTTCCATTTTTGCATATGCACAAAGCCTTTCCATCTGAGTTATCTTGTCAGTGAATAAATGTCTTGAATAAATACAGAAATGAAATTCCATGCATTCTGACTTTGCCCATCCTGGGTTTCCCTACCTCTATTATTTAGGCAGATATAACTAGTCAGGCAATAGCCTAGGGGTGAGAACATGAGGAGGATACTGTGCATTCCCTAATATTGGGCTTGAAGTGTTCATTGATACGAAAAACACCACCTCGTGGGAAATTTTACATGTCTCCTACATCAGAAAACACCTTGGGTTTTAGGTATGTTTTAGAGGAAAACTGTTTTACCTTATATGTATATTTTTAATCTTGTAAATGCTTTGACATCTTGACAGTTTTGAAGGTAATGACCCCTTATGGGAAGCAACAGGGACTCCATCTGCTTCTCCTCTTTTCTAGGACAGCTCGTCCTCTTCACTGTCCAGTGCACTGCTATAGCTTCTGATCTCTATGGTACCCTTCCCCCACTTTCCCTTAAATGGTTAACTATGGCATTTCTGAAATCTTCAATTTTCTTGACCTTAATAAGCACATCACTTTAAGAGTCAGCTAACACCTTTAAACAGTAGATTTTATTGTGTTATAGAATATGAAATATTCTTTATTCTTGGGCACTTTTGATTTCTTTCTCGGAGAAGCTTAATAACATAGACCTGCTGTAAAATAAAAATCAAAATATGCCTGAAACTATGTAAAATACTGATCAGACAAAGTAGGAAAGACAAAATTATTATTATTTTTAAATATTTATTTATTATCTTTTTATTGATGTATAGTTGATTTAATATAATAGAATATTATATTCGTTTCTGATATACAGCACACTGATACAGTATTTTTCCAGATTATACTGCTTTAAAGGTTATTACAAAATAATGGCTATAATTCCCTGTGAAGTACAATATATCCTTGTTGCTTATCTATTTTATACATAGTAGTTTGTTTCTCTTAATCCCGTACTCCTACATGCTCCTCCTCCCCTTCCCTCTCCCCACAGGTAACCACTAGTTTTGTTTTCTATATCTGTGAGTCTGCTTCTGTTTTGCTATATACATTCGTTTGTATTATTTTTTAGATTACATGTATAAGTGATATCACTTTCTCTGTCTGACTTATTTCACTAAACATAATATTCTCTAGGTCCATCCACATTGCTGCAGATGGCAGAATTTCATTCTTTTTTATGGCTGAGTAATATTCCATTGTATATATGTAACACATCTTTATCCATTCATCCGTTGATGGATACTTGAGTTGCTTCCATATCTTGGCTATTGTAAATAGCACTTCTATGAACACACGAGTGCTTGTATCTTTTCAAATTAGTGTTTTTATTTTTTTACAGATATATACTTAGGAGTAGAGTTGCTGGATCATATGGTAGTTCTATTTTTAGTTTTTTGAGGAACCTCCATCCTGTTTTCCAGAGTGGCTGCACCAATTTACATTCCTACCAACAGTGTACAAGGGTTCCCTTTTCTCCACATCCTTGCCAACATTTGTTATTTGTAGACTTTTTGATGATAGCCATTCTTACAGGTGTGAGGTTATATCTCATTGTTGTTTTAATTTGTATTTCTCTAACAATTAGTAATGTTGAGCATCTTTCCACGTGTCTGTTAGCCTCTGTATGTCTCCTTTGGAATATGTCTATTCAAGTCTTTTGCCCAATTTCTGATAGGGTTGGTTTTTTTATATTGAGTTGTATGAGCTGTTTATATATTTTGGATATTAACCCCTTGTTGGTCATAGAATTTGCAAATATTTCTCCCATTCAGTAAGTTGTCTTTTCATCTTGTTGATGGTTTCCTTTGCTGCACAAAAGCTTTTAAGTTTAATTAGGTCCTATTTGTTTATTTTTGCTTTTATTTTTACTTTTATTTTTTTTTTTGCCTTAGGTAACAGATCCAAAAAAATATGGCTATCATTTATGTCAAAGAGTGTTCTTCTAGGAGTTTTATGGTTTGCGGTCTTACATTTGGGTCTTACATTTAGGTCTTTAATACATTTCTAGTTTATTTTTGTATATTGTGTGACAAAATGTTCTAATCTCATTCTTTTACACGTAGTTGTCCAGCACCATCTATTGAAGAGACTGTCTTTTCTCCATTGTATATTCTTGCCCTCTTTGTTATATTAATTGACCTTAGTGAATGGGTTTATTTCTGGGCCCTCTATTTTGTTCCATTGATCTATGTGTCTGTTTTTGTGCCAGCACTATGCTGTCAGGATTACTGTGGCTTTGTAGTATAGTCTGAAGTCAGGAAGGGTGATACCTCCAGCTTTGTTCTTTTTTTCTCAAGATTTCTGTGGCAATTCAGGCTCTTTGTGGTTCTATATAAACTTTAGGATTATTTGTTCTAGTTCTGTGAACAATATCATGGGTATTTTGATAGGGATTGCATTAAATCTATAAATTTCTTTGGGTAGTATGGCCATTTTAATATTAATTCTTCAAATCCAAGAGCGTGGGGTGTCTTTCCATTTTTTTGTATCCTCTTCAATTTTGTACATCAGGTTTTATAGTTTTCAGAGTATAGGTCTTACACCTCCTTGGTTAAGTTTATTCCTAGGTATTTTATTCTTTTTGATGTGATTTTAAATGGGAAATTTTTTGCTTTCTCTTTCTGATAATTTCTTGTGTATACAAAAACAATAGATTTCTGTATACTAATATTGTATCCTGCAACTTTAATGAATTAATTTATTACTTCTAATAGTTATTTGGTGGAGACTTTAGGGTTTTCTATGTGTAGTATCATGTTATCTGCAAATAGTGACAGTTTTACTTCTTCCCTTCCAATTTGGATACCTTTTATTTCTTTCTCTTGTCAGATTGCTATGGCTAGGACTTCCAATGCTATGTTAAATAGAAGTGGTGAGATTGGGCATCCTTGTCTTCTTCCTGAATTTAGAGGAAGACTGTCAACTTTTCACTGCTGACTATGAGGTAAGCTGTGGGTTTGTTGTAAGTGGCCTTTGTTATGTTGAGATATGTTCCCTCTATACCAATTCTGATGAGAGTTTTTATAATTAATCGGTGTTGAATTTTGTCAAATGCTTCTTCTGTATCTATTGAGATGATCATGTGATTTTTATACTTCCTTTAGTTAATGTGGTGTATCACATTGATTGATTTGCGAATATTGAACCACCCTGGCATCCCTGGAATAATTCATGGTGTATGATCCTTTTTATATATTGTTGGATTTGATTTGCCAATATTTTGTTGAGGATTTTTGCATCTATATTCATAGAAGATATTGGTCTGTAATTTTCTTTTATTGTAGTGTCTTTGTCTGGCTTTGGTATCAGGGTAATAGTACTCTTGTAGAATGAATTTTGGAGTTCCATCCTCTTCAATTTTTTGGGATAGTTTGAGAAAGATATGTATTAGCTCTTTTTTATATGCTTGGTAGAATTCCCCTGTGAAACTGTCCAGTCCTGAAATTTTGTTTGCTAGGAGTTTTTTTTTTTTTTTTTCAAATTACAAATTCAATTTCACTACTAGTGATCGGTCTGTTCAAATTGTCTGTTTCTTCTTGATTCAGTCATGGCACTTTGTATGTTTCTAGAAATTTGTCCATTTCTTCTAAGTTGCCCAATTTGTTAACTGTACATAGTATTCTCTTGTGATTTTTTTCTTTGTGTACAGACCTTATTTGTTAAAATATCATTACATTATGCCTCAGGACAAGAGCAAAGACCACCTTCTGCAGAAACTTAGGAATTATGTACAGAATTTTACAGGACAGAGGACAACACTTTAGCTGAAGCCTGTCTGCTGACCAGAGAAGGGTGTTCTGAGTGGACTCAGCAAAGAAAAGGAAATCAGGCAGGGAAGGTAAGGTGCCCATCTGAATCAAATTTCAGCTGCCATCAGGGCAAGTCTTGTGATGGTCACAGATTGGAGGCTTCGTTTTTTGGAAGGTTTGAGTACAGCACAAGAGTTCCATGTGTCTTTATGGCTACACCCCAGGCTGAGGTCAATGTCACTCAAATTCCTGGCCAGCCAAACTCTGGCAGCAAAGAGTCCCAAATTGAGGATCAAGTTCCTCCGAAAGTCATTCCTATTGGTAGCGAAGTGGTAGACGCCCTGAAGCCGATCTCCCACATTGTCTGGAATTTTGGGAGCTTCATTTGCCGAGCCTTGCAGCGGTCAGGCCAACCCCACTGGAAGCCATAGTAGCACCTCCGCTCTCTTATGATTTTTTGTATCTCTGTGTTATTGGTTGTTACTTCTCTTTCATTTCTTGTTCTGTTTATGCAGGTCATCTCTCTTTTCTTCTTGGTAAGCCTGGCTAAAGGTTTATCAATTTTGTTTATCTTTTTAAAAAAACAGCTCTTGGTTTCATGTATCTTTTCTATTGTATTTTCGTCTCTATTTTATTTATTTCCTCTCTAATGTTTATGATTTCCTTCCATCTGCAGACTTTGGGCTTTGTTAATTCTTCTTTTGCTAATTCCTTTAGGTGGTAGTTTAAGTTATTTATTTGAGATGTTTCTTGAGGAAGGCCTGTATTGCCATAAACTTCCCTCTTAGAACTGCTTTTACTGCATTCCACAGATTTTGGAAAGTTGTGTTTCCATTTTCATTCGTCTCAAGGTATTTTTTGATTTCCTCTTTGCTTTTTCATTGACCCACTAGGTTTTATTCGCATGTTGTTTAGTTTCCACGTTTGTGCTTTTCCCGTTTTTCTTTCTGCAATTGATTTAGTTTTATACTGTTGTGAAAAAATGCCTTATATAATTTCTATCCTTTCAAATTCGTTGTGACTTGTTTTGTGACCTAGTATGTGATGCATCATGGAGAATGTTCCAGGTGTACCTGAAAGGAATGTGTATTCTGCTGGTTTTGGATGTAATGTCCTGTAGATATCTACTAAGTTTAACTGGTCTATTGTGTCATTTAATATAATACCACTGTTGCCTTATTGAATTTCTGCCTGGATATATCCATTGTTGTAAGTGGGGTGTTAAAGTCCTCTCCTATTATTGTCAGCTTCTCCCTTTATGTCTGTTAATATTTGCTTTATATATTTAGATGCTCCTGTATTTGGTGCATATATGTTAATGAGTGTAATATCCTCTTCTTTTATTGATGGCTTTATCATTATGTAATGCCCTTCTTTGTCTTTTGGTATAGTCTTTGTTTTAAAGTCTATTTTGTCTGATATGAGTATTGCTACTTCCGCTTTCTTGTTTTTTCCATTTGTGTGAAATATCTTTTCCCATCCTTTCACTTTCAGTCTGTGTGTGTCTTTAAGTCTGAAGTGAGTATCTTGGAGGCAGCATACAGATGGGTCTTTTTTATCCAATCAGCCATCCTATGTCTTTTGATTGGACCAATTAGTCCATTAACATTTAAAGTAATTATTGATAGTTATGTACTAATTGCCATTTTATTACTTGTTTTCTGGTTGTTTTTGTAGTTCTTCTCTGTTATTTCTTCCTTTTGTTTCTCCCCTTGTGAATTGATTTTCTTTTGCAATATGCTTGAGTAACTTCCTTTTTGTTTTTTGTGTATCTGTGTAGGTTCTCACCAGATGTCCTCTTTATTTCTTTGGAATAGTGATGTTCCTATTTTATGGATAATGAGGCACTCATATGAGTGTGGCCTGAATTCTCTCCTGGTAATATTCAAAATTACCGATTTTTTAGGATAATATAGAAAGAGTCCTTCAAAATTATTTAGTCACTATTAATAAAAATGCACATGTAGCCTACAAAACTAGGGATGACTCACAACTTTTGGCTAGGCCTTACTCAAAGCCTCATAATCACAATATGATGGAAATTTCAAGACCCCCAAGACACAGACTAATTAAGAGTTTATATTGTTCATTTACTCTTTATAAAGTATTATGGTAAGCAATACTCAGATATTTCTTACACTGCTCCCACATCATTGCCTCAAGGTCAGATTCTATAATTATCTGAGTCATCTGGGCCTTGAGCTGGCATTGCTGGCTCAAGCAATGGGTGACAGATGCCCATTCCTTGCAGCCAAAAGTGTCTGCCTGTCTGGCAACATTTATCTCACATGGGAATGATGTCAGAGTATTTCTCGTCCTGAAAGATATTTACCTAAAGCAAAAACTCGTTGATTAATTTTGATTATGTTAGTGACAATACTGTTATGTATGCAGCTGAACAATTCCTCAGATGTCTGGACTGTATTCAATAAGTATATCCTGAATTTCTACTCCAAATTTATGTTACTGATAGTTGCTATCAGCCTGAATTTCAGCAGTTTCATGAAAGGAAGCTATGTGGACAGAAATTTAGGACAATTTTGTGATTCATATGCCACTTCTCAAATTCTAATTGTGCCTTTTTTGATAACACAGTTTCCTTTTGGGTCTGTGAAATTAAATTCCTTTTATAACCAAGCTGCACAGATAGGAGAGATGCTTGGTAATCCAAACACATCTTGAGGTTTGCACATCAAAAGCAGCTGCAGAAACTTAAAGTATGGTTCATATTCATCAAAATATGTATATTCTGAAATTTGGACTTTATTTCTACCAAAATAGTACAGCAACTCCTCAAATCTATAATTCCATTAAGCTCAGAGAAGTTGCCATGAGCTCAACTTACATGGCTGGTTTGAGCCACAGATCTTCACTTCCTGAAACAAAAGCCATTCCTTTCCCCTGTGGTTTCAAGCTCAGTACATTCAGATGTTTCATCAGACCAGAAAGAAAGCACAATCTCTTGGGTCCCTGCATGTTGAGCAAGTTGGGCCTCTGAGAGCCCTTTCATTCACCAAAGTCCTTGACCTCAAAACAACTCTTTAACAAATTCCCATAACCTAGCCTTCTGATTTCATTAAAATAAACCCCAACTGTACACACTGCTTTGTCTTTGTCCAGTTTGGTGATGGTTAAGAACACAGGCACAAAACATATTGACAACCATGGTAACTTCCTTTTTTACACCAGGAAAAGAATATTTCTTGTACAGCTCAAGTCACAAATTTGCCTGATGAATGATGCAAGGAGCATCAGACTTCTCCTTTGTCTTGAATTAGTATCAAAGCATCCCTACCCCCTCTTTCATTTACAGGTACCCCACCTATAAAAGACATCCATGTTTATACCAGACTTCTCAAATTCCTTAGTGGCAGAGACAGCCCTTGAAAAGGTCTGTGTTCTAGCTAATCAGGGTCAGTTAGGTCACCTACTTTATAGCATTCCAGTCCATACATTTGGCACGTGGACTGTACATTTTAAATTTAAAATAAAATAAATATTTTTACATTGTTGTTTAAGTGTGTGTGTGTGTGTGTGTGTGTGTGTGACAGTGGTTTTCAAACTTTTTTTTGTTTAATACATCTGGAAGTTCAATATGTGAAGGAAATAAAAGAGAAGCCAGTTGTACTAAAAGGGGGCTGAGACACAAAATCCCCAGGCCTGTTTGAAGCCCATTTTGATGCATAGTCAATTTTTGTGACTAGTCCCTGGGTAAATGAAGAGAAGATATATTATTTGCATATATATATTTATACCTTTATATAAATGTATATAAATACATATATATGTATGTATATAACCTACCATATTAATTATGTTACTTAAGTCTTCTCTATCCTTACTTATTTTGTTATTTTTTATGATGTGATTAGTCATGGTTTCTGTGGATTTCTTCTTGAATTTCCTGTAATTCTTGCTTTATGAATTTGAATGCTATGTTATTTGGTGCATGGATGTTCCTACGTGTGACATCTTAATTTTTCAGCTCACACTTTATTGTTATAAACAAATAATCTTTGTCTTCGTCTCATTTATTGCTTTTTCCATGAATTAAGCTTTGTTTGAGATATAATTTTGATCTTGGCTTCATTTGCTTGGTATCCCTTTGTCTATTTTATTTTTGTTTTAAATCACTTTGTTTTCATTATCTTACGTATATAGCACATAGTTGGGGCTTGGTTTGATATTCCATCTGGGAAAAGTTTTCAATTAATTGGTAAATTTAATCTTTTTATAGTTACTGAAATGAGAATTATGTTTTATTTTAGTCTACTTGTCATTTTTTGTTATGATTTTGTTTTATATAACTCATTTAATTTTTTGTCAGTATACGGCCTGTATATTCTCTGTATATGCATGTTTTTTGAACTTGAAAGGCATGTATTTTTGCTCTAGTGGATAGCTTAATAACTTTATAACTGTTACTATTTTTAGATATTATTCAAAGCAGAGAGCAGTATATTTCCTGTTCTTCCCCTCCCCATTCACTAACTATACATTTCTTTGTAATGTTTACCTTATTTCTTTTCTCTTTCATCTTCTGTTGGTTGTTTCATTGCTATATTGTCAGGATTTTAAAAAATTTACTCTCTGTTCTCTGACCATAATTCTCACATTTGCTTTAGACTTAATTCTGCAGATAAGTGGATTTGAGGATCACTGCCAGCTTTTTAAATTTTTTTCTAAATTCATGGTTGGCTAAATTTCATCCTCTACTAATGTCCTATAGAAGGGCACATGAAAACCATATTGCTTGCATTTTCAAAAATGTTGTCTATTACATTTATACTTGAACAAGTTTCTCTGGTATCAAATTCTTGGATATAAAATCCTTTGGTTCAGATTTTGATTTTTTCCCCCCCTTATAGAGATCTTGATCATTTTTAACTAGCTATCCAAAAGATTTTCATTAGCTTTGAAATCCGTTAACTTTACTAGATTATGTCTAGTTTGACTATTCTGTGCCATTTTTTTTCTTTGGGATACTGTATGCCCCTTCTATCTATAAATTTAGGTCCTCTTATATTTCTGGAAAGTCACTCAAAATATTTATGTAAGCTTTTTTTTTCTGTCTCAATATCTAGATTATTTTCTTGGTTTTCTTTCTTAATTATGCATATACTGACTTTCTTTTGTCTCTCTAACATTTACATAATTTTCTTTCTAATCCTTTAAAAACTGTTTATTTCCATTTCATTTTACTTGCTTTTCTCAATATGGTATTCCCTGACTCTAAAAATATTTTATTTTGTTTTTGTTGTTTTCCTTAATAAGTGTTTATTTTCCTTTGTGCTATTTCTAAGTCTGCCTTCATTTTTGAGATAGTTTAATTTTGTTTCCTCCCACTTCTTTTAATTCATATTTGAATTCCTTTTGTGGTTTTGCTTTATTTTAAAAAATTTCAAGTGAAGAGAGTTAGGAAAGTTGAGTTAATCATAATTGTCAGTACTTGCTACATTAACAGTTGACTCATGCAAGTTCAGCCTTATTTATTTCTTCCTTTTTATTCATATTCCTATACCCCCATAGGCAATCATTCGCATATGTTAAATGTGCATCTTTCAATGTGTTTTTGTTATATGTGTATTGTTTTTATGTATATACTTTTTCAATGAACATACATGGTAATGATCATATATCTTTATTTTTCACTTAGCATTATGTTTTTAAGATCCATCCATGTTGCTTTGTGGCCCTCTAATCAGTTGCTTCTAATGTGGCATAAAACTCCATGATGTGCATTTACTACTTTTTACTTATTCACTCTCCTGGTGATAGTTACCAGAGTGCTTCCAACTCCCCGCCACCACAAATAACCCTGCTGTCTTAACCCATTCGGGTTGCTATAACAAAATACCATAGAATGGGTAGCTCATAAACAGCAGAAATTCATTTCAAAGATCCTCTTCCAAGTTGCACCCTTAACTTTTAAAATTTATGGCTGTACATTTGGTTAAAATTTTCTTTTGCTTAATGGCAACATTTTTTAATGAGAATTTTAATTTGCCATTTGTTTCCTATTCTCTTCTTTTTTTCTTACGGTATCTTTGTATGCTGGTTCCTTTTTGATTGACTACTCATCTTTGAAGGAAAAGTTTTTCAAAATATGCAACTTACCAAAGGTTTATGCTGAGGAGGGGCCTCCCCAAACATGTTCCAGCCCAATAGGAATTCTCCTTATGACACAAAGTTTATGTGGATGAGTTCCTTCAGCTTCTACTTCTAAGAGAAACTGGTGGTTGCAGGGCTGCTCACATTGCAGAGTCCATCTTGCCTCAGCAACAGAATGCTTCCTGCATATATGGCATGTCTGAATGATTCCTCTTCCAACTGTGCCTTACCTCCTCCTCTTTCATAATAAATCAGATTGAGAGGAGGCATTGCTGCCAATACACATACTTGATTCCCTCGTTTCAGATGAAGGATTTTTGGTTTTGCCCCTAAGTTAAGTCAGTTGTTGAAGTGTATTTTGTTGATGTTTTCTGAGATCTGTAGCCATTGACATTTTTTATCAGTCTTCCTGTCCTTCACTGTACCTCTGCACATATTGTAGTTTAGGGTTTCAGGTGTCTCCTGTTTTCAGTGAAAATGGATTTTGCATTTTTGTGTGTCATTATCTTTGCTACTGGGTAAGTTCTGAGAGTAGAAGGACTTGTAGAAGATGCTGTATTTACTCCACCATTTTAATTCTGGATGTTTCTCCATAATACATTTTAAAAGCCACTGTTTTATGTATATATTATGTTATCTCACTGTTGATTCTTAAAGTTTAGCATTATAAGAATTGCTTCCAATGTTTGTTAAAAATTTCAGTAATTAGGCCCAGTCCTCAAAGATTCTGATTCATAGGGCCTGGGCTAAACACACACCTCAGGTGATTCTGATGCTGGTGGCTCACCAACCGCATCTTGTAGGCGGCCGCTTAATAGTATTAACTGCCTGAATTACAAGGGCATTTGCGTGAGAACTCTTGGTATATGTAGTAGAAAAGATACTGTTTTTATAAATAAGACTGGCTGAGATAACATATGTAGCGCTAGAGAAGTACTGAGGCAGGGATGTTTTCTTTAGAGAATGGAGAAACATTTTTTTTCCTACCTCAGAAATATTATGTGATCCATTCAGTTGAGTGGTATTTAGCACACTAATTATAGGCAATAAATATTGATGAATGGCAACATCAAAATAAGGCATAGTTTAATAGGTAGAAAGTCTCAGACTCCCCAAAAGTGACCCAAGAAATACAAGTTATCTATAGTTTATGTGACCAATCAGGCAAGTACTCCCTTAGGGTCAACTTAACCATATGGTGGATTATCTGTTAATTTGTGGACGTGTTAGATACAGTGCATGTAACTTCACCCCTCTTCCTCCCCCCACAGTATTCTTTGTGGCAGACTGCTAGTTCTCCATTTTTCCTGGGCAGATGACTTTCAATGTAAAGACTACATTTCCCAGCCTTCCTTATAGCCATGTTTGGCCATGTGACCAAGTTCTCATGAACTAATGAGTCCTCCTTTATTTTTCTTCATAGCGTGCCTCATTACCTATCATGTTATTATATATCTATTCCTGTATTGACTGTCTCCTGCACTAGAATGTAAGAGCCATAAAGGCCAGGACATTGTCTTATTCTCTGTCATATTCCCAGCATCTAAATCAGCATTTGGCATGTAAGGGACACTCAGTAAATAAGGGAATGAATGCATAAAAGAATTACTGCAAAGATATAAGGATTATTAGATATTACAGGACATGTGGCTTCCCAGTATTCCTATAATGAGGATGACTAATAGGCCTCATAAAGGATAGTTTATTCTGCTTTGGGTTACCAGTTGAGCTTGAATAATCACTCTCCCTGAGTACACTTATTTTCAAATTCATATTTTCAAAGAGAAGGGAATTGACTGGGTTTATCTCATTCAACAGAATGAAGGATCCCAGATGTGGATCCCTGTTGTTGAAGGTTGACTTTCCTCATATCCATTCTAAACACACAGGGTTGCTTTTGGCTCAGGTAACTATACAGGTCCAGTTATAAATGGTCAACACAGCATGGTTGGTTTCTCTTAATTGTATACTGGCATGAGTCTCGGCAACCTTGCGCAGAAAGACCATCTATCCTCACAAGAATGTGGTGAATATTGCTGGCACTCCCAGGCTTTCAAATGTTGCTTCATGGGAAGTTGTTTGTGCTGTATTACATGTGTTTCACATGTATTTGAAAGCATTTTTTAGATGTCCTGTTCTGAAGTGTCAGAATGATACAATGAAAATATACAGACTAGTATTCCAAAGACCTGGGTTCAAGACCAGCACATATTAGCTCTGTGACTTTGAATAAATCACCTCATCTTTCTGAGTCTCAGTTTCCTCATTTGTGAAAACAGGTGATGAGGTGAGATGACTTAAAGGTCTCCTCCAGCTCCAATATTTTATGACTCTGTAAGTACTTTTAGAAATTTCACAGCATAATTGTGAACATTCCCAACTATATCAAACATCCTCTCTTTGAATGTAGATTTGATTTTTTGGAACAGATAAAATTTATCAGAACCAAGTGTTCTAATACTATATAAGACAAATGTAGATGGCAATGTTTTTAAGGCTTGGAATTATCATGCTTGCCTTTATTTCCTGTATATTCATTTGCAAGTGGCAGAAAATGCAACACAAATTGGCTTAAGCTAAGAGATAATTACTGGCTCATATAACTAAAAAGTTCAGCGTCTCCAGCTTCAGTCACAGCTTGATCCAGGAAGTGAAATAATGTCCTCAGGACCCACACTTGGTTTTCTTATCTCTCAGTTCTGCCTTCTCCCTGTTAGTTCCATTCTCAGGCATGTTCTTCATTGGGTGGCAAGATCACTGCCAGCAGCCTCAGGCTTACATTTAATCTTCTCAGCAATCCTCATAGAAAGAGAGATTCACTTTTCTCAACAATTTCCCATAAGTCCCAGAATTGATTTTTATCAGCCGTGCTTGGTCATGTGCTTATCATGAACTAATCACAGAGACCAGGAGGATTCTCTGACTGGTTAAGCCTGGGTCACATGCTCACCCCTGAAGTGGCGGGAATTCAGTTCTACTTGAGTCACATGTACTGAATATGGTAGGAGGGTACTTCCCCAAATAAAATCACTGCGCTGATCTCAAAAAGGTAGAATGATGCTGAACATTAGAGAAGGAGGGTGCGGGGAAAGAAAGAGGGGAAGAGATCTACTCAGTTGTTGCATTTGACAAATTCATCCTTTGAAATGTTTCCCCTTTCCTGTTTTTTTTTTTTTGCAGTATAGACACTCACTATCTCGTAGTAGCTTCCTAGTAATTTCCTTGCCTTGAGTCATCCCCCGCCTGCCCCTGCCCCCGCCATCCCAAGTACATTCTAGGCATTGCCACCATGTTATTCTTCCTAAAGCACTGGTTTGATCATTTCACTCTCCAGCTCAAAATCTTTCAGGAACTCTCTTCTGACTACTGTACTGGATTCCATATTCTTCAGTCTGGCATTTAAATCTTCCACAATCTGGCTCCCACATATTTCCAGGCTTATCTATCTACCTATGCTTGTCCCAGGTGCACTGTTCACCATCATGTTTTCCTTACAATGCCTTTGCTCTATTTGTACGTTCTACCCTATCACCATTTCTCCCATCCTAAGTGTGATATCAGATGATGAGCCAGATACTGCAGGTTGTTTCCAATATCTGTTCTCCCCTTTTTCTTTAGTATTAGAACCATTGATTTCTAGCTAGACACGTGGCCACTCAATAGAGACTATATGTTTCAACATCAATTATAGTTAAGTGTTGACCAATGTGGTGTAAGTGCAGTGATGTATACAACTTCTGCAAGTGTTTCTAAATAGAGGGATGTTCTCTTCTGCCCCATCACCTTTCTGCTGCCTGGAATAAGGATGTGATGGCTGGAGCTTGAGCAGCCTGCTTGATGGTAGAAGCTGCATCTTCAGGATGGTGAAGCCACAAGATAGAAGGAGCCTGTGTCCATGATGATGAGAGAGCCACCATATCAACCCTACACTGCCTACACATACATGAGAGGGATACACTTTATTTTGTTTAAGTTAGTGTTATTTTGAGTTTTTAACTGCAACAGAAACCAATCTTTCCATTAAAATATGTTACTTAGGAAAATTTTCTGGTGGCCAATAACAGGAATCCATTCAAAGAAGAATGGGGGAATTATTTTAAGGATATAGGATTGTTTTCAGAACCCATGGGCAGGGATGAAAGAAGACTCAGGAATAGACCTGAACCTGGGACTGAAACATTGTGGGGAAGCTAGGAGGTCTTCTCATTGTGTCTCATCTCTCCTTCTCTTCCCTCTTACTGCAGATTATTTATGTACCTGGTGTAGAGAAGCAGTAAATAAATATTTGTTTAATGGATGGCAATTTGTGTGTCTGTGAAATAAACTGGATCCAAAGCCAAGTCTCAAAACATTTCCTTATAAATATGTAGCTTGTTAAAGTGACTCATTTGTAGGGGATCATACATTTTAGAGTCTAAGCCCTTCTATCAGCCCTTTCTCTCAGCCCTCTGATTTTTTCAGTTGCCTATTCTGACATCAGAAAAAGGGAGTGAAATGCAGAGTTGTGCACAACTGATCTCATGAAAGATACATTAAAGACAACTCTGCTTTGTACAGGAGTTGCAAAAGCAAATTTTTATGTGACACAAGCACTGGTCCACAAGTAAGCATTTTGCTAGACAAGGAAATGAGAGGTTATTTTTGGTACATTTTTTTCCCTAACCAGCTTTTTTGTTTGTTTGTTTGTTTCATTTTGCATTGTTATTATTTACTGTCTAGGTTCTTGCTTTTACCTAGTTTTTGCCGTTGAGGGCTTCTTATGTTCTTGTCAGCTTATTGATATGTTTCATAAGATGTTTTATATATTTAATCTACCATTTGGTGGGAGAATCAGCCAATCTCTCGTCTGCCATACAGTTGGACACGAAGCCCAGTGTGTTTTTTAAAAGCGTTTTTAAAAAAGTTCATTTGTTTGTAGATTCTACCCTGAGTTCTGAAGACCAGGGCCCTAACTCTGGTGGTCCAAGCTCCCGATCTGTAAAGATGAACTACCTTTACACCTACATCAAATTGCTTTTTATAAAAGGCTTATGAGATAATTAATCTGAAGTCAGTTTGAAACCAGAAAGTACCATGTAAACATACAACACTTTCTGAACTTTGAAAATAAAACAGAGGCAAACGAGCAATAAAAGTTGTAACTAAGGATAGCAACCTTAGAATGATTTGTTCAATTTAAAATATTTAGATATTTGCAGTCCTTTGTTTTCTGGCCCTTGATATAACTTATATTTTAGTGAAAGAAAAAGAAGGCAAACCTGAGCACACTATAAAATCCATCATCATGTTTTTAAAGTTTGTGAGGAGTCTGTTACTTTAGTATATGGCTGAGCAATCTAACTTAGGATGCTTACAACGCTTTATGTATTTTGCAGGCTGAGATTCTGAGTGTATAACATTCTGTAATGCATCTTGGTCTCTGTGCTGCAAGGACACTAAAGTCCTACTACAGGTAACTACTCAGATAGCTCTTCTCATTCTCAAACTGTGTTAGCAGGTGAAACACCTCTAAGTCCATTCCTAAGAGCCTTGTGGATGACAGGTGGGCCAACATGGGACTCGGGCCCATGGCTACTGCTCACTATTTCCTGTAGATGCATGATATCTTAGGTCCTATGTAGAACACAGCATAGGGCCTGTCCTCTAAACATTTATATACCAAGACAGTGTATCTACATGTATATCATTAACTCATTCTGCATTTTCTGAGCCAGTCCTCCTACACGTCAGGCTTTGTTCCTGTTCTCAAAAAGTTCATAAGGAAATAGACAAAACTACAATTACCGTTCTATGTGATAAGTGCTAGAAAGAGATAAAGTGCTATAAGAGTACAGTAAAGGGCACCTAGCCCACACTGGGGTGGGATAAGGCTGGGTGGCAAGGAACAGGGAAGGGTTCACAATGGAATTGATGCCTGGGCAGAATAATGAAGGATAAGCAAGAATAAGCTAGGTAAGGAAAAGATGGAGGGCCAGGGCATAACAAGAAAAAGGAGCAGCATATGTAAAGACAGCATGTACGAAGGAGTATGGCAAGACTGGAGAACCCAAGTAGTTTGCTGTATGATGAGTTTATTTATTTCACTTAGTTGTTATTGACACATTTGTTTTCTTCACTATGTTTGAGTGCTTGGATGATGGAGATTGTGTGTAATGGTTTCTCTCTTCCTACGTCTAGCAGTAGGCACGTAGATCGAGCATAAAAAATGTTTGATGAATGAACGACATGGTGTAAGGGAGAATAGTTAGAAGTCCATTAATGAGTAGGGTCATGTCTAGTCCCAGTGAATAACAGATGGGGTAGATTTAAGAATTATTTGCAAAATAGGATGGATAGGACTTGATATATTGGAGATGGAGTATAAAAGAGTAAATAATGACTTTCTAGGTTTCTGTTTTTATTATAGGTGGATGATAATAATGATGTTATTAATAATAGCTAATATTCATTAGGCACTTTGTGTCATGAAGTACACTAAGTATTTCACATATATTAAGCCATTTAATTTCTTAACGACTTAGTTACGTAGGTAATCTTATTATCCCCATTTACTGGAGCTATTAGAGATCAACTAGCCCAAGGTCACTGACACAGCTAGTAGGTGCCAAGCTCAAACCCAGGAATTCTGATTCCTATAGCCATCCACATAACCTACTCTTCTTTACTGCCTCTAATAAATGTGATCAATATACAGAGCAGGGGTCCTACTCAATACATATATCACACAAATTGCATGTAACTCTTTTACTAAACATAGAGACACATACTATGATGTGACTGCCTCTTTTGGATCAGATTTTCGGAAGCCTGGTTTGTATTTTCACGTTTCCTCTCTGGAGGACCTAAAGTGGGGTGGAAGTTATCAAAGAGTTGACACAAAAGATGAGAGAAGGCAGGTGCAGAAACGACATTTTCGAATGCTCTAGCAGCTGCTGGAATGCTGGAATCTAGGTTCTATCAGACTCCCCCTCCTCCCATCCATCCCCCCAGAGACAACAGACACGCACGAGTGCACCCACACCCACACCCACACACGTTGTAAGGTACATATGCACGCCGTGTGTCAGGTTGGTTCTAGCTGTCCTCAACTCACATCGAAGGTTCATTTTCCGACTCCTGGAAAGCCCAACACACTCGAAGTGAACCCGAGACCGCCTGTCGAGCCCAGGGCAACAAGGCTTAGCGCCAGCTCGCCCTGTTCCCAAGGAAACCGCCCGCTGAGGCACCTGGGGCCCGCGCCGGGCACCTGCGAAAGCCCCGGCTGTCGCCAGGGGGCGCGGGAGCGCGTCGGCCCCACCGGCCCCACGCCCGCCCCGCCCCCATCCCCGCCTTCCCTCCCCGGGGCCGGACCGCTCCCGGCTCCCAGCTCCGCTGCCGGCGCAGGCGCAGTCCCGCGCTCCCTCGGCGGCTGCCCCCCGGTAGTGCACCCGCCGCGGCTGAGTGTAGCGGCGTCGGCCCGCCGTTCTCCTCCGCCTGTGACTCCTTCGGCGCGCGTTGTGTGCGGTTCTGCGCGCGCCCCTGAGCGCCGGCCGCGGCCGCGGTGAGTTAGTCAGGTGAGTGCATCCGCGGGAGGGAGAGGCCCGGGGCGCGGAGCACCGCCCCCCTCGGTGCCCGCGCGCCCGCCGCCCGCGAGTCGGCCTGGAGGGGTGGCCGCGGCAGGTGCAGGTGAGGGCGCGGCGCGCGGAGACCCGGCCGACTGTCCTGGCCCAGGGAGCGCGCTCCCCCGCCTGGGCTCGCGGGCTCCGGGACCCCGGCGGCGGCGGCGGGGGTTCGGCGCTTCGGAGCATCTGGGCGCCCCCTGGGGCCGCTGGTGGGCGTCGGGCGGCGGCGGCGGCTCGTCCCCTGTCCTCCGGGCCCCGGCGCGTTACTCATTAACTGCGCGGTTCCGAGCGCTGAGGCTGGGAGCCCGGCGCCCGGTTACCTGTCGGCTGGGCGCGCGCGGCCGGGAGCTGGGGCCCCGGGGTTGCGGAGGGGGCTGTAAGGAGAGTTCGCGAACAAGTCTGGAGGCCGGCGCTGGACGGGGCGAGGCAGTAGGCGTGGACCGGAGACGGCGAGCGGGGCACCGAGTCGAGGCGTAGAGGTCACCCTCGGGAGGTTTCGGCGAAACCTGGTGGGCAAGAGCCGGCACCCGGGATCGCGCCTTAGGAGGCAGCTCAGTTCAGCCTGACTTTTGTTTCGGGGAGTTGAGGCGAGCTGCACAGACGTAATTGTAATTACACAGCCCTTCCAGCGTGGATAACTCGCTCCGACCGCCCGGGGAAAAGAGAGCTTAATGGACTCTGGAAGTGATGGTGGTAGGTGGAATCTGCAGCATGTGAAGAGTTGTCAGTTGTTATGGGATTTAAAAAAGAAAAAAAATCTGTAATGACTAAAGGGTAAGGTCTTGAAAATTAAGAGCGCTCAGTTAATACTGATTCCGAAGAGGCAGTTTAGTTTCGTGGAAATGTAGCATATTCCGAGGATACCTGTTTCCTACTCTTCTGTTTCCCCCTCCAACTTATCCCTTGCAGGGTAGGGAAACAGCCATGTAATCTTTTGCCGTGGAATGATTACATAATTGGAGGAGAGGCCGATAAGAGGATTAAAAACAAAACCGTTCTATTGTAAATCTGTTGAAAGACCTGGTTTCTGTTCATTATCCTCATTCGTATTTTGTTGTTCTTGCCCTTTTAAAGAAAAAAAAAATGGTGAATGGCGCTTCAAGGAGAAAAGAGGCAGAATAGATTTGTAGACCAATCATAGTAAATATTTGATACTGGTAAATATTCCACCAGTTTTATGGGGCCTTGTCCTGTTAACATTTGCTATTTATTTACTAGTGCCGTGCATTTTGATAGGACACTTCATGTTTGGACAGACACGTATCCTAAATATGGTTTATGTGATATAATCCTAAAGCCCTTGTGGAATGTATAGAAATTGACTTAGCAGTTATACAGTTTTACTACAGTAGTGTATGTCTTACTATTAGAAGAAAAGCCTTTTCATTGTTTTCTTTTTCCATTTCAGTAATATTATATATTGGTACATACCTTTGTGAACCAAAGTGGATACATTTAGTATAACTCTTCCTTGTGTGTTTGGCGAACACCTATCTGTGGTATGGAATACCTCTGACTTTTCACCAGGATGGATATTTGATGTTCAGCTGCTTTGTGAATTTGCTAATTCGTGGAGTTTCTAATTAGATCCAGCTGTACTTTTTGGATTGGTGTAGTTATGCATGTGCTTCCTTTGATGATATTATTTTCCTTTAATTTTCACTAAACCCTCAACCTCTGCAACACATGCATAGACACTCTACAAATAATTTTTTAAATTGAAAGAGTCTTAGAAGACAATCTACATCATCATCTTGTTTTTTGATATGGCAGAACAAAAACTGGTAGGTTACAGTAGTTTCACATGTATTATTGTAGTTAACCTTTTTCCCCCTCCCTTTCTGAGCAGGACTCGCTGAACCAATTTTAATGAAAAACTGTCTATATTTAAAGTTTTAGCTCCATTACTTACCGTGCATATGACCTTGAGTAAAGCATTTAACCTCTGAGCCTATTTTCTCCATTTGTAAATGGATGTAGTGTTAGGTTGAACCATATGAATTTGCCAGTATTCAGCTGTTTTTAATATGGCTCAACCTAATATGAACTTCATAATGGTGGGATGAGAATTAAATGAGATACTCCACGTGGGAGGTGGAGGAGAGGAACAGATGTTAACGTAACAGTGTGCCATGCATCTTGCTTGTTACTTCAAGTACCTTGACTCCTCTAGTCCTCAGCACATTCCTGGAGTATAGATGGTGTTGTTGCATGTTACAAACCAGGAAATTGAGGATCAGAGAAGTGAAATAACTTGCCTCTGGTTACTTAGTTGTCGGTGGTCCTATAGCTGCCTAATGGCAGAGCCAGGATTAAACACTGAGAGTGACTGCCCCAAATGGAACTCCTACCAGTTTTGCTCCTTCCATTCCTGAACTACACCTTCTGTAAAAGAACTTTGTGACTATAAGAAGACACATAGATGAAAAGTGTTATTATTATTTGTATTTCTGGTTAAAAAATATCCAGGTTTTCTGATGATGGTGATAACCAGCACTGCTGCTACTACTACGGAGTCTAGAGCTTATGGTGTATCAGGTTCTGGTGTAAACACTATGCCAACTCATTTATTCTCACAGTGACCTAGGAATTAGGTAATACTTCATCCCATTTTATAGTTGGGAAGGTTGAGGCACTGAGTGGTTATGGAGCTTAAGGTGATGGATGCTTAAGGTCAAAGCTAATTAAGTGAGGGCACTAAATTAGGAGTCTGGTAGTTTGTCTTTGATGTCCATGATCTTAACCACTACACTCTACTACCTCTTCATGCATAGGTTGTAATACTGAAGAATTGGTTTTAATTTAGCTTTTATGATATACTTAATATTGGTGTAATAAGTAATTCTTAATGTATCACTGGAGATTTTTAAATCAAATATTCATTGAGTATCTACTCTGCAAGTCACAGCGGGGGTTAAAGGAAAGACTTTAAGGCATCTGGAAGGTGGGCTGTGTAATCATTCCCATATCTTTTGTAAGTTCCTCAAAATTTAGAAAGCACTTTCACATATGTTGTTGTTGTAATTTTAATGAGTGCCAGATAAGACACAGTGCTAGAATAGTTGGAGAGTGGGGAGGAAGGAAGGATGAGTTGGTAGAGGTACTTGCGTGTTGAGGGAAAGCTTTGAGGATATTCTGAGGGGAGTGCACCTTTTCAAACTAAACCTTTGCCCTATATAGTGCTAGTCAAGGTGTAGTTCAACAAAGCATAGTAAATTGGTTACTAAATGAATTACCTAAATACACCTGATGTCCTAAAATAAAATATCTGAGGTTTTGAAAGCTCCTTTCTAGCTAGTTTCTCTTTTTTTTCCTGTACTACTGCCCTTACCTTTGCCATGTAGTACGTATCTTTTTTTTTCTTTTATGCTTCCAAAGCATGGAGTATATGCCTCTATTTTGGTATTTATTTTGATATTTACATTGTTTGTAAACGTTCGTTGACAATGAGGTGTCTTTTTCTAGTGTACACATGCTTTGGAGGCAGGGCTTTAATTCATCTTACCCCATTTTATAGCTTTAGCATTGGGCCTGGAACCCAGTAGATACTGTGCTGTTTGGTGATGGATGGTCAGTGAGAAAAAATGTTAGGATGTATTGAAATTGATCTAGTAGTAGAAATGGAAATGAGTGTTCAAAGTGGGAATTGAGGGGACTAAGGGAAGGGGAGGGGTTACTTACAACAGGTAACATTAACTTGCCAGCTCTGTTTCCCTTCTGCTTTCTCTTTCAACTTAAAGCTAAATGAGGTAGTTTCATAAGCTTCAATTGTATATAGAAAAAAGTGAAAAAGTAATATTGATTTATCTTAGGATATCAACAACACGAAATTCCATAGCTATAACCATAAGCTAAGATTACTTAGATCAGAGGGAAAAGAATGGAAATTATTGAAATAGTTCAAGTTTGAGAGATTTGTTGCTTATAGTTAACACCTGTAAAGGAGCATACTGATGATAGCTTAGAACCAATTAAATAAGTGAATTGTCATTTGATGTGTCCAGATAATAGTATTGAGTATTTGTTTGTGGGCATCTGATTGACAGATCAGGATAAAGTATAAAAGAACAATTAAAGTAAGTTAGAAAAAGAGTAAGTAAATGTGCATTAATTAATTTCCTGTTGGGAAGAGAATTACATTTGAACACTATACCTCAGAAGGGCTTGTTTTCCCCCTCCTTCTCCTTTATCTAGGATAAACAAGGATCCCTTCTGTTTTGTAAGACAGACTCCTTTCTGTGCTCTTGTTATTTTCCCCATCATTTATTCCTTTTTAGGTCTTTATAGATATTATACATTTGTGTTATGCCTTACAATCTTTAGAACATTTTTACATTGACAGTTAAGCCATTTGATTTCCTCAAATGTAGGCAGGGGGGATAACACCACTGTTATAGATGTTGAAACTGAAGCTCAGAGAAATTAAGTGACTTGCCCAAGTTCACACAGCCAGTTAATAACAGAATCTGAACTAGAAAGAAGGTTTTCTGAAGCTCGTTTGATCAAATGCTCAGGTTTCCCCAAACTTTAAAAATTCAGTTTCATCAATCTTGCTACAGGGTACTTGCTGTTTTATCTCTAATTTTTAAAGGTGGCTGGGAGTCACTATCTCTACTCTTTGCTGCTCTGCTATTTATTCCCTCTCTAAAGAGTCTTACTGTTTATTTATCCAGTCAATATATACTTCAGTGCCTATTGAATATTTAGTTGACATATATTCTTACATACATAAGATAAAGAGGCTTACACTTTTAAGAAGAAGAAACCTGGAAAACAATTATTTTTTACATTTTTGTTCCAAGAATTTGTAATTAAATACAGTGTTAGTAACCCAGTAAGTTCTGAGAATTTTCTGAAAACCTTTAATTTTAAGAATCTGCAATAACTAACATCTCTCAGTATGTTAGGTTGTACATTTAAATCCTGTGGAATTAGTAAATGGAAATTAATTTGTGGTCTGTTTTAATAAGAGTGGGAAGATTGTGAGCTTGACAGACCACCTGACTAATATTTCCCTTGGGTTATGAATTAAATTCACACTTATAAACATAGACTGCTTCCTAAAATGTAAATGTGAAATTTTTTTTTTTTGCTACAACCAAAATGTTAGTTTGGAAAACCAACTTTATAATTATAGGGAAAGTTAATGAGAAAATTATTTTTTATATATACACCTTTTTGTTTTGTTTTTTCTTCCTTTATATAGTATTTGAATAAATCTCAAAACTTGCTAATTATTGAGAATTTAAAATACAATAAGTAGATGCAAAAGTATGATGAACCTCAAATTTCCCATCATCTAGCCCATCAGCAACAGTCAGTCCTGCCCCATATACTTCCCTGTATTATTCCCCCTCATGTACTATTTTGAGCAAATTCCAGGAATTGTATAATTTCATCTGTAAATATTTCAGTATGTATCTCTAAAAGATGAGGGCAGTTAGCTACAATACTATGACACACTTTAAAAAATTAACACGAATTCCTTAGTATCAAATATCCACACTGTTTTTGAATACATAAGGCCACTATAGTAAAATCAGGCTTCTGTTGATTTTTATTTATATGCTATTCCTCCCCTCCCCATCAAGAACTATAAGGGGCTGAGTGAGTATTTATTTTAAACCCCAGCAGGGCAGCAGAATAGATAAGGAAATGATGATAGCAAAGAGAATATAGGAAAAAACCCAGAAAGAACACAAAGTAATAGCAAATGCTCATTTCAATAGCAGTGCATTAGAGAAACTTTAGTTTTTTCTTTCTGAAATTAAACAAGCGTTCAGAGATTAAATAGGATTCTTCTGTTTGGATTGTTCTCTTCTTACGGTTGGTTGGGTAAGACTGCCTTAGAGATCCTCTGTCTTGATGTAACCTTTATCTGAGTCTTACCCCTGACCTCCAATCAGTTTTACCTTTTAAGTGATTCTTAGATGTAGTGGAGTCAGGTGTTGGA
Organism: Tursiops truncatus; assembly: GCF_011762595.2. NCBI lineage: Eukaryota > Metazoa > Chordata > Mammalia > Artiodactyla > Delphinidae > Tursiops > Tursiops truncatus. The sequence goes on along the minus strand of NC_047044.1, from coordinate 46,860,971 downwards.
GTCAGACGCACCAGGGCTTGAATCCTAGCTCTGTGGTTTATTGACTGTTTGACCTCGACAAAATTAATTTAATCTCTCTGATCCTCAGTTTCTATACCTGTAAAACAGACATAAGAATCATTTCAAAGGGATGCTGTGAGGAATAACAGAATAATGTACATAATGTATATGTGTATGTGTCACACATATAGAATGTAATAACGTAATGCATGTGTGTGTATATGTAGAAATATAAATGAATTGTTCTGAATGTTTTTCATATATAGATAAATATGCCTCCGTCTCCTCATTTGCAATGTGTGATCTTGGCATTAGATCAGACCTTCATAATCTCTTGCCTAGCCTGTTGCAATAACCTCTTAATCAATTGCCTCTAGTCTCCTCTCTCTAGTTAAAGTCCTCGGGAGTCATTTTTCTCATGACATCACAGTATGTCTATACTTCCTAAAACATAGATCTGAGAATCTCTTAGATAAACTCCAAGCAGCAGTTTCCATGTTAAATGAAGCTTTTAATTATCTGTCGCATATCTGCCTCTCCAGCCTGATTTTCTGTCACTCTTTTTTTTTTTGGTTAGTTTCATCAGTGCCAAACCCTTATTCCTTGACTGTCCTGTCGTATTTCCTTGCCTAGCCCACCTACAGACTCTTTATTCAGCATTTCAAATCTAACTTATATTTTTTTCTCCTTGAAACATTCTCTTCCTCCTCTCTCCCGCAACCCACAGGGTAATCATTTAGTGGCTCATGATAGACTATGCACCTTCTTTTTAGTCCATTTTCATATCTGTGTTCTCAGAACTTAGTACCAGCATGTGCCCTGAGGAGTTGAAGCTGGCAGACATCTTTCATTCCAACTAGAATAAATATAATTGATAAAAATTATTAAGTACACTTATTTTATACTAAAATAATATATGTATAAAATATATTTAATAAGTATATAAATCATTAAGATTTTTTCTAGGCATTCGTTAAATGAGTTAATACACGTGAAGTTCTTAACAACACATAGTTAACTGATTCATAGTTAACTTTCAGTAAATATTGACTGCTGTTTTTGCTGTGATAGTGCTGACTTCTGCAAAGAAGAAATAACATGAGATGCGTACTAGAAATCAGAAGCAACTGGTTTTGATCAACTTTTTTTAAATTGGAAATCAGCTTTATTACCTAAAGCTGAGTAATAATAAAGTCATCCAAGCTGTGTTGGTAATTCACCCATAAGAATTTAATGCTGTTGTCCTTTTTACTCATTTTTAGTGATCTTTGACAAGTTTAGTTTATGAATTGGGATAATCTCCACTTGAAATTAGTTTTTTAAATTACTTATTACTGGGCTTCCCTGGTGGTGCAGTGGTTGAGAGTCCGCCTGCCAATGCAGGGGACACGGGTTCATGCCCCGGTCCGGGAAGATCCCACGTGCCGCGGAGCAGCTGGGCCCGTGAGCCATGGCCACTGAGCCTGCGCGTCTGGAGCCTGTGCTCCGCAACGGGAGGGGCCGCAGCAGTGAGAGGCCCGCGTACCGCAAAAAAAAAAAAAAAAAAGTTTAAATTACTTATTACTTAACGCAAAGAGTACTACTGCTTAAAAATAGTTTATGTTATTCATATAAGAACTCTGAATACAAAATAAATCTTAAAGCTTCCATGTACTATTTGAAAGAGCAAAAGATTTTCAGTCTAGTTGGCAGCTCATTACCAGCTAAGCTAAACATTTTATGGAAATTTCACATGCTTGATAAAGGGACTACATTTAATCTTAAAATAATCTCCTTTTCGGGAGTGACTGGAATTTAAACAATGTGTTGTAGGTAGAGGCACTGCTCAGAGGTGCTCTACTCTACGAAATACTACTTGCATTTCTCTTTTAATTCTCACCCTGTGAGGAAGAAAACCGAGCTACAGATTTCTAGATGAGAGAACCTAGGCACACATTGGCCCAGTAACTTGATAGAAGCAGAATTCAGACCTGCCTCTCTTTGAGGTTTGGGTCTTATGTTCCTAGCCTGTGCTCCAGTTTATGCAACATTTGTATTTTCCATAAATACTTTGCTTTCATACCTTAGACATACCTGGAAAGTCCTTCCAGGGGGTTTATCTTTCTCATTATTTCCTACTCTTCTTTGGGTCTTTTCTTTGGCTTCACTTTTCTGGGAGTCCTTTCCTTCTGATTTATTTGCCCCTCCTGTGTGGTCTCTTAGTAGCCTCTGCATATTCTATAGCATTTATCACACTATCATTGCCACCGTCAGTGTCTCCTACTATATTGATACTATTTGGGAGCAGAGATGATTTATCATCTTCTTTCCCCAGAGCCTGGCACATAGTAGACTCTCAATGAATATTTGTTGAAAGAATAGTTGAGTGTTTATAGGAAAAATAGGGTGGATATTGCAGGGATGATGGATTTTAATTCAGCTTAAGGAGAAACATATTTACATGAACCATCTAACAGTGGAAAGGCAAAGCCATTCTAGTAGTAGTAGTGTGGTGTGGTGGTGAAGAGCTAGGACTCTGGAGTCCAACAGACATAGGTTTTATTTATTTATTTATTTTTAAAGTCTTTTATTGAATTTGTTGCAATATTGCTTCTGTTTTATGTTTTGGTTCTTTGGCTGTGAGGCATGTGGGATCTTAGCTTCTGGACCAGGGATTGAACCTGCACCCCCTGCATTGGAAGGCAAAATCTCAACCACTGGACCGTCAGGGAAGTCCCAGACATAGGTTTTAATACTGGCTACCCTAAGCTGCAGCTTCCTCAACTGTACATGGGCTGGAACTATACCTGATATTTAGTAGATGGTCAGTAAATATTAGCTGTTATTATGAGAGAAACCACCCTATAATCCTGTGTGACTGGGGGGGACTGGAAGTTTGATGGCCCAGCTCCCCATACCCTCCTTCTCCCCCTGGATTATTTTGAAGCAAATCCAGGTAATTTTATTTCATCTATAAATACTTTCGTGTGTATCTCTAAAAGGTAAGAATTTTTTTTTTATGTAACCATTATCTCTAAAAATGGACAGAAATTCATAATAATATCAGTAATATCCAGTGTTCAAGTTCCCTTTATTGTCTTATAATATGATTTTACAGTTGGCTAATTCAAATAAGAATTCAAACAAGGTCCATATATTATATTTCATTATGTCTCTTAAGTTTCTTTATAAATTCCCTCTCTTTTTCCACTTTTATTTATTGAAAAAACCAGGTGGTTTATCCTGTAAGAGTTTCCCAAGGTTTAGATTTTGCTGTTTTTGTCCATATGGTATTATTATTATTTTTTTTATTTTTATTTTTCGGTACACGGGCCTCTCACTGCTGTGGCCTCTCCCATTGCGGAGCACAGCCTCCGGACGTGCAGGCTCAGCGGCCATGGCTCACGGGCCCAGCCGCTGCGCGGCATGTGGGATCTTCCCAGACCGGGACACGAACCTATGTCCCCTGCATCGGCAGGTGGACTCTCAACCACTGCGCCACGAGGGAAGCCCCATATGGTATTATTTTTAATATGTTCCTCTAGGCTCTGTATTTCCTATAAACTGATGAAGATGTTATTTTTAATATGTTCCTCTAGCCTCTTTCCTATAAACTGATAAAGACCTAAAGGCTTGATTGGATTGGGATCTTTTTTTTTTCTTATTAGGGGGGCAAGAATGATTCATGGATGGTGGTAGTGTTCATTTCCTGTTTTACCACATAATTCTCATAATGTCTGATTTTCTCCCTTTTTGTGATAATAATGTCATCAGTGAGTTCAGGTACTGCCATTCTGATCCATTAATTATAAAGTACCCCAGGTTTTACCTTAGAGTTTTAATAGTTATTGATAAGTGTTGCCTAGACTCATTATTTCATTAGGATTGCAAAGTTATATTTATTAAATGGGATTCTTTTAAAAGAAGGATTTTTCCTCATAAACTATTTAGTTCTTTAATGTATAGGAAAGTCAGGCTAAATACTGGATTCTTTCCTTTATTTTACCAGTTTTCAAAATAGTGAATTTGTTCCATAGCACTGATCAAAAGGGACCAGTGAGAGGCTTCCCTGGTGGCGCAGTGGTTGGGAGTCCGCCTGCCGATCCAGGGCACACGGGTTCGTGCCCTGGTCCGGGCAGATCCCACATGCCGTGGAGCGGCTGGGCCCGTGAGCCATGGCCGCTGAGCCTGCACGTCCAGAGCCTGTGCTCCGCAACGGGAGAGGCCACAGCAGTGAGAGGCCCGCGTACTGTAAAAAAAAAAAAAAAAAAAAAAAAGGGACCAGTGAGATTTTTTTGTTTTGTCTTATTTTTAGTATAATCATGAACTCATGGGTTTAGAATTATTTTTTGTTCTTTACAGGTATTATCCTTTTTGATGTTCAGATTGTCCCATTTTTGGTTAGTGGGAGTCCTTTTGATACCACTCCAGTAGTCTTTGATAGCTTTCTTGCTTCCTGGTAAAACAAGATGTTGCAAGGACTTTTTGTACATTACTGCCGCGGGCTTGGAATCAGCCATTTCTCCGAGGAGTCCTTGTTCTTTTTTCATAGGAAATGGTATTACTCTGGGTACAGGGGGTACTCATTGCTCCTGAGTTGCTTGCTGTTGTTATACCTTTTCAGTGGATAAAGGTAGACATCTTTTTAAATAAAAAAAATTCCGTGGGCTTCCCTGGTGGCGCAGTGGTTGAGAGTCCGCCTGCCGATGAGGGGATGCGGGTTCGTGCCCCGGTCCGGGAAGATCCCACATGCGCGGACCGCTCGGCCCGTGAGCCATGGCCCCTGAGCCTGCACATCCGGAGCCTGTGCTCCGCAACGGGAGAGGCCACAACAGTGAGAGGCCCGCGTACCGCCAAAAAAAAAATTTCCTGATATTTCTGATTCAAATTTAGGACTTCAGAGTTTTAAATTCCTTGATTTTGTATTTGTATCTCTTTTCTCATATGTTGAAAATCTTAGTTCTGAATGATATTAATGTAATTTGTTTTATCTTTTATAATAGTTTCAGAATAGCAGTATCAACATTACTTACTAATATGATTACTGAAAATAGTGTATGATTTTTTTAACTTCCTTTGACCTTAGAGTATATTCCACTAGGGATATATACAGTTTTATTACTATGTTTTAAAATCATTTGAAATAGTTCTTTTTGATGTTGGTTAAAACTACCATGTTAGTACACAGCTAGATTCATTTGTTTTATTTTTAGATATTCTTTTTTAAAATCTAATTTTGTTTTATCATTTACGTGGTTCCAAGTTCAAATTCAAATCTACAAAGCAGGATACATTTGGAAAAGTATAGCTTTTATGCCTGTCTCCTCTTCCTGTTCTCGCCCTTTCCTAAAAGTAACAGTTTTTTTTTTTAAATTAGTTTTTGGTGTATCCTTCCATTTCTAAAATATAAGTACATATGAAAAAGTATATATATAATTATATATATATAAATAAATTTGTATTTTCTCCTTTCTTAGATAAAAAGTAGCTTACTACTTTTACTTGTCTTATTTTCAATGCCTTTTTTATTGAGTGTGAGAGTAAAATTTTTCAGTTTAATGAATGAGGTGGGGTTTTTTTGTATTTTATGATGAAATTATATGGTATATTGGTGCTTGTGTTTGGGAATTTTTTGAAGTTCTGGGAAAGTATTAGTCATGATTATCAAAGTACTACTGTAGGAAAGAAAAAAATTGGGAAGAGAGATTGGATTCAGATCGTAGAAGACCTTGATTTTCCGGATAACAAGTTTGGAATTTATGCTATAGACAGTGGGAAATCAGTAAAGGTTTATAAGATTTCTGTATATTTTTCAAGTGAAAAACTTGAGTGGTACACTTTTTAGTTTTCATGTAAATTTTTTATATAATTGTGAAGTTGCATGAAATATTTTTTACTGATGGAGAAACTGAAGCATACATGTTATTACTAACAGCTGACTGGTAACAGATGTTTATTTGTACTCTGTGCCAGTTACATAGTACACTACTAAATACTTTATGTGGAGTGTCTGACTTAATCCTCACAGCAACCTGGAGAAGGGAGGGAATATTATTATTCCCATTCTCATCCCATTAGAGGAGAAATTTAAGGCTTAGAGAAATGTAATGCATTATCCTGGATTGGATCTTGGGCCTATCCAGAACATTATTAGGATAATCAGTGAACTTTGATTGGGGTCAGTTGTTTAGATGGTAATAGTGATCAGTGTTAACATCCTGATTTTGGTGATGGTTTACTTAGGATATATACACTGAGATAGTAAGGGGTAATGGGCATCATGCTTAAAACCTATTCTCAAATGGTTTGAAAATGTTAACAGTTTCATAATCTGGGTGAAATATGTACAGGAGCTCTGCAACTCTTATGTAAATTTGAAATTATTTCAGAATAAAAGAAAAAAAACACAGACTCATCCAAAGTCATAGCCAGTATGAGGCAGAACAGAACAGTTAGTTGAACTACACACATGTGTCTCTATCTTTACTGCCTCTTCTCCTTATTCTAACCAAAGTCACATATGATAGCAAAGTTAAAAGTATCAAGCAGGGCTTCCCTGGTGGCGCAGTGGTTGAGAGTCTGCCTGCCAATGCAGGGGACACGGGTTCATGCCCCGGTCTGGGAAGATCCAACATGCCGCGGAGCGGCTGGGCCCGTGAGCCATGGCCGCTGAGCCTGCACGTCCGGAGCCTGTGCTCCGCAACAGGAGAGGCCACAGCAGTGAGAGGCCTGCGTATCGCAAAAGAAAAAAAAAAAATCAAGCAAATTTTTATTCCTTCCTCATTGTTAAATATTTGTTAATTACTCACTGTAACAGTGTTAGCCATCACTTTCAAGTTTATTCTGAATCAGATTGTTTGCCTTTTGTAGTGTTTATTGTCTGAGATCACTTAATAAATTTTAAATGTAGTTTCTTTCCTTTGCTGTCTCTTTAAGTTGTAAGTTTATAGTTTATAATGGACTGTTAAACACATTTTATAAATATACATCTTAATTTAATTTTAAATGTCACTATCTCAAAATAATTTCCTGCTTTTTTAACATAGGTTATCCTATGATGAGGCATTTGCTATGGCTAATGACCCCTTGGAAGGCTTCCATGAAGTAAACCTCGCTTCACCTACTTCTCCAGACCTTCTTGGTGTGTATGAACCAGGAACTCAAGAGCAGACTACCTCACCAAGTGTCATCTACAGGCCACATCCTTCAGCTTTATGCTCCGCCCCTATCCAGGCTAATGCCTTAGATGTTTCCGACCTTCCTACACAACCTGTGTATTCATCCCCCAGACGTTTAAATTGTGCAGAAATATCTAGTGTCAGGTAGGAGATCATCAAAATGCTTGTTTTAGAGTATTGTATTAAACAAACGAAGTTTGCTTGGTTAACTTATTTTAAGTTTTATTGTTTTAGAAAATTTGAATAATACAAGGTTGTTCATGAAGAGCAATACATGTTAATGCTCAAGAGCAGGGGTCACAAACTTTTTATGTAAAGGGCCAAATAGTAAATATTTTAGGCTTTGTGGGCTACACAGTCTCTGTTGCAACTGTTGGACTCTGCTGTTAAAGTGTGCAAGCAGCCGTAGACAGTATGTAAATGAATACGCTCCAATAAGACTTTATATATAGACACTGAATTTTGAATTTTATGTAATTTTCTTGTGCCACAAAATATTATTGTTTTTTTTCAACCATTGAAAATGTAAAAATCATTCTTGGCTTGTAGGCCTTAAAAAACAGGTGGCAGGCTGGATTTATCCTGCATTTAGTTTGCAGACCCCTGTTCTAAAGTAGCACTATCCAATAGAACTTTCTGGGATGATGAAAATGTTCTGTTTCTGTGCTGTTTAATATGATAGCCATTAGACATATGTGGCTATGAAGGACTTGAAATGTGGTTGCTTTGGCTCAGGACAAGCTATTAATTAGATATAGTGGTGAACAGATTGGATAATGCAGTTATAGACGTGTGTTTATGCCAGTTATATTTAAGCACATGCTGATGTTTTTTGAACTCTCCTTTACAGCATCCATGTTACAGACCCAGCACCTTGTTCTACCTCTGGAGTCACAGCTGGGTTAACTAAATTAACTACAAGAAAGGACAACTGTAACGCAGAGAGGGAGTTTTTACAGGGTGCTACCATAACAGAGGCCTGTGATGGCAGTGATGATATTTTTGGGTTGAGTACTGATAGTCTGTCCCGCTTACGAAGCCCATCTGTTTTGGAAGTTAGAGAAAAGGGCTATGAAAGATTAAAAGAAGAACTTGCAAAAGCTCAGAGGGTAAGCAAAAAGATATTTTATTCTTCCATATGTTATATTCAAAATTAATATTTATCCATGGGGGGGGCAACTCAAGTGAAATCATTACAGTTCTACACTTATCTTTTGAATATGCACAGTCTCAGCTCCTGTTGGGCAGCATTTAGGAATCTGTGAAATTGAGTAGGAAAGAAGCTCATCTAAGAGTACAAACTAGAAAAAAGAGATTCTTAAATTCTTTTTGTGCCCCCCGCCTACATTGCCTGTTCCCTGTCTTGCATTATCCGTAATGCAGATTTGGTGAGTTATGTTCCATGTGTGGGTTTTTTCCTCTCTGTATGTAATTGACTTTGTGATTATTTACTTGAAGCCATTCAGTCCAAGTCATTATGTTTTGAGGAACTGTTGTAGTAATGGTGCCTTGCGATTCAGCTGGGTATGAATATTTTCTGTACCTTACCTTGGAGAATTTCTTCTCCTAGTAATTTGTTCTGTTTCTCACTTGGTCATCTTTTAAATATCTATTTATTCCCAAATTTGTGACTATATCTCATTCTTTTTCTGCATCTGTAATTAAATTTTTAAAGGGAAATATATAGCACTAAATATTCATACATTAGAAAAAAGGAAAAGTTTCAAATCAACAATCTAGTCTCCCACTTAAAGAAACTAGAAGAACAGCAAAATAAAACCAGGAGCAAGCAGAAGGAAGGAAATAGTAAAGAGCAGAAATCAATGAAATTGACAACAGAAAAGATGGAGAAAATGAATGAAACAAAGTGCTGGTTCTTTAAAAAGATCAGTAAAATTGACAAACCTCTAATAAGACTGATAAAAAAGAACATAAGACACATTATCAATAGCAGGAATGAAACAGAGGGTATCACTATAGACCCTGCAGACATGGAAAGTATAATAAAGGAATAATACGAACAACTCTACATACATAAATTTCACAACTTAGGTGAAATGGACCAGTGCACATTTAGAAAATTGAAGCAATAGGGAAAACATTCTATGACATGATTTCCAGCATATTATGACATTTTACAAACATATATTCCCATCTTCTCCCCACCAGACTTTTCTCTCAAGAGCATAACATTGATTTTTGTATCCCCAGTGCCTAGAATAATACAGAACGATGCCTGGCATATATGTCTCTTTATAATGCTTCAATGAATGGCTAATGGTTAAACATCCATGAAGATATGCTAAAACATTTTTGGTTGAATGTATATTTATCAGAAAGAAAAATCAATAGCCTTTTTAATCTTTTCCCAAAGGTAGGGGGTGTGGTGAGATGTGGCTATATTTGGCATCTGTCATTTGGCTCAGACTCTCATCTTAATACAGAGTATTAAGTGAAATAACAATTTATATAGAGGTAAACTATTGAACATATATATCCATCTTTGGGAATACATTGTGGTTACTGATTGATCAGAATATATTGCTAATTTCTTAGCTCAAGTTTGGAGTTATTTTTGAAATCTTTAGTTTGTTGTATTTAGAAGTACTGTCGAGGTAATTGAAATGATAATGATGTGTGAACACATGCATATGGTGAATTTTATTATGAAGAGTACAAGGTAGTATTAATACTTACTTAGAGCTCAGGACTTGAAAAGGACTGTTGAATATGAAAATACTTCCTGAATTAATGGCAACTCGTGAATCAAAATTATGTCAATAATCATTCTGTTTATTCTGATTATTCTTTTAAGAGTGGCCAGAAAGTTACCATTTTTCCATCCTTTTACTCTTAACCTATTTTTGTCTCCCTATTTAAAGTGGGCTTTCTTGAAGGCAGCATATTATTAGATCTTGCTTTTTTATCCTTTCTGATAATCTCTGCCTTTTAATTGGTGTGTTTATGTTAGACTATTTACATTTAATGTGATACAGTTTGGTTTAAATCTGCCATCTTATTATTTGTTTTCTGTTTGTCTCTTCTGTTTCTTTTTCCCTTTTTTCTCCTTTTATGCCTTCTTTTGGATTAATTCCATATGTTTTTGTGATTTCATCTTACCTCCTTTGGCTTATTGGCTGTATATCTTCATTTTGCTAATTTAGTGATTGCTTTAGGGTTTGTAGTATACAACTTTAACTTATCACTCCCTACGTTCTGATACTATTATACTATCTCACACACAGTATAAGAACTTTACAAAAGTATGCAGTTGACCCTTGGACAAAGTGGGGTTAGGGGCATCGACCCCTGTGCAATTGAAAATCTGCATATGACTTTATGTGGTTCTGTATCTGTGGATTCAGCCAACCACAGATTGTGTGCTACTGTAGTATGTGTTTATTTTTAAAAATCCACATATAACTGGACACATGCAGTTCAAACACATGTTGTTCAGGGCTCAACTGTACTTTTGTTTTCGCCTTTCAGTTTTTTTGCTGTGATTGCCATAATTTTACTTCTTTATATGTTTTATTTAAATTCCACAATACATTTAAATTACTTTTTCATTAAACAGCTGGTTATTTTTTAAAGGGATTTAAATATAAGAATCCTCATATTTACCCATATAGTTACTATTTCCAGTGCTCTTCATTCCTTCATGTGGATCCAGATTTCCATCTGATACCATTTTCCTTCTGCTTGGAGGACATCCTTTAACATATTTGTTATGTGTGTGCTACTGATAAATTATTTTCAGCTGTTGTGTATTTTAAAAGGTTTTTTTTTCACCTTTGCTTTTGAAATATAGTTTCACTGGGTAAAGAATTTTAGGTTGATAGTTTTTTTCTTTTAGTACTTTAAAGATGTTGCTCCAGTGTCTTCTGGCTCGCACTGTCTCTCACGAGAAGTCAGCTGTTATCCTTACTTTTGTTTTTCTGCATGTGATGTGATATTCCTCTTTATCACTGGCTGTAAGCTATTTGATTATGGTGTGCCTTGGTGCAGTTCTCTTCGGGTTTCCTGAACTTGGAATTTGTTGAGCAGTTCTCTTCGGGTTTCTTGAACTTGGAATTTGTTGAGCTTCTTGAATTTGTGGGTTGTTGGTTTTCATAGAAATTGGGAAATTTGGGCCATTATTTCTTCAAAAACATTTACTTACCTCCCCTATCTCTCCTCTCCTTCAGGACTCCTATTATGTGTACATTAAACTGCTTAAAGTTGTCCCATAGCTCACTGGTGCTCTATTCATTTATTTTTAAAATCTTTTTTCTCTCTGTTTCATTGTGTATAATTTCTGTTGCTGTGTCTTCAATGTCACTACTCTTCTTTTTTCCCCCTGTAGTATCTAATATGTTAATTCTATACAATGTATTTTTTATCACAGACATGTTAGTCTTCATCCCTGAAAGTTCAATTGGGTCTTTTAAGTATTTCATTTGTTTTGTTTAACATGTTTAGTCTGTCTTCTAGCTTCTTGAACATATGAAATACAGTTTAATAACAGTTAATCCTTGTCTAATACTGCTTTTATCTCTTCAGGTGAAATGCTGGAACAGATCATAGACCTCACTTTATTGTTTCCCGTTTCTGGAGGATCACTGTCTTTTTTGCCTGATGTCCAATGTCTTAAAAATCATTTCACAATTTTTTTCTGGTTTTGTTTTTAGTTCTGTCAGGCAGGGTGGTAAATATGATCCCTGGTACTCTATCTTGATTGAGAGTGAAAGTTCTATTTCTTTATTTGTATTGTTTGCTCTGCCCCATCCCAGTTAACCCCAACACAGAAGTCTACACTTCAACATACACTTCAATAATTTTGAGCTTCATGAAGATAAGGATTACATGTATTTTTGCTCATGATTATATCTTGAGTACATAATGGCTTCTCAACACATTCTGTTGATTAAATTAATATATACATGTGTATGCAGTTACACTGTTGTGTAAGTAGACACACATGCATAATATATTAGTTAGGGATGTGCTAGCTTCTTGTAAGTTACCCCTAAATTTTAGTGACTTAATAGAAGTTCATTTTTATTCATTTAACACTTTAAAGCAAATGTTCATAGTTCACAGGCAATTCTTTGTGAAATAATTCGGGGATCTGTGTTTCTTCTGTCTTGGATCTTTGTAATCTTTTAGAGTTTTATCATATCTAACCAGTGAAGTGAAGGGAAAAGAAAACTTGGAGAAAGCACACCTGCTTCTAAAACGCTTTGACTTAGAAGTGATACACATAACTTTTACTTACATTGCATTGGTGTGAGCCAGTTTCATGCTGATACTTAAATGTGTGATGGGCTGGGAAATGTAGTCTTTGGTGGAGTAACCACTTACCAGCAACAAATCCATACTGTGTGTAGGGGGAGCAACCATGTGGTTATTGATTTTCAGGTGCAGGGATGCCAGAGGTGGTGATGTAGTCCTTCACTTGTTTGGCCTTCTGCAGGTCATTGCTGAAGAACAACTTTTGGTGGAATCCTGAGACAGAAGTTGGGTTTTAGTACATCACTTTTAAAATGTAGATTACTGGAGTCTACCCCAGATTCTCTTGAAACAAAATTATTGTATTGAGGCTTGAGGATATGCATTTTCAATAAACTACGCTACTGATTCTTTTTTTTAATATGTATAAATTTATTTATTTATTTTTGGCTGTGTTGGGTCTTCATTGCTGCTAGCGGGCTTTCTCTAGTTGCAGTGAGTGGGGGCTACTCTTTGTTGCGGTGTGTGAACCTCCCATTGTGGTGGCTTCTCTTGTTGCAGAGCATGGGCTCTAGGTGCACGGGCTTTAGTAGTTGTGGCATGTGGGCTCGGTAGTGGTGGCTCGCAGACTCTAGAACGCAGACTCAGTAGTTGTGGCTCACGGGCTCAGTTGCCCCACGGCATGTGGGATCTTCCCAGACCACGGCTCAAACGCGCGTCCCCTGCATTGGCAGGTGGATTCTTAACCACTGTACCACCAGGGAGGCCCTCCTTTTTGTTTTTTAATTGAAGTATAATTGATTTACAATGTTGTGTTAGTTTCTGGTGTACAGCACCCTATTGATTCTTATATTCACTAAAGTGTGAGACCTACTGATATAAGGTGTTACTTTCAACTTTTAATTATTCTTCCTTAAAAGATAATGAAAATGACTTAGAAAATAAAATCCAGTGGAATAGCTTGCAGCCAGAGAAAGTCATTCAAAACACGTACTCATACAGATCCGTGTTAAGCATGGCCCTACTAACTGTGACCAAGGATGCTTATAAACATTTACTGTGTTCTTTTATGAACAAACATTTCTTGAGTAACCAAAGTTCTCACAGCTTGCATTAGGCCCTGTAGAGGGAAAAATAAATTAGACTTCACCCTACTCTTAAGGTGCTTACTAGTTGGGGAGAAAAGACATGTATGCGTGGTGATGTTTCATTGATCCTTAGTTGTACATTGTCCCTCATTTTAACATCTCTGAAATCAGTATGAGTTTTAAAATTGCTCCCAGCTAGGCAACAGTCATAAGAGTTGTCATTGCCAGCTTGCGTGCTAACTTGCCTGTAGCCGTACATGTTGTTATTAAATCAGTTGAATTATATGAGCTGGGTGCTGAATTACTGGGTTAAATGTCCTAAAAGGATCTCACTATGATAGGACATCAAAACAAAGAGAAAGGTACAAAAGAGAATGACATACGATAAAAATTTGTGTCTCCATCAGTTTAAAAGAGTTCTTCCTATAAGTACAAAATGAAAATTCTAAGTGAAAAAAACCCAAAACCCATCAGATCATAGTTTCATTGCCAGCATTTTTCTTTCTTGATGTATAAAATGTTTATGGTAAAATTAATGAGTCTTCAATTTGATGGAATATACTTGATCATAGAGTCCTGATTTTCTGTGTTTGAAATATCCCTCAAATTTCTTTTCTCTAGTACTACTACTCTTAAGTCTGTGTCTCTTGCCTGAAATACTTCAGTAATCAACTGTCTTCTCTGTCTCCAGTCTTTTCTTTTTAACCTAACCACACTGTTCAAGGTACTGTTTTGAATTGCAGTCTAATTGTCACTGTCCTGTTTAAAATCCTTCAGTGACTTCCCATTGCCTTTGGGATGATTTCCCCTTTTCTTTGAAGTAAGTTCCACTTTCTTAGCCAAGGCTTTTCAGGACTCACCATAAACCTAACTTTCTGACATTATCTGTGGCATCCACCCCTCCCCGTCTTTAGCCACTGTGGAATGCACTGTTTTAGTCTTTACATTTGGCAGGCTCCTACTTTATCTAATATGTGCACATCACTACGATAGCCCTTATCAGTTTTCCTTGTGAATCTGTTTAAAGATTTGCTGCCCTCAGTAGGCTATGGCTTTGTGAAAAGCATGGCCTGGGCCTCGTTCCTTTTCTCTTTTCCAGCACCTAGATGCATGCCTGATGCATTGTTAGCACGAAATTAATGTTTGTTGAAGGAGTGAATTTCGAATAGCTATTTTACAGTATAAGGTACTGATAATGAAAAGTGCAAATGACATTCTAAAAAGTATTCACATGAAATACAAATCTGAGTTCATATGGGTAGATTGATTTAGACCTAGAAGCATAAAGAGTCAGAGATTTATGCCCAGTCCAGGTGGATGAGATCAAATTGGGGAATGAAACAGGAATGAATCAGACCAGTTTAACTCTAGTTTTAGAGTATGGATCAAGGGTAATAACTCTGAGAAGGGAAACTGAGCACATATTGTAGAGGGTCTTTAGTATCACGGTGAGGTTTACTTTGGTAAATGGTAGGGAATGATTCAAGAATTTGCCTTTGTGAATGACATATGTGTTGCTCTGAGGATTGGAAGCTTCTCAAGGGGACAGTATCTTACTTGGTTTTGTATCCTGAGGGATTACTGTAGTACCTACATAGTAGGAAATGTTGAATGAATTGACTTTTCATATATAATTATAAAATTGTGACATTTTAGAGTTCAGAAGGATCTGGAATTAAACGTATGTATTTACAGAGTTATAAATTAACTCAGGGAGAATTGGCATCTTTATGATGACTTTCTATTCAAGAACATGATATGTCTTTCTTCCTATTTATTTAGGTCTACTTTTGTATTTTGTATTTGAGAGTATTCCATTTTGTGTTGTAGTCTTTAGCATTATGAAGTTTCCTTTATCTACTTTACTGACTTTTGCCCTGCCTAGTCTGATATCAATATTGAGGTCTCTGTTTTGTTTTTATTTGTATTATATTTTTTAGTGCACTTCTATCCATCCTTTTATTTTTAATCTGTCTGAATCACTTAGTTTTAGGTGTGTCTCTTGTATAGAGAATAGAGATGGATTTTGCTTTTTTAGCCGATCTAAAAATCATTTTCTTTTAATAAGTGAGTTGCACATGTTTGTATTTATTGATAAGTATTCTGCATTGGGGCTTGTTTCTGTCACATAGCTTTCAAATGTCTACTCTATGAATACAATTCTTTTCACTATGTGCTCTGTTTTCTTTGTGCCCTCTTCCTTTTTTTCCTATTTGGTATTTTGGAAGGTTTGATTTCCATTCTAGTTGTTACCTTTAATCAAAGAATTTCTCTTAGCCTTTCTTTAGGTACTGACTTTGTTCCCTACTATAAGCAATACCATAAAATTAGTAACTATTTCTTTCCTTCTCCTCTATCATTTAATTTTAGTTAAAGGTATTATCTTAATGTTAATCTCTATGGTGTTAAATATGTTTAGGTTTATACTAATTGATTTGTGAGCCTCAAGTTATATCCCTTTATTCCCAGTTTATATTTAAGAAGTTAGTGAATTTAGTTTCATCTTTCTCCTATTTTGTTGGGTTTTTTTTTTTTTTTTTTTTTTCTCTGTACGCGGACCCCTCACTGCTGCGGCCTCTCCTGTTGTGGAGCACAGGCTCCGGACGCGCAGGCTCAGCGGCCATGGCCCACGGACCCAGCCGCTCCACGGCACGCAGGATTCTCCCAGACCAGGGCACGAACCCGCGTTCCCTGCATCGGCAGGCGGACCCCCAACCACTGCGCCACCAGGGAAGCCCTGTTGTTGTTTTTTTTGTGTGTGTTATTTTTACGTTTCTAAAACTTATAACATTTATGTAACTGTTTTCTCAACTTTATCCCCATTAAAAAAAAACAGACTTTTTTTTAGAGCAATTTTAAGCTCATAGCAGAAATTGAGAGGAAAGTACAGAGTTGCTATATATCCCCTTTCCCCACATATGCATAGCCACTCCCACTATCAACATCTCACCCCAGAATGGTACATTTGTTATTGTTGGTGAACCTATATTGACATGTTATTATCCCCCGTTTACTTTAGTGTTTACATTAGGGTTCACTCTTGGTGTTGTACATTCTGTGGATTTTGACAAAAATATAATAATGTGTATCTATCATTATAGTATCATATGGAACAGTTTCACTGTCCTGAAAATCCTCTGTTCTCTACCTATTCATCCCTCCCTACCCCTCAGTCCCTGGCCGCCCACTGATGTTTTTACCATCTCCATAGTTTGCCCGTTTTCAGAATGTCACGTAGTTGGAGTCATACAGTAAGTAGCCTTCTCAGATTGAATTCTTTTATTTAGTCATGCATTTATTTTCCTCCATGTCTTTTCATGGCTTGATAGCTCATTTCCACTTAATGCTGTGTAATGATTCGTTATTTGGATGTACAAAAGTTTAATTATTCATTTACTTACTGAAGGATATTTGGTTGCTTCCAAGTTTTGGCAATTATGAATGTGTAAACATCTATGTGCAGGCTTTTGTGTAGATACAAGTTTTCATATCCTTTGGGTAAATACCAAGGTGTATGATTGCTGGATCGTGTGGTAAGAGTATGTTTGGTTTTGTAAAAAATTGCAAGCTGTCTTCCAAAGTGGCTGTACCATTTTGTATTCCCAGCAGCAATGCATGAGAATTCGTGTTGCTCTCCATCCTTGTCAGTATATACTGTTCTCAGTGTTTTGGTTTTTGGCCATTCTGATAGGTGTATGGTGGAATCTCGTTGTTGTCGTTTGCATTTCCCTGATGACACGTAATATGGAATGTCTTTTCATATGCTTATTTGCCATTTGTATATCTTTGGTGAGGTGTCTGTTCAGATCTTTTGCACATTTTTAAATCAGATTGTTTTCTAACTAAGAATTCTTTGTATATTTTGGTTAACAGTCCTTTATCAGATGTCTTCTGCAAATATTTTCTCCTAGTCTGTGGCTTGTCTTTTCATTCTTGTGTATTCCCGTCTTCTAGTTGTAGTTCTACAGTTAAATACATTTGCTTCTCATGCCCAGTTCTTAATGTTAAAGCTTCTCCAGTTTTTTTTTTTTTTTTCCAGTTTTTTCTTGATTACATGAAACTCATTTGCTGCTTGATAACTCAGCCAGGCTCATGGGGGATATATTTTCTAAAGTTTTACAGTTTTATAATTTTCTGTCTCTGGTCTGACATTTGACGGATACTTTGGCTGGATATAAAATCCTCAACTCACAGTTTTTTCCCTTGAGTATCTTAAAAATGTGATTCCATTGTTTTCTAGCATAAAATGCTGTTGAAATTTGATACCTATCTGATTTCCTTTCCCTTGTATCAGTAGTTGACTTGGCTTTATGTTTAACTTTTTTATTATGGTAACTTCACATATCTTCTGTTTGTTTGTTTTTCATGTTTAAATGAATTGGATTTCCCAGGATTATTAGGAAGAGATTCCTGTGAAGGAGTAGGATAAACCAGGATAGCTCTCTCAGTCTCATGTTCCAGGGCTTTCCCTTCTGTTGTTGGTGGTGTATCTGTGTAGCCACTTCTGTCTCTCAGAGGTAAGCCTTGTTCAAGGTTTTCTTGAGAAGGTGGTTCAAGATGATGGTGTTGGAAGATCCTGAACCCACCTCCTTCCATGGACACACCAGATCTACAGCCACATATGGAATAATTCCCTCTGAAAAAGAACTAGTTGAACAGCTTCTCCACACAAAGGATAAAAAGGCCACATAGAGACAGGTAGGAGAGGCAGACATGCAGTCTCACCAGGAATCCCACCCCTGGTGCGGCTGACCCACAGTCAGGGGGGATCTCACAAACACAGAGCTTCTCCCTGAGAAGCAAGGGGTTTGTGCCCCACATCAGGCACCTTGGGACCTGCACTGGACAGATGAGCCCCCAAAATGTTTGGCTTTGAAAACCAACGGGGCTTATGTCCAGGAGACCCAAAAGGCTGTAGGGAACTGAGATTTCACTCTTAAAGGCTCACATGCAGACTCTCTTACCCTGGGACCCAGCACAAAAGCAGCAGTTTGAAAAGTGCCTAGACCATAAGTGAGGAGATTCATCTGCTAATCTTAAAGCATCCGCCAGAGCGGGAGGGGCTTATTGGGACTCTCTCTGGGGATGGAAGTGCTGGCAGGCTCTGTTTTTGCATTCTCTATCTTGCAAGCACTGGCAGGTGCCATTTTTGCACTCTCACACTACCTTGCTTGTGTTCTCCATCCCTGTGCTCTCCCACAGCCTCAGGAAAGCCAGTGGGCACACGGCACCACCTTGCTCTCCTGCAGCCCTGCTAAAGCCAGTGGGTGCACACAGTCCACACAGAGCCTTGAATGCCTGGCTCTAGAGGCCAGAGGGGGGCTTGTGTTTTGGGGGCTCCACGGGACTGAAACAGTTGGAGAGACAGTTCTTGGCAGACTACCATCCCCAGGGTATCGCATAGATAGCTGACTGAAACACACTCCCAGTCTTCCTGTGAAAAATCCTATTTACTTGTCCTGGAGCTTCAGCCTGTTCTGAAGGGCATGGCATGTTCTCAGGGAATGTAAGCCAGGGGATGCCATCTTTGCTGTCTCCCTTGGTCTTGCTACAGCTCTCAGGTACCTCCCAGAAAGGAGCTTGAGCACTTGTCTGGAGCCCTGATTTTTGCAACTGTTGCCAAGGGGACACCTCAAGATCACCTGGTCTGGAGGCTGGCGAGGTTTTCAATTGTGGTCCTGTGGGACTGTATATATTTTCATACTTTAAAAGCTGCTGCCTAAGGGTCTGGCTTCTCATCAACTTGAAACTAGATGCTGATTAAGGTCCCGCCCTTTGGAACACTGACAGGTCTTGGCAAACCCTCACAGCTGGGACCTGTCAAGTATAAATCAGGCTGCCTAGATAGTCACAAAGGTTCAAGAGGCAACCAAGAGCTAGGACTTGAACAATAAAGTTCATTTTTTATTTATTTATTTATTTTTTTGCGGTATGCGGGCCTCTCACTGTTGCGGCCTCTCCCATTGTGGAGCACAGGCTCTGGACACACAGGCTCAGCGGCCATGGCCCACGGGCCCAGCCGCTCTGCAGCATGTGGGATCCTCCCGGACCAGGGCACGAACCCATGTCCTCTGCATCGGCAGGCGGACTCTCAACCACTGTGCCACCAGGGAAGCCCAAGTTCATTTTTTAAATGAGGCCACTCCTCCAAGACTGGGAAAGGGAGCTATTTTGCATAATACATGGAAACAAGCACAGAGAGTCAAAATTAGGAAACAGAGAAATATATTCCAAATGAAAGAACAAGGTAAAACCACAGAAAATAGCCTTAATGAAACAGAAAAGTAATTTACCTGCTAAAGAGTTCAAAATAATGGTCTCACCAAACCTGGGAGAAGAATGGATGAACATAGTGGGAACTTCAACAGAGAGAGAGAAAATATAAGAAAGTACCAAACACAGGTCACAGAACCAAAGAATCTAATAATAGAACTGAAAAATACACTAGAGGGGTTCAACAAGAGGAAGAAGATGATGAAGAAGAAGAAAGCATCAGTGATCTGGAAGACAAGGCAGTAGAACTCAGCCAAATAGAGCAGCAAAAAGAATGAAAAAAAGTGAAGGTAGCTTAAGGGGCCTGTGGAACACTATCAAGTGGAACAACATTCACTTTATAGGGGTCCCAGAGGAGAAGGGAGACAGGAGGGGGCAGAGAACTTTTTGAAGAAATAATGGCTGAAAACTTCCTCAACCTGGGGAAGGAAACAGGTGTCCAGGTCCAGGAATCACAGAGAGTTCCAAAAAAGAGCTCAAAGAGACACCAAGACATATTATAATCAAAATGTCCAAAGTTAAAGAGAATATCAAAATCAGCAAGTGAAAATCAGCTTGTTACATACAAGGGAACTCCCAAAAGACTTATCAGCAGATTTTTCAGCAGAAACTTTGCAGGCCAGAAGGGACTGGCATGATACATTCAAAGTGCTGAAAGGAAAAAACTTTCAGCCAAGAATACTCTACCCAGCAAGATTATCATTCACAATTGAAGGAGAGATCAACAGGTTTCCAGACAAGTAAAAGCTAAAGGAGTTCACCATTATACCAGCCTTACAAGAAATGTAAAAGGACTTCTTTAAAACTGAAAAGAAAAGGCACTAATTAATAACAAGAAAACCCATGAAAGTGAAAGAAGGTTTTCTCCATCAGCCTAGTGTCTCAGTGCTTAGCATTACATCCTAAGATATTTTTTTTTCCTAATAATACTTCCAGTGATCTGTTTCCTTTGGAACCTTGCCACTCCTTCCTCCTTTAATATCTGAACCTTCTCTCTTGCTATCTCCATTATTCCCATCCTGCAATTTGATTTTATATTCCAAGAGTTCTCCCCTTATGGTAGGGCTCTGTCCTTCTGGAAAGGTCTCTTTGCTGGATGCTTTGAGATTCCTGAGTGTTTAGAGCTTCACTGTACTGTTAGCTGCCTCTGTACTGTGTATGATTTTTGCACTCATCTCTAACTTGGAGCCTGTGAAAACCCTTCCCTTTTTCTCCATTTGTTCTCACATTTTTTTCTTCCAGTTTTTACCAAGGGTATAGTCCTCTGCTTTGGGGGCGTTTGTAATGATTTTTGGGTTCTGAGGCTTTATACAGTATCTCTGTAGTCCCTTTCACTTCCTGCTGCTCCCTTCCACACAGTGACTGATCCTGTGGTCTGGGCAGTGTAGCCACATTTTCTCATGGTCTAAGATATGTTGGGATTTTCTTTTACCTAGTTTTGTTGAAGATGTAGTCATTTGGTTCTTCTGATATCCCAGTTGGAATATTTGGTTGTCAGGAATTGTCAGGGGATTCAAAAACTATGCTGCCACCACAATTACAGAATAACTGTATTTGTGGCTGATATATAGAGAGTTTGGATTTTTTTTTTAATCTCTAAGTTTGAAAGATAAATTTAGGGTAACATAAAATTGCATATTTAACATCTTAATAAAGGAATTTTTAGCATCTATTTATGACCTATTGAGGAGTCACGTATAAATGTAGGATTTTTGTCATTAATATTCTTCTTAATTTTAAATGTAATATACATTGTTTGCCTCTGGTTGCAGTGTTAAATGGGTGTAGTCTCCTAATGGAAATTTTAGACTAATTGCAATATGGTACATGGAATTATAGGTAAACAATTTTTAAAGTAAACATGAAAAAACTTCACTGAACATTTATTGAAATGAATCAGCATAATCGAAGAAATTCCTTGGTTGATAGAAATAAATATGTTCAGAGAAAAGTTAAGGAAAAAAGAATGAAGTTATTTAATTGTTTATTTTCACATGTAATGAATAATTATACTTAATCTTTGGATATTTTATGAAAAAACATGAAAATTTAATATGTGAGTTAGAATTATTTGTAATTTTAGACTTGTCAGATTGTTTCCACATAGCAAGTGCTAAATAAACACTTTCAGTGTGAATGTTGTAGGTGGGGGCAGTATTAATATTTTGTAATTTTATTAGTAAAAATTGTATAGTCTGCTGAATCTAACTTCGAACTTTGGAAATAAAAAATAAAATGATCAATTTCTCATAGGAACTGAAGTTAAAAGATGAAGAGTGTGAGAGGCTTTCTAAAGTACGAGATCAACTTGGACAGGAATTGGAGGAACTCACAGCTAGTCTATTTGAGGTTGGTCTGTTTACATCTTGGCCAAGAGCAACGTCATGGTTTTTATATATTGATAGATTTGTTTTATGAGGGAATCTTGAAAAAGATATGCTTAGCTTCATGCATATTTATAAGTCCTCTAAAAAGATAAAATCTTTAAGAAATGTAAAGTGTACAACTTAAAATGATATGAAAAGAAAAAAACACTGTGGGTTACCAGAATCAGGTGGTTTAAAAATGTGTATGTGGAAAGAAAGGAGGTAAATTTTATTTTTGATTTTACCAACTATTTAGGGGCTGCTTTAGACTATCTATATGATTCCGTAACAAAGATGGCAAACCCTTGAGGTAGTCTTCTGATAGGGGATGATTTGAGGAAAGTTAGAAGGCACACATCTTTATTTCCAGCCTGCCACAGGACCAAAATTCCTACCCAGTTCAAGCAGTGTTTCTCAGTAGGGGGGCCATTGACTTTGTTGGACATTTAGAATCCTTGGTGTATTAGGGTTTTCCAAGAAACAGAACCAATAGGATGTGTGTATTTACATATATACATTTACATGTATTTAGAAAGAGACTTATGTAAGGAATTGACTCATGCATTTATGGAGGTTGGCAAGTCCCAAAATCTGGAGGATGAGTTGGTAGGCTGGAGACCCAGGAGAGATGATGGTGTAGTTCCAGTCTTGAGTCCAAAGGCTGACAGACTTGAGACCAAAGAAGAGCTAATGTTTCAATTTGAGTCTGAAGGCAGGAAGAATACACTTACTCTTTGGGGATGAGCCTTTTTGTTCTAACAGGCCTTCAGCTGATTGGATGAGCCTCACCCACATTATGGAGGGCAGTCTGCTTTACTCAGTTTACCAATTTAGATGTTAGTCTCATCCAGAAGCATCTTCACAGAAACATCCAGAATGTTTGACTAAAGTATGTGGACACCTGTGGCCCAGTCAAGTTGGACACACAAAGTTAACCATAACACTTAACCCAAATTCTAGTAATACTCCCTCATCATTTTGACAGCTTTTAAATATCCTTGTGGAGGATGGGGAGAGGGTATTATTCTTGGTTAAGAACCACTACCTTTAGGTTATAAGACCTTTAGCCTTCAGAAGTTCCTTATTAAAAACATTGATGTGTTACTAGAATGACTAGTGTCATTATCACTTTACCAGTATTTTCTTTTTTTCCCTAAAAATTTGTTCTTAAAAATTTTAATGTAAAAAAAGATTTTGCCGCCTGCCGATGCAGGGGACACGGGTTCGTGCCCCGGTCCGGGAAAATCCCACATGCTGCGGAGCGGCTGGGCCCGTGAGCCATGGCCGCTGAGCCTGCGCGTCTGGAGCCTGTGCTCCGCAACGGGAGAGGCCACAACAGTGAGAGGCCCGCGTACCGCAAAAAAAAAAAAAAAAAAAAGATTTTGGAGGGAAAATTTCTTTACCTTTTGTTATTTTTGTATATGCAGAATCTTTTTTAGTTTTAGCTGTATGTATTTGCTTACCTAGTTGTAATCCTAATATATTTTGTACTTTAAATAACATCTTTTCATGTTATTACATAGTGAATGTAATGATAATCATAATCTATCAGGTGTACATTCCACAGTTTCTATCATTACAAGTAATATTGCAGAAGATATTTTCAAACGTGGGCTTTCCGTGCCCCATCTGCTCCACAACCCTTTGCCCTCTCCCCTGTCTTTTTGGGTGTCATTTACTTTCATGGACGTTTAAAAACTAACTTATTTTCTTGTTTAGTTAGCTAGTTATCAGAGATGAGAGGAAGATAAATTTAAGCATAGA
Organism: Tursiops truncatus; assembly: GCF_011762595.2. Lineage (NCBI taxonomy): Eukaryota > Metazoa > Chordata > Mammalia > Artiodactyla > Delphinidae > Tursiops > Tursiops truncatus. Next base: position 46,837,112 of record NC_047044.1, on the reverse strand, counting down.
GGTAGTGGGAAGTTAAAGATCTGGAATAGGAGCTGTGTAACTTGTTACATTTTTATATGTAGAAGGACTCGGAAACATAAGACTTTTCTTCCAGCAATGTCTGGTTAGAAGAAATGTTTATAATATATGGATAGTAGATAAGCAAACAAATATATTATGCTACTTACGTTAATTTTGATTTCCTATCTGCCTGCCCTTAATTTTAACCCTGCTTATTTCCATCCATCTGCACTTACATGTGCATTTTGTTAGATGAAGTAAGGGGAGAACAAACAAACTTTTCCCTCTCTATAGTAGGATGTGAAGTACCAGAAATGCAGTTCATGCAGTGAATGAAAAAGTTATCTAAAAAACATAGTTTTGGGATCCGTAACTTATCCCCAGCCTAACAATGGCTAATAGCTTTAACTGTGTATACTTTCTGGGAAAGAAACTACACTGATTAAAGATGATTTCAGTAATGAAGAAAGTTGTATTCAAACCAATACGAATTTAGAAAAAAAGGGCAAAACGTTTTTCTGTGGTCTCAGTTGTGCCTTCATGATTTCAGTTTACCATTGTCTTATGAAAAGATGTTTTTTGCCTACATTTTATGTATATGTGTCTGTAGTTTTTTTAAGAATTAAAGATTTTTCTGAATAAACTCAATTTGCACAATTTTGGTAAACTTGTAAACTCAGATTAGGAATTTATTATGAATGATGAATAATCTTGAATATAATTATACTTAGTATTTAGCAAACTTGAGTCTTAAATGTATCAAATACAGGACTCTAAAATTTTATATATGTGTGTGTATATATGTATATATATTTTTTTTTCTTCTAGTATTTTAGCTTTTGAGATAATGTAAAATATAAAATGAAGTTGGTTGAAAGAATGCTTTACAAAGTAGTCTACATTTAACATGGAAAAAAAAGATATGTAGTCTTAAGATGTTTTTATATTTTTTCAGCCAGTTTTAATAAATGTCTATGATATGCTTAGTTTTCTCTCAACAATGCCATATGGCACATATAGTATAAATTGTTATTTTGTCTGTGAAGAAAATGAGGCATAATTAGAGTAAGGAGCAAAGTTGGGACTCAGATTCATGACCTTGATCTTGCTTTAAGTGCTATGAAAGTCATAAATGGAACTTCCATTTGTCTCAAGCCACAGAGACAAATTTGAGCATGGACCTTCATTATGATAAAGATACCTACTATTTATTGAGAGTTTCCCATGTACTAGACACTGTTCTAAGAGCATATGTACTTACTTACAAATTATGCACATACACTAACACACATATAATATGTTACATACAGTATAAAACAAAAGTTTTAAAAAGAGTGAGATAATAAAAATGCTTAAATTTTTTATAATAGTACAAAAATATTTTATTCTCACTAAAACATATTGTGTGTGTGTATATTTATTTAGTGAGAGCAGTGTGATTGAATATGTTACCTTGTTTTTGAAATCTTCTTTTAAATTTATGATCCAGATGAAGGTCTGGTCTAAATTCCATTTTTAAAATTTAGATGTAATGCTGCTGCTGACTCACAGATACACTGATCCAAAAGGAACAAGTACTTCTTTTCCTGTAATAAGTCATTATACTGTATTTTCAGTCCCATTGCCAGTTATGTGAAGGCTTTTCCAGAACATTCTCTAGTGAATTTTTGTCTTCTCTAATACCAACAAATTGTTTTTGCAAATTAATCAGAAGATGTTGAATAAACACTTTTTTTTAAAAAAGAGAAGAAAATCCCCTTCATTTGAATCACTGCTAACCAGATAGGAAAAAAATTCTGTTTTCAAAGTTTGTAAGTATACAGACATGAATATTTGTATAGATCAGAGGTCTGCAGCCTACAGCCTGCAGGGCAAAACTGGCCTATATAAACTTTTGTACAGCCTAATGAGACAAGATTGGTTTTTACATTTCCAGATGGTAAGAGGTGGGGAAAAAAAAAATCAAAAGAGGAATATTTGGTGACATACGAAAACTATATGAAGCTCATATTTCAGTGCCCATGAATTTTTATTGGAATGGCCTCACTCATTGTTTTACTGTCTATGGCTGCTTTCACACTGCAGCAGCAGAGTTGAGTAGTTACAATAGAGACCATATGGCTTACAAAGCTCAAACTACTTACTATCTGGCCTTTCTAGAAAGTTTGCTGACTTCTCATATAGATGATACTTATATCATTTTTCAGTTTCAGAGTGAGAGTGATAGAAAAGTTTTCAAACTTTTTTGAATATATCCTTTGATGTCTTTTGTCAATTTGCTAAAACCTATGAATTATCATTTTAGATACTGCTCCTGCCTCATTCTAGCTCTTTTCTCTTTCCTTTTTGGACTCCAATAACATGTATGTTATACCTTTTCAATGTATCCCTTATATCTCTAGGGGACAAGTCACCCCAAATCCCAGCTCACTTTCCTGGATTTACCTGTTCTTCTGGATCTTGGTCCCCTGATTCTTCACTCTTTTGTTAGCTCTCTAATGTCTTCAAACACATTTTTAAAAAATGTCCCACTTTTAAAAATTGTTCTCTGTAGGAAGTTTGTTTCAAGTTGCATAGTCTGCTATTTATGAAACCAGAGTCCATTTCCAAACATTTAAACAAATATTCTCTCCTTAGCACGAGTTACTTCTGCATTCATAGTTTCAGTGTCACTTATCTTGGTGGGTCAGATAGATAATGTTTATTATTTTGAAACTACCTGTCAAGTAGTGTTTTATTGACAGCGACATCACAGAAAAATCTAGCACAGCTGAAACATTTGTTATTTTTAAAAGAAAAATGCTTACCTCATTATTAAATTTGATAGCTCTTACAGACTTCGACACAAGATAACCAGCATAATTGTGCATGGCATATTCTCACAGTTAATCTCATTATAAAGCATTGATAGTAAAGCTTCTCTTATTTAAAATAATATAATCTGTAAACTCACATTCATGGGCACATACAAGCTGCAGTTCATTACAGTACTCTAAGAGCAAATGGACAAATGGGAGTGCCACCGTGGAATTCTGGTGTGGAGAACTTCTACTCTCCCCTGAACAGTCAACAGACCTAGTGAGGGTTCTTTTGTCAAACGATTAAATGTCTTTGAAGCTGATTTCCTTCCTTCCTTCCTCCTTCCTTCACTTCCTTCCTTCTCATGAACTGTAAACTGAAGTTCTAAAATACATGTTCTTAAATCCTGGGGGATTATCCTGAGCACCCTGTATACTGTTCCAGTCTATTCTTATTCTTTATAGGGATTATTCCATACAGGAGAGTAAGCTTTTTAAAGTACAAGTAAGATCATGTCACTCTCTTCCTTAAAAAACCATAAGGCTTCATAGTGGATTTAGAATAAAATCCAGAATTTGTACTCATATTTTATTTGATTATTAGAATGTAATCAGAATGTAAGCTCCTTAAGAGCAGGGACCTTGTCTCTTTTCCCAGTGTATTATCAGCACCTGGAACAGTATCTCATGAAGAGGTGTCATGACTAAGTGTTTGATGAATAAGTGATATATGAATAAAGGGGAATTAAATACCTAGAGTTTCATATTTGTGGTACTAAAAAGTTACGATCTTATTAAAGAGTTAACTCTGATTTGCCTTTTTAGATTGCTCTGTACCAAATTGTCATTTAATATCATTTTGTGAATACTTTTATTGGAAGCTCTAAGGTTTCTTAACTGTTATTCCTATAAACTGCAACATTATTGATGTGTTAATATTTTTACTTGTCCCTTCTGTATGCCTTTGCTGTGGGTAGTAATATGAATGAATTGTGTGTGTGTGTGTGTGTCTGTGTGTGTGTATATACCAAATTATAAAAACCTAACTGCAAGAAGTTGGATTTGACATGTGGGTTATGTGTTTTCCTTCATCACATTTGCAGTCCTTACACAGGGATTGATCAGAATGATCAAACTCAACTTGGCTGCCTCAGTGGTAATAGATACTAAAAGAAGGTACCTATTCCTTATTCCTAATAGTTGGTCTGGCTGATGACAACTGCTATTTCAGCACTTTACACTGGATACTTAATTTTAGGCAAAATTTTGTTAGTGTATCTTTGCCTCAATCATAGACACATGTTGAAAGATTTTTGAAAATAAATGCTAAATACTTTGTTTCCAAAATTTGAGATGTTAACTTTTTCAGGAAGCTCATAAGATGGTGAGAGAAGCAAATGTCAAGCAGGCAACAGCAGAAAAACAGCTAAAAGAAGCACAAGGGAAAGTAAGTTGCTGCTGCTTTTAATACTATAAAATGTAAAGAAATTAGTGATTACTATTTTTAAAATACCTTAACATTTATTGGATTTGTTCTGATTATAAAAGCAGTGCTTACTTTAGAAGATTTTTAAAACTACAGGAAACTATAAAGAAGAAAATAGCTACTACATATATATAATTAATAATGAATGTTTGGTGTCCATTTATATTAGAAGCAAATGAGTTAAAGCCTTGTGAATCACATGTATTATCAAAAGGATTACATAATCACATTTTTTTCTTTTTTTAACATTTATTTTTATTTTTTTAATTTAATTAATTAATTTATTTATTTATTTTGGCTGTGTTGGGTCTTCGTTTCTGTGCGAGGGCTTTCTCCAGCTGCGGTGAGCGCGGGCCACTCTTCATCACGGTGCACGGGCCTCTCACTGTCGCGGCCTCTCTTGTTGCGGAGCCCAAGCTCCAGACGCGCAGGCGCAGTAGTTGTGGCTCACGGGCTTAGTTGCTCCGCGGCATGTGGGATCTTCCCAGACCAGGGCTCGAACCCGTGTCCACTGTGTTGGCAGGCAGATTCCCAACCACTGCGCCACCGGGGAAGCCCACATAATCACATTTTAAAGTTAATATTTATTTTCTTAATTCACTAAAAAAAAGCCAACTGAAGTGTTATTAGATTTTACTATTTTAGGAACGAACAGCAACTAATCATAAGCTATTTTTTAATATATTTTGAAGATTTCGAAAATTCACATAAGTGAAATGTTAGACATTTTGATAATTTAAAAAATTTCATCTGATGTGAATAGCAGCTGAATCCAGACTGTATGGAAACATCAAAAAACTTGGTTTTAAGAAAAAACCATTTGGTTTTACTTTCCTTTTATTAATCCATAGGAAATACAGATTAAACTTATATTTCATCTTTGAAAGTAACCAAATTGCTAACATTTAGCTGCATCTGTCATAAAACATATTCAGTGTATGTGACTGTGTTGATTTCTTTTCAAGATTGATGTACTTCAAGCTGAAGTAGCTGCATTGAAGACACTTGTATTGTCCAGTTCTCCAACATCACCTACACAAGAGCCTCTGCCAGGTGGAAAGACACATTTTAAAAAGGGGCATACAAGAAATAAAAGTACAAGCAGTGCTATGAGTGGCAGTCATCAGGACCTCAGTGTGATACAGCCAATTGTAAAAGACTGCAAAGAGGTAACTCGTCCAGGACTGTCCCCTCTGACTCTGTTGATACTTATTAATTCTCATCACTGAGGTGTTGGTTATGATTTTTGCCAGCAAAATTTTTAGTACAAAATATTCAATATTTAGATGGGGGAGGCATTATCTAGAGCTGGCTGCTTTCAGGGGTTCTTCATTTCCCTTCTCTACCTGGCTGACTTTGGAGTACCTGCTGGAAACTTGGTGAGTTTCTTAATCTCGATATTTCATTTAGGGAGCAAACTGTCATGTGTTGTATAAAGGAGAGTGGGTGGCTTTAATGCTATGACTAGTCAAAATTTATTGCTAGGGTGCTCTAGCAAAATATGAATATAAGAATGTGTGAAAATGTTTAGGTGGTTTTCTTGAAGAATGGCACATTGCTTTTACTTAAATTCTGGGAGAAGCAGAATTTTATATCAGTAAGGTAGTCCTAGAGTTCAGATAATTAAGCAACAAAAAATAGAACTAATGGTAGCCGTATCATTTTAAAAGGTATGTTATAAAGATAACTGAGATAATAACTGGAAATATTTTGAGGGTTTTTTTTTTTTTTTTTTTTTTTTTGCGGTATGCGGGCTGTTGTGGCCTCTCCCATTGCGGAGCACAGGCTCCGGACACGCAGGCCCAGTGGCCATGGCTCACGGTCCCAGCCGCTCCGTGGCATGCGGGATCTTCCCGGACCGGGGCACGAACCCGCATCCCCTGCATCGTCAGGCGGACTCTCAACCACTGCGCCACCAGGGAAGCCCCTTTTTGAGGTGTTTTGAGTAAAATAGTTTTTACTTACATATGATGAGAAAACATTTCCAAGGGGATTGATCACTAATTAATGAGCAGCCTTCTCCCATTTTTTTCTTAAAAACTATATTTTACATTGTGAATTCAGCTTCATCATTATTCATTAAGAAGCTGTGTGTGCTTGTTCAGAGTTTTGCATGGAAGCCAGGAGTTTATTAAATTGAATAACCAAGGTTGTTACTTATTTTAATTGAACTGCATTTTTAGTTATTAATAAAAAAGATGCTAGTGAGAGAGAAGTTCAGTACTTGGTCAAATCTGAATGTGACAAAATCTGAAATTCACATTGGTTTCTATTAAATATTTAAGAAGCTTTTTTAGTCATAACTTTAATTCTGATTTCTTTCAATTTAGATAGTATTTTTTTTTTGGCTGCGTTGGGTCTTCGTTGCTGTGCGCAGGCTTTCTCTAGTTGCAGCAGGCAGGGGCTGCTTTTCATTGTGGTGCTCAGCCTTCTCATTGTGGTGGCTTCTCTTGTTGTGGAGCACAGGCTCTAGGCGTGTGGGCTTCAGTAGTTGTAGCACGTGGGCTCAGTAGTTGTGGCTCGTGGGCTCTAGAGCGCAGGCCCAGTAGTTGTGATGCACGGGCTTAGTTGCTCCACGGCATGTGGGATCTTCCCAGACCAGGGATTGAACCTGTGTCCCCTGCATTGGCAGGCGGATTCTTAACCACTGCATCACCAGGGAAGCCCTAGATAGCATTTTTCATTGCTTGGTACAACTTGTATTTTTGCTATGGTTTCTCAGTGTGTGTAATTATGTACCTTTTTTCCCTATTGTCTACACTAAGAAAATTTAAATATTTTCTCATGGAAAATTTTAAAGTTTTGTTTTTAATTTACAAAATACCTTAAAATATGAATAGGCAGCATATAACTTTTTGCTTTCCACATACATCCTGTTTTCTGATACATGTGGAAAACTTGTCAAATAGTTTCATTAGACAGCGGAAACACATAAATTTGACTTGTGTAAGTCTTAGAAAACAGTCTAACAATTGGAAGGAAAATGAAACATATCCATGTTTCTGCAGAAAATGTGATGGGGGCATTTGGTCATAACGTATCTTCTGAAAGCATTTAAAACACACGTGCATGCATGCACACACATGTAATGAGGCAAGGCTTTGAGATCACGTCACTCAGATGTCAACTTTTACTGGTTTCTTGCTCTGTAACCTTGGTCAAGTTATTTTATTTCTCTAAACCCTAGTCTCCTTATCAATAAATGGAGATTATAATATTTATCTTGCTCAGCTTTTAGGATTAAATGTTTGTGAAGTGCTTACCGTAGTTCCTGACAGAGTCAGCTCTTAATAAATTAATTACTGCCTTTAAACTAGAATCTTTCCTTAGAACACTACTCACCTACTTTGAGCTTTATATCCATCAAAGGGTAGACTTTACAAAGAAAGTGAATTTGAAAATGTAAGTATTACTTATCTGCTAATATTTTTATCCTTTCACCTTTAGCTTTGATTCAAGGAATTTATGGATTGGGATGAAAAATATTCACATTGAGATTGCCATTATACACCTTAAAGGAAAGTCTGTAGGAAACCTGGGGTACAGTCAGCCTTTTGTTACTTTCGTGTAGACTCCCTGCACATCTGATTGAGCTGTGCTAGAGGCCATAGCTGCAGTCAGTGCTTCATTCATAGCGTATCCAGTGCTTCTGGCTTAGAGTGCCAGGCGAGTGAGAGACACTACTCTCTGTTTCGGTGGCTGTGGGTGGATGTAGCTTTGTATGTTGACAGGTAGTGTTGAGCTGGGCTGAGGGAATCTGTAGAGAAGAATACTTGGGAAAATTTATTAAATTGGATGGATAGAGAAAGGACAACTGGAAGAGTGAATAGGAAGGTGGGTGCCAGCCTGGATTATTACTGATAATTCAGATGGTAGATACTGGATGTTGAAATGCCAAAACAATCTAAATAAATGTTATATTTTAAGATAGTCTATTTAGGAGGCTATGTGTGTGCTGCTTTTAGTCTTGCAGCTTATACAGTAAATATTTTGGAAATTCTTTTGGAAATGCCTTAAGGTAATAGCAGAAGAATTGGTGTCACTTTTGACCCCAAACGAGGTTTCACGGTTTAGTCAGTCTCTGTTTATTCAAACATGTTATTTTTAAATTCTTTTTTTTTTAAATTATTTAATTAATTTATTTTTGTGTGTGTTGGGTCTTGGTTGCTGCGCGGGCTTTCTAGAGTTGTAGCGAGAGGAGGCTGCTCTTCGTTGTGGCACGCAGGCTTCTCATTGCGGTGGCTTCTCGTTGCGAAGCATGGGCTCTAGGCGCACAGGCTCAGTAGTTGTGGCGCACGGGCTTAGTTGCTCCGCGGCACGTGGGATCTTCCCGGACCAGGGCTTGAACCCATGTCCCCTGCATTGGCAGGTGGATTCTTAACCACTGTGCCACCAGGGAAGCCCCTCAAACACTTTATTTAATTAACTTGTCTCCAAATTACTTTTTGATTATTTTCACAAAAGACTTATCATCTTTTATATTCAGAACAGTGTGCACTTGTATCTTTTTTTTTTTTTAATTTTTTTTTGCGGTACGCAGGCCTCTCACTGTTGTGGCCTCTCCCGTTGCGGAGCACAGGCTCAGCAGCCAAGGCTCACGGGCCCAGTCGCTCCGCGGCATGTGGGATCTTCCTGGCCCGGGGCGTGAATCCGTGTCCCCTTCATCGGCAGGCGGACTCTCAACCACTGCGCCACCAGGGAAGCCCTGCACTTGTATCTTAAGGGGAGCTCCAACATTACTATTATTTTTTTTTGGCGAGGTGGATAATAGTAGTGTCCTTGGACACCATAGTGGATACATTGAAAAGCGCCAGCTAGTCATTTGGGAGTTTGGATAGTTTTTTTAAAAGAAAAATTGCGGGGCTTCCCTGGTGGCGCAGTGGTTGAGAGTCCGCCTGCCGATGCAGGGGACACGGGTTCGTGCCCCGGTCTGGGAGGATCCCACATGCCGCGGAGCAGCTGGGCCCGTGAGCCATGGCCGCTGAGCCTGCGTGTCCGGAGCCTGTGCTCTGCAACGGGAGAGGCCACAACAGTGAGAGGCCCGTGTACCGCAAAAAAAAAAAGAAGAAGAAAAGAAAAATTGCTGCAATGGAATATTACTCAGCCATAAAAAGAATGAACTATTGCCATTTGTAGCAACATGGATGGACCTAGAGATTATCATACTAAGTGAAGTAAGTTAGAAAGAGAAAGACAAATATGATATCACTTATATGTGGAATCTAAAAAAAGATGCAAATGAATTTATTTACAAAACAGAAACAGACTCACAGACGTAGAAAACAAACTTATGGTTACCAAAGGGGAAAGGACGGGGGAGGGATAAACTAGGAGTATGGGATTAGCAGACATACATTACTATATATAAAATAAACAACAAGAATTTACTGTATAGCTATATATTATTATACTGTATAGCTATATATATTATACTGTATAGCTATATATATATATTATATATATTACTATATATAAAATAAACAAGAATTTACTGTATAGCTATATTCAGTATCTTGTAATAACCTATAATAGAAAAGAATCTGAAAAATATATGTATAACTGAATCACTTTGTTATATACCTGAAATTAACACAATATTGTAAATCAACTATACTTCAGTTAAAAAAAAAGAAAAATTACTACTGTGTATTATAACTAATCAAGAATGGTTCAATTATTATTTTAAATAAAGAGTATTTCTTTTTCAGTAATATTTAAATTAGGTTTCAGTTTTATAAAGTTATTTTATGTTTGTACTTTTTAAAAAGTGATTTTGTGTTTTCTTTTGTCAGGCTGACTTATCCCTGTATAATGAATTCAGATCTTGGAAGGATGAGCCCATAATGGACAGAACATGTCCTTTCTTAGACAAAATCTATCAGGAAGATATTTTTCCATGTTTAACCTTCTCAAAAAGTGAGGTAATTAAAAACACATTTTAACAGAAATGCATTAGAGTTGTTCCTATACCTTTTACTAAGTCATGTTACATATTTTAATATCTCTTACATAAATAAGTTATAAAGTGTCATATTTTACCATTTTCTCCATTCCATATTAGGATCGTAATAATTTCTTGGCATTCACTTACTGAACCCCTTTCCTTATTTGAGCAGAGGATCACTTATGCTGCAGTGTGTTGCATTGGAGTGAAGTATTAAATATGTAAGGGGGTAGGACTTAATTTTTAGTCCAAGGTTCAGTGCAAGGGAAGTTATGTACACTCTAAAGTGTTTGTTGGGTTTATCTGTATGTGATTAAAAAGAAGTCCTATTTAGTTTCTTCATCTTTAAAACGGGAAAAAATGCCTTCCTTGCCTGTGTCACAGGATTGTTAAGAAAAAATGAAGTGAATTAAGTAGATAGAAAAATTTTTTAAAAAATACTACACGGCAGTATACAAATGTAAGGTCATAATTTTAATTTGTTCTTACATGTGGAAAGTTTGTCTACAAATATCCTGTTAATCAGTGTTTAAGAAAGTTAATCCTAAGAGTCTTTTGTTAAGTCTTTAGAGGATTTAATTATATAACACTGCTTGTAAGGAAAAGTTAAGATGAACAGTAAAATGCTTTTGATATGTAGATATGTCAGTCATTGTGGCTCTGGTTTTAGGTAGGCTGTTGTTGAGTATGAGTAATCTTGCCAGAATGAAATTTGTCTATTTCATCAATTGTTTATCAGTTACTACCGTCTCCATCTGGGCATTTAGTATTTGATAACTCAGTTAATACTTTTGTAGACTCTTGTGCACATAAATACATGATCAGTAAATATATAGCTATAATGAACACATATTGCTGTGTTGTGAATGACCAATAGGAAAAAATAATGCATAAAGTTAGCAAAATAAAGCCTGGGGATGTTCATTTTGAAGTGACGTAACCAGTGGATGTTAATTGTGGGTAAGGGGTGGCGTGGAATTAATGTCTTTAATCTCCTTCTAGATAATAAGAAAAGTTATTTAGCTATAACTGAATTGCCTTTCATAACAATGTTTGAATTATAAAAGAATGCAAACCGAGATTATGTGGGTTCCTTGTTTTTCATTAGCTAAGGCAAATCTAGTGGACCTTGGGAGAAATAATTTTTAAAAACCAGTTTATTATAGAATAGAATTTTTATATTTTCCTGCCAGCATAGCATCTAATACTTCTTTGTTTTTTTTGAAGTTGGCTTCGGCTGTTCTGGAGGCTGTGGAAAACAATACTCTAAGCATTGAACCAGTGGGACTACAACCTATTCGATTTGTGAAAGCGTCTGCAGTTGAATGTGGAGGACCAAAGTATGTTTTCAAAACCATGTCTTAGGGAAGATACTGAGCTTTTAAAATTTTATGTGTTGTAGTTATTTAATATTTTCTGGTTTTAAATGTTAAATCTCTTGTCAGTTTTCTATTTAAAGTCTGCAGCCCAAAGACCAATCCCTGGGCAGTGTGGGGATTTCAAATTCAGCATCAGTGGAGAGCCCTTTTAATTACAAACGTATATGTGGGATCCAGGTAGATCAGGTGTTAGAAACTTCTTTAAAAACCGCATGGTATAATCCATTAGTTGATTATGAAATCTCTTTAGTGGGTCATAAGCAGAATTTTTGTTTGTTATACTTATATGTACAGCTGTGTGTTCTGGGCTATTGTGTAAATTATTTCTTTTTGAGGCTTGCCATCAAAAATAGTTTGAGAAGACAGTGAATTAGACCAAGTCTTACCAAGCATGAAAACAGGGTACCAGAAGGCTTGGTTAGTCCTATCCTTTACTACTCTCGCTATAAAACTTTCTTACTTTGGTAAGTAAACAGCTCTGTCTCCCATATGTGAGAGATATTTGGCAGTTTTATACCTTCAGGGGTGACTCCCACACTTCGTAGCAGGGCAAGCTGTCTTCCAACTGGTCCTGGGAGGAGGAAAGACTGAAACCAACAGTACATAAAACGTTTGCCACAGCTGTTTAAAAAGTGACTTCAAAAGATTTTGAGGAAGCTGCTTAGTTGGTGGTGAAGAACTAATCGGTATAGGGGACCGAAGAGCCCGAGAGAGCTCACAGCAGGCAATAATTGAATCCCATCAGGCCATTTTGAAGGCAGAGGAGGAAATAGCTGGTTGAGATTAACTACTAGGTCTGTTAAAGCCAGTCGTAGGAGTTGTGTAGTTCTTGTTTCCCGTTACGCACGTCACATTCTCAGCAGCGTCACACAGTGTTGGTATTTGGGTAACTTAATCCTGTATTTGCTCTGTGAGCCACACGTCTACCTAGAGTTATGTCCTGTTTGACACTCCCCCATGCCACACCTGTAGTATGGTGGCCTCTGAATTTTGGGGAAGAGATTTTCATTCCTAAATTCTATCCTTCAACAAACACCTGGGTATTTTTATCCTGGTCATTAATACTTTTTGTACTTTTAGTTTCTATGTTATACCTTATTTTAAATATAGCAGTTTTTACTGTAGGATTTTAAATTTATACTTGCATTATATATCACACATTAAACATGTGAAAATATCAAATGATAACAAATCAGAGTCTCAGTTAGATTTTTACAGTATTTTAGTAAAATAATTATACAGATTAGGTTTAGAGAATAATTTACATCGTTAAGAATATTGTTGTTCTTGTGGGAATGGGGCCAGAAACCAAGGTGTTTGTGGTGCATATTGTGTGGAGAGTACTAAAGAAGACGTTGTCCTCTTTTATGAAGCGTGAAGTATGGCTCTTGTGGATGAGGTTATCAAGATAAACACTAAACGAATGGCACAGTGCTCGGGGAATTTTGTGGAAGGCAAGATCATTCTACTGGTGGTGATCAGGGACTGTTCTTGGGATTTGATTTGATCTGGGCTTTTGAAGCATGGGTGGAATTGGGGAGATAAGGAACAGTACATATGACTGAATAAAGGAACAAGAAAACAGTGTGTTCAGAGGATGGTGAGTGTATGGAGAGGGAAGATGTGAAAAAAAGGAATTAGAGGTGACTGATTAGAGGGATACTGTGAGCTTTTGGAAATCAATAGGAAGGGCTCTGGTTTTGGAAACAAGATGATAGGTCTAGATTTAGACACGTTGACATCCCTAAGTGAAAATGGCAAGCAAGGATTTGAAATCTTGGGACTAGAGCTGTTAAGGGATACTGAGGTAGTGTGGCATGTTAAAAAAAACATTGGAATTAGAGGTCAGAAGACTTAGTGTTGAATCCTGGCTCAAATAAAAATATACTGGCTTTAGAAATGAGATAACTTAAACACTTTTTTATTATTTTAAAAGTTGATACTTAAAACCACTTTACCTGAGTCCTTTCAAAATTAGAAAAATAGTAGACAAACAGGTATGTCTGCTTCCAAAAGGTGATTTTTATCAGTTTGATGGTTACTTTTTTCTCTTGTGTAAATTGTGCTTAAAATAGTATAGTTCCAAAGACTTTTACCACTTGTGCCTTAAATTTCTTGATTGTCTATCCTCCCCAAGCTAGTAGTTAGTGCTTTTAAATATTGTTATAGATCATTAAAGGAATTTTCTAATAAAGGAGCAATGAGGCTAAATCTCTTTGAAAAGGTAAGAATTCTTTTGTGATTTGAATGGCCACTTCCAGAATTACCCTTTTAAATGCACATTCTCCGTGTGTTTGCTTAATATGGAGGCACATTTGTATCATATTTCTGGTAAGTATAGCTGAAAATTAACGTTCATTTAATATATTTTTCTTTATTATATAATTTATAATGTTGTATAAAATGCTATTGGCCACTTTATTTTACTTAGAGCTACACTAATTTTGCATTGACAAGGAATGATAGCCATCTTCAGTCAAGCTTCTAATTTAGGAGGTTGACACCTGGGCTGCTGTGAGTCCAGCCTGATCCTGTTGAGCAGTGGAGTGACGGGTGGCCTGCCAGTTAACCAACAGTCATTGAATGTCTGCTGTGTGCCAGGCCATGCTTGGTGCCAGGCATTTAAAGATGAATAAAATACATTTACTGTTCTCAAGAGGCTTTCAGGGGGCCTTCCCTGGCAGTCCAGTGGTTAAGACCCTGCACTTCCAGTGCAGGGAGTGCAGGTTCAATCCTTGGTCAGGGAACTGAGATTCCACATGCCAAGTGGTGTGGCAAAAAAAAAAAAAAAAAAAGAGGCTTTCAGCCTAATCGCAGCCAGAAAGCCCTCATACCAAATTTTACATGTTGTAGTATGCAAAGAGAAAGGTTGGTATGTCTAAAAGTAGTGTACCCTTTGTGTAATTGTTAAGATACAGTGTATTTGTATGGTAGCTTATTCCTTTGTACTTCTTAGGCCTAGGTGCCACGTTAAATGCATATATACCAACCCAACACACCAAAAAGTATCCCATCTGGAAGCTCTTCTCCTGCAAAGCTGTCAATAACATGTTTTGAGACCTAAGCAGTCACTTTTAAGTTTTTTTCAACTGAGAGAGAAGTTGAAGTCACAATGGAAAGCTGAGAGCTGCCCTGCAGCTGATTACTCATTTGTAAATTTGCCCCAGGACATATATGAACACATTTAGCTTCTATTTCTAGAACCATGGTTAAAGCTATGCCTGTAAGCTTATACTAGAATGTAAGCCCCAAAGGGCAGGGCTTTTGTCTTTTTCATCATTATAGCCCAGCATCACAAAGTGCCTGGTACATGGTCGGTTCTCAGATACTAGTTGTCTTAATGAATATACAACTTGTCCAGAAGGTAGGGGCAAAATGCTTTTAATTTAAAAAACTAAAATTTATCCTTGTTTTACAGAAAATGTGCTCTCACAGGTCAGAGTAAGTCCTGTAAACACAGAATTAAATTAGGGGACTCAAGCAATTATTATTATATTTCTCCTTTTTGCAGATACAGGGTAAGTAATTTAACCACAAATTTCTTTGTTTAATTAATTAATTTATTTTTGGCTGCATTGGGTCTTTGTTGCTGGGCTTTCTCTAGTTGCGGCGAGTGGGGGCTACTCTTCGTTGTGCTGCGCGGGCTTCTAGTTGTGGTGGCTTCTCTTGTTGCAGAGCATGGGCTCTGGGCACGCAGGCTGCAGTAGTCGTTGCTCGTGGGCTCAGTAGTTGTGGCTCAAGGGCTCTAGAGCGCAGGCTCAGTAGTTGTGGCGCACGGGCTTAGTTGCTCCTCATTAACCACAAGTTTTAATAAAGTTTGCTTTGATGTGAGATATTTGACTGTTTAACATTTTTTTTTCTTTTTGGCATAGATCACTTCTGTATGTAACTTTTTCACGTATATTCGATATATTCAACAGGGACTTGTGAAACAGCAGGATGGTGAGTGTTCTTAATTCATTATAAAATATTTGCGTGAAATTCAGTAAAAAGTATGGAACATAATAGTAAGCGCAAGTCAGCTTTATCATTGGTACATTTATATTGAATCTCTTTTGTAGGTCTAATAAAATGTGTGAAGAATTTGGGAACAAATGCATCTTTTAAACATGTTGTATTTAATCCTTACATTTGCCTCATTTTACTCTAATTTTAAGCAGGATCAGTTTTAACTTTTAAGGGGTATATGATAAACCAGATGGTAAGTGTGAGAGGAGCATAAAGCCCATTGAATTTACTCCTTAAGAAATAAAAATGAACAAGCTCTAGACATGGTCAGATTTATTTTATTTTATTTTATTTATTTTTTAATAGATTTTTTATTTTTGGCCATGCCACGTGGCATGTGGGATCTTAGTTCCCTGACCAGGGATCAAACCCATGTCCCCTGCAGTGGAAGTGCAGAGTCCTAACCACTGGACCACCAGGGAATTCCCCAGATTTATTTTAATTACTGGAACCCACAAGGCACTAACAATAAATTTTTTTCTGTATTTTCTACTTTCATGTGTAAGTTAATAAAGCAGTCCTGAGCATAATTCTGAGTGGAATAAAGATGACTGTGTTCTAAATCAGCTGAGACATGCGGATGATATATCCAGGATAGTCAGCCCAGGACTCTGCTGGATATTTTTTAATGTGGTCTTTCATGGCATTTTTAATGTAGTCTTTCATGATTACTTATGGTTTTATAGCCGAATGTCTTAAATACCAGGCATAGAAACTAATATGGCCTGACAGCTCAAAAGCAGTGTTTTGTTTTGTGTTTTTTCTTTAAATATGTATCATTGTTTTAAAACAGAAATAGCAGATAATAGGCTAGGGACAAGTCCATGCCAATTTTGTATTTGAAGTTGTGGGAAATTTTCCTGTTTTTATTTTTCTAAACATTGAAAATTTTCTTATACTTAAAAACTAGTAGATGTCTACTATCTTTCTGTCATGTAAACCAGTGAATCTTAATTCTTTGGAAAAATCAGTCGTGTTGATAAAAACTTAGTTTAGCGTGTTCAAGCTCTAGTATGTTGAAAATAGTCATTTATTTATAATCCCATATAATTAGGTTTTAATGCATAAAAGAAAAGGGATGAAACCTGTCTCTAATTAACGTTGAATTTCAAAAGGCCACAGAGCATAAAAGCAGTCTTTAAACTATACAGTACTTTTTATGACTTTAATAAAATTTAAATCTTTTTTAATACCTATTGGTAGATAATATGATTTAAGCTGAAGAACAGATGATTTGTGCTAAGTTGTCAAGCATATTTTTTCTCCTTGTTAAAAAAAGAAGTTTTATGTAAAAGAATGAAATTAGAGCACTCCCTAACACCATACACAAAAATAAACTCAAAATGGATTCGAGACCTAAATGTAAGACTGGACACGATAAAACTCTTAGAGGGAAACATAGGAAGAACACTCTACGACATAAACCACAGCAGGATCTTTTATGATCCACCTCCTAGAGTAATGGAAATAAAAACAAAAATAAACAAATGGGACCTAATGAAACTTCAAAGCTTTTGCACAGCAAAGGAAACCATAAACAAGACGAAAAGACAACCCTCAGAATGGGAGAAAATATTTGCAAACGAATCAACAGACAAAGGATTAATCTCCAAAATATTTAAACAGCTCATGCAGCCCAATATTAAAGAAACAAACAACCCAATCCAAAAACGGGCTGAAGACCTAAATAGACATTTCTCCAAAGAAGATATACAGATTGCCAACAAACACATGAAAGAATGCTCAACATCATTAATCATTAGAGAAATGCAAATCAAAACTACAATGAGGTATCACCTCACACCACTTAGAATGGGCATCATCAGAAAATCTACAAACAACGAATGCTGGAGAGGGTGTGGAGAAAAGGGAACCCTCTTGCACTGTTGGTAGGAATGTAAATTGGTACAGCCACTATGGAGAACAGTATGGAGGTTCCTTAAAAAACTAAAAATAGAATTACCATATGATCCAACAATCCCACTATTGGGCATATACCTAGAGGAAACCATAATTCAAAAAGACACATGCACCCCAATGTTCATTGCAGCACTATTTACAATAGCCAAGTCATGGAAGCAACCTAAATGCCCATCGACAGACGAATGGTTAAAGAAGATGTTGTATGTATATACAATGAAATATTACTCAGCCATAAAAAGGAACAAAATTGAGTCATTTGTTGAGACATGGATGGATCTAGAGACTGTCATACAGAGTGAAGTAAGTCAGAAAGAGAAAAACAAATATCGTATATTAACACATGGATGTGGAACCTAGAAGAATGGTACAGATGAACTGGTTTGCAGGGCATAAGTTGAGACACAGATGTAGAGAACAAATGTATGGACACCAAGGGGGGAAAACCGCGGTGGGGTGGGGATGGTGGTGTGCTGAATTGGGCGATTGGGATTGACATGTATATACTGATGTGTATTATATTGATGACTAATAAGAACCTGCAGTATAAAAAAACAACTAATACTAAACTTTCTTTGGGTTATTTGTATGGAAATATGTTAATATAAATGTTTCAGACATTACATGAAATTTCTAAAAATCTTATATGTGCTGCTATAATGTTATAAGTCATAATTCTAGTTATTACTTTAAAATGTATGTCTCAGAAACAACTAAATTTCCTTGTCAATTGCATTATTATGAACTTTCATCAGATCTTTAACCATGGTCATTTTTAAGTCTTTTGTCATTTACAGACAGTTCTGGGTGTACTCTGATGCTTTTGCAAAAATGTTCCTATAAAAGGGTTTCATCTTCAATGAATTCATGGAAAAGACTCTGACAAGTACAGGTTTCTGGTAACTGACTATACTGCTGAACTGAATGAATGAGCATTTTCAGAACTCTAATGGAAAACTGATGAATTCATCAAAGTGCTAACAAAAGGTCAAGATGGAAAAAAAAATTACATGGGACTGAGTGAACTGATGAGGATGATTATAATTTTTGTGACTTTCTGTTTGAATAAAAAAAAAGAAAAGAAAAAAGAAGTTTTTGTAGGGAAGAATGAAAGGTACTCTACTTTGTGAAAACAGGAAGAAGGGATCATGAGTGGTTGTGGTGATGGTGATAAAAGTGATATCTTGTCTGGTTCCTCTTACCCTTTCACTTCACAGCATTTGTTACACATTGTATACTGAGTGGGTTTGTAGTAAATTATTGTTAATTTTACAATCTGTTTATTATCTGTGCCTTGTGCTAAAAAGGATTTAAGGCAGTTAAATATAAAGCAGGGTTTCTCAGCCTTGGTACTATTATTATTTTAAACTGGATAATTCTTTGTTGTGGGAGGCTGTCTTGTGCATTGTAGGATGTTTAATAGCATCCCTGGGCTTTACTCACTAGATGCTAGTAATGAAAAATATATCCAGACATTGCCAAATGCACACCTGGGGACACATTCTCCCAGGTTGAGAACCACTGATCTAAATCAATCTAATCTGATCATATGTCAGAGAGAGACCTTTTATTATCTAAAACATAGAGCAAATTTCTTCCCACTTATAGAGGGACTTTCAGAAGCACAGATAATTGAAATTTACAGTTCATCCTCTGCATTTATTTTTATTTCTAATTGAGCCATACACAGAATCTTTCCCTATTATTACTCACAAAGAATGTTACTAAGTTCTCTGGACTGTCTCTTGTTTTCCTTTTTTTTCCTGTTTACTCTGTTGGTTTTAATGAAAAGGGAAAAATGGCCAAGATACAGCAAACTATAGCAAGAAGATGCATAAGTTAGATAACAACTCTTGTGTAATTGAGCATTGAGTGTAGTTACTCAAGAAGGCAGCAGCATTGCCAGTTACTCAGGACATTGAGATGCCTACCTTCTTTTGGGCTAAAATGGTAGTCAGTCATTGATGTATCTAACAAATCGTTGTAGCAAAATTGGTAAATACTGCTTATTTATTCATAAAACTGGGATGCTCACAAGAACATGGAGAAGTTAGTGTGAAGCAGTGATAGCATGTCTAAGCATTAGGTACATCATTAGGAGATGCCCAACTGGCATTTCAGCTAATCTTAAATTTTCAGTGAAACAGATTAAAAATAATTAAGATAATAGTTTATGATTTATGTGTTTCTCTTTTCTGTTTGTATAGTTGATCAAATGTTTTGGGAAATTATGCAGTTGAGAAAAGAGATGTCATTGGCAAAGCTGGGATATTTCAAAGAGGAACTGTGATGCTCTGCCTGGGACCATGCATGAACCTCCCTGAAGACCTGGAAAATGACTGAATATTTTTATGGTTACTTGATATTTATTTCCTTTCAAGGAGTGGGTCCGAGACTTTTTCCCTCTTTTGCAAATTACACTGAAAAGTACTATGATTTCTTTTAAACTGACCTATGCTGTGTTTGCTTATTTAGTTGAACACACTATAAAGAATTACAGGTGTACTAGTGATTGTAATTTATAGTTGCAAAAAAAAAAGCTAAATAAATAAATATTAGATTGAGTGTATTTTTGCTTTCTCTTCTAGCTCTGACATGATATATAGGGTCAGCTGAATATATTGAATTGTAGTTTTCAAACTTCATAGCAGCCTGCAAAAGACAAGAAGGGTAAGTGAACAGGATCAGCTTCCTTCCCCCCCACCTACAATGACTCTATTTTTGTCTGTTTTATATGTTAGGATTGAAAAAAACATTTTATTTAAAGAAAGATTTCTTCTGAAAAGAAAGTTACTTTTATTCATTCTGTTCTCTGTAACTTTAAGAATCCCTTTATTATGGTGATTAATAGAGGACAATCACATTCTAGAGATGCATTCTTGAACATCTTGATGTAGTGTATTTATACTTTACATACATTGAGCACTGTAGTAATCATTGAAAGGGTATAAAGATAAATTAGGAGTTTGATGTGTGCTCAGGGGAGTTGGAAAGGGTGTGGGTTGAAAGAGTGATACTTGCAAAGGATACACTGATCACAGAGCCACTCGATCTGTCAGTTTCAAATTGTAAAACAAATGGTGTGGAAAAGCAAAAAGAAGAAATGAGAAACCACTTTAGTCCCTCCATCTAGAGAAAGCTACTCAATATTTTTGAAGAATAGACTTTCAGATATTTTCTACCTATGTGTGTACATTTCTGAAACAAAAAGTAGACTTTCTTTTTTTTTTGCTTAAAAATTCTACAAATCTGGATCAATGTAAGGTTTTGATGATAGGATGTTAACTAATTGTGTTTGGAGATTAGTTTGTTTTAAATTTCTTTTTCATGTCATAATGCTGTGATGAGGATCCTTTTGTATACTTCTTGGAACATTGTTGGCTTATTTCCTTCATGTAGATGCCTAGAAGTAAAATTGTTGGGTCAAGCAAGGTACATGTGTGTTTTAAAATATTTGATCTGCATTGCCAAATTGCCATCTAGAAAAGTTGAACCAGTTTATATTCACAGCAGATGTGTGTGAGAGAACTGGTGTTCTGAAGGTGGTATTACTTTCAGTCCTGTCTCAAAGGTTTGGTCAACCTTACATATAGAAGACTCAGTCACCAGGATGGATGGAAGCGCACAGACAAAAGGATATTTGAGAATGGTATGGTAGAAACCATCATTACCATGCCCAGCTCAAGAATATGAAATTGAACATGAAAAGAAATTTGAAACTAGAATTTTATGTCTTGATAGTTCATGTGAGGGCATAATAAACATGTGCTCAGACTTTCAAAGCTTCAGAAGATTTTCCACACAAAGATGCAAATTAAAAACACTTTGGGGGGACTTCCCTGCTGGCACACTGGTGAAGAATCTGCCTGCCATTACAGGGGACTGGGGTTCGAGCCCTGGTCTGGGAAGATCCCACATGCCACGGAGCAGCTTAGACTGTGTACCACAACTACTGAGCCTGTGCTCTAGAATCTGCGAGCCACAACTCCTGAGCCCACGTGCCACAACTACTGAAGCCTGCATGCCCTAGAGCCCGCATGCCGCAACTACTGAGCCTGTGTGATGCAACTACTGAAGCCCATGCACCTAGAGCCTGTGCTCCACAAGAGAAGCCACTGCAATGAGAAGCCAGTGCACCGCAACGAAGAGTAGTCCCCACTCACTGCAACTAGAGAAAGCCTGTGCACAGCAACAAAGACCCAACGCAGCTGGAAAAAAAGAAATTGGGGGAGCTTCCCTGGTAGTCCAGTGGTTAAGACTCCATGCTCCCAATGCAGGGGGCACAGGTTCGATCCCTGGTCAGGGAACTAGGATCCTGCATGCCGCATGGCATGGCCAATAAATAAATAAATTAAAAAAAAAAAGAAAACACTTTTGGAGAAAATACTAAAACTAAAAGAGAAACAAATCCAGGAGATGCTTTGAGATTTGGGAAGAAAAGTGATCAGATACGTAGAGAAAGTTTGTTGATAACTTCAAAAGAATAAAAAAGTAAGGCTAAAGAAAATTTTAAAACTTCAGGTAGATCCATAACAATCTAGAACTAAAATTCTTTACAATATCAACACAATGGGAATGGGAGAAGACCAGAGAGCATGGGGATATATTAAAGTTCTTGTTAGATGAAAAATGGAGATAATCAGTTAAAAGTGAAGAGACCAAGTAGAGAAAGAATATGATACGGAAATAAAAAGTAAGTAAAAATATAGTCAAGTTGGATTAAAGTATATGATAACAAAGCATAAGGACATGGAAATGTTGGAATAAAAGAATGGAAAAAAGATGCCAGGAAAATACCAAAAGAAAGCTAGAGTGGTTATACTGTTATCAGAAAAGAACATGATAGGACAAAAATATTATTAGACATAGAGTTGGGTTTTACATAATACTAAAAATTGAGTGCACCAAGAAGACTTAATGAGAAAATAGAAATAATAAAAATGGAGAAATTTAAAAATACTAAGAGCTGACTAATAATGAATATCAGAACTTACAAGGATACAGAGAAAGTGCTTCAAGGAAAAGTTTATAGCTTTAAATCCTTATTTATATTTTTAAAATGAGCTGAGTGTCCAATTAAGTTATAGGAGAACAAGATGAAGGAGATAAGAGCAGAAACAGAAAACAAGAATGCAGTAGAAGATCATCAAAGCTATTGAGTCTTTGAAAAGATGAACAAAATAGACAAAAATTTCTGGCAAGTTTATCCTGGAGAAAGAGAAAATGCACAAATAACCCATACTGGGAATGAAAAGGCCTATGTCACTGCACATACTAATGGATGTTATGAACAACATGGCAATAAGTTTCAAATTTTAGGCAAAAGGGAAAATTCCTAGAAAAAATGTGTTATATTTTGTTTAAGAAGAAGTCAGAAGCCTGAGCAGTACTACTACTATTAAAGGAAAGGAAGTAGTTAGAAATCCTGTGAAGAAAACTCTAGGCATAGGTGGTTTTACCAAACTTTATGGGTATTCTAATCTTAGATATATTCTGGAGAACAGAATGTCTCCTACATCAAAAACCAATATAACTGATAGTAAAACTAGATGGGGGCAATACAAAAAAGGAAAATTATAGGCCCGTTTTGTCGTGAATATATATGCAAAGGCAAACTGAATGTAATATACTGAGCAAGTGGTGTTTATTCCAGGAATACAAAGATGGTATATTAGAAAATTTATAAATATTTGCTGCATTTACAGAATAAAAGTGAAAAACCATCTGCTCAATAGATGGAGAAAAACATTTGATAAAAATACTCATTAATTAATAACTTTTAGTAATCTGTAGATGAAAGGGTACTTCTCAGCTTGGTAAAGGGTATCTTCAAGCATCCTATAATAAACATCACCCTAAGAGAGAAAACATTAGAAACATTCTCTTTGAAATGAACAACAGAATAAAGATGACCACTGTCTTCACTTTTATTCAGAATTGTACTATAAATGTTAGTGCAGCATCATGAGGAAGATAAAGATATTGGAAAGGAGAAAGTAAACTGTCATTATTTGCTTATGATGTGATTATCTACATAGGAAATTTAAAAAATCTTCCATCAAATTATTAGGTGGCTAAATAAGGGATCAGTATATAATTGTGAATTATACTTACATACACCGACCTCAAACAATTAGAAAATAGACTTTTTAAGACCAAACAATTGCAAACATAATTCTAAAGTGCTAAGTAATCTAACCAAAGATTAGATTTGGTTAGATTACTGTGTAATCTGTACACAGACCTGTGTACAGAAAGTTAAATAACTTCACTAAAAGACAGTAAGGAGGACTAGATTGATCCTGTGTTCATGGATAGAAAGACAATATGAAAGATGTTAATTCTCTCCAAGTTGATACATAGATTCAGTGCATCTCCAAACTAAATCCCAACATTTCTCCTTGAATTGACAAAATGAAATTTATGTGACGCGGTGAAGGATGAAGAATGACCAAGGCACTTTTGAAGAAAAAGAAAGGAGGGATAATTTGTCCTGTGAGAAGGACTTCTTATAAGGCTGAAGTACTTAAGAGTGTGATGTGAGTGCAGAAACAGGAAAAATGGCCAGTGGAATAGAATAGAGAGCCCCAATGCAGACCCATGCATAGGTGTAAATTTCACATTGACAGAGAAGGCATGGTAGATCAATGATAGGACTATTAAGCAGAGCTGACAAAAAAAGAGGAATATACAGAATTGGATCTCTTCTTCACACCATACATAAAAACAACTGTTTTAAGTGTCCTGAAACTTTAGAAATTTTGATGTAGAAAATATAGTTAAAACTATAGGTGAAACATATTTCAAAAACGTAGGTGAATATCTTCGTGATCCTGCTTTAAGAAGGACTTCTTAAACTGGAAGCAAAAGAGACCATGAAAGATAAATAAATGTAAAAGAAAATAGTGCTTTGTTATAAATTATTAATTTAGACATACTAAAGCCAAACTGTAAACTGTAAGAAGAAATTTGCAAAACTCATAACCAATAATCGATTAATATTAAGAATATATACAGAAATTCTACAAATCCATAAGAAAAAAAAACAACAGAAAAACGGCCGAAAGACTGAAACAGGTCCTTCGCAGAATTGGAAGCGCATATGGGCCAAACACATATTAAGAGGTTTTCATTTCTGTTAATAATCAGATAAACTAAGTCAAGACCTCAGTGATATGTTTAAATTTATCCAACTAGCAAAAGTTAAAAAATGCAACACAGTCAAGTTTTGAAGAGAATTTCAGTCAACAGGATTACTCATATATTGCTAATGGGAATGTTAATGTGTATCTACTACTGAAAAACCATTCATTTGAAAAGTTGAACATTAGTTGCCCATAGCCTAGCAATTCCACTTTTAGGCACATACTCGAGAAATACTTGGACAAAGTGTCCCAGAATACATATATAATAATGTCCTGGGAAAAACCCAAAGTCCATCTACAGGAGGGTAAAGTATTGTGTGCTCACATGGAACATAGCAACATAAATTGAATGAAAAAGTAAAACACTCAGAAGGCTACACATGGCATAATACTTTTCTCATGAAGTTCAAAAACTAAAACAATTGTTTAGGCATCTGTGTATATGAGACAAAACTATTAATAAAAAACACAAGATGGTAATAAAGTTCAGGATAGGGTTACCTCTGGATGAGGGGGAGATAAGGAGAGAGAACTGAGAGCAGCAAATATGTGAGTAAATCATTGTTAATGTTCTAGTCCCTGGATTGGATGATGGGTTCATTTGTCATTTAAAGTAAATGCATGAACAAATGAATTAATAGAATCATGCACAGACCATGATGGTGGGGTGTTACACACCAAGGATTGTGACTAGTCCAATTATATAAACCTGAATTCCAAAACCTAAAAGGGATAACAGGACCTGTTGATGAATTGGAAGAAGGAAAGGAAAGAGAAGTCGGTTCTGAATCCTAGGCTTTTGGCTTTAGCTCTTGCTGCAATTTACTGAGATGAGCAAACCTGGGATGGGGCATATTACACATAGTGGAATAGAGACAAGAATTTAGTGTCTGACACATTGTTTGAGATGCCCGTTAAGCATCAAAGTGGAAATGTTAAGTAGGTATTGGATATACAAGTCTAAATTCAATGATATGGTCAGGCCAGCAGATGAGTTTGGGAGTAGTTAGCCATGAGATCAGACGAGAGCCTTAGGGATACTTTGGAGTAGGAGAAGTACGGCACCAGGCCCTGAGCTATGACAGAGAGAGGAAAAGCCTACGAAAAAGACTGGCTACAGAGGAGCTAGTTGGAATGACTAGGTGGAGGAGAGGGTAGAGTTAGGGTGCTGACTAACAATTTAGGTTCTTGAGAGTATTTCTGTAAAGAATTTAATTGCCCTGATTACCAATTCTGAAAAAAGAGGGAAAGACTTTGATACATTTCTATAAGTAAGTTCAGAGCTGGGGAGAGAGCCTGGCCCAGTGGAGAGAACTCTGGATTGGGAGTTGCTCAGAAGACATACATTCTGGTCCAGGCTTGGTTCCCCCAAACCTGAGAGGTTAGGCAGGTGGCCACTCCTCTCTGACCTCCTCCATAAAGCTGGATCCAGCATTCTCCAAGCATCTCTCCCAGCTCTGAAAACCCACAGCCTTTGACTAAGCATCTACACTGAAAGAACAAAGGTTTGTTCAGTCCTGGAAAGAAGTTGCAACCACCAACCTACCCACTTCCACACCACCATGTAAATCCTGTGTTTTTTTGTTTTGTGCACTCAGAGTCTAAAACGGGTCTGCTTTTATTCAGAAGCTTTTATTTTCAAAGATTTTCTTCACTGTTTTTCCCTACATAGATTTTTTTTCTTTCCTATAAGGCACAATGTTTAAAACAGTCCAAAGCAGTATGAATATGTATTTGTATTTAACGTTTGTGCTAGAAAATACTTTTTTGTTTTCCTCATGGGATGCAGTACCATCTTAGGAGATGCTAAGTTTCTTGTCTTTGATGTGTGGGCAAATAAAGACCCAGTAATATCTACAATTTGTAGAACTTCTAGAAAGAGAATTCCTCCACACTAAATCCATTCATTCTTTCATTCACACATATTTGAGAGTCTTATATGTGTCAGGAGCTGTTGTAGGTGTTACAGGAGCAGCAGTGAGCAAGACAGGCAAGGTCCGAGTTCTCATGGAGCTCTCAGTGTAGTGAGAAATGGACAAAAAGACAAATGTTAAAAGATGGGACACGTTCTCTCTATATAATTAAAATGGGATAATGGCTAGAGGGAATGAATGACTACTTCAGATTAGGTGATGAGGAAAGGCCACATTTAGGACTTGACATTTTTAGGCAGGGCTCTGAGGAGATCCATTCTTGAGAAGGGAGGAGAGTAGGGAGAGCATTTTAAAGCTGGTGTAAACCCCTGAGGAAGAAACAAAAAACGGCAAGAAGAGCTGGTGTGCAGTTGGTGGTAGGAAGAGAAAATTGGAAGGTTAAGCAGGGCCCGACTGTGTAGGTCTTTCTAAGTCATGGTTGGAAATTGGGAGCTTTCTGTGACAGCTGTGGTCAAGCTCTAGCTGGCTGTTTCTCAGCACAGCTTTTAAATACTGGAATCCCCAGATTTTTGCCCTGGGCCCCTTTCTCTTTCAGTATTCTTTAGATCATCTCATTTAGGCTTACGGTCTTAAAAACTTTATGTAACCATTGCTCATAACTGTGCATCTCCAACCCTGGCATTAATCCTTCCCTAGCTCCAGACTCTTGTATCCATTTGCCTATAAAGTCACTCCACTTGGATTTCAAATGGGCATCTCAAATCTAACATGGCTGAATACCTGCCCAGCTGCTTAAGCAACAATCTAGGGCTTATTCTTGATTTCTCCATTTCTGTCACCACCACCCCAGTCCAATCCATCAGCAAGTCCCGTCAACTCTCTCCAAAACATATCTTGGATCCATCCACTCCTCTCCGTGTCCACTACGTCCACTCAGTCCAAGCCATCATCATCTTTCACCTGGACTCCTGCAATAATCTCTTACTTGGTGTCCTTGCTTCCACTCCTGCCCTTCTACAATCACTGACAGCACCCAACATGATCCTTTTAAAAACAAAAATCAGAATGTCACTTCCTACTTAATGTCCTCTCATGGCTTCTTAGAAAAATAAATTCAGGGACTTCCCTGGTCCAGTGATTAAGACTCCGCACTTCCACTGCAGGGGGTGCATGTTTGATCCCTGGTCAGGGAACTAAGATCCTGCATGCTGCATGGTGTGGCCAAAAAAAAAGGAAAAATAAATCCATAAACCCAAACTCAACCCAAACTCATTAAGTTTCCACAGTGATAATTGTTAACAGAGAAATAATAAAAATCAGCTTGGAAAACAATGCATGAACCTATGTAAAATGAAAAAAATATCAGAGAAGAGGAGGAAGCTTGCTAAAGAATAGAAACCCTTGCCAAAGGCTGCTGTCAAGGAAGTACAAGCCCACAAACACTCTGAGTTCAAGAGGAAGGACTGTGATATGAATACGGGAATTCTGGAGCTATCAGTCTCAGGGACAGTCTTAAGAGAGACAAGGTTCCCATCATTACATCCCCAGATTTAACCACAGCTGCTCAGCTTTGATCTATTTATCTATTGATGTTCTTAGGAAATGTCAATACCAAAACAAATCCAAATGACAACTACGTTAGATTGCTATTCAAGAGGATGAGTCTCCATTGAATTTGTGCAAAATGGGATGCCCAGTAGAACTGGAAAATCTTAGACCATTGGAGATGTAAAGACCAGAATCAAGGAAATATGGGTAATATTTGTTATTTACTGTGAGGGAGAAACTTCCACTTAAATCCCAGTTGCCTCCAGCTGCATTGTGCTCAGCTGTGTGCTCTGGACTCATTAATTAATACAGAGGTATTTTCTAGCCCTTCCAACATCTTTCTTCCAAATTCTCTTTGCTTTCCTCAAACCCTGTTGGTGGTTATAATTTAGCCTCCAACCCAGATGTTGCAAACTGAAGGCTGAATTGCCCTTTCATACGTGTGCTATTTGTCCTTGACAATGTTTTGCTGTATTGTTCTGTTTGTTTTGTTTTTAAACATATTCGTTGCAACATTTAAAAATGAGATTTAAAATTAAAATCTGCATTTCCAGCTTCTCTTTTAAAGTTGGCCCTTTCAAGAACCTTGAGTCCATATCCCTGAGTGGCAGCATGTGGAGGAAGCCGAGTGACACTTCACCTGTTGGGCGGCTCTACCCTTAGGGCAGGTACTCTCTGGTTTGCTCTCTGCTCCACCACTCCTAAGTGTCTCCCTGACGGAGACACAGCTAAGGGTCAGTTGTCGGTTATAAATATGCTCTCATGGTTGTTTTTTTGCTTATTTTGACCCATTTTACTCACTTACCCGCCTGGTCCTATAATTATTTGAGATTGGGACTCCAATTCTCACCTTTGTCTCTCAGCTTATTAAATGGAATCTAATTTCTTTCCTATCACTCATTACTCTGCTACTGACTATGTGAAGTCTCTGGGTGAACTGTTGGATAGAATCCAGAATCATCATCTGGCAGAGGATGTAGTATAGTGACTTAACTTCCAACAGCCTCCAGAAAACTTGGCTGGGAGCTTCCAGCTAAAACATAGGCTACATGTTTTAGACATCTTAATTCATACTGCACCTAAAGGCATAGAAGTCCTTTTAAAAAATCACATTTGATTTCTCCCTTGCTCCCCATATCCAGTTGGTAGCCAACTCTTCTTGGTTCTATAGCATCTTCAGGCTTTGTTACTGCCTATCTGGATTCGCAGTAGCTTCTCAGCTGGTGTAAATTTAGTTACTGCCCCAATCAACACACTCTAACACAGCTTCTTTCTAAATTAGACTTAATTATATCATGCATCACAACTACCCAAATAGAAAATATCAATAGATATGCTTAGAATGAATATGCATGGAATCAAATTCAGATTTAGCCTAACATTCAAAAGCTACCCAAACCCTTCTTCAGCCTACTTCTCATCTTTTTTTCTCACTCCACCATCCATACACCGTAACTCCAGTCGCTGTACCTGGGCTTTCTCCCCTCCAAGCCATTGCTCATGTGTTTTTTTTTTTTTTTTTTTTTTTTGCTCATGTTTTTAAAAACATGTCCATTGTTTAAGTCTCTTCAAATCCCAGCTCTTTATGACACCTTTCCAGATCTTCCCAGATGAAATTAACCTTTCCTTCCTCTGTTTTCTTGGGATGTTTTCCCCAGCTCTTATCAGAGTCTGCCTTTTTCCCCAGCTCTTATCAGAGTTATAGTTCCTTGTATTTTTCTCATGCCCTACATTTGAGCCTATGGAGGGCAGGGACCATAATTTACACATCTTTTTATTTCCTGCACCCAGCAGAGAGTTTAGCACAAGTTGAACTGAAACAAATAGAAAATCTATTTCTTGAAGCAACTTAATGACTTGTCCTTAAAAATCTGGGGTCCAATATAACTTTCAAAATAGGATTCTAAGCCTCTTTTTTTCCCCAGGATAAAATTATTTTTTTTGTTTAAACAGTTTATATGTGTGAAGTTTTAAAATACTTATTGGGAAGTATACCACATCACCCATACCAATTCTAACAAAAATGAAATAATCTGACAAATGCAGAATGTGGGACATTATATAAGACAGTGCTCCAGGACTGTTAAACAAGTGTCAATGTTATAAAAACCAACCAACCAAAAATGACAAGGATATATATATATATAGAGAGAGAGAGAGAGAGAGACAAAAAGCAAAAGTGAGAAAATATTAGCAATTAGTAAATCTAGATGAAGAGTATAGGGTATTTCATGGTACTATTCTTTGAGTTCTTCTATAGGTTAAAAACTTTCAAAATAAAAAGTTGGGGAAAAAGGAAACAGGAAGGAGCTGAAAGGACTAGTTTAATTTCCTAACTGTATTCCTTTTAGTGTATTATTAGATAAGTTAATAGCTAAATAGTGAAAACAAAACATTTATTTGGGTATACCTTTCTATTTAGGAGTAAAACCAGCTAGGAGTGAACCACATAGTTGGTTGTAAGAATTACTAAATCAGAAACGCAGTTTTATTGCTCATTAGAGGGACTTCTCATACTTTATGCTTTCTACTTTCAAAGAAAATAAACTGGAGGAAATGGATGAGGTGCGTATCAAGGAATTTTTTTCACTGCGAGTAGATTTGGAAATATTTAACAAATCCTAACTTTTCATTATCACAAGCCTCGGTATCTATGAAAGTGATTATATTGATTTGCCCTCTTTCTCTAGGTGAAAAAAACCCCCCTATATCTTTGCTAGGCTGTAGCTAAATCGATCTGGTTGATGGAGGCAGAGAAATAAATATATTGGTGTAAAAGGACAAATAGGAGATAAGGCTATGTATTTATTGCCCATTTATGTAATTACATGTGTCACTAAGGACAAAGGTCCTTAAAACAAAGACGAAAGGCAGAGTAGAAACAGTTCCCTATAGAAAGAGAGATGGATTTTCTACCACTTCCCTCTTCATGAATTTTTCTTTTGCGTGGTTACATATCCTTCTGGTTTTGTGATCACATTTGAAAACTTAACCATCTTTTTGGGCACAGTTTGATGGCTGAAGATATGCTTCACTCCAATAAAAAGAAAATGAACATTTTTCAAGAGCATTCGTAGGCTTCGAGCTGAGAGGACAGCACTTAGTTCCTGAGGTCTGATAATCATTCTGTGCGGAAGTAACTACCAGGACCACGGCACCATGGATGTGGTAGGCGAAAACGAGGCCCTACAGCAGTTCTTCGAAGGTAAGAAGCCCGTTTCCAACATCTGAGAAATGGTACTGCTTACTATCACTGTCTTACCTTTTTGGAATTCACTTGGGCTTTGAAAGAAATACTATTGTACTAACTGTCGTGAAGTCAGAAGTGCAGGTTTATTTGCTGTGTTTGTAGCAAAAAATCAATGGTATAGGGCTTCCCTGGTGGCGCAGTGGTTGAGAGTCCGCCTGCCGATGGCAGGGGATGCGGGTTCGTGCCCCGGTCCGGGAGGTATCCCGCATGCCACAGAGTGGCTAGGCCTGTGAGCCATGGCCGCTGAGCCTGCGCGTCCGGAGCCTGTGCTCCACAACGGGAGAGGCCACAGCAGTGAGAGGCCCGCGTACCGCAAAAAAAAAAAAAAAAAAAAAAAAAATCAATGGTATAGGCAGTGATTTTTAAAAATTCAGGATTTCCATCTTACAGCTTAGTTGTTAAAAGAATCAAGAGGTCAGCATACCTATGTTATTAGAATTTGTCCCTGTCCTGTGCTAGATTTTTTTTCTAATCCCTATGTTTCATAAGACTAGATTTTTCTTATCTCTAAAATTATTGAATACAACACAGGAGAAATGTAAGAGTTTACTTAAGATGGTTTTTCTGTTAATATAATTAAATACAAAACAGCCTAACAGTAAAGGAACACCTCTTCCCCCATTCCATTCTTTGTTTTTCACAACACTTTAAAAATGTGTAACTATTGAATGATGATTTTTTTTTTGAGGTTAAATATAATTTTCCCCAAGCGAAGGCTTACTATAGGACATGGTTACAAAGATTTTTTTCCTAAAAACCTGAAATAGTGGTACCCCTTCTCATATTCAGTTGGGTTGAGATTCTCATGGTGGGTCTGCTGAAAATGTCAGGAAAGGCTTGCCTTCTTGTGACACCTTTCAGGGAGCCATTGGGAGACTGCGTGTTAGTGCAGCTGCAGTTCCTTATCAGTTAGTCATGCTCAGACTTCCATGGGAAGGGAAATGTTGCCAGAGCTTTTTGCACATTTCCAGGTATTTCCCAGGAGGGAGTATGAGAATAATTGAGCGCAGACCAGCTCACTCACAGAATCCAGAGGGCAGTTAGCAGCATATGGAGAAAGTGCTTTTGGCATTTCTTGTGATTAGCAGAGTGCCTGACAAATACTAGACATTTAAAGAGTGAATGGAATTGACCCAACACCATATTGTATCGAACACTAAAGAGTGTTTATGTCAAAGAAACAGTGAGGTCACTATCAGAAGAAATTAGTACAATACAGTAGGTTCTGTGGCTCGGATTTTGCCACATGGGGTAAGAAGGAATATGAGACCTAGAGAATTATTATGTTATTTCAGCCCTATGATCCATCCCATCATGTTCTGTCTCTGACAGTGCTCAAGTCAGTGTGTCCACTTGGGTCACACAGTAGGCACACTAATGTTGCTTAATTGTTGTTGCCTGATTTTATATCCTATGTAACTTTCATTTGAGCAGTAGGTAGCAAGCTCCAAGCTACAGTTATATCTGCTTTATTTTCGGGAAACCACCAATTGATTTTATAAATACACAAAGTCTAGTTGATTTCTTTACAGAGCTAGAGAAGACCTGAAAAGTTCATCTGGTCTACCTTCTGTTTTTTGGAAGTGCTGTTATACCTATAGGGTCACTATACTGTCCTTGTTTATGCTATTTTCAGAAGTCTTTGGGGATATAGTTTCCACAAGTCCTCTGTACAGCTGATTACAAAATCT
The DNA here is from genome assembly GCF_011762595.2 of Tursiops truncatus. Classification (NCBI taxonomy): domain Eukaryota; kingdom Metazoa; phylum Chordata; class Mammalia; order Artiodactyla; family Delphinidae; genus Tursiops; species Tursiops truncatus. The sequence continues at coordinate 46,804,069 of NC_047044.1, read as the reverse complement.
GATTTATTTTTTTATTATTATTATTATAGTATCTTTCTTAGCCCAAACTAAACTCTGGCTCTTTTGGAAGCCTTTTTAACTAGGGAGGAGTAATTTCTCCATGGAAAGAGAATAAAATAGTCAGTGTACATTATCTTTGAATGAATAAATGGAAAAGGTGGTAAGTTTTGGAAATAAAAAATGGAAGCACTAACTTAAGTTATTCCCCTTCCCCCGAAAGTCACACAGCTGGTTGTCTATTTTTTATTATCTGTTTAGCAAATATCAATCACTGACGGTGTGCCAAGTCCAACAACCACATCTTTTAAATGATAGCCTGGAGGGCTTTGAGACATTTCCTTTAGATCATGGTTTCCTTTCTGAAATATTCCTTAGAATGAGGACAGCAAGACTGGATCTGATATTCTTATGAGGAGGGCTAGTTGTTCTATGTTGTGCTCCTGTTGATACGTCAGCTTCTAATTAAATGCAAATTCATATAAAAAATCAAGGTCTGAAAAGCAAGAAAAGTTTTTGTAATTTATTACCCACCTGAAAGCTATTTTTTCTTTGCTTTCTCAGACTCTTCATTCTAAGAATCTGGATCCTAAATAATATATGTTTTTCATATGAACACTTTCGTATTAAAAACTATCTGTACTGACAGTATCATCACGAATTAAATGGCCTTGAACATCAGATCTCATGCTGATCATGCTGAATCTTTATGGTGTGTCTCAGGAAGATGATGAGAACAAAGCGTGGTTCCAGGTAGCTGGCAAACCTCATTCTATTGCCTGCCACTGATGCAATAGGTAGGCCCATTAGCTAAAGCAGAAGAGGTGGATCAAGTTCTCTAGGGAGCCCAACATCCACTGGAAACTCAGATACCATGTGAAATGTTTGGCTTTTTCAGCAAAGCTGATACCACTGCAAGAGAAAGGTTGTCAGAGGAGAGGCACATTATTTTATTTCTAATAACTAAAAATTGGTTACAACTTAAAATTCTAATAGTGGTAGATTAGTTAAATAGATTATGGTTCTTTCATATAATGGAATATTTTGTAGCTATTAAAAATGACAATGATGGGTTTCCCTGGTGGTGCTGTGGTTGAGAGTCCGCCTGCCGATGCAGGGGACCACGGGTTCGTGCCCCGGTCGGGGAAGATCCCACATGCTGCGGAGCAGCTGGGCCCGTGAGCCATGGCCGCTGAGCCTGCGCGTCCGGAGCCTGTGCTCCGCAATGGGAGAGGCCACAACAGTGAGAGGCCCGAGTACAGCAAAAAAAAAAAAAAAAAAAAAAAAAAAATGACGATGATAAGGAAAAGTGTTTATGATATAAAGGGGAAAAGCAGATTACAAATTGGTATATATAATAGAATTGAATATATATGTATTTTTCTAGAACAAAGTTTATTAAAACTGATGTGAAAACAGTTGCTATATATACATACATGCATACCTATATATGTAGAAACAATTGGACGAATACACTACAAGTATTAACAGTAGTTATTTCTTAGTGGTAGGAATATGGGGATTTTTATTTTCTTCTTTATACTTTATTATCTCAGTGCTTCAAAGTTGGAATGCATGATGTCATAGTCAGTTTTTCTTACATAAAGGAGACTGGGTTTAATTACACAAAACTCTGTTTAAGAGTTTCTTTTCTGTGTAAAGAAAAATTGTATGAAATGGATGAAAAAGAAGATTATTAGGTGTCTTCCATAGAAAACTGTACCTGGATCATGTCCTTTGGGCTGTCAGATTCTATGGGATTTTCACTCTTTATTGTCTTAGAGCTATTTTGAAACTCTGTAAATTGTAGATAATTGATATCAATGCAGTGAATTTTGTCTATAGATATGTAAATGAATTATCTCCTTTTGGGGATCAATAGTTTCAGTAAAACCCAGTTTTCCATTTATTTGTAAATTCATTCCATGGCATAGCCAGATTTAGATTATCTATCTGCTTACCTATCTCTATCTATATACATCTGTCAATCTATCTCTATCTATCTATATACCTAGATCTAGCTCTGCTGTTTGAATTCTCCTTGAACCACTTGTAACATCTTCCTGCTTCCTTCATGAAGTAAATAAAAACCTTTGACATGTGTTCATCTTACATTTATATGAGTCATGATTTTTTTTAAATGTGCTAGGATTTACATTTATTGAGCTAACATTTATTTTATTTTATTTTTTTAAAGGGAACGCTATTTATTTATTTATTTATTTTGGCTGTGTTGGGTCTTCGTTTCTGTGCGAGGGCTTTCTCTAGTTGCGGCGAGCGGGGGGCACTCTTCATCGCGGTGCGCGGGCCTTTCACTATCGCGGCCTCTCCTGTTGCAGAGCACAGGCTCCAGACGTGCAGGCTCAGTAGTTGTGGCTCACGGGCCTAGTTGCTCCGCGGCATGTGGGATCTTCCCAGACCAGGGCTCGAACCCGTGTCCCCTGCATTGGCAGGCAGATTCTCAACCACTGCGCCACCAGGGAAGCCCATGAGTCATGATTTTATCTTTAAAAATATATATCCTTTAACACTAGCCAAGTTTTAAGTTAGTTAACTTCGACTTTGTTTTATCTTAAGTTTGCACCAGATTAATAACGTTTGCTGAGCATTTACCATGCATGAAGCACTGTTCCATTCACTTTACATTCATTACCTCATTTACTTAGACTTTGTTTTATCTTAAGTTTGCGCCGGATTAATAACGTTTGCTGAGCATTTACCATGCATGAAGTACTGTTCCATTCACTTTACATTCATTACCTCATTTACTTCTTACAGCAACCCCTCAGGTAAAAAAGGAATAGAAAATGAAGTATGGAAAATCCCATTCCTCAGTTTACCTCACTTGTTTTCCATAGCTGTGACCTTACATTCTTAATTTGGTTCCTTATGGGTATTTCTTTTGGGCTACTGTGATAGCAAGATTCATCTTTTATTTCCCAGCTTTTTAGAACAGTTTATAAAAACTAATTTGAGAATATTTTATTGTTCATTATATTTAATCTTTAAAAAGAAACTTTCTAAATTGGTGAGAAGCTGTTTAGCTCATCCTCTTCATAAAGTCCTGAAGTAGGTTCTCAAATGCTTTTTGGCTTATCACGAAAGCAAAAGAGGAGATGCCTGCCCTGACTGAGCAGGGTGGGGAAAACTACATACAGTTGTCCCTTGGAAGCCGGGAGGAGATTGGTTCTAGGATCCCCTCTGATACCAAAACCCCCAAATGCTCAAGTCCCTTACGTAAAATGGCAGTAGTATCTGCATATTAACCTGTGTACGTCCTCTAGTACATGTTAAATAATCTCTAGATTACTTATAGTACCCAATACAATGTAAATGCTATGTGAGTAGTTGCTAGCATGTGACAAAATCAAGTCTTGCCTTTTGGAACTCTCTGGGATCTTTTTTCCCAAATATTTTCCATCCTTGGTTGGTTGAAATCTGCAAATGTGGAACCTGCAGACACAGAGGGCTGACTCTCCTGAAGAGATCACATGAAAGCAGAAGAGAGAAACTAGCTGAAGAAACTCCCACTCACCCATTGAAGTTTGGGAGGTGAGGGGTAGCTCCTAAAACCAGAAGCTGTGGATGGGCAGGAACCACTGGACAGCTCCTGAGATCTAAGAGGAAGAACAGTCCCTTCCGGAAGCTGCTGTCAAACAAGCTTCAAGGTATTTTCTGCCCTCCTCTCTCTGCCTGAGATTTAAATTTCTAGTTAGCTATTATTAAAGTAGGGTGGTAGGGATGCAGGGTAGGCAAAAATATCTGCTACCCATGAGCTGTACAGGAATATGATGGAGGTGTCAAGTTTTTGGGAAAATGAAGAAAATGCTGAAGATTCTGGAGCAGAAAAGCAGAGACTCAAGGGACTGACCCAGATGGAATGGATCTAGAGAGGCTTCAAGGGAGGGTTGGTAGAATTGTTGAGCACAAGAGGGATGTAGCTTGGAAAAGTGCCCAAATGGTGCCGGCACATAGTAGACAGTAATCTTTATAGAATAAAAATGAATGAAGAACAGTGCACAGACTATTCTGTTCAACAGTTTGAACTCTAGGTTCGGAGCACCCAGCAAGTTCAGATATGGGAAGAAGAAAAACTTGCCCAGTAAGCAGAGCAGGAAGCAGCAGAAAGGTTCAGTGAATAAAACAAACAGAGGCCACTGAGACAAGTGCTGCCAGTTTGTGGGAAGCCCCAGATTCCATTATTACCAGAGGTAAAGTCGTAAATGTCTTAAGTGGTTCCTGTGTATTACTTCTCCAAAAGTGAAACCAACTCTGATTGGTTGATGTTTCTGAATTCCTGTGATTGGAATCAGAAGCTCTGAGCAGCTGAATGCAGTGTAGAGGGCTGGCCCTGGGCAAGACTGTATTGCAGGTAAAGGGTATCTTTGGCCTCCGGCCAGTCTCTCAGTCTTTGTCTTTCTTTCACTTTAAGACCACCAATTTTTCACCCTCTCACATAACCAGCATCTTTATGCCCTCTTCTTCTGTCCCAATAAAACCTGAGTTTGCACAGAAGGTACAAATGGCAAAGGATCTGATGACACCTTACGTCTCTATAGAGTTTTGTATTCAATGTGCTTTCACAGAATACAAAGTCGTTTTGATCATACAAGTCAAAAAGATTACGTTCTCGAAGAGTAGGTTTGGTTGATCTCTAATGGTGGAATTTTAGACATCATGTTGCATCCTAGAAACGCTGAAATTATCCCACAGAGGCAGGTTCTCCTTGTTTATTGATCAGGCCACCTCTGTTTCTGTTTTTGGAGACACTATGGACTTTCTAGGGGACTGGGAATGAGAATACGTCAGGGACAAGAAGAACAACCCAAATCACGCAAGCTGCTTATAATTATTTGAACACTTCTGTCTGATGTTGGCAGGTGATTAGAAATTGTGTTGATTGTCATGAAGCATCCAGAACAAAGAGGCGTGGGCTTGGTGCCATTAAGAAAAAAAATCCCTTTTCTTCTTTCACGCTGGGATCCCCAAGGTGAAGCCGATTTCATTAGAATTTAAAATGTGCTGTAACTAGGTCAGAGCTAACTTCTGTCACCTGCACACACCCTACATTTGAGAACTGCCAACGTCATCAGCAACTGGAGGGAATCCGGGAACAAAATCACTCAGACAAACGCTTCTAAGAGGAGACTACACCACCTTCTTTGGTGTTATTGATGTTGTCATCTTTTCAGCTTGGGAGTTAGAAGTCAGCTCCTGGAAGACTCCACAATATCTTGGAAGCTAAACGTTGAATACATGGACAATTGTGGAAAAAATAGATAACATAAAACAAGAAATAGTTATCACCTGTAATCTCACCACTTAGCGATAACAGCTGTTCACATTTTGGTGTTGATCTTGTGTGTATTTTTTTTTAATGGGATCATACTCTTTATATTCTTTAATAATGGAGTTTTTCATGGAGTATAGAAGGAAACATCTCTTCTTGTCATTACTTATTAATTTATAACAGGAGTCTGAAAGTAATGGCCCACAGGCTAAATCCGGCCTGCAGCCTGATTTTGTAAATTAAGTTTTATTCACTCATTCATTTAAATATTATCTGTGGGACTTCCCTGGTGGCACAGTGGTTAAGAATCGCCCTGCCAATGCAGGGGACATGGGTTTCACCCTTGGTCTGGGAAGATCCCACATGCCACGGAGCAACTAAGCCCGTGCGCCGCAACTACTGAACCTGCACTCTAGAGCCCGCGAGCCACAACTACTGAAGCCCGCACGTCCTAGAGCCCATGCTCCGCAACAAGAGAAGCCACCGCAATGAGAAACCCACGCACTGCAATGAAGAGTAGCCCCTGCTCGCCGCAACTAGAGAAAGCCCGTGTGCAGCAACGAAGACCCAACACAGCCAAAAATAAATAATAAATAAATTAAAAAAAATAATAAATATTATCTGTGGCTGCTTGGATGCTGTGATGGCAGAGTTGAATGGTGGCAACGGAGACCTTATGGCCCTCAAAATCTAAAATAGTATCTGGCTCTTTATAGGAAATGTTTGCTAACCCTTGATCTAAACCTAATTAATAACAACTATTATTTATTGAGCACCTACTATGTACTGGGTATAGAATCATAATCTTCCATAAGAAGAACATTCCAGGAAAAGGGAATACCAGTGTGAAGTCCCTAAGCTTGGAGTGGTTAGGGGCAGGGCTGGAGTGGGAAGGGGCAGGGGACAGTGTTGAATGACAATGGGGTGGGCGGCCAAAGATGACGTCAGAGTTTGGATTTTTATTCTCAGTGTGATAGGAAACCAGTGGAGGGTTTTAAGCAGGAGAACAGGCAGAACTTGCAGATGGATGGGATGTGGGGGTGAGGAAGGCAGAGGAATCAAGGTGATGCCTAGGTGTTGGTGTCAGTAATTGGTGGATTTAGTACAATGTGTTCAGCTGTGGAATAATGGGTGCAAGTGCACTTGTGCGTGTGTGTGTGTGTGTGTGTGTGTGTGTGTTCATGTGCATATGTGTGAAATCAAGAATTCGTTTGGGACACTTTACGTTTTAGCTGCCTTTTAGAGAACCAGGCAGAAGTGATGACGAGGCAGTTGGATATTTGAATCTGGAACCCAAGGGAGGGGTCTGGGCTATAGATATCAATTTGGGAGTTATCCGCGTATGGTTGGTGTTTAAAGCCCTCAGACTAGATGAGGTCACCAAGAAGGGAGTCAGACAAGAGGACCCCACGATAACATTTAGGGACCCAAGTGAGAGCAACCAGCTAAGGATGTTAAATGAGGTGGGAGGAAAGCCAGGAGAGTGTGGTGTTAAGCTAGGAAAGGATAGTGTTTCAAAGAGGGTGTGGTCAAATGTTTTAAATGTTTCTGAAATGCCAGTTAATTGAGCATAGAATTTGGGAAGGAAGGTTGTGGGTGACCGTGACAAGTGGTTTCCATGCAGTAGGGGAAGAAGAGAGAATGGAAGGTGAGTGGCTCATATGGATAATGCTTTTGAAAAGTCCTGTTGTGCCAGGAGCAGAGAAATGCGGCAATAGCCAGAGGAAGTGCGGAGGCAAGAGGGTTTTTACTTGATAATTTTGTTTTTAAGACGGGAGATACGAAAGCTTGATGTGCAGATGGAATGATTCATTGTGGAGGAATAAACGTTTGATGCGGAAGAGGGAGGGGGATAATTGTGGGAGGGGAACCTTGAGAAGGTGGGTGAGGATGGGGCGGAGAGAGCTTGCCCTTAGGTACCAGGAACACTTACTGTCTTGCAAGGGAGGAAAAGAGGAGTATCTGGAACACATGCAGGTAGTGTGGTAGGTTTCAGGGTGGGAAGCTGAGACAGGTTACTTCTGCTTTACCTGTGAAGCCAGGTGGTGGGAGTATGGTGGGGGACTGTTGGGGGCTTTAGGAGGGAGGATAAATTATGAAATGATCTTCTTAGTTAGTGTATTAATTTCCTAGGGCGGACATAAAAAATTACCACAAACAGGTGGCTTAAAGCAACAGAAATTTATTCTCACAATTCTGGAGATAAGAAGTCTGAAATCAAGGAGTTGGCAAGGCCACAAACGCTGAAGCCTCGAGGGAAGAATCCACTCCATGACTCTCTCTAGCTTCAGGTGGTGCTGATGATATCCTTGGTATTCCTTGACTTGTAGACTAATCACTCTCATCTCTGCCTCCATCTTTACATCACCTTCTCCATGAGTCTCTTGTATCTGTCACTTCTCTTACAAGGACACTCATCATTGCCCTTAGGGCCCACCCTAATCCAGGATGATCTCATCTTGAAACACTTAACTTTATTATACCTGCCAACACCCCTTTTCCAGTTAAGTTTTCACTCACAGGTTCTGAGTGGTCATACATTTTGGGGTCCATTTTTCAACTCACTACACAGAGTAAAAAGCAAATCGGCCAGGAAATAGTAAGAATGCTAGTCAGTGCCATGTTCATTTGAGATTTGTGGTTAATTACTTTAAGTGAGGTTAGTCACTACATTTGTATGATTTTCTCAGCAACATTCAGCTACTCGATGCAATCTTGGAGTGGGTGAAGAATTGGGTTTAACCAAAGTCAGGATTTTCTCATGTGAGTTCCACAGGTGGAAAGAAGAAAAGGGACTTACAAGCCTTTGCAAGGGAGTAATTAGAGTGATGGACCATGGAATTTAAGCTGGGTAACAGAGGAGTGGAAGGGGATGAAGAGGTTTGGAAAAGTGGGGATAAGGTTCATGAGCAGAGGATCTCAATAGGTGAAGGTATTAGAGTAGGGGTATAAATGTCGGGAAGGTCAAGCTGGTCAAAGAACATGACACTTGAAACTGAGATTTCAGAGAATGGTGTGATTATTGGTGATGCCGAGGTTTAGGAGAGGGTCATGGGAAGTGGTGGCTGAGGTAGGATAGAGGTGAGGAGTTTAAGAACCTGAGAGGCTGTGATATTATTGGGTGGATGTTGAAGCAACCAGCAGCGATGGCAGGAGTAGTGTTAGAGAGAGGGAGGGAGGTACCAGATGCTGAATGTTCAATGAGAAAGGAATAGTGACCGAGAGGTTGGTAGATGATATTATTGGCAGGAGGTGGCCTGGTCATTGGCATATACCAAAGCTCGTGAAGGAGGGAGGAAGAAAATTGATCTGGAAGCAGCAATGCAGAGCAAGGAGAACACCTCTCCCGTTTTCAGGCCCCAGGTATATGTGGGAAAACCTTTATTTGAGGTGTTCCATAATTTAACCATTTCTTATCATTGGACATGTAGGCTTGTGCTAGGTTTTTCCCTGTTAAATACATACCATTATAACAATTTCCCCCCAAACCCTTAGTTATTAACTTTGTATGAATCTCCCCAAAATATAATTGTTGGAACATAGTATTTTTTTTTTAATTTTGGTCTTTGGTATTGCCAAATTATCTGCTAGGAAGTTTTAAAAAAAAAATCCATCTGCAGACTGTCCCTATCACCACTACCTGATATTAATTTACATTTTTTGACATAAAAAAAGTTACTCTCTATTCAGAGTCCTTAACTTGGGATGAGATTCTGGAGGGGACTTGAACCCTCTGAAATTGGGTGGAAATGTGTATATGTGTAGGCACATACTTATAGGGAAAGTCTCTGTAGTTTTCATCAGATGATCAGTGAGGTCTGTGGCCCACAAGAGCTTAGAAACTCTGCTCTAGCCCCAGGCTGTTGGCTGCTTCTCTCACCTGCCCTGCCTGGAGCAGCCCACAGTTGAGGAGGGTGTGCTCTGAACCAGGCGGGAGATTCTGGACTGGAGCATGCTTTAACAATCAAAGAATCTAGGAACAGATTCTACTCAAAATGTTGTTAAGGGATGGGAAAGGGAAATTTGATAGCATTATTAAAAGCAATGATGAGGGACTTCCCTGGTGGAGCAGTGGTTGGGACTCTGCACTCCCAATGCAGGGGGCCCAGGTTTGATCCCTGGTCGGGAACTAGATCCCACATACGTGCCTCAGCTAAGAGTTTGTATGCCGCAGCTAAGGAGCCCACGACCTGCAACTAAGGAGCCCGCCTGCTGCAACTAAGACCTGGCACAACCAAATAAATAAATATTTTTTTTTAAAAAAAAAGCAATGATGAAAAAAATCCCTGTTTCATCTTCATCTTCTGAGCTGTAACAGTAGCAGTAATCATTTACACCAAAACTATACTGCAACCAGAAAGGGAGCAAATTCTTAAAAGTCTGTTCTCAGTTTTAATGGTGGATATAGAAAATCAGATGCCTTCTCCCTGAGCAGTTGACCTGGCCAGGAAAAGTGGTTATTTCCTCTACTTTGGGCTTCCTTCTATCCCTGGGGCCACATCAGTGGCATTTGAAGAGATGCTTCCAGGGGTCCAGGTGGTGCCCAGTTTGATAGGAGGAAGCCCCTGGCAGTGGGTCAACATCTGTTGGTTATCTGCTTCTAAAAAGATTCTGGAATTAGGTTAAATTAAAAGATACCTTAAAAAATTGATGTATATAAGGGAAGGGAGAGAGTAACAGAACTTCCTCAGGGGAGCAATAGTGAAATTAAGTTATCTGTGGGTCAGCAAGGGATTCAGAACTCTTTCCTTGACTCTACCTCTCCTTCCAAATATTCATCAATCTTTCTCCTCCCTTTCATCACTAAACTCTGAAAAATACCCACTCTCTTCATTCTTCACATCCCATTCACTTTTCAACCCAGTCTTCTCTGGCTTCTGCTCCAACTTACCCTTCTGAAATTTCTCCTAATTGCTAGATCGTATTAAAGATCGTCGGCCCTCATCCTCCTGGTGTCCTCTCTTCATCGACGTTTGCTCACAGAAACTTTCCTGTTCGATCCCATGGCATCTTCGCCTCTGATTCTCATCCGGTGTCTCTGTTACCTCTCAGGGGCACTCGCTAGTACACCCTCCTCCTTCTCTGCCCCAGGGTCCTGTTTTGGAAACTCTTTTATTTGAGCACCAAAAACTCACCCTGAATGGTTTCATTTACTCCCATGGATCAGCATTTCCCCAACCCTATTGCCACATTCCAGACCTATAGTTACAGGTGTTTAATGTACACTTGTATGTGCCGAGTGTGCCTTAGTTTCACCAAAGCAGTGCGTTCAAAGTGGAACCCATTATCCTTCCCCTCCCTGATTCCAGTCTTCGCTGCTTCCTATACCCCCTTCGGTGTTCACCAAACCTCCTAAACTAGAAACCAGGGTGTCACCCTTACGGGCTCCTCCCATGCTCTACAGCTAATTGTTTACCAAACTGTTGCTAAATGTTTTCAACTGCAGCCTCCCCTTTGGATCTTCACCTCTTGCAAGAGCCTCCTAATTTGTTTCCCTGAGCTGACCACCTTCCACTTCACTATTGGCTCACCTGAACGCCATTACTTAAACATTTCTGTTGACTCTCCATTGCCTGAGCTTAGCATATGGTCCCAAGGTAACATTTCAGTGTCCTTATCTCTGAGACTCCCCCATCCTCACAGTTGTGAGAGGCAGTTTGATGTAGTGGATAGGAGCTTGTTCCAAGGCCAGAGTTCTAATCCTGACTCTGCCCCTTGCTAGCTATGTGATCTTAGGCAAGTTACTTAATCTCTCTGTGCCTCAGTTCTGTATAAAATTAGATACTACTACTACCTATCTAATGAGGTTATTGTGAAGGTTCAGTGATTCAATATGCATGAGGTTCAGAACAGTACCTCAGTTAGTACGTTTATCACCGTCATCATCATCAGTATTGTTATTAATGTTTCTATACCCCAGCTATGCTGAGCTTTTCATGGTTTCTTAAAAACACCTTTTTATAACACTGGGTGTTTGTGCCGTTTGCCCCAAATGCACTTTCCTACTTCTTCATCCTGTGAAGCAAAATTCTCCATGCTTCTCCAGCACTTTTTCCATACCTTTGGATGTGCACCTTTCGCGCTGAGGTTTAGTTTATAGGTCTACTTGTCTATCTCCCCAGAAGATAGCGAGTACCTCCAGGTGAGGACCTGACTTTGTCTCATTATCTATGCAGGCTTATTGTCTTGAATGTAGCTGTTACAAAAAAAAAGAGAGAAATATTTGTTAAATATGTGTTAAGTCAAAGAGATTCTTGACCAAAACTTCTGATAGAAAGGCAGGCACCTTTATTGCATCATACAAAGGTTGTGCTCCTTTTCTTATGTATATATATATATATTTTTTTTTTCTTGCTGTACATGGGCCTCTCACTGTTGTGGCCTGTCCCGCTGCGGAGCACAGGCTCTGGACGTGCAGGCTCAGCGGCCATGGCTCACGGGCCCAGCCGCTTCGCGGCATGCGGGATCCTCCCGGACCGGGGCACGAACCCCTGTCCCCTGCATTGGCAGGCGGACTGTCAACCACTGTACCACCAGGGAAGCCCCTTATGTATATTTTAATATCAGAATCAACTCTGGTGGGGGGGAAATCACAGCTCCTCATAAACATTTTTTTATGTAGATTACTCTTAGATCTGTGACCCATGGCAGATATCTTCCCCTAGGTGTGATAACTCTGTTTCCCCTAAAAAGAACTCTTTATTAGCAGGAAGGGAGTGGAGGTGGTGTAGTGTTCAGTAGGAAACATGGCAGAGATGCTATCTGGGGATGGAGAGAATTCAAAAACAAGTCCTTCCGTGAGAGGTTCAGGCTATAACTCAAAATGGGTTATAGCTGAGATTCAGAATCATTACCTGGGAGTCACTGGGAGATACTAGGAGACAAACAGAAGAGTAGACTCTCTAGTTTTGACAAAAGTAGAGATCTAGGCACCAGGAAACCAGTCAAGGTAATGGACCCTGGGTTGCAGGAATGATCTTGGAGTTCATCTGATCACAGCATCTTTCCCATTTCTGAGGTTGCATTTCACAGGCCACCCATATCAGCTCTGGAAACTGGGCACCAGTGCACATCATGCACACTGTCTCTGAGCTCCCGACACCAGCCGGCATGTGTGGTGATGAGCGACATAGTAGTCAGAGCATAGGCTTTGTATCCAGATTTCCCTGGGCTCAAATCCCTCCTCTACCATGCACTCGAGATGCTGCTTTAGCAAATGACTGGGTCTCTCTGAGACTGTTTCCTCATCTATTAAATGAAGCAGGTATTACTTCATAGGAGAAAAGTTAAAGAATTAAGTAAAATGATATACGTGAAGTACTTTGAATAGTGCCTGACCTACAGTTATTGCCCAATGAAACAGTATTATCAGTCTTTTGTAATTAAGAAAAACGTTTATTCTTTTAATGGAGCTCCCAGAAGCCATCTGTGATCAGTAAGGAAACCTCTACCATTTAATGAATGCTTGACTTTATGCTAGACCTTATACAAAGGCCTTTAGCTGTATGTATTCTTAATTTGTACAACAAAATGAACAGGCAAATAATGTTATCATCATTTTAGTGATGAGGAAACAGAGATTCAGAAAAGGTTTGTACCTTGCCCAAGGTGACACAGCTATTATGTATCAGAGCTTAGAGTTGGACAGATGTCTGTCTTTCTCCAAAGGCCTGTGCTCCTTGCCTCTCTGCAGTGTCCTCCAAACAGGTTGCAAGGGGGCATCTGCAAAGTTAGCTGGAACTTAATGGCTCCTCTTAAAATAACCAGAGCTTTTGTGTGTGTGTGTGACAATGTGCGCGTAATTCCATTGTATAGTTGAAATTATTCTGGGATGTGAGCTGTTGGAACTTAAGTGCCATGTGGCATTTTTTGGCAAAGCCCAGCTCTGGCACCATAAGATGAAGTGCTAGCAGTAAAAAGGCAGTGGTTTATGTTCATGGAGCAGGCAGCTACAGAAACTCAAAAGATAAGGCTACGAATAAGCATGCAAAGATATAAGAACAGCAACACTGACCTGTAGTACTGCTTGATGCAAAACAAGAATCCACAGAGGGAATTTAGGAAGTTGGGTTTGCTCAGAAGTGTAGTAGAAAATACTAACTCTCAATATTGTCCTTTTTGGTACCCAGGCTCAAGACATAAAGTCCAGTAAGATGGTACCCCAATATTTGACACCTTCGTATTAGCAATATAAGAAACCATTGTCATGTAAAGCAACGGGGAGTAATGTGTTCTAAGGCTAACATCATATGACTTGATAATTGGAAATAGTATCGCTCTCATGGGATTAAAGTGATCAATATCCTCAAGTATTAGAAGCCAAGAAAAATGCTTCCTAGAAATCTCTATGATATGCACTTGATGGCAGAAGCCTTAGTTCAGGCAGACCTGGGTTCAAATCCTGATTCCTCTGCTTCTTAATTTTGTGACCTTGGGCCAATAACATAACATTGTAAATTTCAGTTTTCTCCACCTGTAAAATGGAGATAATAACACCTTCCTCTTGGCGTTGTGAGCATTAATGATAAAATATTAAAATGATGAAATAAATGATAGTTATTGATTTTTATTATAACATTTGCAAGTGTGGAGAAACAAAATTGCTTGCTCTATTTATTTTGAAACAAGAATGAGTAAAAGCTACATATATATATTCATACTTTTTTTTCAAAGAAACACTCCTGTCCCCAGGGAGTTATTACAACTTTTACGTGTTCACATTAATTCCAGAGCCTTTATAATCATAAAACCCATTTATAGCCTTTAGTTGCCAAGCAACAAAGGACAAAGTACTGAGTATTTCTTTTTATTGCAAAAGGTTCAGCTTTTCCATGCTGGTCTTGAAATCAACATTTTTCAGAAAAAAACAGAACAGTGAAACTTAATACCATATCTTTAAGGGTTAGTGGGCATTTCTTGTTTGGAGGTTGAATCAAAGCTGAAAGGAACAAGTTGTTATCATTGTTCTTGACTAGTCTACAGCACTTGTCCTAATTTTATAGTAAATCTGTAAGAGGTTCTGAAGTTGGGACACTGCAAACTCAGTTTAAAGAGAGAACTTGTTTCATTTTACCTCTATTCTGTGATGCTCTACCTGTAAGAAAACTAGTTCTTTGATCTGTCAGTTGTCTTTTGGAAAAGGCTAGGGTGACGTAAAATACATATGAAAAATGTTATCTGCTGACCCCAAACAGGTTATTCAACCATGCATTGGCAGGGTTTGAGAAGTTGGCTTTGAAGCACATAACTAAATTCCCTAATTCTTTGAAAGGTATCAAAGCTTTTAATTACTTCTATTATTTTTGTCTGTGGATAATCAGTAAGTAAAGGTTGGGAACCCCAAAAGAATCGAAAGAATATATTACTGTTTGACATCCTATAAAATATCCTAGTTGAACTAATATTTTTAAAAGCTTATAAAAGCATGTATGGAAACAGTTTTTTAAATTTGCATAGCTATTTCTCTATTCGTGCATACTAAAACAATACAAAAGCAGATCGGAGTATCTTGATGGGAATTTTACTCTCTTGGCCCATATGCATTCTGTGTGTGCAGTGGGATTCTGTGGATGGAAAGTGTGGAGACAAGGATCCTCGTTTTTTTCTTCCCGTGTGGGTTAGAGAAGCTTGCTGCTTTGAAACAAATCTGTAAAGTCACATAAGATGTTTATATGCAGGAAGAGGCAGAAATGACACCTACAAACTATTTCTTATAAATTCTACAAGGTAACAGCTAGTCAAGGTTCTTCTGCTGAGAGTAATGTCCTTTGGGACGATTTTTGTGCCTGAATATAAAAGTGTAAGAGCTAGCTATTAGCGTGACTAGGCTAATTCCGATGGACCAGAAGAGGGACACTATTATCCACACATCTCAAGAAGTGCTGTGCCTTAAGAAGCATTTGGAGTACTACTGTTTCTTCTTTTTATTTACATGGGCATAAGAGAGACACACACACATATCTCTCCCTTCCCCTGGGAGAAGCAGGCTTCTGTGTGAAGATCTGAATGGACCTTTCATGGTGGTGAGGACGACAGGGCTGTAAACCATGCTCAGGACCTGGTTCGCCTTTTACTGGCTATTTATGGAAATGTTGGGAAAAACCCCAAAATCCATACCCAGCCACCAATTTTTACAGTTCCTTATTTTGCCAGTTCTTTCCTAACCCATCTTCGAAGTTTCCTTCTCACTCTTCCATTTGTATTATGCTTGTTTATAGAGTTTGAAATTTTACAAACTCTTTCACTTCCTTCAACTCATTGGTCCCTCATGCAACCCTGAGAGGAAGACTTTTTATGGTGAAAGAAACGGATCCTTAAAGAAGTTGACAGATGTGTCTAAAATCACAGGGCTGGTGGCCAAAGCTTTGTCTTTTCCTTCCAAGCCCAAAGCTCTTCCCATCTGCATACCACTTTGCCTTCCCAAAGGAAAAAGTGGGTAAGGACATGTATTGCCTTATTGGCTTCCATATTCTAGGGCTCGATGTCAGAAAAATACTTAAGTCAACATGGTAGATCTTTGGAGAAAACTCCTCTTTTTTATCCTCTCCCTCACTTAACTCTAGTTACTACATACTCTACTGGCCACTGGCTACCCAACTCCTCTCCAGAGCAGAGCCAGCAAGCGCCTATATTTTAGGCTTTCCCCTAACCTCCTACTTTGATGAAACTGATCTTCCCTGAGTTTAGCAGTTGTTTTACTCTTCTGACTCCTGTGTTTGGGATAGGGGTGAGGAACAGAGAAGGAATAGGAAGGAATGAACACTTATTATGTACCAAGCACTAGTAGTATTAAAGGAAAAAATTCAATGACTCTTGTTGAAGCATGATAAGGAGGACTTTATTCAAGGGAGGGACTGTTGTAGTAGGCAGTAACCACTGGGATGGAATTTTGCAGTGGGGGAGAGAGATTGGGCTCAACTCCAAATACAGCAAGTGGGAAATTATAGCCAAGGAGCAGGGTAAGGGGGAGATTCTTCATAAACTGGCCTAACAAGATTCTTCCTGAAAGTAGGCTCGGTGATCTGACACCACCTGGGGGCTGGTGGAGGATGAGGAACTCGATTGATCTCGAGCGTGATCAGATATGAAGGACGAGGGATTCTGGTTAAACTGATTTATCGTGATTCTTGCTAAAACTGGAAAATGAAGAGAGAAACATGGAAATAGACCTCACTGAAAAGTTCAAGGGAGCCTGAATACAGTCCGGTCAGGGAGAGAATCTGTTAGTAGTGGGATTATAGATAGATGTTATCACTTTTAGTCTGCAAGCAATGCTTTAAGGTGATAAAACCCACCTCCTTTTTTTGATAAGGAAACAGTCCCAGAGAGTTTCAAGACCTGGAATTTAACCCAAGTCTGCCTGACTTGCGATTTCCCAAAGCTCCTGCTTTCCTTGCCTCCAGGTTACATGGGGCTCCCTCCTTCCAGAACACCCTCGCCCCCCGCCTTGTCCACCTGGCTAACTGCCTTTCACTCTCGGGGTCTCTGCTTTGGCACCCTCCCTTCAGGGCTAGCACATATTCCATAGACCTTTGCATTTCACCCTTCGAAGCATGTATTGCCTTTTTCTGTGTCCGTCTCCTGTGGACAGCTAGAAGGAAGGAACTATGTCTGATTCATTCCTGTAGCCTCAGCAGCTAGGGACTGGCACATAGTGGGCACTCAACCATATTTGCCAAGTCAATAAATAAACTCCAAGCCTGGTCTCTTTTCAGGATCCCAAGTCTTCTGGATTTCCCTCCTTTATTTCTTGCATCGGAGAGGACATGAGCCTGTCCTACACCTGGCTGAAGACTCAGCCCTCAGCCAGTGCTCTGCTGGGCTGTCCCCTCCCTATGAGGGTTGGTAGGAAGGAAGGCATTGCCGAGGCAGGCAGGAACCCTGAAAGCCACACGGTGAGAAGCTTCCTTGTCATATTTTCCTGAATTTGTGCAGGGTCTGCCCATGAGGCATTGATTTAATATTCAGCACTGCCTGTTGCAGATAAGCCAACTCCCCTGTAAAGCCTGTGTGTGGTGTCTCCTCTTTGGCTTCCCTTCCTTTGGGATGTCTTCCTCTTCATCCTTCTCTTTCTCCTTCTTCCTTCTTCCTCTTCCTCCTCCATTTTGGTCTTTGGCAAAATTAGACTTTCTAATAGAACAAATCACAACAATAATTCTTCAAACCCTGGGCATAAAATAAATGAGAGGCGTTGATGAATTCCTATACCATTTAAAAGAAATGTGCTCGGTTTCAGTTTCCCAAATTTGTCTTCCATGGTTAAAAATTAATATTGGTTAACATGCAGTTGATTATGTTTTATTTCTCTTCTTTTGTTTTATTATTCCTGTATGTATTAACATTAGTATGTGCTTTTGAAAAGAAAATGGACAAAGCTTAACCTTCATGTTGAAGGGCTGGGAGGAGGCTTAGTTGTAAGGTTCCAAAACTCCTGGAGAAATGAATCCCCAGGCTCCCAGAAAGGCCAGAGGATCTTGCTTAGTTTATATTTCAAATAATTAATTTAAAAGGAGAATAAGTATGAACCTGATAATCAGCTAGTGAAGACGCTGAAACACTTTCATGAAAATTGAGATACCTAATGCAGTAGACAGACCGTTTCCCTCTCCTACCTTAAATCCTACCAATTGTTAGATTATTCACCCAGAAGCTGTGCCACAAGGGCAGATCTTAAAAGGTACCGAGCCAACCAGCCGTCATTTATTATTTACACTGAGCAACCCTGGGTTTGTGAAAAAGCAATACAGGACACAGTCACGTGGAACTGTAATAATGTTAATGCTGAAAGATCTTAGATCTATATTTCTAAGTTATAAATGGCAGGCACCATCAGCCGTTCCACCTTCTTTCCTCCTAACAGAAGCTTAATCTGTTCAGACAGAGGAGAGTCCTTGAGCCCAGGAAGGATAGGTTCTAATGTAATTGATCTAAACCAGTTATCCTAATCTCAGTGGCCTCCTCCCTCTTCCCTTGCCCTCATAATTCAGCAACCATAACTCTTCCAACAACCTTTTTATAAAGGGTAAATTCCTATATTTTCTGAAGTACTTAACAATATTAATTATAGTTTGATGTGTCCTTTAAATTTCTATTAGGAATGTTATTGTTTTTATTAGTTTTTGACTGGTTTGCTCCAACCCAACTTTCTTTCATTATTTTGCATGATTTTGCAGAAGGCAGGGTGGTTCAGGAATATGTATGTTATGTTACAGTAGAAAACACTGCAGTAAGAACCCCTGCAATAACAACTGTGTTATTGCGACTTGAGCAAGTTACTTAAGCTTGCTGAGGCTGTTTGCTCCTCTGAAAAATGGGAGTAGTACTAGACCTATCTGACAATAAAATTATTGTTCGGATTAAGTGAGAAAGTAAATGTAAAATTCTTAGCAAGGTATTGGTACGTAAAATGTGTTCAACAAATTTACCAAGTATTATTATTATTATTCTCCATTGACCGTCTCTCATGTGGCTTGACTTCTGATTCTTTCCTGCTTTGTTGGATCTCCGCCAGACACCCTACTATTTGTCCACATTCCTCTTAAGGTATGGGGCCCAGGTCATCAAGATTGGACCTGTGCCTAGAGGAACAGGGACCTTACCCTCCCAGTTCTGTCCTCAGTGCTTTCATTATTATAAGCCTACATTAGTTTCTTTGTCTCCCCAATACTTCTTCATGATGACAAAATTAAACTGATGTCTTTATCACTTATTTACGCAAAGGCAAGTTTCCCCATCTCATATTTACATAATGGAAAAAAATCAATGGAAAGCTGAATGCTTAATCTACTAAATTCCATCGTGTCAGAGTCAGCCATCAATCCAGTTGCCAAGATTTGACCTGACTCTTTTTTTTTTT
Organism: Tursiops truncatus; assembly: GCF_011762595.2. Lineage (NCBI taxonomy): Eukaryota > Metazoa > Chordata > Mammalia > Artiodactyla > Delphinidae > Tursiops > Tursiops truncatus. The sequence goes on along the minus strand of NC_047044.1, from coordinate 46,784,927 downwards.
TATTGGCGTATAGTTGATTTACAACGTTGTGTTAGTTTCTGCTGTACAGCAAAATGAGTCAGTTATACATATAAATATATCCATTCTTTTTTTTAATTCTATTCCCATATGGGTCATCACAGAGTAGTGAATAGAGTTCCCTGTGCTATAGGTTCTTACTAGTTAACTATTTTATGTATGGTACTATGTCTATGTCTATCCCAATCTCCCAATTTATCTCTCTCCCCTGCTTCCCCCTTGGTAACAAATAAGTTTGTTTTCTACACCTGTGACTCAATTTCTGTTTTGTAAATAGGTTCATTTGTACCATTTTTTTAGATTCCACACATAAGCGATATCATATGATATTCATCTTTCTCTGTCTGACTTACTTCATTCAGTGTGACAATCTCTAGTGACCTGAGTCTTTTATACTGTATTTTTACCTTGTTCATCTCCTTCAGGCCATTTGCATACATGGCAGGTTTGCCTTTTCTATACTTGTCCAAATCACAAATAGCATTATTGAGAAGGATGAGAGCAGAGTCATTTTATAGTACATTTTAGGATTTTCTCCGGGTTAGCATGTTAGGGTTCAGTTCTCCCAGATACAAATTCCCTAATTCTAATGTAATTTCTTTTACCTTTCTCTGTCTTAGCTACAAGTGTAGCCATCCTTGACTGCCCTCCCCCCAGTTGGATTGGAAGGCCCTCTTATGTGTCTCCTGGGCCTGACGTACCACATTGTGTTAGTCCTGCCTTTTTACTGTCTGTGCTCCCGTCCCCTGGCTTGAGGGTAAGATTGCGTGTTGCTCACTGTTGTATCCCAGTGCCTAGCACATGCACTTCATTAAATATTTATTATTGGATGAGTGAGTTAACAATTTTGTTAAGTGTCTAGTTGAAATCAAGGTATATACATTTTCATGCACAGGCTCTTAATCTGCTGATCAGGAAAGCAGATGAAATCCATCCACAGCACTTGTTCTTGGTGGGCACTTGCAGGCTCCTGGATGTCTTCTGCTGTTCTCAGAGGCCAGCAACCAAGTGTTCAGCAATCCTTTCTAGAATTTTGTGTCTGTGACAGTTATTGAAAAGCCATGTGGGTGTTGCCATCCTGTTACACAACATGCTTGAACCATTTATTTACTCAAGTTGAATAAAGGTTAATTTTCATTTTATCTTGTGAGTATCAGGCATGTAAGTTTCAGGTGATTCATATCATGTTAAAGTCCAGAGACAGTCTTTTAATTTGGTCACTGTTTCCAACAATGGGTCATGTTAACTCTGCTTGAAAGAACTGATTAGCTTCTTCCTGGATCAGTGCAGGACTAGGTGTACAAGGAAGACTGGGGAGACTTCTGGGATTCCAGGTCATTAGGTGGAGGTTTTCTTGGGGGCAGTGCCCTGCAGTTCACTTCTCTCTCCAAGACTGCAATAACAGGATTGACATGACATGACCTGGAGCAGATGAACCCCTCCAGCTCCTTCCAGGCTCCTCAGCCAGCTCTCTCCTGTTGCCTATCTCAAGGCACCAACACCACCTCCTACCCAGCCACCAAAACAGAGATGGGAGAATCCAATCAGTAACAAAGTCCAGTAGGATTCTCCTCTCAAATACTACTCACAGCCAGAGGTATGCTGGTAAATGTTTAACAACCAAATCTTTGGAAAGAAATTCTCAATTTGTAATATTTCCATGGTGTAAATCTTCCCACTGTTGCCGATTTCAAGTTACTAACGTGAAGACTCTAAATATGGAATTGGGAAGAGATGTGCCCAAGCTTGTACGAGCTGGCTCCAGCACGCCACTGCACACTCTTCCACCTTCCTGACCCCACTTCCACTGCACCAGATCAGAATTTCATGGCATTCAAGGCTCCAGGATCTGCCCCTGAGGACAGTTCAAGCCTCATGGACCCTGTTCCTGGAAGCTTTACCTGGCACCCTTTTGCTCCTGTTGAATCATTTAGGTGACCTGTAATGCTCTGTGTACACTCAGTTGTCACATCGAGCACTATGGTATGCCTTTATGTCAGTCTTTCTCATTGGTTTATGAACCTCTTGAGCACAGCAACTGATGGTTATGACAAAGGGTAGTATTTATTGAGCTGGGAACTGTGCTAAGCACCTTATATGCGTTATCTCATTTAATCCTCACAACTCCATGAAGGAAATGCTCTTATTATCCCTATTCTATAGATAAGGAAACTGAAGCACAGAGAGGGTAGGTAATTTGCCCAAGGTTGCACAGCTGGGAAATGTTTCGGCCAGAATTGACCTAAGGCCTGATTGTAGAACCAGGACCCTTAACTACTAAGGCACCCTTGTCTTTGTGTCTCTAGCACTTGGCACTGTGCCTGCTCCACAGCAGGTGCCCGTTGATTGTGTGTTGGGTGACTTAGTGAGGGAAGGCTAATGCTGGCAGTGTCCTTGACTAGTCTCTTTGCTCTGGTCTCACCCAGCTTCACTCCCAAGAGCAGGCAGAAAGGCCTTTCAGAAATATAAACCTGATCATGTCTGATGAAAAATTGCAATGTCTTCATAACCCGTAAGGCAAATTCCTTACCTTGATACCTATGAACCTTCATGATCAGATTTCTGAGATACGCCAGTTTCTCCAGATACACCTTCCACCATTCATAATCACATTTATTCATTCAAATGTTATTACTCATCTGAGAAATTCAATATTTTTTGAATAACTACCACATTCCAGGCCTTGTTCTGGGTGTGTAGGATCTATATAGAAAGAGGCAGTTTCTACCCTGGAGGGGCTTAAAGTTGAGTGGAGAAACAGACGCGCAACATGTAATTTCTACAGTGGCTGAAATGAAAGTACACAGAGCTTGCAGCGGGGTCCGTGAAGGGTGCTGTTCTGTCTGTGCCGCGTTCTTCGCCTGCCTTCCAGCTCTGGCCAGACCGCACACTCAGTTCCACGGGAGTCCTGCTGCTGACTCCATGAATTCATTGGCACATACTCTTTTCAGTTCCTGGAATGTTTTTTTAAATCACCTTCTGCTTATCCTTAAAAATTCCTCTCAAGTGTCACCTGCAGGAAGCCCTTGCCCCAGCCCGGCCAGCCTAACAAAAAGGCTCCTGCAGTAGGATGCCCACCGCCATCGCGGCACTTATCACCCTCTGCTGCTGCGGCCAATCTTCCTGTCCCTTTTGCTGGACTGTGAGCTCGTCCCCAATTTTATTCCTGGACACATGGTGAACACTAAGTCAATGTTGAATAAATGAGTGAAACAATTAGTCTTTTAATGATTGGAAATGTCTCTGGGAAAATGTTATCTCCACTAGCTAACTGAACGGGCTGTGGCTCTCACCACTGACATTAGATTTTAAATCCAGTTTTATTTTCAGTGGATTTTCAAGACAAAAGTAACCTTAGCAAATGAGGGTCTGGTTTCTCCTCCAACTTCTCCTCTGCTTCCCCCTTCCTCCTTCTTTGGAAAAGCATGAACATTTCAGCTCCAGTTCCTCATGAGCCCTGGCACATCAGAGGGAAACTATATGTTTAACTTTAAAGGGCAATCAAAGGGGGAAGGGGGAGACACTCATTGTGGCTTTTTAGAATCTTTAAAATACCTAGAGCTGCTGTAACAGACAAATTTTGTCATCTTGCCTGTCGTTTGAATACTCCGGGCAGCGCTGTTTTGGGACAAAGGGCAAAAGAGTAGATCAGGAAGGGAGGGAGGTGTCTGGGTTTGGGGATGTGATGTGGGAAGGGAGTAGGGTGGAAACAAGAAGTGTCCTTACACAGGACTGGGGGACGGTGGCGGCTGGGCAGGTGGGTGGGAAGCAGAAAGGGAGGTCCTTGCTGGGCACACCCTATCCATACCTTTGGAGAAGCCCTGTTTCCCCAAAGGCATGTGCATGTCTATCAGCGGGTCTTGCAGATGCAACTTAGATTTGTCTGGGGCGTCCCTGGTGGGTTGATCCTCATAACCACGCACTTTTTTCTTGTCTGCCTTGTAAGGCCAAGGGCAACAGCACAGGTGACCATTCTGCAGCTGTTGCGTGCCTGGAAGGGAAGGCAGAAAACTAGGGTGAAGAAGGGGGGCTCTTGTTTCCTAGAGCAGTTCTCCGGCCCTCCCCGGAGGCCTGGGTAGCTTCTGCTTTTGTGAGCAAAACTGTGACAGCCCTTCCCGGCCACAGAGAGAAACGTAGAAAAGGTTGGAATCGAGGTCTGAAACTGAGCCTCCATGACGGGGCGGGATGCCCGAGGACACACTCTTTGCAGGTTTGGGTGTTATAAACCAGCGTTTAAGACATTTAGAGCAAAGTGATTATTTTTAAAAGCATGCAATTTATTTTAAGAGGCTTTTGAGAGTTGCCCTGTGTGTGCAGAGCCTCCTGAACACCGTTTTATCTGACACTGTGGATTTATCTTGTTGAGGAATTTCCTTAGGGTCTGGAAAGCACAGCTGTGACTTTGGAGTCCTAGAGAAAGTCAGCTACTCCAGGGCTCATCTATCCTTGTTCATTAAGAGGTTTGCACAAGCCACACGGGCAGGTCCTGTATGCTGTGGACCATCTCTTATTTCTGCCTGGGGATGGAGGTTGGAGAGGGTGAGTGATGTAAAGCAAGTGGCACAAAGGTCAGGTCTGAGAATCTATGGGCCACTTCCTACTTCTATGTGGGGAATTGTGTGTATGTGTTTGTTGGGCGGGGGGCGGTGCTGTATAAAGCAGATGGGACACCAGCAGGGGCTTCAGTGGGAAACTAAACAGATCTTTTCCTCCATCTGCTTCTCTTAGCAGTTGGCTTGACCAAAGCCCAGTGAAGTAGTAGTGTCAAGTTGCTTGTCTGCAGTTGGCTGGCATTGTTGGGAAAGGAAGAGGAACACGGGGCGAGGTGGGGGAGTAATGGGGCTGGGGGTGAGAACACCCTCAAGAATCAGGGTAGGTCTCGTTGGCTTCCCTGCAGGTCACTTACTAGCTGTGTGACCCTGGGCAAGCTAGTTAACCTGTGTAATCACTTTGCCTTCTCTGTACACTGGGAATAATATTAATGTCCACCCCCTAGGGCTGTCATGAGGATTGACGAGGTCGGGCAAAGTGCTTCTTCTTTTGCTTGGTCCAGAGTAAGAACTCCAGACTCCCTCTGAAAGTCCCTGAACAACCGCGATAGCGTGCAAGTTGACCTCCCTTCTGTTCTTGTTCCCTTATAGTCCTTTCCCTCAAAGCAACCAGAGTGACCTTTTATAAAAGCATATTAAAGCATATTATTTCACTTTCCAAAGGCTTCTCGTTGCTCTGGGCACCTCCTCTCCCCGCCCTACCCCGCCCCGTGCTCCTGTGCTCTGGCCACACTGGAATGATTTGTTTCTCAAACACGCAAGCACAGTCCAGCCCTGGGCTCTCGCGGTGCTATTCCCTCTACCTGGCATGCTCTGCCCTTGATCTTTGCATGGCTGGCTCCTTCCTGAGAAAGCCCTACACACTGAGAGGAGCTCCTTCCCCCACCATCTATCATGCCACTCTGTTCTGTTTTCATCACCACCCGAAAAGATCCTGTTTATTTATTGTTTCTCATATGTCATGTAAGTCCTTCCCCACTGTTGCTACCTTTCCCTCCATTAGACTCCAAGCCTCCTGAGGGGATCGTGTTAATTTTTTTCATGGCTGTGTCCTCAGAACCTTGTACAGTGCTTGGCACATAGTAGGTGCTTAATAAAGAATGAATGAGCCTTGTCTTGCTCTTTCTTCCTTCAGAGTCTAGCTCAAGACAAAACTCCACTATGAGGTCATCTCTGACCATCTCAACTTTTAAAAATATCTTCCATCCATTTCCCTCTGAGTTCTTGTCACTGAATGGAGTTGGCAATCTCTCTTCTCTTCCCTTTCCCTTCTCTTTTTTTCTTCCTCCCTTCCACCTGTCTCTGGCACCCATCAATTTTTACCATTTGGGAGGTGCTCAAGATTTTTAAAATTTTGTTTTAATGCCCTTGGATGAATTAGCAAGCCCAAAGATAAAGATGAAATGGCCCTCCTATACCTCCTATAACCAGTGCAGGGATCTAGTGCAAAGGTACCTTACCCATGGGAAGAATTCAAGGCTCTGGATTACATGAGGGTTATGGGTGTGCAGGATAGACAGCTGAAGTATTGCATATTTAAATTATACCTGGAAAAAAAGTCCACAAAGTTTAACAAAGTTCTCATTAAATTATCGATAATCTATTTCAGATTTCATTACAATGAAAGAAAAAACTTTTGGCTTACCACTGTTGGCAAAAGCAAAAAGAATACCAGTTGTTTCAGATCCTATTCTATTTTATTTTCCTGGGCATTTTTACATTATTACACTTTAGAATCATTTTGTTATTTTAAGATATTTTTTATTGTGGATGTTTTAAATGTATAGATTAATTTAGGGGTGTTGACACATTGTGTAATAGCGAGGTAATGAAAATACATATTTCTAATATTAACGAAAATAGTTCTAATTTTCTAACCATTGAACGTGATGCTGTTATTTAATGTAGGTTTTCTATCACATATATGTATACGAGAGATATAGCTACGTGTATATGTATGTGTATAAATATATATAATCTTAAGCATGTATTCATTGGAATCAATATTGAATGTTTAATGCCTTCTTGGCATCAGTTGAGAAGGTCAAATACTGTTTTACCTTTGATATATGAATTCCAATATTGAATTATCTTTTTGCTTCTTGATGAATTTTTCTCTTAATGGAAATGTTAAATTCTATTTGATGGCATCTTATTTAGGATTTTGGTATATTATTCACAAATGATATTAGTCTGTAGTTTTCTTTATGCATCTCATCTCTGTCAGCTTTTGGCATCAGTTTTATGCTGGCTTCATAAAAAATTTTGGGTACTTCTCTTTTTTTCTATGTTCCAGAATTGTGAAAATGGCAGAGGAATTATCATCTTGTTAAAGTTTTAGAAGCATGACCCATGATGCCATTGGGACTTTTATCTTTTATGCAAGGGTGGGGGGATGGTCACGAGTGGAAATTTTCTCTATTTACTCCAGGGTTTGTCAGTTTAGACTTTTTCTATATTTTTTCGTTTATTTTAGCAATTTGATTGCCTACTTTTTTAGAAAATCATTTTATTCAAAATTGTGCAAAATAATTTTCCAAAGTGTATAATAGGGATTTAAAAAAAAAGATAACTCATTCTACATTCTACCATCTAACTAGTGTCAACTATGGTGGAATATTATTTCATCATCTTTCTATGAATAGCTGCAGATAGAAGGATGGATAATTAGATAGTAGAAATAACTTAGTAAGAAATGGATCTTAGCTCACATGCACTATTTAAAGAAAATATTAAATATAATATAAAATATTAATTTTAGTTGAATTTAATGGGATAAAAAGAAGGGAAACTGAAGGAATTACAGAATTTAAATAATTATTTCTATACTGTTAGAGAGATCAGTTCTAAAGGGGTCTTCCAAGATTAAGAAAGGGGATTTAAAAGTTACTACAAAGTTGGAATAGTTATTTTTTTATTAAATGGTTCAGGTTTAGGGTAATGAAGATGAACTCTGAGATATGAATAATAAGGTGATTAATACCACATCTCTTCCCATTTTCCCTCGCCCTACCTTCTAATCTTTGTTGCTGATATTTTTTCCTTTTTAAGGGTTTATTACTTTTACATTTTGATCTGCAACCATAATTCCCTCAGATATTCCCTCTATTTATATGATATATTATATATTTATATATAATATATAAATGATATATTTATATATTTATGATATATCATATATCATATGTGATATAATATATGATATAATATATCATAATATATAATATATATTATATATAATATATATGATATATATTTATGATATATATATTTCCTATATTTATATGATATATTTATATATATCCCTATATTTATATAGATATATTCCTTATATTTATATGAATTCACTGTTCATCGTAGTTTTTCCTCTTTGATTTCTAAATTTCTGAGTTCTTTATTTTGATTCATGTTTTGCTTGGCTGAATTTCACTGTCAAGGAATTATTTTCAAGAGGAAGTCATGGGGGCTTTATACCCTGAACTTTTAAATTTTGGAATTGTCTGTTGCCTTTACGTTTGAAAACAAATTGGGTGGGTATAAGATTTTGCAAGCCACCTTCTCTTGAAACGCTGTAGAATTTATTAAATGGCTGCAGAGTATTGATATTTCATTGAATGAATGTCAATTAATGGTCATTTATTCTCAAAGATGCAGATGTAGAGGATGGACTTGAGGACACAGGGAGGGGGAAGGGTAAGCTGGGACGAAGTGGGAGAGTGGCATTGACATATATACACTACCAAATGTAAAATAGATAGCTAGTGGGAAGCAGCTGCATAGCACAGGGAGGTCATTTCGGTGCTTTGTGTCCCACTAGAAGGGTGGGATAGGGAGGGTGGGAGGGAGATGCAAGAGGAAGGGGATATGGGGATATATGTATACATATAGCTGATTCACTTTGTTATACAGCAGAAACTAACACACCATTGTAAAGCAGTTATACTCCAATAAAGATGTTAAAGAAAAAGGGTCATTTATTCTCAATTTTCTGTTATTAAGTGTATTATCGTAAGTGTATTAAGTGGAATTTCTGGATCAAAGTATACATGCACATTCTTTCTTTTTGGAAACGTATGCTAAACACTTTGCAGACAGATTATTTAATATATACTCCTATCAGCAGTGCATAAGAGGGTTATCTTATTTCCATCAGCATTAACAGTGGATTTTATTAATTCCTTGAATATATGCCAATTTGGTAGGCAAAAAGAAAATTTTCTCATATTTTAAATTCTGCTTCTTACTAATGTTTAACATGTTTTGTGCATTTATTAACCAATTTGATTTTTTATTTTATGAACTGCCTTTTAAAGCCCTTTACTATTTTCTGTTGGGGTGTAGCTGTTCCCTTATTGATTTGAAAGAACATTTTGGATATTATGGATATTTACTCTTTTTCACGTATATTGAAAATATTCCTCACTTGGTCTTTAACTTTTTTCACGGATTAAAATGCTTATGATCACGAATGGATACTAAAACTATTAGATAAAAATTTAATGCGGAACAAAATATTTGCACAATCTCAAAGTATCTTGCCACAAATTACAAAAAAAATAGTAGTAACTTTATAGTGGAGAAAGTTGGCAGATAGTACCTTAACCAAGGGATGAAAATTAACATCAATAATGAGACACTGTGATCCTCCTGATATAAGGCACTAAGAGAGACATAATATCATTTGTGTAATATTCTTGCCAAACATACAAAACTTGAATTTAACCTTGAGAAGATATGAGGCAAACAAGAATTGAGAGGCGTTCTGTAAAACAGTTAGCCTACACACTTCAAAAAATATCTAAAGAGGCATGACAGCTACATGTACTATGTTATACTGGATTGAATTCTGGACCAGAAAAAAATGCTATAAATGACGTTATTGAGACAGTTGGCAAAATTTGAATATGGAATGTAGATTGTACAATAAAACTGTGTCAATGTTAAGTTTTCGGATTTTGATAATTTAATTGTGGTTGTGAAGATAATGTTTTTGTACCTAGGAATATATACTGAAGTATTCACGGGTAAAGGCACTTGTTCTCAAATGGTATGTATAGGTGGGTGTGTATCATTGTGTTTTGTGTGTGTGTGTTTGTGTGTGTGTGTGTGAGAGAGAGAGAGAGAGAGAGAGACAGAGACAAGACAGAGAGAATAATGCAAATGTAGCACAATGTTAATAATGATGAATATGAGTGAAGGGTATATGTGACTTCCTTTGTATTCTTGTAGCGTCCCTTTTTTTTTTTTTTTTTTTTGCGGTACGCGGGCCTCTCACTGTTGTGGCCTCTCCCGTTGCGGAGCACAGGCTCCGGACGCGCAGGCTCAGCGGCCATGGCTCACGGGCCCAGTCGCTCCACGGCATGTGGGATCTTCCCAGACCGGGTCACAAACCAGTGTCCCCTGCATTGGCAGGCGGACTCTCAACCACTGCGCCACCAGGGAAACCCTGTAGCTTCTCTTTAGGATAGAAATTATTTCAAAGTAAAATGTGAAACATTCTTCTCCCCTCAAAAAAAGGATAAAGTAAAATTTTATCAATCTTTTTTTAAAAATAGTTTTTGGCTTTCATGCCATGCTTGGGAAAACCTTCTTTATGTCAAAATCATAAGAATAGTCACTGATGTTTTCTTTCTATCGTTTCATTTATTTATGTTGAAATCTTTGATCTATCCGCAGATTTGGTGCGGAAGCAGGAAAATGATCCAGGTTTTTTTTCTCCCAAATGTATAATCAGTATTCCCCACAACATTTATTGAGTAATGAATCTTTCCTCACTAGTGTCAAAGGATATGCTTATCATGCACCTATCCTGTGTGTGTGTATATATATATATAATATTTATATAAGTATAAAATATATGTTCCATATATAAGTATAAAATATATGTTCCATATATATGTAATATTTCTTGATATATCCTGGACTTGTTTGTGTTCCTTTGATGTGTTCACTTGTGTGTTTCTCAGTACTTATTTACCCCCTTCCTCCCTAATTTTTCTGGTCATTTTTATGTATTTATTTTTCCAGATGAACTTCAGAACATTTTCCTTGAGGATTATTTGATTTCAGATAACATACAAACCAATTCAAAAGGGTTTATTGGATGTATACAGGACTTTGTCATGTAATTAGAGTAGAAGGGGAACAACCAGCCTTATTAAGGGTAAAAAATCATGAAGGACCTGGGTAAAGGACCTGGCAGAAATATTTAGACTATCACTCCTGTCCTCTGCCTTAGCTATTAGGTGACTTAATCTCAACCACCAGCTTTAAAGTCTATTAGTTTGAATTTTGGGAGAAATAACTGAAGTGGTCACTGGCCAACCAATGGATTTTTTCTTTCTGATTCAAGTGCCTGTAAAGGTTGCAGGAGACTGTTTTTATAAGGCGAAAGTTCTCAGAAAATGACTGTGTATTTGGCAGACATCATAAATAATGTCTAGTAAAAGCTTTGCAATATTGAATCTTTCAGTCTAAGAACAATGAAGTTCTTTCCATTTATTGAAATCTCTTCTTATGACCCTTCATAGAGTTTATTAGCTTTTTAAAAAAATATGTTGTCCCTAAATATATGTTTAGATATTTTAGGCTTTTTGTTATTTTGAATGGAATCTTCTTTTTTTTTCATTATATTTATCTGAATTTTTGACTGGTTATTTTTTTGTACATATGAAAGTAATTAGTTTTTATATTTAACTTTAACCATTTATTTTATTGACTTTTCTGATCATTTCTAATCGTCAGTTGTTTCTCTTGAATTTTCTAGGTATAGAGTCATGTTATCTGCAAAGAAAGATTGTTTTGTCTTCTTTATAACATATTTTTATATTCTTTTTTTGTTATGTATATATTTATTTATTTATTTGGCTGTGCCAGGTCTTAGTTGCAGCATGCAGGATCTTTAGTTGCAGCATGTGAACTCTTAGTTGCGGCATGTGGGATCTAGTTCCCTGACCAGGGATCGAACCTGGGCCCCCTGCATTGGGAGCGCAGAGTCTTAGCCACTGGACCACCAGGGAAATCCCTATATTTTATATTCTTTAAAAATTCTAGTGTCTTTGTTATGGTCAGAAAGAAACCAATAAGCTTATTTTCATTTTGTAAATCAAGAAAAAGGACAGAACTATTGTGTTGCATTTTGGGAAGTCTAACAAAAATGTGAAGCAAGATATTGAACTTCTTGTTGAACTTAACTGGAAGTAATCTATCAGACCAACATGCCAATCATCAGTCGATCCATTCATCCAGCCAGCCAGCCAGCTAGCCAATAAATGTTAATTGCTGCCTTTTTTATAACATAGATACAATAAGAAAGACATAGTCCTCGCCCTTAAAGACATTAGATAAAGGAATAAACACAAAAGCAAGCAATTATAATAGTGTGTAAGGCAAAGTACATGGTGTTAATGAATGCACATAAAAAAGCACCTAAACCTGCCTTGGACAGTCAGGGAAGGCTGCTCGAGGAGGGTAACATCTAAAAAGATTTCTGGAGGAGATATTTGAATGGAAGAAAGGCCACACTGTCAATAAATGCATTATGCCATTTAGTTGCTTTGAAATTTTAGCGATTAGCCATTCTGAAAAATTCATGAATCTCAAGATTTTCAATTTGCCTTTGCAGCTCAAGGGGCCAGTGGCACTCTGGGGAACCCGACGCTGGATACAAGTCTGCTGGAGGAATTCTTGGGCAATGATTTTGATTTGGCGGCCTTGTAAGTAATGAGGGCACTGCTCTCCATTTGGTCGTTTTTTTTTTTTATGTTTGACTTTTTTTTTTAATATACATTTATTTATTATTTATGTTTGGCTGCGTTGGGTCTTCGCTGCTGCACACGGGCTTTCTCTAGTTGTAGCGAGTGGGGACTACGCTTCGTTGCGGTGTGGTGGCTTCTCTTGCTGTGGAGCACGGGCTCTAGGCACACGGGCTTCAGTAGTTGTGGTTCATGGGCTCTAGAGCGCAGGCTCAGTAGTTGTGGCTCATGGACTTAGTTGCTCCGTGGCATGTGGGATCTTCCCAGACCAGGGATTGAACGCATGTTCCCTGCATTGGCAGGCGGATTCTTAACCACTGCACCACCAGGGAAGTCCCTCCATTTGGTGTTTTTAAAATCATGAAATAATTAAATGAACTGGGAAGTGCTTCCTTCTTTTCTGTTTTCCAGAAGAGCTTGAGTAGAGTTGGTCTTATTTCTTTTACAAATCTTTGGCAGATTTCACCAGTGAAGCCAGCTAGGCCTGGAGTTTTTTGTTTGTATGTTTTTGTTTTTGTTTTATTTAGTTTTAATCTGAAAGCCCTCACCTTCCAATTCAATATCATTAATAGATATGGGGCTATTCAGGTTATCAATTAGTAGTTATCAACTTAGGCAGTTTATATCTTTCAATGAATTTGTATATTTCTGAATTTACTGGCATAAAGTTGTTCATCATATTTCCTTTTTATACTTTTAATGTCTGTAGAATCTATAGTGAACAACAAGTGTTGTTCTTGATGTCAGTAATTCATGTCTTTTTTTTTCTTGATCAATCTAGCAAGAGGTTTATCAGTTTTCCTAACCTTTTAAAGAACTGGCTTTTGGTTACATTTATATTCTTAATTGTTTTTCTGTTTTCCATGTCATTGATTTCTGCTCTTATTTTCTAATATTAATATAGCCATGCCAGCTTTCTTTTAAAAAACTTACATGCAATAAAATTCCATTTTTGTCTTGTGTGTGGTTTTGTGAGTTTTGACAAATTCATAGAGTTGTACAACTACTGCCATGATTACCACACACAACAGTTCCCTCACCTGAAACGTTGCCCCTACATTTCCACTTTGTGGTCAAACCCAACACACACCCCTAACCTCTGGTGACCACTGATCTTTTCTCTGTCCTTATAGTTTTGCTTTTTCCGGAATGTCATATAAATGAAGCCATGTGGTATATATAAGTCCAGTTTCTCTCACTAAGCATAATGTCTTTGCTCATTCTTTTTTATTGCTGAGAAAAACTCTGTTGGATTTTTGTAACAGAGTTTGTTTATCCAGTCACTCAGTCAAGGACGTTTTGATTATTTCCAGTTTTTGGCAATTATGAATAATTTCTATAAATATTCATGCACAGGTGTTTGTGTGATCAAGAGTTTTAATTTCTCTAGGGTAATACCTTGGATAGTCTGCTGGGTCGTGTTGTAAGTGGAAACTTAACTTTATAAAAATTGCCAAATTTTCTAGAGTGGCCATACCATTTTACATTACCACTAGCTCTATATTCTAATAGGCGTATAGTGGTATCTCATTTTGTTTTAATTTGCATTTTCCTATCAACGAATGATGTTGAGTCTTATTTCATGTGGTTGTTTGCCATTCGTACGTTTTCTTTGGTGAAGTCTTTTTTCAAATTTTTTGCCCATTTTAAAAAATTAAAGTTTTCTTATTTTTGAGTTTAGAAAATTCTTTAAGTATTCTGGATATAAGAACTTTATTGGGTATGTGATTTATGAATACTTTCTCCAAGTCTATAACTTATGTTTTCATTCTCTTAACAATGTCTTTCCCAGAGCAGAAGTTTTAAATTTTGATGATATCCAATAGATCAAATTTTTCTTATGTGGTTTATTGTTTATATCTAAGAAATATAGATATTGCCTAATTTAAGTTCCCAAGGATTTTCTCCTGTTTCCTTCTAAAAGTATAGTTTTACATTTAGGTCTATGATCCATTTTGAATTAATTTCCATATAAGTTTTGAGATATAAGTTGAGATTAATTTCTTTGTGTATAGATGTCCAGTTACTTTCAGAATCCCTTGCTGGATAACCTTTCTCTATTGAACTGTCTTTACACTGTTGTGAAAAATCAGATGACCATATTTGTGTGGATCTATATCTCAACTCTTTATTCTGTTCCACTGATCTATATATCTGTTATTTTGTCAGTACCACATTATCTTGACTACTGTACTTTTATCATAAGTCTTAAAACCATATAGTGTAAGTTCTCCAAATTTGTCTTCTTTTGTAAAATTGTTTTGGTTATTCTAATTCCTTTGACTTCTCACATAAATATTAAAATCAGCTTGTTTATATCTATACAGTGCTGCTGAGGTATAGATTAGGATTGTATTAAGTATAGAGATCCATTTGGGGAAAATCGACATCTTTACAAAATTGAGTCTTCCAATCCTGAACGTAGTATACCTCTCCATTTATTTAGGCCTTCTTTGCTTTTTTTCATCAGCATTTTACAATTTTAGCATACAAATCTTGTATATATTTTGTTTAGATCTACACCTAAATGTTTCATGTTTTTCTTCGAGTTATTGTAAGTAACAATAAATTTTTTTCAAATTTAAAATTTCAATTTTTTAAAATTTTTTTCAAATTTAATTCCCAATCATTCATTGCCAGTATACAGAACTATTACTGGTTTTTATATTTTGGGCTTAGGTCCTATAATCTTTTTTTTTTAATTTTTTAAATTAAAAAAAAAATTTTTTTATTTGGTCTGGCCACATGGCTTGAGGGATTTTAGTTCCCTGACCAGGGATCAAACCTGGGCCCCGGCAGTGAAAGGGCCGAGTCCTAACCACTGGGCTGCCAGGGAATTCCCGGGCCCTGAAATCTTAATGAAGCCATTTACTAGTTTAAGAGCTTTTTGTAGATTTCTTGGCTTTTTATATCTTGACAATCATGTCTTCTGCACATTGGAACAGTTGTATGTCTTTCTTTCAAAACTGTATGCCTTTGAATATTTTTTCTTGCCTTATTGAACTGGGTAGAACTTTGGCTATGTTGCTGAATAGGGAAATAGAGAGATCAGACATCCTTGTCTTGTCCCTGATCTTAGAGGGCAGTCACTCAATTTTTTATTATTATGTATGATTCAGCTATAAGATTTTTTTGTAATGCCCTTTATTAGGTCAAGGAGATTCTCTTCTACTCCTAGTTTGTTGAGAATTATTTTAACATGAATGGCTCTTGAATTTTGTCAAATGTTATTTCTGTATTTATTAATATGATCATATGTTTGTTTCCCCTGTCTGTTATTATGGTGGATTACTTTGCTAATTTTTGAATATTGAACCAACCTTGTATTCCTGGGATAAACCTCAGTTAGTTTTAAAGTATTATCTTTTTATGTATAGCCGGATTCAATTTGCTAAAATTACTTTGAGGATTTTGCATCTATTGGTCTCCAGTTTTCTTATACTGTATTTTTATGGTTTTGATATCAGGATATTGATAGACTTCTAAAATTAGTTGGAAAGTGTTTTTATATCCTTTTAAATTCTCTGGGTGAATTGTGTGGAATTGGATTTATTTTTTCCTTAAATGTTTGATAGAATTCACCATGAAATCTTCTGTGCCTGTAGCTTTCTTTGTTGGAAGACCTTACTATGAATTAAGTTTATCCAATAAATTCAGGACTATTTATGTTATCTCTTTCTGCTTAAATAAGTTTTGGTAGCTTGTTTTCTTTTTTCCCCAGGGAATTGATCCATTTCATTGTCAAACTTATAGGCAAAGAGTTGTTCATAGTATTTATTATGCTTTTATAGGCTTTTACTGGCTCTAAGGAGTCTACTGATATTCTCTTCTGTTTCTTATATTGGTAATCACTTTCCTCTCTCTCTCTCTCTTTTAATTAGTCTCTTTAGAAATGTATAAGTTTTGCTGACCTTTTCAAATAAGTGTCTATTGGTTTCATTGATCTCTATTGTGTTTGTTTTCAATTTCACTGATTTCTACTCATTATTTCCTTCTGATTGCTTTGGGTTTAGTTCGCTCCTCTTTGTTTCGTTTCTTAAGGTGGAAGCTTAGTTCTTGATTTAAAGTCATCCTTTGCTTTCTAATTTAATCACTCAATGCTATACATTTCCCTCTCCATATGGCTTTAGTTGCCTTCCTCAATTTTTGATATGCTATATTTTGATTTTCTTTCAGCTCAAAATATTTCCTAATTTTCCTTGAGACATCCTCTTTAACTCTGGGTGGCTGGAATTGGGTTAATTTCCAAATATTCGGGAACTTCCCATCTATTTTTCTGTCACTGACTTGTAGTTTAATTCCATTATGGACAGAGAACATACTCTATATAATTCTAATTCTTTTAAATTTGTTAAGGTTTGCTTTATGACCCAGGAAGTGGTCTATCTTGGTGAATGTTCCATGTGCACTTGAGAAGAATGTGTGTTCTGCTGTTGTTGGGTCAAATGTTCTATAAATGCTAATTAGGTCAAGTTGGTTGACATTGTTTTTCCGGTCTTCTATAGCCTTGCTGATTTTTGTCTACTTCTTTTATTTATTACTGTGAAAGGAATGCCAGAGTCCTCAGGAATGATTGTGGATTCAGAGTCCTCAGTTAAGTTCTTTTTTTCTCAGCACTGTCTTCTGTCTTCCAACCTCTGTGGTTTCTGATGAGAAATAGGCAGTTATTTGAATCATTGTTCCCTTGTATGTAATATATCGTTTTTCTCCACTTACAAGATATTGTTTTATCTTTGGTTTTAAGCAATTTTATTATAACATGGCTGGATATGGGCATGATTTTCTTTGAGATTATACTGTTTGGGATTTGCTCAGTTTTTTAAACTGTAAATTTTTGGTCTTTTACTACCTCTAGGAAGTTTTTAGCCATTATTTCTTCACATTTATGTTTCTGTACCAACGTCTTTCTTTCCTCTGTCTAGGACTCCAGTGATACAAATGTTAGATCTTTGATATGGTAGACAGGTCCCAGAGGCTGTTAATTTTTTCAATCTTTTTTTTTTCCTCTCTGTTGTTTATACTGGATAATTTCTATTGATTTGTCTTTAAGTTCACCGACCCTCTTCTGTCATCTCCATTCTGTCATTGAGCCTACCTTGACATTTCTGTAAATGCCCTTCCTTCTCTCCCTCATGAAAGACAGAGAGTGGAACAAGATGTGAATCTCAATAGTAACGGGGAAACCTATTTGCAGGTACTTTGGTACCTGGCTCTTGCTGCTCTTTGCCAACAAAAACATCCTTGCCAAAATGACTGTGGGGAAGAAGGGAGGCTCAGCATTTTGCAAGCTAGTTAAACACACACACACACACACACACACACACACACACACTCACACACACACACACACACACACACACACACACACACACAACTGGTGGGTTGCCACATGTCTGAGCCCACACTCTGAGCTGGCTCTTCTGCTCCAGGCACTGCATGGGCTGAACCCAGGCACTAATCACCCTTGTGCCTGCCTTCATATTCCTCTCAATCCATCCACGCAGCTGCCATGAATTCCTGTGAGAAGGGTCGGCAATGGGTATATCCTTACCATCTCTGCCTACAAAAAACCTGCCAGAAGTTGTCAGTTTCCGTCCCCTACAAGACTTTTCCTCAAAAGAAGGTAGACCTGATTCCATCAGGGTTCTGTTTAATCATCTGGATCACTTTTATAACTGGCATAAAGTACTTTAGCTGTTTGCAGGGAAAAGTGAACAACCGTTAAGTCTTATTCGGAGAGCTGTCCTTCTACCTGGGAGTTCAGAAATCTATCATATGATCTTAGTCTCCATGATAATAATGGTCCTTCCAGCAAGACCAGAGATATCTCCCTATAGGCGATCGCTCCTGAGAT
The DNA here is from genome assembly GCF_011762595.2 of Tursiops truncatus. NCBI lineage: Eukaryota > Metazoa > Chordata > Mammalia > Artiodactyla > Delphinidae > Tursiops > Tursiops truncatus. The sequence continues at coordinate 46,766,751 of NC_047044.1, read as the reverse complement.
TCCGACATGGTTTGCCCAATCAGATTCACTCTCTACCCTTGGGAGTGGGTGTCTGGCATTTGTAAGTGAGGTAGAGGAAGGAGTTAATACTGTTGAGTATTTACCAAGTATTAGGCATTGTTCTTTGCACTTTACATATTTACTCATTTAATTGCATATTTGATTTTACACATTTCATTCTCTTATCAACTCTTCCAAATAGGCACAGTATTATCCATATTTTACACATGAAGAGGCTGAAGTGCAGAGAGGTTGAGTAACTCTTCGTATGTCGATAAGTGGCAAAGCTGGGATTAAAATGTGCTTGGCTCTAGAACACCTGCCCTTTCTTCTACATTTGTCTTTTGGATTAATTGATGTTTTAGGGGATGTTTTAGACTCCGTGACTCTCAGGGAAATACATTAAGTGGGTCTACATTTATCTGCCAAAAGGTGTGACTCAGAATGGATCCTGAGCCATAGTTTGCAAAGATTGTCAGAGTTCAGGCCCGTTAAAGAAAAGTCCTATGATCAGATAAGCTGCTATTGCCTTATAAAAATGGCTCAGGTGCATGCAGTTAAGTGGAGCTGCAATAGAAATCCAAGAGAGAACAAGTGGAAACAGTCCCAGTCCGTGACCATGGATTTGTTGGGCGCGTCCAGTGATCATTGCATCTGTACAATGTATTCAAATACCCCAAGTGTTGAGTATTTCTAAATACCAGGCTCTCTTTTTGCAGGATAGTTGCATTCCTCACAACAGCGCTGGGGTGCAGGTTTTCTTGCCGGGGCTCCCAGCTAATAAATAGCAGAGTTGGGATTCAAACATGAATTTACTACAAAGCCTGAGTTACTTTCTCTCTACTATATTGCCCATGAATTGTGCCTTTTAAAAGTATCAGTGACAACCCTTTAAGCGATTTAAGAGAACATTAGGCTGTAAAATTTCTAGGAGCAAATTTGAATCTCATAGGCAGATTTTCAAATCTCAAAGATATTAAAAAATGGAATTATTGGCTCTGTGAAACAGATGTCCCTAAATGCTCTATGGAAAACTGGTCCCCCGAGATGCTGTGGGAAAAAAAGTTCCATGATCAGGAATAAATAAGTATGTGACTCACTGGCTTAAACAAAATTAAATGTATTTCTTTACCGCAGGACTTCTCAGGGCCTTTGATGTGCTAATATGCAACTGGGAAAGGGAAACGTTAGGCAGTGTTCTCAAACTTATGTGGCCATGGGCCCCTTTTGGGAGCATGTACCCACGTATGAGCATTGGGATGTGCTGCTCAGGACATTCTCATCCTTCCGTGTGAATCTAATTGGTATGTTGAACCGGGGGCAGTTCTGTCAGGACGGGAAGATTTCTGACAGTTGCTCTTAACCCTGTATTTCCGTGTGTGGTGGAGTCCAGGGCAGCTGTCTGCCCAGGGGGAGTAGGAGCGGGCAGAAGTCCTCTCTGATCCCCTAGGTTAGCCAGCCTGTTACCTACTAGGCACACAGGTGAGCTGTGGGGGCTGGACACACCGGGAAATGTCCAGGTATGGAGTGCCGCCTGGAGGGCGGGAGGCTAGAGATTTAGGGGAAAGCATAAATTCCTGGAGGTTGCAGTGAAAAAGGACAAGAAGTGTGTGTGTGTGTCTGTGTCTGTGTGTGTCCGTGTGTGTGTGTAGAAGAAGGAAGGCTCTGGAAAAGTCACCAGTGAATCTTCAAGACAGGTTTGTTTCATTCAAAAATGCCCAGAGTTTCACCTGTTTCTGTCCTTTGCTCAAACTGCAGGCCAGGTTGTAGCAGCAGCAGCAGCATCGCCTGGGAGCTACGACTGTAGCACCTCAGGCCCCACCCCCAAAATGCTGAATCAGAATCTGCATTTTTAACAGGATCCCCATGGGATTCACAGGCATATCACAGTTTGAGAAGCCCTACTTTAGGTCACGTGCATATGCCTCCTTCCCAACCACTTCCCGAGACCCAGACCAAGTCATACAGTTTGGTTTGAGTGTGTTCAGTGCGAGTAGACAGTATACCGAGCTTCAGGCTGGCCTTGAGGTGCTGCAGATGGGGTAAGAGGGAGCTAGCTGAAGACATTGAGGTGACAGCTCATCACAAGTTTGAATGGGTGACTTCATAGGAGGGGAACCTAGAGACATATTAGGTCCGTGAGGAATCAACTCCGGGTTTCATTTCATTTCATTCTAATGGTTGAGCTTAAGCATCTAATATTCTGGGTTTCACTTAGGACATATCTTATTGAGATTGGAAGGAAAAATGAGTTAGGCATCAATGACCAGCTGCATGTTTTACTTCTGCCACCAGTAGAGTGGGGCTGATAAACTGTTTACCGTGATGTTGCGGAAGGGAGTGAGGTAATCCACATAATTCTATGAGATGAGCTTGTTAAAGGCTGAGTTCATTGACCGGTTTGATTTCTGGGTTCAAACGGATGCAGCAGGAGAAAAGGTAAACAGAATCCTGGGCAAAAACATTACCAGTGACTTCTAGATTCTAAAGATTTTGTAGAAAATGAAATCACTTATAGTAATTAATTTGATTAGGATATTTAAATATCTGTATTGAAAACATTGTGTTCTTTAGAGCATAAACTCTGGTGATCGATCACTTTACTCCAGTTTGACTAGATGCCAGGTGAATAATCTCGGGTATGTTACTTAACCTCATCAAGCCTCGGTTTCATTGCCTGTGGTGTAGGGGCAGTAATAGTACCTTTTCACATGGTTGGTAGCAGAGATTAGATGAAGCAACACCTGCAAGGGTTAGCTCAGTGCCTGGACCAGAGTAGGTCCTCCATAAAGGTTGTCTGTTTCTAAAGCAGCAGGGGAGAGTGGTAAGAGGGAGGGTCAGGGTTCTTGCAGTTTGCCAAGATAGAGCCGAAGGGGAGGGGTGGCAACTTGCTTTTCTTGCTTCCATTGCCCTGTCATGAAATGATTTTCTTGGGCTACTTTATTCACTGATGACATTTCTGCCAAGGCCCTTTCCCATCTCAACTTCCGGGTAGTGGGTACAAACCCTATGCAAGCTTGGTCAAGTATTTATCAAGTGCCTACTACGTGCTCACCAGTGGGCACTATGCAGGAGATACACACACACACACACACACACACACACACACACACACACACACACACAGTATTAAGACATGCTCTTAAGTGAATGTCTGCGTGGGAGGACATGAATCATACACATGAAAAACTGGAGAAAATACTTTCAGTAACAACTGTTTTTATGCTGTAATTGGGTGATGGGGTACAACAGTGAACAAAACAGATGAAGTTCCTGCTAACAGTTTACCAAGGGCAATGTGGTGGAAAACGGTCTGCCCGGTAGGGCACCCAGGCATTTTTCTTTGAGTTGGTGGTGTGTGGTAATAATGATAAATAGCAGATTGACTTTCTGTGGATTTAAGTATTGTTTTTAAGTTCTCAGCAGGCAATGCATTTCCTTATCACCTGCTCCTGGGGAGAGCCATTCCCATCCCTTCACTCTTGGTGCTCCATTGTTGTGATGCGACTCCAGTGGGAAGAGAAAGACAATGGTGTATAGTATAAAGTCATTCAGTAAAAAGATGAAGAAAAATAAGTGTAAGGCAGGGGAGTAGAAAGTGAGGGGTGGGAGAAGGCTACCATGTTAGATTGGTGGTCAGGAATGCCCTCTCTTGATATATGAATTTATATAAACAACATATTTATGGCCACATGTCAGGTAAAAAGCAGTAATTCATACTTATTAAGTAATAACTCTGTACCAGGCAGTGTGCTGAGTTGATATCAATGTGCAATAGAGCTTTAGAGAAGGTGTAGTTTGTATGTGAAGACCCCGGGGGAGTCATTGGAGAAAACTGAGGATTGGACTGTTGAATTGTGAATAGTCCCAGATGGGTGTTCACGGGAAGCCCTGTGTCTTAATACTGTGAGTCCTGCAGTCCTGCCTAGTGTTTAGTAGAGTTATGAGCACGTACTAGGCACTCGGTAAATGCTTGATCGAGCCTGGCTGCGATCTGAAAGAAATCCTGGCTGCTTTGGTTGCAGCATGCAGATGTCATGGATGTGCTAACCTCAGCCAGCTGGAGAGAAAAGTCTGTTTTGCACTCCATTTGGTTTACATGGCATTCAACCCCCAGGAGACCACACTTTGCCATTCACCTTCCAAAAAACAAAAGCGAGTTATGTGTCTGAGAGGAAGGGATTTAGAAAGTAAATTATTCATTTTATAAAATCATTTTATAAGAATTTCTTGATTTTTATAACCATTTCCTGTAGAAGGTAGAGATAGAGACAGCCCCTCAAGGAGTGACCAATGGTTCTGTCAATTTCTAGGTCCCTTCATGGAAATCCCTTCATCATAATAGGAAAATTCAGAGCACTGAAGGCCCAAAACAGTCTAATGTGCATTGCTGACATCATGATTGTGAGTAGGGAGGAGTTAACTGCTTAGAAACAGTCTCAGACAACAGTGTTTTTCTTAAAGTTAATCATTGCCCTTGTTTTAAACAATTTGCTTAGTTTTGAAGGTAGCTATCCTTAAATCTTAGGGGCTTCCCTGGTGGCGCAGTGGTTGAGAGTCCGCCTGCCAATGCAGGAGACGCGGGTTCGTGCCCCGGTCCGGGAAGATCCCACATGCCGCGGAGCGGCTGGGCCTATGAGCCATGGCCGCTGAGCCTGCGCGTCCGGAGCCTGTGCTCCGCAACGGGAGAGGCCACAGCAGTGAGAGGCCCGCGTACCGCAAAAAAAAAAAAAAAAAAAAAAAAGCTTAAATCTTACGTGAAATTTTCTGAAAAGGAATGCAAAATTTCTCCCAATACAGTAAAACGCATTGAACACAAAATGCAATGAAATAAAGGAGTAGCCAGAGTGAGTTTGGGAAGGGAGAGTAAACTGTAAGGAAAGTATTAAAACTTTTAAATTCGCCTTTTAAAACCACCAACACATGTTCCTGCTTCTCAACACAGGGACCTTTGGTTCTCCACAAGGACCTGCTGGGTGGGGCATGCATGCCAGTCTGTGATGTGCCGTGCCATATTTCTCGAGTGTATTGATAATTTGCTTGTGATTTTCAGTTTTCATGAACGTTATTGAATTCAGTGGTGCCGCAAATGTAAAGGAAAGTAAACAACTGCCTTGAACCTTGAATGTGGAATTGTGAGATCACAGAGTCAATCACAAAATTTAATTTGTAAATTTTAAAACAATTAATTAATTTATTTTTGGCTGCGTTGGGTCTTCGTTGCTGCGTGCGGGCTTTCTCTAGTTGCGGCGAGCAGGGGCTACTCTTCGTTGCGGTGTGCGGGCTTCTCATTGCGGTGGCTTCTCTTGTTCCGGAGCACGGGCTCTAGGCGTGCGGGCTTCAGTAGTTGTGGTGCGCAGGCTCAGTAGTTGTGGCACACGGGCTTAGTTGCTCCACGGCATGTGGAATCTTCCCGGACCAGGGATCGAACCCGTGTCCCCTGCATTGGCAGGAGGATTCTTGACCACTGCGCCACCAGGGAAGTCTTCGTTTGTAGATTTATACATGTAGAGTGATACGAAGTTGAATGGTGCCATATATACGGCTTATAATGAAAACCAGTAATCCTTTGCCCCACTCCTCCCCATGTCCCCAAGTTTGGCTCTCCCAGAGGCAGATACTTTCCAACCCTTTTAGGTGTTTCAACCACCTTTTATCTGAATAATGGTTTATATTACTGTTCTTGCTTTATACATCTTAAGAACTTACTATCATCTTCCAGGAGGATTTAACTTTCTTATATCCTATCCGACACCCACTTCTATCCCCAGCCTCCCAGTATCATAAAATTGTATAAGAATTTTTAGTTAGGTTTATATTCAGGGATTACATTACTATCACTGTGTGTTCACATATAATTTACTACGATTATATTTTCTTTCTTGAGTTTTTTTTTCTCTGCTTTTATTTGCGTTTATTTTTTTCAGCATTTATTCCCGGGCCCTAAGTTTTTGTTTCTTCAGTCTCTTCTAGGATGTCTTTTCTTCTGTGCAACCTCTTCTTCTGGTTTAGGAACAGTGTGTTCTTTTTCAGTAAGGATCATCTCAAGGTGGAAGGGAGAGCTCATGTATGGATTGATCCAACCATGAGCTGTGTAAATCCTGCGCCGAATCTTGGGAGTTTTGTTCACCTGGATGTGCTCAATGAGTCCTTCCATTTTTTGCCCAGTAGCTCTACAATCTCCCTGGATCCGTTTCTCCAGAGAATAAAACTTTCCAATTTCTGTTGGGATGATAGAGGTAGTTGCCTGACTCTACAGGTGGGAGAAGTTGATTTAAGGGTCCAGCTGTTCTTTAATTAAACTGTCAATCAATTCTTTCACTTTTAGCTCTACCTTACCCCTGAATTCAGAAACTGCTGGTGATGCCAATGTCTTGGGCTTTTCTGGAGTTGTTTTCAACTTGGACAATGTCTTGTTGGTTCCTACATCCCCTCTGCCATCCCCAGGCAGCTTTTCCCTTCTGGTAATTCAGTTACCATCCGTCCTATTTCTGTCTGCCATACTGTTACTGAAATGTGGTCTGTTGTAGTCTCTATTCACGTACTCTATGTCTTTTTCTGTTTATGCCTCTTTATTCTTTTACTTTTATTTCGGTGGAGTTTTGGGAGTTTCATTTCGGCGGAGTTTTTTCGGTGGACTTTTTGGAGGAAGGGAAATGTATGTTTTCTATTTCCTTATTAATAAAAAGTGAATAAATGATAAAGGACCAATTTGAGGAGAAAACATAAGTTTTCTAGTAAATAATAAAAACAGATTTCTCTCTTCATTGCATGATGTTGAAATCTTAATGAACCAAGAAAAATATGATAGCTTACTCTCTAGCAAGAGAATCAAGTGGAGGATGGTGGTGATTATATATAACTTAGAACCACAGAGTTTCTGAGCCATAAGAAACTTTTTGAACAGAAAAGGTAGCGTTTTTTTGAACAGACATTTTCACACTTAGTGATGGTACTCATTTTTTAAAATGAAGTTTTACTTGCACCTCAATATATAAAACAGAAAAAAAGTTATAAAATATTTCCCCCAGGCATTTAAAATTTTTCTTTTGTAAAACACCTGAGCTCCTTCCAAGAGCTTGGAGATTCCCCCGAGCACAGGTGGAAAACCATTGCTTTAGTGGTGACATTTTATACTGCTTTAGCCCAACCATCTCTCTGGCGTAAGTGCTTTGAGAATGTTAAGAAGACACAATAACGTTAATTAAGCTTTGTTGAGCACTCACTGTGTTTGGGGATGTATGTTGTGGGCTTTACACACAGTATCTCGTGTAATTTTCACTATGATGCTATGAGGAAGGCATAATGATTATTCCCATTTTATAGGTGAGGAAGTGGAGGCCTGAAGAGGTTAAGTACTTGTTCATGGATACACAGCTAGGAAGTGGAAGAGCTGGGACTCAAACCCGGGTCTGTTTGACTCAGAGCTCACTCAACACGACACTGGGCATGTTCTGGTGGGCTTTGGCCCCCAGGAGCACCTGGAACCCTCCCTAGGGGTGCTGTACACAGAGGGCTGCTACCAGTTTGTGAAAAAAAAATATAATGATGGAATAAGTTACAAACAAAAGGAATGCATGTCTCTAATCCTCAGGCAACGCCAGCTCCCAGATACCCCACCCTATTCTGCGTCAGACTCCAGCTCTCCTCCACAGGTCAAAGGTGAGTGGGACCCACCTCCCTCCCACACGTCTGGCACTTGCTTCTCTTCTTTTGGACTCTGCATGGTGAGAAAGATGGGCCTTTCTCACTTGTGTGTTTCCCCAGGTGCTTGCTGCCCGACTCTGACACCTGCCGCCGGGGGGATGCCAGCTGCTTTCCTCCTCTCAGCAGCTGCTCCTGGGATGCTGCCTGCACACCTGCCGCAGGGCTCGTCTGAAATGAGCGACTCTGCTCATTCCCACAGTGCCTTTCACAACTGCTACCCAGACGCCCGTCATCTCAGGACCCCTCTGGACCAGTCTGTGTCCTCCCATCTGGGAACTGGTTGTTCTTACCATCCGCAGCCTCTGTGCCACAGTCCTGGGTAAAGGGCAAGATATTTAGTTATGAAAGACCAGCCAGCCCCTCTACCCCGCAGTGCTGGTAAAGAGTGAACTGTGGAGTCCTCTCCAGGAGATGGCAGTGTTGAGACATATATCAGACCCCCAGTGCCCTTGGCTTCAAACCAACTTTTAATCAACAATCCACTGAACCCAAGGCCCTCATTCAGTGGAAAGCTAAAATGTCAGAAATGTATAGGGAGATTCTGGGTGCTGGAGAAAGCACTGTTTGCATTTGCAGCCTCAACTAGACCACTCAAGTGATTTGTGAATGAGCTCTCTGAAAAATATCTGTCAACTGTCTTAATTAATATTCTTTTCTTCTCTTTCCCTTCCTCTCCGCCTTCCCTCTCTTTCGTTCCTCCTTCTGGATCTAGAGGATGGCAAAAAGAGTAAAGGCCATCAAAAACTGTGATAAAATTCTATGTGAAAAACATTTTCAGGTATAAAATATACCCTTAGATTTTAAGTATCTTCTGTCTTTGTCTCAATGAGTCCTCTGCCTTTGGAAATGTTGTCAGTTTATTTTTCAAATAGGTGAATCCCAGATCCACTGGAGAGTGAAAAACTAAGCTTCAGACTAGTAGGGCTCATAGAATAGGAGCTTGCCCGTCCACTCCATGTATCCACCTGGTGTTGCAGACTAGTAGGACTCAAGGAACCTTAACTAACTAGAATGAGTCTTAGGAAGAGGCCCAGAGCAGAGTCCTGGGAAATTAAATTTGATTAACTTGGAGAGAAAAGAAGAATCCTAACCTTATTTTGGGTTCTTAATTTTAGACCCTCATTGCCACCGACCAAGAAGAGAAAGTGCACACAGGCGCTGGAAGACTCCGGGAACTGTCACGTGTGGGCCCACCACTCCAGACCAAGTGAGCCAATCCGGGGCCTGTCACTGCCATTAAATCATGGATTTTTCCCAGCCTTGCAGTAGCCCTACAAAATTAGTTTCTCTCTCACAGAAGGGCAATGATAGGCTCTGGGAATTTATTTCTTCCCTCTTGACATAATGTTTCATGCAGTGTTAGGTAGGGTCATACAGGTGCTCCTGGGAAGAGATGCCATTGTCTCTCTGGTGGAGATGAGATGCTGGTCCCTTCAGTTTTAGGGGCAATTGTGTCTCAGGGGACCAAGGCTCCAGGCCTGGGGAAGCCGTGCCGTGTGGCAGCACCTACAGGAGCCCGCTGGTGTGCTCGTTGCTTCGTTCAACTCAATCCTTCTCAACTCAGACGTGCACACATGTAATATGGGGATCTTGGTAAAGTGCAGATTCTGGTTCAGTACGCCTGAGGTAGGGGCTGAGATTCCGCATTCCTAACAAGCTCCCAGGCGATGCCCATGCTGCTGCCTCATGGGAGGGACTCGGAGAAGCAGGACTTTAGAGCAGCGGTCCCCAACCCTTCTGGCACCAGGGACCGGTTTCGTGGAAGACAGTTTTTCCATGCATGGCGGGTGGCGATGATGGTTCAGGTGCTCATGCGAGCGATGGGGAGCGATGGGGAGCCGCAGATGAAGCTTTGATCGCACGCCCGCCGCTCACCTCCTCCTGTGCGGCCTGGTCCCTAACAGGCCGTGGACCTTACCGGGCCGCAGCCCAGGGGTTGGGGACCCCTGCTTTAGAGGATTTCTCCAGGGCAGCAGGAAGGTAGAAAGTTGAGCTTCCCTAGCGCTTGCTTCCAATTAGCAAGTTCCCAGTAGATCTTTGAAATTCTGGAAAATCATTTTAAAAGTCTTTCAGCAGCATTATACGATGCCCAAGTGGTCAGCCCCCCTCATTCTTTGTCTTATATATCATGGGACATACCATGTTTTGAGCTTAGAGACCTGATCAAGTTGGGAACAAACTGAGGCTTCTGAGCCTGAAGGCTTGAACTTCTGAATCTCCAGAGTAAACGCTGTGACACTTATTAGGGGAAAGGAGAATCCTCCGTGCCAGTGCTATTAGCCACTATAAATACTTAATGTAGGCAGTGAGAATAGTGCCCCAAATACAGGGTACCAGGTCACATCTCTTTTACTCCCAGGCCTCAGCTTGGCAAGGATCCAAGATTTCCCTCTCAAGGCTCCCCTCCCTCTGTGGTCCCTACACTCCAGGGGTTTATGCTGCCTGGACAGGAGTTGCCCGTGGCTTTCTCCCCTGCTCCGGTTGCTGCCTTTGCCCTTCACAGCCACGTGATGAGAGCTGGTCCTCTGTGTCCTGTGGAGCCTGCTGGTCCTTTCAGGGACGTCTGGCCTCAGCTCCTTCATGGGCTGTGAGGGTCCTTCAGTGGACGATGACGTCACTTGGCCTTGTCCCACAGATCGTAACCCCCTGGGCATGCTGTGGTAGCACTGCACGGGGCATGCAGCCATTGTATAAACCAAACCTCTGCTGCCTTCTTATCTTTTGCATGGATCCACCATGGCCGGCAGCTGCTTGATTTTTCTTATTCAACCTCAGAAACTCAAAATGCTAATTCAAGCCTTGTTTCTGGATAATGTAGAGCTCTCCATCCACCTTCCTGTGCATGGTTACTCTAATTTCTTCAGGTATCCCTGCATCCTGCCTGCAGCTTCTTTATGCTTCTCAAATACAGAAAGCTGGGTAAATTTCTAGCCAGATGAGGGACCCATCTGTTCACTCTCCCACAGATGCAACAGCTCCCTGAGAGTACTGGGCAAGTCACCCAAACCTTCCAAGAGTTTTCTCATCAAACCAGTTTGCTCCTCAAATTCTCCTGGCTGTTTCAGAGTTAAGCTCCATCCTGTGATGATGTTCTGTGGCCTGTCCCTAGAGAGGGCATTGAGAACAGCCATAGAAAAGTAACTGAAATGTTCCAACAGATAGGAAATCTTGCATCCCTTGTTTAAATCCTATTCAAAGGTCACTGAAAAGCCACCTAAAGATAACTGGCTCCAGACAACAGTTCCAGAATGAAAAATGAGCAGGTTCCCAGGGGAATTAAAAAAAAAAAAAAAAACAATCCAAATGCCACGTTTTCAGCAGAAGTTCTCCAGTGGAGAACTCGTATTTGATGTTGCAGAGGCCAAGGGTTTTATAAAGGTCCTGGGGAAATGGCATACGGGTAGTGGAAGGAGGGGCTAGTCTTATGGGCAGGATTTTGATGGGGGAAGATGTTCTAAATCAATGAGTAAGACTTTTCCAGTGACCTTTTCCCCAGCAGTTCACTTTGGCCAAGGATGCCAATAACTTCCTTTATAAGGATCACAATGTAGAATTACTGGGTTGCTGGGGGCAAAGGTAAAATCTTGCCTAGAGAGAATGTAGCTGCTGGGCAGGCTCCTGCCAGCTAGCTGGTTCCTGTCCCCCCATGGTCTGGACCCCAAATACAAGAGGGTTCCTGGTCCCACCTGATCCTAACTCTAAATAAAAGAGGGCTCACAGCCTCAAATGGTTTGAACTTCCAATGCATGAGGGTTTTTCAGCCCCAGAGTCGTAGCTTTTGGTCCACAGTGAGAGGTGCCTGGGCTGAAGTCACACTGTAGAGTCAGGAAAAGCCTCATGTCTCCAGTAATCGGGGACTTTTCAAGCCTGACTTTCCTTGATTATCAAATGAGAATCACAATTTCTACTTCACCCATTTCCAAGACTTTTAAAAAAAGTAATGTATAAGAAAATATTTTGAAAGACATTCAAATGCAAGCTGTGAATTTTCTCCAAAAAGTTGGGACTTGGGCAGTTTGCTACCTTCATACTTCTGTTTCTCTCTTCTGTTACATTTTCTCAAGAAATCCTCACTGTAGCATGAAGAGAAGAGAAGGTTTGAATCCCATCTCTTCCACATAACAGCTGTGACACTGGACTAGTTATTTCAGGTCTTTGAACCCCAGTTTCCACATTTGTTAAATGGGATTAAGAATCCTTACCTTGTAACCACTTTATAAATCTGTTTGGCTGCATCTACTAAAACATATCCAATGACCCAGTGATTCCCCACCTAGGAATATACCTAACAGAAGTGTATACACATGCCCACTAAAAGACATCCCCCCAAATATTCATAGCAGCACTAGTTGTAATAGCCATAAACTTAAAGTAACCTGAATGGCCATCAGGGATAAACTGTGGTATATTCATGCAGTGGAGTACTATACAGCAATGTATATTCATGTAGTGGAGTACTATACAGCAATGAAAACGAACAGACTACTGCCATTTGCAACAACAATGAGTGAATCTCATAAACATGATGTTGGGCAAAAGAAGCCAACACATAAGAGTACATATCATATTATACCATTTCTATAAACTCCTCTATGGTTTGGATTTCAGAATAGTGATTATTCCTGGGCAGGAGAAAGTAGTAACCAGAAAAGGGCATGAGCGCTTCTTCTAGAGTGCTGGAAGTGTCCTATTTCTTGATCTAGTGGTAGTTACCTAGTATAATTCATTTTATAAGAAAGTATCAAATTGTGTACTAATGATCTGTGTACTCTCCTTCATATATATTATACTTTAATAATGAACGTTTATTGAAAAAAAAGGGATCCTTACCTTGAAGATGAGTTAACGAGTTGATGAGAAACTATGCCAAGTGTCTGGGACAGTGCCTGCAGCACAGAAAGCACACAGGACCAGTAGATAACATTTTTATTATCATTAATCTTGAGGTCCCAGATTGCCATCCCTGGGGCTCACCAGCTGATAGCTAGCTCCCAGGGAAGCCAGGACTATGTCAGTCCTATGGAATGGCTGCCCCGAAAATCTTGCTGCTGTGATGGGAAAGGTCTGGAAATAGCTTTATCCTTGAGGACAATGTCCCCTACCCACTGCCCACCCTCCCTACCAGCACTTGGAGGAGTGGCACTGACCTTTGGTTGATTCCCCTGGCGCCTTACTGCCATACTTGAGTAGGAAAGGGTCCCAGTTAGCTGGTGTTCACTCAGGCCCATGACATTAATTATTTCACATTAGATAGAGTTACTATGGAGGCCAAGAACAGAAGTACTTGCCAAGGCTTGTTAGGAATAACTGAGTCACCTGAGTTGAAACAGATACGTGTGATAATGACAGTGCCGCTAATACTAACCAAAGGCACCATTGTTTAAACTCTTACTGGTGGCAGACACTGTGCTAAGCACTTACCGACATGACTCGCTGAATTCCTTCAACAGTCCTGGGAGGCATCATATTGTTACTCACATTTTGCAGGTGAAGAAACTGAAGCCTAGAGACGTTAGACCATTTTCCTAATTGTGTAGCCAGTATATGTAGAGTTGTGATTCAAACCCAGTTCTGTCTGATTGCAAACTCCAAGCTCCTGAACTTCCTTTATCCTCTCTCCGCTGGAGGAGGGAGGAAGGAAAGATGGAAGAACTAGTTTCTCCCTTTCTCTGAACTTGGTATAAGCAGGCAAACCATGGAAGGTTTTTTGTTTGTTTTTAAAAGCTTTTGAGCCAGGTAACTTTTGGAGGAGTGAGGGCATGAAGAGCTACTTGCATTGCTGACCTCCTGTATCCTTTTTATTTTATTTTGGCTGCGCCGGGTCTTAGTAGCCGCACGCAGGATCTTTTTTTAGTTGCGGCACGCGGGCTTCTTAGTTGTGGCATGCATGTGGGATCTAGTTCCCTGACCAGGGATTGAACCCGGGCCCCCTGCATTGGGAGCGCAGAATCTTACCCACTGGACCACCAGGGAAGTCCCTGACCTCCTGTATTCTTAGCTGGGAGAAAGTTTTTCAGGATTTTGAGAAAATCCTTTTCCAAAACGGTTGTTTACAAAACCCCCCAAACAGATGTTCTGCTTAGGTGACAGGAAATAGTGATACCCCAAGAAAAACACAATTTCTGTGACATTTGGGATCCAAAGTAACCTGAGGCAGCTCTGCTATTTACTTAAGTCCTCAATAAAAGTATAAAGAAAGCAAGCTAGGTGAGTGAAGGAAAAACCAGCCACATGCCCCTGCATTTTCCAAGCTGTGGGCTAAGTGCACATGCTGTATAGAAGCTGGTGTCATATCCCGTGTTGTTGCTTACAGCCGACACCTGATCTTATGTACACACACTATTTCCCTTTCACTCCTGATATCAGGCATGAGTAAAGGTAGGGGAGCTCACAGAAAAGGGTAACAGCAAACATCCTAATGGAATTTACATAAACATCTGCGGTTGAATTGTACCATTTGGTACAATTAGACAAACTCAAATTAGACAAACAACTTGCAAGGATTATGCAAAAATAGTGGCTTGCACTTGTGAAATTGCTGTTATTGGACCATTTTTGAATACAAAAGTAGCAATTTCATATAGTTAATACTACCTTCTAACAAGATATTCTGTGTTACTTTATCTTGGTATGAGCTTTGAAAGTCCTTTCACTTGTATTATGATATTCTCTCTGCTTGTGTGATGTTGCAAGATGGGCAGGACACCTGTTTGAATTTCCATTTTGCCGTTGAGGGAATTAAGACACTAAGTGAATAACTCATCTAAGTTCAAAAAGTAGAGACCACAGAATCTTGGTGCCACAAGGGACCTATAATAGATTAGAGTGTATTGGTTGCAATTAACAAAAACAAAGAAAAAAAGGACAAAACCAAAAACAAAAAAACAAAACCCCTCAAACTGCCTTAAGCAAAAACAAAACAAACAAAAAATCAAAATGAGGGGCTTTACTGGCTCCTGTAACCCAAGATTTAGGAGTGGATCCCAGAACTCAAATCGTGCCATCAGGACTGGGTGCCCTTCACTCTCAACTCTGCCTTCCGCTGTGCTGGCTTCATTCCCAGACAGGCTTTTCCCTCATGTCCCAAAATGGTGCCAGCAGCTCTTGGGGATGTGACTTATAGGTTCAAACCTCATGGAAAAGAATCAGCATCTTTGAACTCGTCTCCCCTAACATGCTGAGATCCACTTTGCTTGGATTGAATTAGGCCATGTGTCTACCTGGTGCAATTACTGATGCAAATAATGAATGCTGTAGTTTGATTGATCGATCCTGCGTCCCCTCCCCTTCTCAGGCTGGGAGTGGACTGCACCTGAATCACACAAACTGGGAGTGAGGAGACGCCAGGACAGAAATGGGGTAGACGGATACTGAGGGGAAAGTTTCTGACAAGTGCTTGCCATGGTACCTTAGAATCACTGACCCCAAGCTGCTCATTTTACAGATGAGGAAACAAGGCCAGCCACATGCCCCCTGCCCCCCAACACTTGTCACTCCCCACACGGTCCCTCTGCCTCATACATGGCCTATGCATTAGCTCCATGCAGCTGTCGGTGAGTCTAGGAAAAACAGCCTCGGAGGAAAGATTTAATGCACTGATTTCTTTGCAGTGACAAGTAGGAGTCACAGCAGCGAAGTGCAAGACCATGACAGTGAGAGACAGAACATGATGCCTGTGGACCAGTGCTCTCCTGCTTTGAAGTGGCAGCCATACCGAAGCGTTCCTTGGCATAGTTTATTCAACAGTCAATATGAAAAACTGTAAGTGGCCTTAGGAACCCTGTGCTTGGCCGGAGAATGAGGGGAGAAAGGCAGTGCTGACTCTCAAAACCAAAGCCAAGTATTTGAGCTTTGATGCCACCCCTGATCAAATGGGATGCATCAGCCAGAAAGTGTGTCTTACTCCTTATATTTTGCATTTTAACAATAAATAGTTGGTTTTCTGGCCTTCAGGAATCCAGACCTGTAATTCTAACTCATAATTTACCCACTAAATGATGGAGGAAGAGGGAATCTTTCTGAGATCACATGCCCAGTTTAAACTAAAAGCTGGAAAATGGAGATTTCCCAAATCATTAACATTTAATCCTGCAGTTAGTTAAAAATCCCATAGAATAGTTTTGGGGGGCCACATTAAATTGTTAGCTGCCCCAACATCTATGCTGCAAATCAGTATTGTCAATTTATTGTCAATGCGGCCTGCAGCGATCATAGTTGATGGTGGCTTTATATTAAGAGACTGAAATCAAACCATACAAAATATCCTTAAAGTGGAAAATTTTCATCCTATTCTTATGCCATTATAGTTTCGAGAAATAAATGTGGACTTATGCATTATTGCTCTTAAACATCCTTCAAGCCTTCTCTTTATTCCTTAGGGTATAATTTACCTACCCAACTCTTCTAGAATTTTCATTGATTACAAATGCCTTCTTGAAACACTGAAGCGTGTTAATGGTTAAAGAATAGGATTTTCAATTAATAAACATAATATGAAATGAGAAACGCTGGGCTACAAACTTGAGGGTCTTCAGGGTTATTTTCCAAACTCAAATATAGCTTCATTAAGAGCAAAACGTATCACTAGGACTTTTATGTTGGATGAACTAGACAGAAGAAATCTTTTCCCTAAAATCTAAGGAGTTAAACAGACTTTGGGAGTTGGTATGTTTAATAGGAGACAAAAAGAAGCAAGTTGCTACTTGTTTCATTGAAATGTCACAACTTGTATCTTTGCCACTGTGTGCAATAGAAAAAGAAAGGAAGGATCCATAGATCTTGGTTTTGAGTCAGCCTTCATTTGATGATTTTTTGGCAATTCTTCCATATTCTATCCTAAGTACGAGTACCAAGGTATGAAACTGTCACACATATGCACAGTATTTTAATTGAAGCCTATAATGCTTCCTAGTCTGTATGTATTTGAGTTGATCAAGTTTTCAAGGTAACATTTATCTCTCTTCTTACTTGAGTAGGTTTTTTAAGTTTATTTGGACAGCCAATCTGTGCTCCACTGATCTGGAAAAAAAGGAGAACACAAGTAGTATCCACTCAAAGGTGTAGAGGGCAGATTTATTTTGAAGGCTTAGCCGTAATTCACTTTTCTTAAGCAAAAAAGGAAGGCAATATTCTTCTGGATTAGAACTCAGGCCATCTTGAATTCACTACTCACATCATTGAGACAGAAAATCACTTGTCTCTTCTTAGATTATTATGTCTAACTTGTTACAAAAATATCATTTTCCTAAATAACCTAAAAGCAATAAAGTTAGGGGATTAAAATTTTATTACATCTTTTTTTGGGGGGAGTGATATTTACAACATGTGTTAAAAAGAGCTTTAAAAAGGCCAGTTTAGTTGACTTTATAATTAACTTTTGATATCAAAAACAGAATTGCTACTCTTAGGTAGGTAGAATAGTTTCTATAACCAGAGATTTGTGTTTAAGATTCAGAATACTCTTCAACTGTATGTGTTGATTCAGTTTCTGCTTACAGCTGTCCCTCAATTTCGGGCTAATGCTCATATATGAGCTGCAAATCTTACCTTCTTTCCTTAGAGTTTTTGACAGTGAAACATGGAAGATCACAGAAAGATATTTCCTTTTATTTTTCTCAACCAAGACAGTTCTTACTACCCTCTGTAGTAAAATGTATACAATTCAATCCATCCAGCCTTTCCACAAGCAAATTACAGATTAGTTCTAGAAACCTGAGTCAGTATGAAGTTCCCAGATGGCATAAGACATGTGGTCTTTATCAAATTCTTCATTCAGTGGTTTTTGCCTTTGCTGCTGGCGGGCACTGTGGTTGTCGGGCCTTTGATCAGCATCTTGAGGGTAATCAATGACCTAGTGAGTTGATCCATTGGTGAGGTGCTTAACTTGCAAAGAATACAAACACTCTTTTCCCAGGAGACCCATTCATATTTTCTGTCTCTGAAATTAGAGGAAAATTTAGAAACTATATGTTGTTCATTAAATGGCAGCCATCCAAATTGAGATCCCAGGAAGCAAAGATCCACAGAGTGACCGAGAGCTAGCAAAGCAGTTGAGTACTGCCCTCCTCTGTGTGTTATCTGAGGAAGGAGCTCCCTTCCTGAGGAACGTTTAGGAAACTTGATGCATTAAAAATCATCAAGAGGGCTTCCCTGGTGGCGCAGTGGTTGAGAATCTGCCTCCCAATGCAGGGGACACGGGTTCGAGCCCTGGTCTGGGAAGATCCCACATGCCACGGAGCAACTGGGCCCGTGAGCCACAATTGCTGAGTCTGCGCGTCTGGAGCCTGTGCTCCGCAACAAGAGAGACCGCGATAGTGAGAGGCCCATGCACCGCGATGAAGAGTGGCCCCCACTTGCCACAACTAGAGAAAGCCCTCGCACAGAAACGAAGACCCAACACAGCCATAAATAAATAAATAAATAAAATTAAAAAAAAAAATCATCAAGATATGTTCCATATCTACAACATATATGGAAAAAATTACCAAAGGAGTTTTCAACTTCTGTATTTTCTTCTCTACTTGATAATGTTACCTGTTTAATAGGTTTTATTTTTACTAACATTTAAAAGTATTTAAATAAACATATAATATGCAAAGCATTGCTATTGAAAATGATTTGATAAAACAAATAAAGCAAGAGTCTGATCAGCCACCCCACCATCATCCCATTTTTTTTTCTTGCAGAAGTAAACAGCATAGTAGGTATTCAGTGCTATTACCAGATCAGGAAGATAAAAAGGAAATGACCGTACTTTAGTGAAAACATGTAGTCTGTAGTCAGTAGTCTGTCTGGCTCTGGTTACTCTGGTTTAAAGCTATTGCTGGTAGTTCTGACCAGTCTGCTTTTTTCATATGACTGCCAGGAGGCTGCACATTCATTCATCTGAGTGATATGCATTCATTCGTTTGAGTGTGGTGTTGCTGATGAAATTAGAGATTTTTTTTTTAAGGAGGAAAGAGATGAATTCTATCCCAGATATTTCATATGTCTGATTAATGTACTAGCTTCTCAACTTCTAGCCTCCTTCTTTCTATTGTACAGTGGAGTCAAATTAGAAGTCTAGGGAGCACAAAGGGAAAAGGCAGGCTGAGGAAACAATGCTTCCATTTGGCAGGAATTGTGCTTCTTCCTCGTGAACATAAAAAGCTGGGAGAGCGCCAGCTGTACTCGGAAATACTATTTTCATTTCCTTGGTGAAAATTAACGAAATTGATTAAATATAGCAACAGGTACTTTCCACAATATATTTTCCTGAAATGGTTGTATAATTAATATTGTTCATGAAAGAAAATGTGTAGAAAATATTTGTAAAACCGGTTTCTTCCTTCCACTTTTCATAGACCTGATATAGGCTATCGAGTTGTTACAGACAAAGGATTTAATTTTTCACCAGCAGATGAAGCTTTTGTTTGCCAAAAGAAGAACCACTTTCAGATCACCATCCACATCCAAGTTTGGGGAAGCCCAAAATTTGTCAAAACCCAAATGGGTCCAAAGCCAATAGAAATGTTCTACTTGAAAGCTTTTGGGATTAAGGTAAGTCTTTTATTTAGTTCAGTTTAACTCAGCCAGCATTTACTAAGTGTTCCAGTTGTCTGTTGCTGCATAACAATCTATCCCCAAACTTGGCAACTGAAAATAATCAGTCATTGATTTGGGTCACATATCTGTAACTTGGTCAGGGCTTGGCTCTGACAGCTCATCTCTGCTCAGGAGTCATCAGCTGGGGCAGCTCATCTGGGCCTGGATCCAGTTTCCAAGATGGCTCACTCACATGTCTGTCAAGTCTGTGCTGGCCATCAGCCAGGAGCTCACAGGGGGCTGTAGCTGGGAGGCCTTGGCTCTTCTCCATGTAGATTTCTCTGTGGGACAGCTTGTGCTTCCTCACAGCATGGTGAATGGCTTCTAAGAATAAAGGCTTCAAGGCACAGGAAATGAAAGCTGCCAATTTCTTAAGCCTGGGCTCAGAATCTGGCAGAACCTCACTTCAAACTACAGTTTTAAAGTCTTTTAGTGTATAAATCTTGCACTTCTTTTGCTGAGTGTAATTGTTTTATTATTTTTGATGCTGGTGCATTTTCACATGCAGTAAGTTCATAGTTTTCACCGAAATCTCAAAGAGGTCTCTAACTTAAAAAAGCCAAGCTAATCTAGTCAATGCCCCCCCTTTTCCAGTTTAACAGAGGGGAAAACCAGGCCCAGTAAAGTCACACAGTTCATCCAAAATATTAAATGATAGAGCTGGGATTAGAATGCAGGTAGGATGACTTCTGAGTGATCAACGAGTATTTATTACATTATTACCTGAGATCCAGCTCCTTAGGGTGAGGAACATCCATTACCTGCATATTTTTTTTCTGACTTGGGCTCAGGCACTGAGTCTCCCAAAGTGGGGCTTGACTGCTGAACACGCCAGCTGATCTTGCTCCAAACCAAACCAAAAGAAAATAACAGACAACAATGAAGTATATTTTTCTGAGTATGGAATTAATATGAGTCCATTGTGAACATTATGGAACATAATAGAAAAGTATGAAGAAGAGTAAAATTCATTCATATTTGAGATCCACCACTTGGTAGCCTAATTTTTCCTCATTGTTTTCTATTATTAAAATTACTCTCATATTAATAATATTATACTGTGAAAATGGCATTATATAATATCATTGAAGTCTATAAAATATTATTTACAAAGATGATATGGTTTTCCATTATATCGAGATACTACCATATTCCTGTATTATTGTAAATTTTGTTTATTTCCAATTTTTTATTGTCATTGATAAAACTGCAGTGAACATCCAGGTACATCCATCCTTGTATGAGGATAAATTCCAAAAGAGGGGTTGCACATCGGACATAGGATCGGTATTAAAAACACTTGATGTTGGTGGCCCAGTTGCTTTCCAGAAAGACTGTTACTATGCAAATACCTACAAACCATATGTGATAGGGCAGATCTCACCAGGCCCTTGCCACTGTCTTCACTAATAACAAGAGTTTGTAGCAACTACTGAATAAATGTCATTCCTATATTTTATTTATTTTATTGTTTTTTGTTGTTTCTTCTTATTCGAATGCAAGCTCTGCAAGGGCTGGGATTTCTGTTAGTCTCGTCTTCTCATCTGTAATGCCTAGAGCAATGCCTGCTGCACAGCAGGTGCTCAACAAGTATTTATAAAATGAATGACTGACTGAATGAATGAGTACATGTATCCTTTGAGCTGCCTTGCTCCTGTGTTTTAGTAGACCACTCTATATTCCCTGTTTACCTGAAATCCTCTGTTGTCTTGTGTTTTCTTTGTTTAGTTCTACAGGTATTTGTTTCTTTTCTCACCAATAACGCACTGCTTTAAGATGCCCTACATCCCTTCAGCGACTTGTCCCTCCTGCAAAGTGCCTAAATTGATGCCTTGGGAAACTTTAAGTATTTGAAAATTATTTACTAATGAACTTTTTAATTAATAAAGAAATTATTAATTACTTTTTGTTGTTCTACGCAGGTAGAGGCCACCAATCAGATAATTGCTATTGAACAGTCCCAAGCAGATAGAAGCAAAAAGATTTTCAATCCTGTTAAGTAAGGATTTCTTTTCTGAATTCCCTTGTGAATGTTTTGGGAAGAAGGCCTATTGCCAAATTTATTTTGTTTATTTAAAATGAATTCTGCTGTAGGAACTAAATTAGTAATATGTTAATATTATGAACACATGCTTATCAACAAAAGTAGGTAAAACCATTGAAATAATCGCAAAAAAAGTCTTATAAAAAGCTCCACTTTGGGCTTCCCTGGTGGCGCAGTGGTTGAGAGTCCGCCTGCCAATGCAGGGGACGCGGGTTCGCGTCCCGGTCCGGGAAGATCCCACATGCCACGGAGCGGCTGCGCCTGTGAGCCATGGCCGCTGAGCCTGCGCGTCCGGAGCCTGTGCTCCGCGACGGGAGAGGCCACAGCGGTGAGAGGCCCGTGTACTGCAAAAAAAAAAAAAAAAAAAAAGCTCCACTTTAAGGTCATCATTATTTATATGATCATTTATTACTGACAACCTTGCTAACAACTTTGGTTCCTGGAGATAGATTATGATTAGATCTTTCTTTTAATTTTTCATTTAAATCAGCATGAGGCTGATTGAATTGATTTCAAGGCTCTGGATCCATGCTGTGCTTACAATTCATTTTTTCTTGTTTTTTTTTTTTAAGCAGTGTTGATAGATTGCCTAATGGGTTCCAAAATAGAAAGCATACAGGACTGGGATTATTCAAAACAATGTGGTGGTCCAAAGCAATATGGCAGTAAAGCAAGAGGTTGCCCTACAGAATGAATGGGATTTGCTTTTCGACTGATTTGGCTGGGATGATTTGACCCTGAGTCAATCCTATTTGGGGGAAGAAGATGGTCTTACAGCCTGGACAGGCCAGCGGGAGCTCAGCCTGAAGCTCAAGCAGGAGCCGCAGTACAGACAGCTCTGCTCTGGCCTGGTACATCCGGGTCTCCCTCGCTGCGAGGCTGTGTGTGCTCTTCCTTGGGAGCACGCTGCCTTCCACAGCCAGGTCAGGAGAGGGCAAATACGTGAAGGAGATGCGAAGGAGTTCATGAGGAGCCTAGAGGAACCGCTTCAGTCAGGAGGCGAGTGTTCTAGCAACTGTGGCACAGGTGAAACAGCTTTTCTCCTGTTGTCATGGTCAAAGAACCCATCTGTGGGAGCGTGCGACCCTTACGAGTCTGAAACTCCGGGCTTGAGCTGCTGCTGGATGAACGTTTCTAACTATTCAGGAATTACTCCCTGGCAGCCATTCCTGACCAGGCTGTGGGTACTTTACTAAAAATCAGTGTCCTGCACAGTGTGATGAGAGCAGGGGACTGAACATACCTGAGAAGCTAAGAATGAGTCCGATGTGATCAAAGACTTTGTGTTCTCTTACAGTCTCTCGATATTTTTGTTGTTTGTTTTAGAATCGACCTGTTGGCCGACCAGGTAACCAAAGTAACGCTGGGCCGGTTACACTTCAGCGAAACCACGGCAAATAACATGAGAAAGAAGGGAAAGCCAAACCCTGACCAGAGGTACTGGCGTGGTGTGTATGCCTCAGGCTGGCTGGTTACGTTACCTGATGGCCCAGGGCCCTCCAGCAGCCCCTCTGATCCCGTTGGTCCTACCAGCCAGCAGGCCGGGCCTCCCTCAGTTGCTTCCCTCCCTTCTCTGACTCTTTCCGTTTGTTGACCCATCTCATTTACCCTTAGACATCTTTCTTCTTCCATCCTCACTCCCCACAATGCCTCCTCTCCTGCCCAGCGCCCGGTCATCTTGTCTTTATTCTCTCCATGATCCTCTAGAGGGACCATATGTTCATGTCTCAAGGCTGGCCGAGAGTTGAGGATTGACTGCATTTCTTGAGAATTCTGTGTGCTGGCCACTAGTTTAATGACCTGAGCCCTGCAGCTCTGCTGTAGCATTTTTTTGAAAAGAAAATAAATTTGCATTAATGATTTATACCTGTGGTTCTCATAATGTGGTCCCAGGACTAGGAGAGATGGCATCACCTGGACACTTACTAGAAATTCAAGTTGTCAGGCCTCACCGAGAACCTACGGGATCGACAACTAGGGGTGGGGTCCAGCAATCTATATTTTAACAAGCTCCCAGGTGATTTGATTCATGCAAGTTTAAGAACCACTGGTTTTAGAACATAGGTTTTGGAGTTGGAGGGAATTGAGTTTGAATATTTCATACTGCCATTACTAGCTGGGTGACCCTGAGCATGGAACTTAACCTCTCTGAGGTTTCCTATTCTGTAAAATGGGGACAATATCCATATTTTACTCCAATAAGGTTGTTTCGGGGTTCTAAATGAAATAATATAGATAAACTGCTTAGCCCAGTGCATGGCACATTTTGAGCACCCAGTAGATGATGGCTAATCATCATCATAACAATTACTACTATTACTGACTTACTTTAGATAAAGGGGAGAACTCTTGCCCTCCAGGGATTAGAGACTTTAGAGTGTTACAGAAGTTGGTGAAGTGTTGTTTTTTTTTTTTATGCAGTTCTTAAAGCAAAAGCTTTTCTGATAGGGATAGTTTTTATTTTGACTTTCAAGAAATGGTCTAATAAGGACCTAACTGTATATAGCACAGGTAACTCTACTCAGTACGCTGTAATGACCTATGTGGGAAAAGATTCTAAAAAAGAGTGGACATATGTGTATGTAGAACTGATTCACTTTGCTGTACACCTGAAACTAACACAACATTGTAAATTAACTATACTCTGATAAAGTTTTTTTTTAAAATGCATCATGCTTTATAAAAAAACAAAAAGAAATAGTCTTATCTTAAAAATGTCTCATCAATGGTACACATGAAGAAGCAATTAAAATCACAGTGAGGGGCTTCCCTGGTGGCGCAGTGGTTGAGAGTCCGCCTGCCGATGCAGGGGACACGGGTTCGTGCCCCGGTCCGGGAAGATCCCACATGCTGCGGAGCAGCTGGGCCCGTGAGCCATGGCCGCTGAGCCTGCGCGTCCGGAGCCTGTGCTCCGCAACGGGAGAGGCCACAACAGTGAGAGGCCCGCGTATCGGGAAAAAAAAAAAGAAAAAAAAAAAAAGTCACAGTGAGGAAGGTTGCCTTGATAACAATCGGAAGGGAGGGTTCTGGTCTTTGACTAAAGTCATGGCCAGAGGATGTGAAAGGTGCAGTTTCCATGGCCAAGAGCAGATCAGGGTGGAAGGAGACTGTGTGGCCGGGCAAGCCCTGCTGGGTCACCATCCATTATGGCCTAGGATGTGTGGCTTGGATGGCTCTGGACAAGGGGACCTGGAAGGTGGCTTTTTGTTGTGCAAGTGCGCGGCGGCAGTGCTGTGTTGAGGGCCCAGGAATGCAGTAGAGTAAGGTCTGCACCAGGCCAGCGCAGATGGGCTGAACCCAGGCCCCCAGCAGGATGTCCGCTCAGTGAAGGCTGCTTTGGGCCTGCAAAACAGCTCACACATCCCTCAAGCCGGGCAAAGGGCAGACCCAGAACAACAGCGAGTGAATCAACTCCTCTCTGGTTTCGCAGGAGGGGCAACTTAGAGCAGCAGAGAAACTCTTTAAATACGCGAACCCATCTGGGTAAATTCACTCTTGATTAACTGTTGGGTGGCATTCGATTGCACAAGTTATGTCTCTGTTTCCTGATGTGTTGGCATTGGTCTGCTATTTCTGAACTAGATACTTCATGTTGGTGGTCGGACTGTATGCTGCTAACCAAGACCAGTTCTACCTGTTGTCTGCTCACGTCTCTGAACGGATCATTGTAAGGGTAAGCTCAGTTCTTTGACTTTTCTGGATCCCACCTGCTTTTTCACCTGTAAGTAGAGTTTGCATATTCAGTGGAATGCATGAAGTATGCAGTTTCTCAATTGCCAATGATGACAAAGATAATGATAGCAATAGCAGATACTGTTATTTTTAGTTTTTACGCAGTGGTTCTCAACCAGAACTTTTGTCTCCCAAGGGTCATTTGGCAACATCTGCAAACATTGTTGGTTGTCACAGCTGGGGGTGCTACTGGCATCTAGTGGATAAAGGCCAGGGATGCTGCTCAACACCTTGTGATGCACAGGACAGTCTCCACAACAAGGAGTTATCCCTCCCCAAACGTCAGTAGTGCTGCAGTTGAGAAAGTTTTTACAGTATGTTCTAGGCACTGGGCTAAATAATTTCTATATGACATCATTTTACATTGTTTCATTTTTACATCACATTCTTTATACCCAGAGAAGCTAAGGCTTAGGAGGAAGAGACAGTCATCCATGAGCACAAAGCTGATAAATGATGGAGCCCAGGTTATAACCCAGTTCCTCTGACCCCAAAGCCCACAGGGTAGGGAAAGAGGTAGGAAGGCATTCCATGCCCCAAAGTGATTGGTGGCCCCAGGGACATCTGGGCCACTGCGCAGCACAGAGTAATGGCTCAGCACGTTTTGCTGAATGAATGATTGGTCACAGCTGTGGACGGGAGCTGTTGGCAGCTGTAGCAGCATCTGTCAGGGGCCGGGCCAGCCGGCACAGAGAATGCCGGGGCCATGAGGTAACAGGTGAGCACAGGCCTGGCAGCCCTGGGAGGGACTGCTTTGTTATGGATCTTTGAAGTGGCACCGGGGGGCATGCACGCTCCAGTAGGGAAAATGGTTTACGATGGGCACGTCCACTTACATGGCTGTTAAACTTTGGCCTGGGGACAAGATCTGCCCATCTGGGGAAGTGAGTCTTCCCTTGCTTGCCTTGAGCTATTCTGAAACAAAGGACCCTCTGTGTAATTCTTCTAGTCAATAAAAAATAAGGCATCTGTTAGTGGAACTCTTGACACTGCATCTCAGAGTTTCAGTGGAAGTAAAGTAATGATGGAAATGAGGTAAAGCACTGATGCCGAGGGCCGGTGATGTGCCTGCCCGCATGCACGCCCTGGGCTGTGTTTTTACGGGGCCTGATCTAAGCTGTGGCAGAACAGCCTCCCTCGCGGCAAAGGCAGGTGGGGTCCCCTCCTTTGGTCATGAGCCGAGGGCAGAGGTTCCTGCCCTTCCCTCAGAAGGGGTCAGAGGGGTCTTTGACGCCTTGCCTGATGTAATCTGGGATTGCTTTGCTGCGCTAACAAATCCGGTTTAAGTCAAGTCTGGAAACCTAGGTTGCTTACTTTTTCTGATTCCTCACAGGAAGGAATAAAGACAGACAACGCCTTTCTTTTCAGAGTTAGGGTAGATTGGATATCATGAAAGTGCCTCTCTGAGCTGTGGAATTCATGCTTGAGTCAGGCAGTCTGCTAGTCACCTGCATACTTAAATAATTTACCTGGTGTTGAGGTTTCTCCATTTCCTGCTGACAGCCCCTGCAAAGCTATACTTTGGCTGCCGTGCGAGTCTAACAGCAGCATCGTGAGAGGGGCCACACCCCTGGACGTTCTGTTACCAGCACTCTCTGTTAACGGGCACCTTCTCGTATCCAAAGCACAATAATTTCACTCATAATGATGACTTTGAGAAGTTGAAAGTGTCTGCAATTTATGTTAAGTATGAATACTAAATAAATAAATAAATTAGTATAGATTTGGTGTCATATTATTCACTACGTTTTTATTTTTTTAAAATGATTGTATTCCAGATTCAATGGCTTTCTTCCAGCCATAATTTTTGGTTAAAGGGAATACCCTATTCTATATGTGTGCTGGGTAACACAAGGGTTACCTTGACAACAATGAGGAAAAAATGATAGTAATAATATCTTCCCCTCAAACTGGAAGTATCTTCTTGATATTATTTCATTCTAACCCCAAAACGCTGAGTGAAAATGAATGCAGACTTTTGAATTTGTTTAATCATATAATGTTTAAACCAACCAAGAGAAAAACTGAATTTAAGAAATGGCATTATTGGTCGAATCAGTGAGTTTTAGAAATGTCCCCAGAGCACACGTCTTGCCCCTGAGATTCTAGAGGGCACTAAACAGGTATATGTATCATGGGTTGAGCAGAGGGCAGACCAGTCTACATTCTATAAAAAAGATAGATGTGCCCTCTTGGGTCACGGTCTGGGTCTGTTAGTTTGAGTTCTAGAACGAAGGAAGAAAAATGTGACAATTAAGACATTACAAGACCTGACCACATTACATGGAGACCTGCAAATTGCATTCAGCAGATCCAGATTCATTTTGAGACCTAAGAGTCATTTCTCCCCATAGCAGAAATTAACATAAGGGCAATTGTATGAAGGCTGGAGTAGATGAATTTTAGGGCTGCAGGAGGGGTTCAGGAGACCAGGCTGGTCAGAATTCTCCTTGGAGAGAGAATGGTGGGCAGGACCCAGCAATTATTCATCCGGGTTGTCAATCAAAACAGCTTTGGAAATATATTTTGGTCCCATACTGTAAACTGACCAATTTAATGGAAATTAAAATTTACTCCAAAGAACAGATTTATTTCCCAGGTCTTTGTTTTGGGGAGCATTCCCCAGCAGGATTCCTTCAGATTCTCCTTGTTAATGACTAGGCTTCCCTTCAGCTCTACTTCTCTTCTAAAACACATAATTAAACCTGGTTTGAAGCAGGAGGGATGATTATTTTTGTCTGCCTTTGTCTGCCTTTCAAAGACACGCCAGGGTTTCCTAGTTTTGAACACTAATAAATTATTCCAGTTATCTTCCAGAATAATAGAAATGGGAACGTCCCCCAAAAGTCCTCCTTTATTGCTCTGCAACCGCAGGGTCGTGAAGGTGGGAAACCAACACCAAGGGCCAGGAGAGACAAGGGAAGCGATGCAGTTGCAAGGATGGCAAGGTATGCGGGGAGAGCAGAGCCATTTCAGGTGCCATCTCAGTTTTCACTGGCTCTTGCCCATTTCTGACCACAAATCTCCCTTCCCTTTCCCAACACACTAGAGCTACACACACACACGCACGCACACACACGCACACCTCCTCTGGAGTTCAGTTGAATTTTTATTTACCCAAAGGAATCAGTGTGTGGAGCAATGTCTGTTTCACTCTGCAGTTGGGATTCAACAGAACCGTCTACTAACTATGAAAGGGGTAACTCATGACCCCTTTCATAGTAGTAGCAGGGAAGTAGTGTATGACATAAAGAAGTCCTTCTTAAACTTTATGGAGAATAAGAATACCCTGGAGAGCTTGTGAAAACACAGATACCTGGGTCCCACCTCCACAATTTTTGATTCAGTAGGTTGGAGATGTCTGAGAATATGCATTTCTAACAAGCTTCCTGGAGACGCTGATACTGCTGGCCTGTGGACCACACTTAGAGTAGCATCGGTAGATAGCATTTCTAGGCCCATTTTCGATAGTCTTTGCACAAGGTAAAAGAATGAATTTCTTATGAACTGCCTTCCTCAGCTCAAGCTTTCCTATTATGCTCTTTGACTGCTCTTCAGAAGCCCAAACAATGGTAAAGCAAAGAAATTCCAGCTTTCCATTCCAAACTTGAATGGCCTCAAATTACTACTAGTGTTTCCTATTCCAAGCATCTGCAGGGGGCACCATTTACATTGTATTCTTTGTGAACAGAGTTCCCTTGGAATTGTGCAGCTCTGCAGATGCGTTACTGAGAGCAGATTCATTGAGTGTAGGTTGAATGGTTGTTACTCTGCACAGCAGAGTGTGTGGAGGATGAACTTGAGACTATGCATCCTCATTTTTACGAAGTGTTCGTGCATACGTGATTTCATTTAATTCCCACAGCCCTGTGAGAGATAGGTAAAGAAGACACTATTATCTTTATTCTTCAGGGGAGAAAACTGGTACAGAAAGGTCAAGTAACTGTCCCAAAGTCACACAGCTAGTTTGTGTCACAATATAGACTAGAATGTTCGGGTCTTCCCTAAATATATGAGGCTGTGTGATAAATAATAAAAGTATTTTAGAAACTGTAATTCATTCTGATGTTTGATAGCAATTAACCACTATTGGGCCACATCTGAACACAACTTCATGACTCCAGAATGTTTTTCTGTGATTCCATTTCAGTTTGCTTTGACCCATTAACATTCTGGATACCAGAGAAGGGAAATAAGTTCACACATTTTATAATAACATTTCGCATTACTGATGAGGACTCCTCCTTAGGGCTCTATATTTAAACCATTGTAGATATGTGACCCTTTCCAAAATGATTTGAATATGTTTTAGAGATTTGAGTTTTCATTTGATGAAATCCAAGTGAGATGGTTGTAATTGTTCCCCAAAATCGAATCTACTTATATCCGCTGTTCCAGTACTGTCAGGTTACAAACAGGATAATAATTATCCCAAAGCTCATTAAGAAAAAGAAAATCCATCACTGTCCTATTCTCTTCCTTGAAGTGGCTCATTATGTTCAGAGCAGAGGAAAATGCATCAACATTTTATATGGCATACCTTTGGATTTAGTTGATTGCTCGCTATAAAAGGATTTGAGTCAAAGCCAATTTGCCATTCACCACCAAGGAGGCTCTAGGGATCTTGCGGAAAAGCTCTTTGTTCAAGTGAATTCACACAAAATAATGTTCAAAGTTGTTACTTTATATTCTTTCCCTGCTTTTGTCTATCCAGTGTCAATAGTTGAGTCTTCCAAGCAGCTCAGGGTTCAGACAGGTAGGAATGAAACAGGAAGTTGCACACACCTAAGTTTTTTAACTGAACCCAAACTTAGATCTGAACTTTGAGATTTCTTTTAATTATTATTTGTAAATTGGTAACGCATGCCTATGGTAAAAACATTCAAATAATACCAAGAGAGTAAGAGAAGGATAGGTCATAATTTAAAAAACAAATTAATTTCGTTGTGAGGATTTTGGTGGATTCATAGATCCCTACTTAAAGATATGTGGAAATATATTCAGTGGCAACAGGGAAATGGGGAGGAGGGAAGGCAGTACAGTGGAAAATTCTTTGGCAAAAAAAATTTATTTAACAGTAAAATCTCCAGAACTTTCTCTAGTCGAATAGATTCACTTGGATTTTCTTTGAAGACTGCATTTGGCCAGGGCTTTTTTAGGCAATACCACAAAACTCAAAGTTAGAATCATTATTTAATCATCAAAGGAAGCATAATCGCAGCTCTAGAACTCATTAGCTTTGTGGCCTGGGGCAATCTGTTTATTCTTTCAGAGTCTCAGCGTCAGTAAAAGGAAGATAATGGTCCTTTCGCATGGAATTGGGGTGTGGATTAGCACACAGCAGATGCAGCTGTTACAGTTCTTCTGTCAGAATCATCTGTGTTTAGGGAATAGCTGAGGTGTACTAAATATATTTGTATTGTCATTTGCTTGTCAATTGTGTATGAAATCATAAACATGAAGGTGTTTTGAAACTATGGAAGGGCTAGCTAAATGCAAGGGTTTTTTCTGAAATTATCTGAGCTTTAATAAACTTGTGAGATTTTCTGATGTAATATTCTGGTTTTAAATCATTATTATTATTCTCCCTGAAAAAATACTCATTTTGAGTGTTCTTCTTCTCCTTATCATCCACCTACTATAACTGACACATTCTCAATTCCATATAGAGACTGGACATTGCAAACCAAGACACGCTGAGCTTCTGCTGGTGGGGGCAGAACAGTTAGGGGAGTCTCCCTGGCTCTCCTGGGGTCACAGTTATTCGGATATGTCAGAGTGTCCCATCCAACATGTGATTCTCAAGTGAAAGACTTGGCTAACATTCTGTTTTCCTTTGAGGAATAGAGCGATCATCTATTCCTGCATCTATAACTTTAATTGTAATATATTTATGTATTTTCTCCAGGCCTCCAACCCTGGGCAATTTGAAAATGACATTGATGCATTATGGCAGCGAGGACAAGTTCCAGAATCTGTTGTTTGTCATGGTCGAGTGGGCATAAACACAGATGCACCGGACGAAGCCCTGGTTGTCTGTGGCAACATGAAAGTGATGGGGACGATTATGCATCCCTCTGACAGCCGGGCGAAGCAGAACATCCAGGAGGTGAGCGCGGGGCGGGCCTCGGACACCTCCTCTGACACCCGAGTCAGGAGTTCTGGGCCCTCCTGGCCCCCGACACGCCTGGCACAAGGCATCTCTCCATGTCACCTGTTGGTGTGAGACGAACATGCTGCTTAACAGTTAGAGGTGTTGGAGTCGTTAGGCATCTCTGCTGAAACTGTAAAGCAGTTCATACCCAAGCGAAGGCACTTACCTGCCGGGAGCAGTGGCCGTGGCAGCACAGCACTGGCTTCACAAGCAGGAGATCTCTGAGTTATTTCCCACAGGCCGTTGCCTTTCCATTGTCAACTGCTGGAGCTTGCCTTTTCCTTTCCATCTCCAAACTTCCATCTCCTTGTTCATCTTTCAAACGCTGTCTCAGTCCAGTTCCTGCCCATGTTTCTCCTGGACCTCTCCAGCCCCTTCCTCCCGGAGTCCCTGGCACCAGGCCTGCCAGCCACTGTCTTCCCCACTCAGCATCCTTCTCTGAGGAGCAGTTAGAGAAACTCCACCTCCTCACGCCTCACTCGGGCAATCCCATTTCCCCAGGTTACGGGTCAAGACTTCCTCCTCCTGCGGGGAGGCAGGCGCCTAGTGGCAATCAGAAGTCAGGCCCCGAAACCAGGAGGCTCCACTTCGGACTTGCCTGGATAAAACGCCTAACCTCGCCGAAACTCAGTGTCCTTATCTATAAGATGGAAACGGTGCCTCTCTGCCTGGACCCACAGAGTCTTTAATAATTTTTAACCCATCGAGATACTAAGTACTGAATCATCTCCGAAAGTCACAGCTGCTATGAAGACCTAAGGGATCCCGATGACGATGCCAGGTCACTCCTGGTTCCACCATTCAGTTCTGTGTCCCATTCAGTGCTTCTGCCACCTCCCCACCTTGTCACTCACACTGCTTCTCCTGTAAACATTTTCGAGGCGGGGTGGCAGAATAGTTTTTAAACCTCCTTTCCTTATTCTTTCTTAGTTAATAGGAGACTTAATCTGTAAATCATTGGCCATTCTTCCAGACTGCATTCCTTTCCCAGTGCAGATCTGCACTGGTTTTTCTAAACCAGCCAAGGAATGTCCTCGTTGGCTGAGAGGATTCCAAAGAATGGTTGTAATTGTAGACTTTTATACTGATCGCGAAGCTGCGGTTCGTGTTCGAAGAGCTGTGACCTCCTAACCTGATGGGAACTCTCAGGGCTAGAAGGTTCTCACATACATTTCAAGATACAAGTCTTAGATACCGTGCCTCTGCCTTTTAGAAAGAAATGAACTGGCTGTGTTTCAGATCACACCAACTTAAACTTATCCTTGCAACTGGCTATACAATTCTCCACCAGGCCTTATCTAAATGTAAATGGAAGATGACAAGTGGGGAAAGTCCTCCACCACCACTCCTGCCACCACTGGGCTTTCCCCAGAACTTCTTTTACTAAATGTCCTCAAATGGTGTTCCTTGGTTTGAAGAAAACATATTGTCTCAAAATAACAAGGTTCCCTAGAACTTCTCAAATCCCTCTAGGAAGACTTCTCCATGAAGTGAAACGTCACTTAATCCAGGCTCTCGACATGAAGTTCCTGTATCGCCTTCCTGCTCACAGAAGCAGGAGGAAATAAAGAGGAGGTGGTCTCTGGTTAGAAGGCAGAGTTTTAGTCCTGATCCTGGCACCCACTCGCCCAGGAACTTTGGCCCAGACACGCTCTATGACTCTACTCTTCTCTGAACAGGGAATGCCCATATTTACTCACGTTAAGAACTTTTTCTAAGCTCATATACGGGAAACATTTTTTAGCTGTATAAGGCTAAGCAAATAGATATTACTATTATTTACTTGCAAAAATGCAAATTACATGTAATTCATCTATTAAGTTATTTCACATTAATATATTTGTCCTTAATAATTTGTCCACATTTATGAAATACATGTTTCTAGAAATCTTGTCTATCCTATTCACCATTTATTACAGACAAGAGACATGATGGTAATGTTGATGATGGTGCTGACAGATGTGTGAACTTCATCTTCACCTCTCTCTGACTCAGTTTTTCCAACTTTTAAAAGAAGGCCATTCTTCCAAATGTGCTGGGAAGTGAACCTTTGGTTGACCTGATTGCAAGCGTAGGACTGGAGGCATTTCCCATCAAGGACGCACGGCAGCCAGAGCTGGCTTCTGAATTAGCTGCTGTGAGACAACTGTAGTGGCCAAACATGTTGCCTGATACCGTGTCGGGAGGATGAACATCCGTTGCTGCCGTGCCTGACCCTGCGTCTCCTCGCTCAAGGCAGCGAACGTGGCTTTGCCGATATTAAGCACACAAGCACTCTGCGTGGAGAGGCCTGGAGGAGATCTCTGGGGCTCATCTGGACACACATCTAAGACACAGAGACAATAAAGCAGATATGACTGAAACCTGTGAAACGGAGGCACTGGGAAATGAGGTCAGCTTCGGGGAAGAGCGGTTTCACTTACCCAGACTTGGTGTTTACAGAGGTGATGATAGACTGGAGAGGAAATGCAGCTTTTACAAGCAAAAATTAGGGTGAAAAGGGTATGCTGCAAACCAAAGGGGCGTGAAGAACAGCAATGTCAATGCAAAAAAAAGGAAGTTGAACGTTGAATGCACCAAATTCTGTGGTGAAGGCTGAAAATAAGGCAGCAAACAGCTAAAAAGAAAAGGCAGGGGAAAAAAGATCAGTTAAGGTGAAATGCTCAAAGGTAATTTCTCCCAAGCGCACCAGCAGTAAACTAGTTAAAGACAAATGTGTGAAGAGCTCAAGAAAGTCAAACACGCAAAGTCTCCCCTCAGGGCCACGAGCCAAATGCAGAAGTTCAGGGTGAGCCAATGCCATTCAAGCTGCTCCTGATGGGAGACTGATAGTCCGGGCTGCGGGCCATGGGTAATGAGATATCCCTCCCTGAACGGACTGGAGTTCACGGTCTACAATGTCTTCTCTGCGGTGAAAGGCTTGAGTTAAGATACAGAAACCTTGGGTGTGAGGCAGCATGACAGCGATGGCCCTTTGCATTCATGGTCAAAACTTTCCAAAATTGCTGTGGGCAAGTTCAGATTAGACACCCAAGTTCACTTCCTACCCTCTTACTCAGCACACATGGATGAGCAAGGCATGGTGTTGAGTCGTGGCCTTTGTACAGTTCTTAGTAGAGGATTCCAAGGGGGCACAGTCCTTGCCTCAAGTGTTTTTCCTGGGCCAAGAGTACAGGCCATAGGGAGCATGCAATACAAGCAGTTTATATTTAGCTTTGGAAAGTCTACAACACGGCATTAGAAATCACAAGAGCATTTCCTTAGAAAAAGATTGTTACAGAAGGTGTTTAGGTCCCCAAGCCAACCCTCAGAATTTTGTGTGGCCAAAAATCTGTCTGAAATACAGTGGTGGTAGTACTAGCGAACCTAACTGCTATGTCTAGGAATATGTCTTTGGGGAAAATGCAGTCAAGGATCCAACTTAGACAGCAGGGGTCATTTTCCCTCTGTGTAGCCTGGACAGTTGGAGTGAAGGGCACATCCTCCTCTGCTTTCCCCTTGCAGCAAATGAACTGACACTGCCTCTGCTTTGGTCTCTGATGGGGCCTCATGCAGGAACCAAGGGGATAATGAGAAGCAGGCAGGTGGGCACGGGACCCCCAGAGTGCAGGGAGTGGGGAACAGGGCAGGGCCTGGCTAGTGCAAGGCCAGACTAGCCGGCTCCTGACTGACCCCCTGCCTTTGATTCTGTTAGCATCAGGGATTGTTCTGCCATTTCACTACCTCCATTCTTTCATTCCTTCTTTCCTTCATTCAAAGTTTGGGTGCCTGTTACCTGTCAGACACTGTGCTAGGCACTGTGCAGGTCCTAAGACAAACAAAACACAGGCCTCACCCTCAGGAAAGGAACTTTCATTAAAATTTAAGCTCCAAATAAGAAAAACTCATTGAATCTCCAGGGCCTGGCATAGTATCTGGCACATAGTAGCTACTCATTAAATATTTGTTGAATGAATGTAGGAGCTCAGAGTGACAGGTGTATGCACAGGGCAATATGAGATTGTGACTGTTCCTTCCTAGCATGGCCTGCAAGGCCCTCCCTGCTCTGACCTTGATCTTTACAGTCTAGTCACGCCAAACCCTGCCTTGGTTGTGCAGGCATAATTCAGGGGATTTGCTGCCTCAGGACTTGGCTTATGGTGTTCTTTCTGCCCAGCATCCTTATCTTAGT
Organism: Tursiops truncatus; assembly: GCF_011762595.2. Lineage (NCBI taxonomy): Eukaryota > Metazoa > Chordata > Mammalia > Artiodactyla > Delphinidae > Tursiops > Tursiops truncatus. The sequence goes on along the minus strand of NC_047044.1, from coordinate 46,731,360 downwards.
CTTACCCTTTCCACCCTCTTCCCCACCCTTCATCTTTCCCTGACTAACTCCTATCTTAAAGTTATTAATTTATTTTATAAATATTAGTTAAGCACCTACTACATGCAAGGAATGGTACTAGAAACCGGTGATGTGGTGACGAACAGAAAATCATGGCCTCAAATATGTCCTTGCCCTCATGGGGTGTTTATTCTGTAGGAGAAGACAGATAGTAAAAGTGACTCACTAGTTGTCTGGTGGTAACTTTGATTAATGCTATGAAGGAAAAGAACGGGTGCCATTAGCACATAAGGCAGAGGGAAACTTCCTAGTCTTGGAGGTCAAGCAATCCTTCTCTGGTGAAGAGGTGTTTTAAATGGGGAGAGGCGGAGGTAGAGGAGTGGAAGGGAAGAGCTTCTGAGGCAGGGAAATGCCCTGAGCAAGGGCCTTGTAGTGAAAGGGGCAGAGCGTGTTTGAGAACTGAAACAAGCCGAGATCTCGGTTGGGCTTCACCATCTCTGGGAAGCCTTCTTTTACAGTCCCCTGATAATCTTTTAGGTGCTTCCTTGGAGTTGCCATGATTCTCTGTTCATAACTCCATCATCACCCTGCATTTCTCACATTGTAATATAATCTTATGGGATGAGTCTGTTTTCCTGTCTAGACCATGAACTTTAAAAAGGCAATCATTTTGAAGTTCCAGCACTCAGGGTAGTGCCTGGTATGTTGAAGGTGATTGGTAAATATTAGTCAAATGAAGCAATGAATGAAAGAACTGAACCAAGCTTTTGATAACAGCAATGATCAAAACAGCAGTGAGCTCAAAATTAGACTCCCCAGCAAGTACCTGAACTAAAGTTAGTCCATTTATCCAGTTAAGCACAAAGTCACAACATTTGATAACCCACCAAACTGGTGAAGGAAAGAGAACCTTTATGATATTGGAGGAACTTTCCTGCTCACTTGACAGAGTGGGTCCAGGGAGGGGTTCAGGGCCAAAGCAGGGGTTTCTTAAAACAACAGAAAAGCATTTCTGGTTGCTCCAACATATGGATGAATGTCCAGGCGGTATATTTTTAATTGCCAAGAGACAACTGGTTTCATAATCCAGTTATGTTCTCTAAAAGAAAATTTAAGGACCCACATAGGACTGCCAACTTTTTACTTGTGGAATAAGGTCATTAAAAAAAATCAATCATGCTATTACCATGAATTCATTAAAAAAACCTCAAAAGGGAAGGCTTTGAATCAGCACATTTAGCTTTAGGAAAAATCCACTATATTGTCTTTATTGTTATCATTTTGCTGGGACCCAGTGAAATTTTTTTTGAGGAACTTGCAGTGACAGTTCTGAGTGCTTTTAACTACCTGTGAGAGTGGTTGGCTCCAAGGAGGACACCATCGCTGACCAGGGGGGTCTGGGGGAGAAGCCATCTGTAGGAATGTAGCCTGGATTTTGAGGGACCAGCAGATGGGTAATCCGGGCTAGCAAACTGCCACTTGAAACAATTTTCTCCAGCCAAGATGTCCATAAGCAATTCAATGATGTACGATATACCCATTCTTAATAGGTTGTTACTTAAACTAAGCACTGCATTTTTAATTTATAAATACAAGGTCAGCCTGTATTTCTTAGCTGCTTATATTGCATGCTCAATTGGAAATGATACCTTGCTATCCTGGACAGAAATTGTTTCTCTCCAAGGTGATCAACCCCCATTCTCAGAAGGACGGTTCAACTCTCAGTGGACAGAAGTGAGGCCAGAGTAATGAATGAGGGAGGTTTTGCCCTGTAATTTAGCCACATAAACTCTGGCTCAGTTTATAAGTCAGTGGATGGAAGTTGCCAACATGAACCTTGAAACTTTTGCTTCTTGGAGGAGAAAAACATAAATTTCTCTTAAAATAGTTTGGGCAGGAGGAAAGGACATTCCCAGCATTCTTCATCTCTCTGGGCCACTCTGGGCCTTGATTCGAATAGCAACTATCTAAGCGGGTGAAATCTGATCTTCTTTAATTAAATTAGGTTGACACAAATGAACAGCTGAGAAGAATAGCCCAAATGAGGATTGTCGAATACGACTACAAGCCTGAATTCGCATCTGCGATGGGAATAAACACTGCCCATCAAACAGGTACACACACAGCTCCCTTCTTAATTTTATACTGTCAGCTATTAAAGTTCCAGTTCCCTCTTCACCTGGAGGCTGCATGCTACGGCACTTGACGACATCCTGTCGGTCTAACTTGTCCTCTGTGAAAGCCATAATCACCAGAGCAGGAAAAGTTGAAGAAATTTCTGTCATCTTTCCTCAACACCCCCATCCCCACTCCTGCCCCCTAAGGTACCGGTGGAGGATTTTGAACACATTGTCTCCTTTCACTGGAGGCCTCTTGCTCATGGGATGAGGGCCGAGGGGCGGATGGCAGGGCAAACTGTATGACAGGCAGCACTGGGCAGCATCGGGATAGAGAGGGAAGGTGGCGGGACAGGCAGGTCCAGGTCAGAGAAGTGCAGAGTGATGTTCATACTCCAGTCCAGGAATTCTAAAGAAAAAAGGACCATTTAGAGGGCAGGGCCCTCCTGCAGAAAAAGAAAGAAAATCAAGCCGATGCCCTAGCCTCATGTCTGTGTACGGGGATCTGAAGGTACTTAACCCCTTCCAACATTCGGCTCAGAGTCTCAAGAAAGAGTGGGGAAAACAACACTCCCTCTTTTAATCCTCTAGTGGTCCTTGGCTCCAAATTCCTCCTTTGCTTTTTAAATGCCTCGTAGATCAAAGCAAATGCTGAGGGGGGATAAGCATCTATTCACAGAGGCATCCTGTGTAGTTGTCAGGGTTCCCATTCTGAGGTAGGCCTGGGAGGATTTTCTCCAGAAAGGTCTTTTCCTGACAAAACCTGTTGGAGTGTTTGTGTCTAGGGATGATCGCCCAGGAGGTGCGAGAGATCCTGCCCAGAGCCGTGAGGGAGGTTGGCCGTGTCACCTGTGAAAACGGAGAGATGCTGGAGAACTTCCTCATGGTGGATAAGGTAACCCTGAACAGATACCTACCCTAGAGCTCTAACCGCACGGGCAAACCCCCTTCTGTGGTATCACAATGCACGGAACATCCACTGAGTTGTGGAGTAAGTAGGTATCAGTTATCCCACACTGGTCATAGGTACCCAAAAGAAGTCTCATAAGCGAAAAAGGAAAAAGGACTACGCAACAGTAAGCACTGGAATCCAGTGAGTCTTGTGGGAGGAACACTGACCCTGGGACAGTCCACTGAGCAGAAGTGCCCTTCAAACAGGGACCAAATATCAGGAGAAATAGTGACAGCAAGTTCTGATTAGACTTGGTCTTGAAAAATGGAACTAAAACTTACGAAAGTGTCATTTCTCTCACATAATATCATTTAAGTTATTAAAACAATGTGCTCCTCCTTAGAATGATTGAAGCCTGAGTGAAGTGTTGAATTATTATTATTTTTTTGGAGCATAGTTTTTCAACAAAACTATATGTTTAACTTCCGCAGCACAATCATAAAGTGGGTCATTTTTACAAAGATATTCATGAGCCTCATCGTTTTTCCTCAAGGGCCTGTCAGAATTCTTTGATATTCAAATCATTCTCTTTGGAAGGAATGTCACCATCCTTGTAGATATTTCCTCTTCGCTTGTTAAGGAGTCTACGCCTGCCATTTCCTCACTTGCCGAGGCTTTGGTTGTGATTTGAGTGGTTCTCCGAGATCACGTCTGTTAATTCTGTGAAACCTGCATCTTTTGCGAGGTTTGCAGATTCACTCTGAGGCTGATTTGCTTTATGTCACATTATTATATTTGATGCTGGAGGGAAGGCTGATAGGCACGGGGATTTCAGGGCAGTAGGTAGAGATGTGTGAGTGGAGACTAATTCGTAATTTGTCAGTTCCCCGGGGCAGTACTTCCCAAACTTCAAAGTGTACACGAATCAGTAAGGGAGTTATTAAAATGCAGATTCCGGTTCAGCAAGAATGGAGTGAGGCCTGAGATCCTGAATTTCTGGCCAGTCTCCAGGTGAAGCCAGTTTTGCCAGTCCTGCTGGTCAGCGAGGCACACTTGGAGTAGCAAGGTAGCGGGTATGTCTTCATGTTGGGCCCTTCCACAGTCTCCTACCTACAAGCTCTTGGACAACAAATACTTCGATAACAGCGCCGGATGGCCTGCTCACTGGGCCGCAAGGGCCGAGTGGCGGAAGTCAAGTTACTTCCTCCTGTCTCCCAGGACCACATCCTCCACAGAAGAAATTCTTTGGTCTCTCACAGCAAGGCTGTCACTTCACTTGAGAGGTGTTACCATCGGAAATTTATCTTTTTTTAACCAAAATAATTGTTTTGGCCATGCCATGCAGCGGGTGGGATCTTAGTTCCCTGACCAGGGATCAAACCTGGGCCCCGGCACTGAGCATGCTGAGTCCTAACCACCGGACCACCAGGGAATTCCCCAGAAATTTATTTTTAATAATAAAACACAAGTTTTTTATGTAATTTGCTTAAAATATAAACTATTTTATATATACTAAAATATAAGATATATTCAGAGGTATCTGTAAAATAAAATCACCCTCACTCTTCTTGCATTTTCATAAGCTTCCTAGGTTGAGAGAAAAGAGCAGAGGCACAGCTGTCAGCCTTAGGGTACGGCCTTGGGAGTGTGTCACCAGGCGGCCAAGGTGGGGCTCTTGGGGTTTCATCTGGTAGCAGCTGTATCACTTCTGGGTGTGGCCCTTCCCTAGAACACTCAGGAAAGAGATTTCTATGTTTCCTGTGTAGGTAACGCCTGCCCGGGGCCTTAGGACCGTCACTGTTCAGCAAAATAATTAGTTCTCCCCTGGCCCAGTGTTTTCCCGTTCCCAGGTGAGTTGAAGGGAGACAGTCAAGATGATTAGCAACAGGAGTTCCGAGGGCCAACCCCTCACTTTCTGGGGGAGGTTACACCCGAAGTTCATTCCTAGGAAGCCAAGTGCAGAGACCTGGGAAAGCGGGGCGTGGCATTCCTGTTCCAGGCAGCCAGGTTCATTCATCACCAGAGGAGCAATCCATGCCAAGGGGGCACTGAGTTTATAAATAAGTAAAACTGACAGGAGTCCAGAATGGAAAAGGGGCGATTCTCTTAGTAACAGGATCTTGTAGTGATACAATCTGTGGTGACGTCACTAAGGCCACACCTCCATACTCCGAAGGCTGGCTTTCTTCTTTGGCTCACTTCTGTGGATAGACTTCAATTGCTGGTTTAATCCTCAACACTGTGGAATATCCCTCTTCTACATTATAAGTACTTCCCAGAATACCCTTTATTCTCTCATTAAGAACGCAGGGTATGTGGCTCCTGTTGTCCAGTGCTCTTTGTTAACTGATAAGAAAGATGTACAGATAGCCTCTTGCTTTCCTGGACTCTTCCTTATTCACGTGGGCGCCATGGCAACCTTGATTGCCACACCCAGGGCTGTTGGTTTTCAAGACCTTCGCTAGGATTTCCCAGGCTTTGTGTGCTATAGTAACAGGTGGAGATCCAATTAAGATACAGTCTCTCCCTCTGCACTCCAGTTCTCTTCCCCCAAATGTCTCTTTTTTATAAGGAAATTCTCATTGAAGCTAAAATGCAAACTAGAACATGGAAATGTTAAGATGTTGTGCTCCGTGACTGCTGTATCATTTCCACATGTACTTTGCAACGTGGTGCCGAAATAGGAAAGAGAATGGCTGGATCTTTACAGGCTGTCCATACAACCAGCGAACGCTGGAGATCAGAGATGTCAGCCAAAGTTGGTACAAGCCACTTTTTTCTCTTCTTAACAGGAGAAATGACCTTGCAAGATAAACTTCTCTTATACAGGGTGATTTACTGCTTCTCATAAATTTCTCATGGTTCGCGTGGCCCAGTGAAAGCTCAGCCAGGGGAGGTAGAGTGAAGGGACTCGGGGCTGATACTGAGAGCAAGGGGGCCTTAGAGTGGACACCATCGTCTCCTCCTGCATTCGACCACTGGGGCTCTGCTTTTTGGCGTGTTCATCTATCTCTTTACTTGGCAACTTTTAAAATTTGTTTCTGTGATTATTTGGGAACAGGTGGTTACATTTCCTGAGCATTATTATTAGGTGTGCTTGGTGTAAGAAAAATGCACACAATAAATGTAAGAACTGCCTTAAACAAATTCACAACCAAGTCTATGTAAAGATGAGGTTCATCTTATCATTCACTAGCCTTGAATAATCTGTATGTGCGTGTTTTTAAGACTGCGTGTCACAAGCCATCCTGCCATAACTTAGTATGTGGCTACTTTTTACTCATTGATTCTATTTTTCCTGCAATCATAATGTGGCAGGGATTGTCTATTTGAGTCATGAAAAGGTAAATAACACTTGGTTCCTATCTTCAAGTAGCTGACAGTCTAAGCAGGATGATGTGACAGGTACACAAGAAATAATGCTCTGAGTTACAACGTGAGACGTCATAAATCTGTGGGATGCATAAAGTGCCGCATCAGTTCAGAGGAAGGAGAGAGGCTCTCTGGAGACTAGGCAAGTGTTCTCAGATGGAAAGGAAGGGGGAGATTGAGAGACAAGGGAAGGAAGATATTGGTGGACCGTGGGGACTGAGGGTGTAGCTGGCGGCAGTGGGGAGAGCATCACAAGAGGCCTCCCAAGCCTTCCTTTTTCTCATCCACGGGGTCCAGTTAGACAAGTCCTGCTGTTCTTACTTAGGTACTATCTCTTGTATATCACATTCCTTCTTTATTCTCTTTATTTTCTCCATTTTTATCCCTAGCTATTATAACAACCTCCTAACTGACCAGCTAGCTGCCAGGAGAATCATTTTCCTTAAAAACAAAACAAAACAAAACGAATCTCTGATCCTATAATCTCCCTTTCCCAGTTTTGGCTCTTCACTGGCTTATTATCATAACCCTCCACAATCTGGATGGAATCTTCTCTGACTCATTTCCTAACACTCATACCCCCCAGCCCCCAAACACCTTCAGAATATGATGTGTCTGCGCACACACGCACAGTCTTGTTCCTAGCTGCTCCCCCGCCAGCCTTTTTTCTGTTCCTCACACTCCAAGTTTGTTTCTGCCTCGAGCTGTTCTGTTGATTGTTCTCTGCCATGAAGACTCTCCCTTCAGATGATCTCATCATTTGGATTGCAAAGCAAGACCTTCCCTGACCACCTTGTCTAAGAGTCTCCATGGCACTCGATTTCACTTTGTAAGATCCAGGGCCACCGCGAGGGTGTAGAGTGCCTTTGCAGTAATTAGAAAAAGGAGCTCCCTCTGGCTGGCGCAGACCTCGTCCTCCCCCTCAGCTGGGTCTCTGTGCAGGGGATACACTGCAGACTTGCTCACAGCAGCCTGGAGACTTCTGTCCCTAACGGAAATGATCTTGTTTACTTGCCTACTTGTTTTTTGCCAGTCTCCCTGGGTAGTTGTATGAGAACAAAAAAATCTTCTATATTTTTCAAAACTGTACCTCCAATACTTTATATGAGGTGTTAACCCCAGGGCTTAGAGTACTGGAGGAGTTCAACATATCTTGGTGGATCGAGTGAATGAATTCCGTGACGCCTGGATTGCTCCTGTCCTCACACTGCCTTAGGCCTCTGGATAGACAGCTTCTAGAGTATGCATCACATTGTGTTGTCATTCTCTATTTGGTATCTCCTCCACTGGACTGTGAGCTTCTTGAGGCCAGAGAATGTGTCTTGTCAATCCTGTGTTGTTTAGAACAGTGTCTGATACCTCGTGGGTTCTCAATAAGACTTTATGTTAATGCATGAGTTTTTGAATCTCAGTGAAAGGAAGAGACGTGGTTCTATCAACATAGGGGAGTTTGAAGGAGAAGTGGTTTTCTAGGGGAAAAGATGGGTTCAGTTTCGAGTTTGAGATGTCAGCTGAACATTCAGATGAAAACATCCAGAGGTGACTGGGAGTGTGGAACATGAGAGAGAAGTTGGGGATCAAGGGGGAGCTACAGACAGGGGTGAAGATATTAATTCATAAGGAAAAGGTCATGGACGCAGGTCACAGATGGGAGGCCTGTGGCCCAGTCTGGCCTGCAGACGTTTTTCCCTCACGGTGTTTTAAAAATTTTCAAATGTGTTGCTTACCTTTAAAAATTAGGAGATCTTCACACAAATTTTGGATTTCCAGTTCCCTTGAAACCTCAGATCTGGTGACGTGGTGCTGAGCAGCGACTCCCCCAGAGGGGCTTCGGCAGCCTCACATCTCTGCTTCCTGGTTTTTTTTGTTTTTTTAAAAAATTTATTTATTTTATTTATTTATTTTTGGCACTTTGGGTCTTCATTGCTGCGCGTGGACTTTCTCTAGTTGCGGCGATCGAGGGCTACTCTTCCTTGCGGTGCGTGGGCTTCTCATTGTCATGGCTTCTCTTGTTGCGGAGCACGGGCTCTACACACGTGGGCTTCAGTAGTTGTGGTGCATGGGCTCAGTAGTTGTGGCTCACGGGCTCTAGAGCACAGGCTCAGCAGTTGTGCTGCTCGGGCTTAGCGCTCCGTGGCATGTGGGATCTTCCCGGACCAGGGCTTGAACCCATGTCCCCCGCATTGGCAGGCGGATTCTTAACCACTGCACCACCAGGGAAGCCCTCTGCTTCCTGTTACCTGCCTGGCCCAGCAGGCGCTCGAGTTCATATAGGATGAGAAACAAAGAGGGCTAAAGACAGCAGAACACTTCCAGGAGGGTCTATAGGAGAAAGAGAGGCCCTGGGAAGGCTGAAGGATTGGGTGAAGGTAGGAGGAGAACATGGGGCAAACACAGTGTCAAAAAGCCAAGTGGACAGAGAGGATCGATAAGGAAATGGGGAGGAGATGGAGGAGATGGGAGGAAAATGAACCTCACCGAAATCTCTTTGATGATTAAAAATTCCCTGATTGTACAAGGCACACCAGTTTAAGAGCATGAATTTCAGCATCAGATAAAAGTTTGTCCAGAACTCGGCTCAGCCAGTGTGGGGGATTATAAGGTCATCTTTAAAGCTATTCAAGACAAATTAGTTTATTCTTTACAGTTCTACAGCAAACTAACTTTAGTATGGTGAGTTGGAATTCTACCTTAATCACTTTTTCCCCCAATGAAGCAGTTGCTTTCATAAATGAATTTTTTTTAATGCAGATCTTCTTAGGACCACAACTTTTAGGTCCACAACACAGTATAACTGATAAATGGTTAATCGTTAATACATTTTTTTCAGGTGCCGCTCAAAGATACCACCACTTTGGGTGTCTCTGAAATGACTTATTTTTTTTTATAGAGTGACAAATACTATTTTTCATTTTTAAATATAGAAAAACTGAGTTATAAAAAATTATATTAGTTTAAGTTCATATAGCCAGCCCAGAATCTAAATGGTTTTTTTTTTTAAAGGTCCTACTCAGCAGTTAGTTTAAAAGTCCCTTCTTTTCTCATCAAGAGAGGAAATAAAATTCATTAATTAGTTGCAGTGATGTTCCCCACAGGAGGTTAGTATTCCCCGTTGCACTCACTGATTGATTTGACTCCAAGCCAAAGGATTAGAGTTAATATGCTATTAAAACCAACCCTGGATATTTTAACAACTGATCACCTGTTTGTAGATCATCTTCTTTCCCAGGAACTTCTTACACTGGCAGCAGGGAGAAAATTCTCTTGTTTCTAAATTTTAGAGAGAAATATGCCATTTATTGTTTTCTTGGAAAATTTCTTTCTGTAGTTATGTCTTCTTAAAAAGTAATTGCTATTTATTTTTTTCCATGCATTTAAACAAGATGGGTTGATGGATGGACAGACAGATGGAGAGACGTGTGATAAAGGAAATAGAGCACTATGCTAATTGTGGAATTTACGTGGGGGGGGTATATGGGCATTTACTCTACAATTTTTTAAAAACTTTTCTGTATGCTTGGAAATTTTAGTAATAAAATGTTGGGAAAAGGATAATTGTTCCAGACATCTAAAACTGCAATTTAAATATTGTGTCAGAAGGTGATGGCAATGCTTTGAACATCAGATAGCCCCGTTTATTCAGGCCTTCAATGATTGAGTACCTGGAATTTCACATTTTATTTACCAAAGTGGACTTTAGTTAAAATGGCTGAACTTATGCCAAAGTTTTCAAAGAGACTATTTTTTAGTAATTTCTTATAAAGTGTTTAAGGATACTTCAGTCCCTTTCTGATGATGCTGACTTTTCTTCACCTGTGAAATCTGGCCACTAGGTCAGAACTGCTTCCTCCCTGTAGGTATAGTTTAGTTCCCTTGGGCTTCATCCATGAAGTTCCCAGTCTACTGAGCTCGGTCTCAGATATTCAGAGTCTGTCACTGCCTTCAAGCTACTCAAACTGAGTAAGAGCACTGAGAGTAAGTAAATAAACTTTGGACTAGAGTGGTAGCTCTCAAGATGTGAAATCTCTTTCTTTTTTTTTTTTTTTTTTTCTCCAGTAGATTTTCCTCTTTCCTCTTTATTATTGGAACTTTAGAGTGGAGGTACTACCCTCTTCTTTGTACTGCTCTTTTTCTTCATTACATTTTTTCTTCTCTGCATTCTCATTTCCTCTTCCATCCAACTCCCCACAATGATGGCAGCCACGCTAATGTGTTTCATATATATCCTTGGATAGTCAGGCTTTCTGGAACATTATTAGTGTTGTTTTTGAATCTGTTTTAAATTTCTTTGAATTATATACATCTGCTCAGAGTCTGATACGTGGAATTCCTTGGCATATGTCCTTACGTTCTCCTCCTCGAGTGATGGCCTCTTCCAACTCTGCTGACCACAACTGTGCAGTGATGAACGTTCTCACACAGGCCTCCTTGTGAACCTGTGGGAGGGTTTCTCTGGCACGCATACTGGAGGTGGGGTATAGGATACACACAGCCTTAATTCTGTGAAATGCTGTCAGATTGTTGGTCAGCTCCAGCTCATAACAGCAGCACATGAGGTTGACTGCTTCTCTGTATCCTCATCAACACCTGACATTATCAGACTTTCTAAATTTTTCAATTCTAATTGGGGTAAAGTGGTATCCTTACTGTTTTAATTTGTCTTTCTCTGAGGAGTAACAAAGTTGTGCATCTCTTTCTTATGTTAGCTATTTAGATTTCTCCTTCTATGAATTGTTTGCCCAGTTTTCCATTGGGTTACCTGTCTTTTTCAGGATGAGAATATACTTTTCCACTTGATGCTGTTATTTTATTTTTTCCCAGTGCTCTCAAAGATAAAATAGACCAAATCTGTAGCAATGGCTTAAGATAGTAACAATTATTTTCTCTTTCAATGGTTTCCTTCCTGGTGCTAATTACAACTTAAAACTATATCATATACTTCTGGTTTACTTGCTCTTGGCCAATCTCCCCACTAAGGAAACATGCTCTATGAGGGCAGAGATCCTGTCTACCTTATCTAATTGTTTTCTCCCTGTACTTAAGACAGTGGTTAGCACATCATAGGTGCTTGATAAAGAACTATTGATTCTGTTCATTAGCTGAATATTGAGCTACCTGTGCCAGGTACTGAGCTGGCCCTAAGACACTGCCCTCAAAAGGAGCTCATTGGTTACGCAGAAAGAGAAGAAATCAAAGAATTACAATAAACGGTGCCATGTGTTAGTTCAACTGGAAACTTGCCTCAGTCAAAGGACTCAAGCCCTTCCACAGAAAATTACAGTTAAACTGAGATAACAAAAATTAAGCAAGAGTTCTAAAGCAAACAAAGGGCAACAATTAAAACACATAATTTGAAACAGTTTTATGAACTTGTGCTCTCCCCATTTAAGGCAGAGGTCAAAATACAACATCCAGGGAAATGAGCCCAGGAGTTGTCCTCTTTGCAAGAGAACTCTGCATGGGAGGGAAAGCTCACCTCCAGGGATCTGTGGGAAGTTCAGCTGAAGTCTGAGCTCCTACACCATCTCAGCAGCCTGCTTTTCTGGTTTGAGGATTCTAGTTTTTTTTTTAAATCCATGTCAAGGCCTGGTGAGCTTTGTACACTCTTGGACAAAGATCTAAAGCTGAGTTTATCCAAAGCCTAAACAATTGCCAGGCACACCCATTGGCTAAAAGACCGTTTTTCTCCCTTTGACAATCACTTTCATAATACTCAATTACAGGCTGTTTTAGTCCCATGATTTTATCATAAAAACATCAGTCCATGCAACATCAGATGCCACAAGGAGAGATTTTCAAGTCTGTGACTCTCACTGGAAAAGAAAGAAGAGCCTATTTCAACTTCTCAAAGCATTCTTTGCTCTCAGGCTTTGTTACCCTTACTCTGTTTTTGGACAGAGGACAAGCTGTAGTTCCCAAAGAGCAGAGAAATCAAGTCCACTGCCTGGCTGCTCCCCAGCATTGGGGCTCATTTATCGTCAGTCCTGCAAGGGACCCAGGAGCTTGCAAACTGCCTTCTACACAGTGTAAGTGTTTCCTAGGGGATGAAGGGGACCTGAAGGGACGGTCATCTGTTTCCATCAGTGGAGGCCACGTGGCTGGTTACAAGAGAGTCACTAGCCCATCGCACTGAGGATGTTGAACACTAGTGTTTCTTTCCTTAATTCACCTGCATTTCCTAACGTGGAAAGGGAATTTGGAATATAGTCTTTGCTTTTCTGAGAAAAACCTCAGGTAAAAAAATAAACTGGACGTTTGGCCACTTTCTTCAATTTCACCGGAGAGCAAGGTTATGAGTGCCTCAGGGCATGCATCACCACTGTAAGAATATTCACTCATTTAATCTTCAAGTCTATCCTGTGTTACTGCCCTGTGCTGGAGAATCTGCTGTGGACAAGAGGCCGGCCCTGTCTCCAGGGGTTTATAACACTGGTAAACATGACACCAAGTGAAAGGAAGGTGGGCGGAGAGGGAGGACAGCTGGTTTAGGCAGAGGGAGCAGGCAGAGACGAGGGGATACATGATCCATGTTCTGTGACCGGCACAAGGTTCAATATGATTAGAGCACAGTGTGTGAAGGGGGCTATGTGAAAGGAGAGGCTTCAACAGAGACACACTTTAAGCTAAATAATGTCTCTGATTTCACAAACACCTCCCTGTTTTCCTGTGCACTTATACTTGCCAAACTGCCCTACGTGTCCTTTCAAAAAATATGCTCACGCTGTCCATAAGTCCCCTCACCCCAAAGTAAGTCTTTTAAACAGTGGGTGAAAATTCTCATGTGATTTGAAGCAGTTGCCACTGCCCCCAAACCCAATCTCATGAGCAATTTTTGGTGGCAAGCTGGTTTAATCATTTTTACATCACAATTATAAAGCTACATTTTAGTTGAGGTAGTGGATTCCATCTGAAATGGTTAATAATAACTGGACAGAGTTGATTAATTAAATTAGATTCAATTATAAAATAGTTCTTAACCAACAGTGGGTGTCAGATGGGGAAGCTTTTCAAAATGCCCCAGCCTTATGCCCTTCTCTGTCCTAACGAATACGAACCTCTATCTGCGAGTTGGACACTTAGAAAAAGGTCCTGAGGCATCTAGGTGCACATTCGTGGTTAAAATGAACCCATGGAGACCTCACCACTTGCATTGAAAAGGTTATTTTCAGAAAACTCTAGATTATGTTTTTGAACATATTTGTACTGACTTTACTGTGATGATAGAGGACAAGAAATCAGAAGTCTTTTAATAAGAAGCAATCCCAATAACATGTCCTAGAAATTAATTTTTTTGGTAACCTCCGATTGGATCCATAAAGTCAGGGCCATCATTACTATCAGGAAGGTAGTAGTAAATTCCCTCTCCACCTCTATTTCCTCTTAGATAGGAAAACACATGAATTATCTTCATTCCCGTTGAATCTACTGGGAAGATGTATGGTGTTGTCATATTTGAGTTGCAGAAATCAGAGCTGGCTTATCATCATTATTGACACATAACTGGACAATTGCAGCGATCGCTTCTATGCCATTAGCAGCATTAAAAGTCCTGTGGGGAGACATGGCAGAAAGAACTGACTGTGGTTTAGAGGGGACATTAATATCATTCTCCACTGTCTGCTTTGGTTTGAGCTAAATCACAAATTACTGTATCGAGCAAACAGTTTTTTAAAAGAGGGAGGAAAAAAGGGAGCCAGTTGCCAAGAGAAATTAAAAATATTATTAGGTATGGTAGTGCCAGTGAGGATGGAGAGAAGTAAGTAGGTTCAGGAGATTTAGGATGTTGAACTGACAGCACTGTGTGATGGATTTCCTGTGGGGGAAGGAGTCGGAGATGATGGCTGGGAACCTGTGCTGGACTGCTGGGTGGACATCGACTGACCATGTGACCGACTCTAAATATTACAGTTATAATTCTACTATAAGGCTTTCTACTAAACACAGTAAATAGTCATATGACATTTACTATGATTTACAACCATAGAAAGTCATTCTTATCTTCATGATTTCTGCCTTATTTTTTTATTTATTTATTTATTTTTTTTGCGATACGCGGGCCTCTTGCTGCTGTGGCCTCTCCCGTTGCGGGGCACAGGCTCCGGACGCACAGGCTCAGCGACCATGGCTCACAGGCCCAGCCGCTCCGCGGCATGTGGGATCTTCCTCGACTGGGGCACAAATCCGCGTCCTCTGCATCGGCAGGTGGACTCTCAACCACTGCGCCACCAGGGAAGCCCTTATTTTTCAACATTTTTAATGAAAAATTTCAAACATATACAAAATAAGAGAGAATAGTAATGAAACACATTTATACATTTCACTCAGATTCCAGTTATTAATTCACGTCCAATCTTTTTTTATTTAAATAAACTCTCCTCCCATACAGCTACATTTTTTTAGCTTTGTTGAGATAAAATTGACATACAGCACAGGGTAAGTTTAAGGTGTACAACGTGATGATTTGATAAACATATATTGCAAAATGAGTACCACAATAAGGTTAGTTGACATACACATCACTTCATATAATTACATTTTGTGTGTGTGTGTGGTGAGAACATTTAAGATTTACTTTCTTACCAACTTTCAAGTATATAATATAGTATTGTTAATTATAGTCACAATGCTGCACATTAGATCCCCAGAATTTATTCATCCTAAACTGAGTTTGTACATTTTGACCAACATTTCCTCATTTCCCCCACTATCTCAACCTTTGGCAACCACCAATCTATTGTTTCCACATATAAGTGATATTATACAGTACTTATATTTCTGTGTCTCACTTATTTCACTTAGTATGACACTTTCGAGGTCCATCCATGTTGTCACAAATGGCAGAATGTCCTTCATTATCATAGCTGAATAATACATATGTATATACACACACACACACACACTTTCTTCATCCATCCACTGATGGACACTTAGGTTGTTTCCATATCTTGGTTATTGTGAATAATGCTGTAACGAACATGGGGGTGCAGATATTTCTTTGAGATAGTGATATCATTTCCTTTGGACATATACCCAGATGTGGGATTGCTGGATCATATTCATATGGTAGTTCTATTTTTAACTTTTGTATAACTTCCAAGCTGTTTGCCATGGTGCCTATGCCAATTTACATTCCCTTTTTTCCAGATCCTTGTTATCTCTTGTCTTTTTGATAATAGCCATCCTAACAGGTGTGAGGTGATATCTCATTGTGGTTTTTATTTGCATTTCCCTGATGATTAGTAATGTTGACTGTCTTTTCTTGTACATGTTGCCCATTTGTATGTCTTCTTTGGAAAAATATTTATTCAGGTTTTCTGCCCATTTTTAAACTGGAATATTTGTTTATTGCTATTGAGTTGTATGCATTCCTTATATATTTTGAATATTAAACCCTTATCAGGTATATGGCTTGCAAGTATTTTCTCCCATTCAGTAGATTGCCTTTTAATTTTGTTGGTTATTTCGTTTGCTACACAGAAGTTTTGGTTTGATGTAGTCCCACTTTTGTTTGTTTTGTTTGTTTGTTTGCTTTTGTGGATTGTACTTTTTGGTCTTGTCCAAAATATGGTTGCCAAGACAAGATTTTTCCCTGTTTTCTTCTAGGAGTTTTACAATTTTACATTTTACATTTAAGTCTTTAACACATTTTGAGTTAATTTTTGTAAGTGGTGTAAGATAGAGGTCCAATTTCTTTTGCATGTAAATATCAGATTTTCCCAACACCATTTATTGAGGAAAATATCTTTTCCTCATTGAGTATTCTTGACTTCCTTGTCAAATATTAATTGACCGTATGTGTATGTTTATTTCTGGGCTCTCAGTTTTGTTCCATTGGTCTATGTATCTATTTTTATGCCAGTACCATACTGTTTTGATTATGATAGCTGCTTTGTATTATAGTTTGAAATCAGGAAGTGTGATGCCTCCAGCCTTGTTATTTCTCAGAATTGCTTTGAATATTTGGGATCTTTTGTTGTTCTGTACCAATTTTATGATTAGTTTTTCTAGTTCTGTGAAAAATGCCATTGGAATTTTGACAGGGATTGCATTGGATCTATAGATGGCTTTGAGTACGATGGACGTGCTAACAATGTTAATTCTTCCAATCCAAAAGCACAGGATATTTTTCCATTTATTTGTGTCTTCATCATTTCTTTCACCAATGTCTAATAATTTTCAGTGTACAGATATTTCACCTCATTGGTTAAATTTATCCCTAAGTATTTTTCATTGTTTTTAATGCTATTGTAAATGGGATTATTTCTTTTTCAAATTGTTCATTATTAGTGTATGGAAACTAGCTTATTTCTGTAAGTTGATTTTTCATCCTACAACTTTACTGAATTCACTTATTAGTTCTATTTTTTGATGGAGTCTTTAGGATTTTCTGTATCCAAGATATCATCTTCAACAGAAACAGTCTTACTTTTTCATTCCCAAATTGGATGCCTTTTATTTCTTTTTATTGTCTAGTTGCTCCTAGGACTTCCAGTACTGTGCTGAATAGAAACAGGGAGAGTGGGCATGTCTTGTCTTGTTCTTGACCTTAGAGGAAAAGCTTTCAGCTTTTCATCATTAAGTGTACATGTTAGCTGTGGTCTTGTCATATATGGCTTCTATTATGTTGAGGTATATTTTATCTAGACTTAATTTGTTGAGAGTTTTCATCATGAAAGGATGTTGAATTTTGTCAAAATCTTTTTCTCCATCTATTGAAATGACCATAGAAGTTTTATCCTTCATTTTGTTAGTGGAGTGTATCACATTGATTGATTTGCATATATTGAACCATTCTTGTATCCCAGGAATAAATCCTTCTTGATCATGACATATGATTCTCTTAATGTATTGTTGAATTCAGTTTGCTAATATTTTGTTGAAGACTTCTGCATGTATGTTCATCAGGGATATTGACCTGTAATTGTCTCTTCTTGTAGTGTTCTTATCTTGCCTTGGTATCAGGGTAATGATGGCCTTTTAAAATGAGTTTGTAGTGGATGGAGTTTCCATTTTTTGGAGGAGTTTGAGAAAGATTTTTATTAATTCTTCTTTAAATGATCATCTTATTGTTTTCTAGCTGTTTTGTAGTTCATTTGTTCTTTTCTTTCTTTGCTGTCTTCGTTTGGGAATCAATGATTTTTGTAGTGCTATGCTTTGATTCTCTTCTCTTTACCTTTTGTGTATCTACTGTAGGTTTTGCTTTGTGATTACCATGAGGCTTACATAAAATATTTTATAGATTTAACAGTCTATATTAGGCCAATAATAATTTAACTTTGATCACATACAAAACTCTTCCCTTTTACTCCCCCCCCACCCCATGTTTTATACTTTTGGTGTCATAATTTACCTCTTTTTATGTGTGTACCATTAACAGATTATTGAAGCTATAGTTATTTTTAATACTTTTGTCCTTTAACCTTTATGCTAGAGTTAAGTGATTTATATACCATTATATAATGGTATTAGAGTATTCTTAAACTGACTATATACTTACCTTTACCAGTGTGTTTTATACCAGTGTGTATGCCTTTAAACTCTATGAACTAAGCCTTAAATCTATAACATTCAGCTTCTGAATCCTTTCCAAGTGGTTGCTTTACAGTGTTTGAAACCCAGAAAACTTCGGTTTGCATGATGAGAATCTCAAAGACACACAGCCCTGAGTTTGATCCCCAGCCACAAAACAGTCTTTCTATTTTGGCCTTGAGCTCATCACTTTACAACAGTGGACCAGCCTCTATGAGCCCCAAAGAGTGCCATGACATTCTAAACTTGTAAACACAGAGGGGTGGGGAAGAGGAGTGGTTATGGGATTGGGGTGTGAGTTGATGAGAGCTTTCCAGGATTTTTGTATGGCTAAGAAACAGACACACATGTTCCCAAAACAACTGACATGTGTGGGTGGGGGAAGGGGTGTCTGGATCCCTGTGGTTTTGGTTGATCTCTCCTTTCTTGCTCTTTCTGACATGTCAGTAACTTTCTTTGAATAGGAAGAATTAAGTGCTGTTGTTTTAAATTTTGTTTAAGCTAAAATGTAAATTGCATGTAATAGCTTATGGGATATTAAGACAGAAATCAACATCTCAAGAATCATCCTCTCATTTATAAATGAAGAAACTGAAGCTCAGAGAAGTTGTTACATTTTACCCAGGATCTCACATCTAGCAGGTGGCAGAACTCAGAGAAAAGCCCAGGTCTTCTTTCCTCCCTCCTTCACCTGAGCAATTTGATGCACATTTTACCAGGGAGAACTGAAGTCATTCCTTCTGATTTAGTGATGCAAACACAAATCAACATTCAGAAGCCTGTTCTGACTTTCTTTACATGAGTTTTAAATAGAGCATAATGGCCACTGAAAATAAATCTTTGGATTGGAAACTTGACAGTGTCCTTCAGCTCTGTTCTCTCTCTTGGAATACAAGGACATATTTCCATTTTATTGCAAATTGAACATAAGCAGTTTTACTACATAGCCAGAAGTTTGGCAAGACCACTTTAAATTTCAAGCCTCCAGATTTATCTTGAATGAACTTGAGGCTGGGTGGGTGGGTGTGTGTGTATGTAGCCGTTTTCAATGGAGTTTTCCAGCTGTCTTTGGATGGGCCATGGACAGTTGTCTAGTGGTCTCAAACTGTATGTGCTCTGAATTTTTCATTTTTAGGACCAGATCTTTATGGAAAATGTGGGTGCAGTGAAGCAGCTTTGCAAACTAACCAACAACCTTGAAGAAAGAATAGAAGAGTTAGAAATATGGAACAGAAGGCTGGCCAGGCTGAAGCAGCTCAGTAGTTGGAAGTCCTCTGCCAGTGAAGTGAGCTCAATCAGGTACTTCCAGGATTGCCATAGAAATCTGGAGAAAGGAGAGAATGGGGTCTTTCCATAACTAGATCACTCTGAATGGTCTGTTCTACCAAGCAGCAACCATTACTTTCTTTTAATTAAGTCCCTATTCTTCTTTCAGAATGTTTTGGAACACAGTTGTTTTATGTGATAATTTTCTTACTTTTTCTGTTGCTGCTTTTAAAATAAAACAAAATATAATGCATCTGTTTAAGAGTAGTGATTATAGGAAGTGCTACATTTTAACAAAAGGGTGGCCTTTCCTTTTAAGGAGGAAAGGTGGCCATTTCTAAATTTAGAGAACCATGTTTGGTCCTCAGGGAAAAAACTTTTATTCTATTTTTTTAATTACTTAAGGAGGCACGTGCACATTTTCTGGGATATATTTTGAGAAAAAGGGAAATGTAACTTTTAATGCATTTATTTATACTTACTAAGTTTCTTGTACACAAAAAGAACTCTCAATTGCCTTGACTCTTCCTTTTTTAAATTACCACTGAATAATAATAATAAAAAAAAAGCATACTGCTGTGTTAGTGACAGTCTGGGCCTTTGTCATATAACTCTTGGAGAGGCAGCTGAATCAAAACTAATTTTCTCTTTCTCTTTTTAAAGCAAATGTAGCAGAGCTCTTAGTGCATCTTCTCCAAAAAGGACCATTCCCAAAAAACCCAGCAAGGTAAATAGACTTAAATTTATAATGAACAGAGGTGATATTTTCTATTCAAATAGTCTTTAGAAAAATTGATCAGGAATTTTTTTCTTCATTTATTTGTT
Organism: Tursiops truncatus; assembly: GCF_011762595.2. Classification (NCBI taxonomy): domain Eukaryota; kingdom Metazoa; phylum Chordata; class Mammalia; order Artiodactyla; family Delphinidae; genus Tursiops; species Tursiops truncatus. The sequence continues at coordinate 46,711,359 of NC_047044.1, read as the reverse complement.
GATGGGTTCCCTAGGCATCCTTATGCACTTAAAGCATTTAAATATTATCCTTTTAATAGATATTAACTGGTTTTTCAAAGAGGAGTTTAGAGATATGAGTATAGAACCTGTTCATTTCAGAAATATTGTTGTGCCGCTTTTTGTGTGTATAGTCCCCATCAGGTGAGATTCATCAGCAGATGACTCTGGGCTGCAAGATCTGTGTGGATGCCTTGACTTGACTCAGGCCCTTATCTTTGTCTCCAGAAGATCTCAAAGGGATGTCAGTTAATCCACAAATCCCTCTTTTCCCTTTGATATTTAGTACTATATATGCAAATGGAGACTAGGTATTCACTTGCTTGCAAAGGATGAATAGAGCATTTCATCAAACAGGATAACATTTACATTAAAGGTGAAGGTTAATCATTTATTAACTTAAAGGACACCCTCTCCATTGCAGAGAAGTGTCAGTGAGGGAGAAGCTGCAATACTCTCTTCCTAGCTGCCATTCATAGATAGCTGTGAACCTCAGCTCGCTCCCTCAGATCCACTAGTTTTCCAAAGGTGGCCTTTCCTGGAGGAAGGTATTTATGACCTTAACCTATATCCTGTTACGGGCTGACCTGATGTTTGGGCCATTGTCCCAATTTACTCTCTACTCCTCATGTTGTACGTCACTGAACTATTCTAAGAGGGTTTAGAAAGTTTAATATTCTACTAAAAACTACTAAAATGTTATGCTGTGGACAAGCTTCTTGCTATACCAATAGGCATAAATACATGGATAAATGTATATGTAGAAGTGTTTTGGGGCAAGTTTACTTAATTGCATTGGGAAACAGATAATAATAATGTCTACCTTACAAAGAGTATTGATAGGATTAAATGAGCGAAAGCCCTTAGCACAATGCCCAGCACATAGCAGGTTGCTCAATAAACACAAAATACTAAAAATATTGTGTAGGGAAGGTGCTCTTTGTACTAAGGGGATAGAGGGAATTGTATCTACATCCATGGAGGCCCTGATTGGTACAATTCAGTTCCTGTGCAACCTCTGTAGTGCCCATCTTGCACACAAAGAATCTTTATTTTGCAGTTTTCTCAGAATATTAACTAGAACATATACGGTCCATGAGAACAGGCTCTGTGTCAGCCTTCCTCATTCTGTGTCCCCAGGGACAGACACAGAGCAGGTACTCAAGAAATATTTGTCAAATGTATGAATGAATGGAGAGCCCAGTCTGAAAATATTCCCTGAAGGCTCACAATCTAAATTTAAAGCATTAAGAGATTCAGTGTCTTGGGTGTATGGGTGGTGGGGGAGTTGGGGTGTGGACACAGGCTCAGGGACTTATATGGACATCCAGACATTAAAGAGCACCCATTCAATTCAGAGACTTCATGCAGTCACTGTCCTACGCCCCTGTGCATGCAAAAGTTAGTAAGATGTGGCCCCTTCTAAAGAATTTTAAGGTAGCCAGGGAAGATCAGAAGAGAAAACAAAGAACAGTTGTACCCGGATGTGATAAATATTGCAGAGGCTCAGAGCACCGTGGGAGTATCATGGGACCCGGGCCTTCAAGGGGGGGCGTAAGCTTTGGCTAGAAAGTAGCAGGTGCTGCTGGAGAGGTTTCAGATGGAATGGCACAAGCCAAGGTCTGGGAGCTGGCACCAGCTTCCTTGAAGGACTAGGTGGGAGTTTGTTAGGGAGGAGAGTCGAAGTTAAGGCTGAAAATATGTTAGGCTGTTTCTGGATCACCAGTTACGGAGTTCATTTGGCAGCCATGAAGACTTTTTGAATAATAACAATAATATCTAAGTTGTATAGTGCATCCTTTCTTTACAGACAGAAAACGGAGGCAGCATGGCATTGGGGTTAAGAGCACAGATTCCGGAACCAAGTGTTTTTTGGTTCAAATCCTGGCTCTGTGACTTACTAGCAGTGTGATCTTGAGTAAGGAACTTAGCCTTCCTGGGACTCATGTTTCCACATCTCTAAAATAGGGATGATAACAGTACTTGCCTTATAGAGTAGTTGAGGATTACTGTGAGGTTAAATAAATTAGCATACATAAAGCACTCAAGAGTGTGTGGCACATAAGTGCTATGTAAGTGTCCACCGCTATTTAGTATTTTCAAACCCACTGTTTCAGTGGTTCTCATACTTTGGCATGTATCAGTCTTCCAGGGAGCTTGATAAAATACAGGAATGGTGGTGTTTTGCTCTCCCTGTACTGTCTTTCTAGGAGGTTTTGGCTATTTCTCCGAGGTTAACTTGCCCTTCCATACACCAACCCCCTAGGTAACCTTTATTCCTCAAAGCCTCCAAGATCCTTGGAGCATTGAAACACAAGTGTATGGGTGGAGAGTGGTCCTACTGGGTTGAGTGGGGGCATTAATGAGCAAAGTGCTGGCTATGAGCAGTTGGTGGGCTTTACCTGATGGTGAGAAGCCTGGCTGGGCCAATGCTGGCCAAGATGATGCTCATTCTGGAGGAAGATTAAGGTCTCATCCAGTCCAAACGGTTCCTCTCCTTTCCTTCTCTTTCTTTACTTCCAAGAGGTAGGTGGGTGATTCCTGCTGTGTGTTGATGATTGGGGCGAGGTGAGAAAGACCTCAGGGTTCGAGTAAAAATTCAGAGTATGTGGAGAAGCGAGAGAGGGAAGGAACAAACACAGGCTTCTTCTGAGAGCCCGCCTCCCCCCACTATTCAGGGTATTATGAAAATTAGTAACATAGAGGTCAAATGGATCATACTGAATAAATGATGTATCATCTCAATGAGTATGTTTATTTTTAAATTTATTTATTTATTTATTGTTTTAATCGGGGTATAGTTGTCTTACAATGTTGTGTTAGTTTCTACTGTACAGTGAAGTGCAGTTCCCTGTGCTATACAGCAGGTTCTTATTAGTTATCTATTCTAAACATATTAGCAAACACAGGTACTTTTCATTATCTCACTTCTTACAGATTCACAGCCCCCCAACTCACACTACATGGAAACCTATTGAATCAGAATTTTTCAGGGCATTTAGATTTTTTAACAAACTCCATAGTAATTCTCATGCAGACTTGAACTTGAGAAACATTTCTCTGTTAATCAGGTCCACCCAGTAACTCTGAAAGGTAGGCAGGTATGATTTTATCTTTCCTATTTTATTGATGAGGAAAATGAGGATCAATGACACTTAGATGGCTTGTTCAGGGCTTGACTCCAGGTCTGACCCCAGGTCTTAGGCCATTTTCCTATACAAGGTCAAAGGCTTTTGAGCAAAAGCATGGAGACTTAAAATAATCTGGCAGCTTTGGGGAGTAGGTTGGAAGGGGAAGCTCTTATTCTGAGATTAATACTACTTAATTCTAATCAATTCAGCAAATTTCATTGCACTGAGTTCTTTCTTTGCACAGCACACTATTAGGATGTCCTCAAAACCGTTCCAGTGGGATGTAGGAATGGTATAAACCATCCACTTCTTGGTATTCAAAGTGGCTTCCTACTGCACTTATGGATGACTCAGTTATGATAACCCTAAAATTTGGGTACTTGTTAAAAAGCGTGTGGTTAATTCCGCCCCCCCGACCCCCAATAATTACATTGAAGAACATTTTCTTTATGCAGATAACCTGCCCAAGAAATTCAAAGACCAATTTTAAACTATTTCTTAACTACCACCATCCTCCAATTCCCTTCCAATCCTTTACCCGCAGAAGGAAGCAAACATAATACTCTGTATTGCATTAGTAGGAAACTCATATTTAAGGAGCACCATATTTAACTGGGCAGAAAGCCTCTCGTATCTCCAGCGAGATTCCTCACCAGTTGCACAGCTGTCTCTCCTATGGTTCTTGGCTCATTCCTTATGTGCAAGTTTTTAATGCCAATATGTACCAGTCCTAAAGGTTTGTCTCACTCACTTCCTAGAGAGTGTAATTTACTTATTTTCATATCCCCCTATAACGTTGCTCATAGTAGTGCTTAATGAATATTTGTTGAATGGATATAAGAATAAATAAGACATAGGCCCAGAACAGTCCTCAAAAATAGGTGGCAGCATTGGAAAAAACTGTATATGATTTAAGGAGTAATTAATAGTATTTCATGCCACAAAAATCTTTTCTACAATTTGTCATGCTGCCTGAAGTTCTTCCATTGGGATTTATTCTATTATGTCTTGAAGACTTTTTGATTTTCAAAAGTATCCTATTAAAAGAAATGGACCTCTGGGTTCTGACAGTATATTGTCTGGTAGGTCTTCTCTCATAAAACTTCAAGAAAAAGCACTAATGAATGGCACAGACAATTGTCCTGCAGGGAAGAGAGAGTGTAGCCTGGAGTGCCAAGAAAAGGGAAGAACTTGGCTTTGAAAGGACTTTGTTTTCAGAGGCAGAGAGGAGGAGGGAGATGTAGGCTGAAGGGAGCAGCGAAGATCCCCTGGGGAGTGAGTCTTCAGGCATCCTTCTCAAAGTTGGCATCACTGATTTTTCATTTCTCATTGCTGAATTTTTTATAGGTTTCTTTTTCAGGAAAAAAACAGTCGTGTCCTAATTGGGTTTTCCAGACCTTGGTTATAACTCTCATTGCTGTGATGGCATTTTGGTAAGAAAAACATCAGTGTTGTGCTATGTCAAGCTCTTTTTCTCTTCCCATCTCCCTTTTCTCACACATGAACTGGGGACTGACTTTCTATTTACTTTGAAGACAAGGAGCCCTTTAAACCAGACATTGGCCTTTGATTTAGCTTAGAGATACAGGAGCCCTTTATAAACTCATAATTTGAAGAAAAGAAGCACAGGCTTTCTGCTCTTAAATATGAGATAAAGGATGATCTTTTTTTTTAATCAACTGATATTTCTTACCAGCTCCCTGTGCCTTTCGTGTGTGTGTGTGTATCTTTTTTAGCCTTGCAAATAACTTTCACAAAATCTTTGCTCTCCTTCCTATCTACTTAGGCGAAAAGAGTGAGTAGGTAATCAGGTACAATCCACTCTCCCATGGATATTCATATTATTAGAATTCTTCTGGATTTTATACCAAAAGAGACTGAGATTACCCCAAGATATGCAATATGATGAAATGGTAGCCAAATGTACTAAGCAGTTAAAGCAAATACATTTGCTATGCAAGCATCACGTGCCTTTTGACTGCCATCCCTCCTTCGCAGGGAGGAGGGGTCATCCTTTACTGGGATGAGGGGTCTTTATCAGGTCTCTGGTCTTCAGGCTCGTGCTGCTGCTATGATGGCTCCTCAGCCTTTGAGCCCTGGTCATCTTTCCTGTGTCCTCCTCGCCTTCTTGTTTTCGGTCTGTTTACATGGTGGAAGGGGTATTTATCTATCCCTGCAAAAATGCTTTGTTAGTGTGGAAAAGGACTAGCTTCTGGGCCTTGTCTCAGAGGAGACAATTATCCTCAGAGGCTAAGTAAGGGATGGTCCCAAGGATGCTTCCAGTTTCTTGATCCAAAGCAGCTTCTCAGTTACAGGAGACATTGTGGGTCTCTCTGTACCCTTCTCTCCCCTCAGCATTTTAACTTTTCACTTGCTACTGCCCACTGCAGGAAGCATCCCCAAGTATTTGACACCACTACATAGAATTCCCAGTAGAAGCTGGTGTACTTTTCTCACTCTCCTAAGTGAACTTGTCTTCTTCTGGGATTCCCAACTCAGGAGAGTGTGAGCATCTACTTTTCACAGACATGCTTAACATTCTCTAGAGACACAGATTCCCATGAAAATCCAATGCAAAGCTTATAGGAAGTCTAATTTTGATATGAAGAGACTCTTTTTAAATGTGCTTATCAGATCGTACGAATTCCAATGTTGTTGACCTCTAAGACCAGAAATGGGAGGTATTGGGCTTATTGTCTTGTTTCCAGCCTGTGGTGTACCTGAGAAGGGTCAAAACCCTAAAGAAAGAAGCAGATGTCTATTTCATTCTATGATCCTAGAAGTTGCCCAGGCCATGCAATGATGCAGATGGTAAACAAATCAGAAAAAGTATTTAAGGATTAGTAATAGGGAGATAGAAAATGGGGAATGTGGGAGAACAAAGTCAGGGAGACTGGACCACAGCAAGTAGTTGCCAGGGCGACGCCACAAATTCTGTCTAACGGCATCTTTGGAGCTCAGCACCACTTTTCCCAGGCAGGGCTGTGCCCACTGGGCAGTAACCAGCTGCTGCTGAGAACACTCTGGGGCTCCTTTCTTCATGAGCAGAATTCAAATGTGTGGCACATTTCTTTGTGTATATTTAATGATGGTAAATCCACGACCTTCGGTGGGGAAAGATATCAATACTAATGAGGAGTTGAGTCTAGAGAACCAGATGTGACATCAAGCCGGCAAGAGGTCACGTAAGGTCCCCTGTGTCAGGTCCAGCGCACGGCGGGATTGTAGAGAGAGTTCTAGAGACACCCTCGAAAGAGGAGAATGCTGAGTGTTTGGATGTGTGAGCAATATTGGGAAGAGCTTCCCAAAGCTCAGGACCTTTAAGGTAAGCTTCCTTTTGGCTATATAAGTGCTGATAATTGGGGGGAAAGATACACTCATTATTTTGAACTCATGTAGTGTGGAAATAGATGCTTTATTGTACTTTTTTCCTTCCTTTGTCCAATTTGGTGTATTGTGCTCTGAAAAGACAGGCAGCAGGAAGATGTCAGAAGCGGCCAAAGGGTTTGGCACCTACTGCTGACTAAACCTGTGTGGCCTTTCATTTCCCAACACCACAGTGTGGATGCCCTCCACCAGGGGGATATGAACTTTGCTCTGAGTTTTCCTGCAAGGAGCAGAGGGCTGCCTCCAGTGATTTACATGCTTCCTCTTGTAATCTTCCACTAGTGACAGACGTTTCTGAGACAGCTTGCCAGGGCCAGGGGGCTGCTTTGTGGAAAAATCCGTCAGCCCGGAGTAGCCAGGGAGCCTCTGAGCTCCGGGAAGATTGGGGGCTTTTTCTCACCAGGGCTGAGAGGCAGAACTGTGCTGGCTTCCATGGCGCTTCTGTCAGCCCTGGCCGCCTGCCCCCTCCTCTCCCATCTGTGTGGCCTGGGAGAGGACATCTCTGGCCAGCTGGTTGTGTGAGATATATCTGGAATCAAATCTGCCACATAACTCTTTCTTTTTTTTTTTAACAGTGGCTTGACAATAGTCTCCCTTTACATACTTAGCTTAAAAGATCAAGACCGATGTACCCCAAGTCTCCCTTTGAGGTGAGAGTTCCAGTCTTGTTTTCCTTTGGGGAGAAGGATTCTTGAAGGCCTCTTTCATTAATTATTTTGTTCTCCTCCTCCAGCAACCTCACCAGCTCCCAGGATCCGGCTCTGCCACCCACAGCTTCCCCCTTGGGTAAGATCGTCACATTCCTCACCCTCAAACCTAGCCTGGGTTTCATGTGAATTGTCAAGAGAAGAACCAGCCTTTCAGGTTAACCTTGTCACTCTCCTCCCCTCTGTCCAATGCCTTGCAGCACCTAATACATCTCTGGCAACCACACAACCCCCCTTCCAAGTACCAGAGATCACTTTCTGTGAGATCCTGCCATGTCAGGAGACTTACTGCTGTCCCAACTGGGGAACAAGAAGAGTCCTCTCAAGCCCTGTGCAAAGACAGCCCAAGGAGAAGGAGCCCCATCAGAGGCCATGGGCAGGTAAAGAATGTTCAAAGAGTAACAACTAGTGCTTTGAACCTGAGGTTTTTCCCTCCTCACTATTTACTTGGATAGTCTGTTAATGGTTCCACTCTTCTATTTGGCGTGGCAAGATCTTTGAAAACACAAATACACAAACTTGTAATCACTTGTAATATTGAGTTCCCCACCCAGGGATGAAATTTTGGTTGATTCAAGTGAAAGGGTCTCATTTGTTCACTGCCAACCAAGATAGTAATAGTAGCACAAGAGAAGTAATTATGTGAAGATGGGTAGATCTTTTGGCTCACTTAGAACTTATAAGATGATGTGGCATCTGGGCTCTCTGCCCAAACCAAGCAGGGCAAAATGTGATTCTGATGAGTTCAGGGTAAGCTTTAAGTCCCTGAAAAAGGCTTCCACTTTCAGATTATCTTCTTCCTCCTCCTTGGGGGACACACACACACACACACACGCTCTCTCGCTCTCTCTCTCTCTCTCTCACACACACACACACACACACACACACACACACACTGATGCTCTTTAAGTAACAGAATTTTCATGTTAAAAAAATTGGGACTTCCCTGGCGGTCCAGTGGTTAGGACTCTGTGCTTCCACTGAAGGGGGCACGGGTTTGATCCCTGGTCTAGGAACTAAGATCCCACATGCCGCGTGGCCAAAAAAATAAATAAATAAATATAATAAATTATGGAAACTTGATCAAGGACTAAAAGTGTAATTATGTCTGTAAGATCAAATACTGTACATCCCAGTGTATACTAAGTTATTGTTTCTAGAAATCTCCTCTGTATACACACATTTTAACAAGTGTCTAAAATAATGATGATGATGATGCTAATAATAACAGTACATACATATCAGTGTGACTTATCAGTTAAGATGCTGTGGTAACAACAACTCCCAAATCACTGTGGCTTAATGTGACAAACATTTATTTGACTCTCTCTATATGTCAAATGTCGATCAAAAGAGGGATCTTGTTCATCACGCCATTCAAGACTCAGCTGATAGAGACTCCTTCTCAGTACGTATTTCCACAGCCTCTATAGAGGTGGTAAGAGAATGGGGCAAATTGTGCACTGGCTCTTACAGCTTCCATGTGGGTGTAACACAAGTCACTTCTGCTTACATGTTACTGGCCAAAGCAAGTGACATTGGTCATGTCTAATTTAAAAACAGTTGGTGAAGTGCAGACCTAACACATGCCTGGAAGAAGATGAGCCAGAATATTTTTGAGTAGACCTAATGACTAATGACATGTAGACTATGGTCAGTGGTTGAAGTTTGGGGGCAGAAATGTAATTTCCTTTGATATTATTTCATATTCGAGGCTTGAATAAATAACTTCTACAAATCATCACCATCATCAGTAACACCACATAATGACGTATTACTACTGTATGCAAGGCACTGTCATAAGTAGGCTACACGAGTAAGTCCTTTAGTCCTCACAAGCTTGAAAGATAGATAGGCACTGTTATTATCCCCTTTTTTTTCCAGTGAGGAAGCTAAGGCACAGAGAGTTTTCCCCTGCACCTACAGGAGGCAATGCTTGTAGTGTTTTTCTCATGAAAGCAATTTTTCATTGAACTTGGGAACAGATGCATCACTATAGAGTGAGGATAAAAGTTCAACGTGAAGGAAGAAATTTTCAGTTTCGGAGATCATATCCTCAATAGTTTTAAATATGGAAAAATCCATTACTGTCTCAGAAATGCCCCAGAACCTCCCTTCCCTTTTTAAAGCACGTGGAACCTTGTGGCTGGTAACCCTTTTCCTCACCTTGGGAGTCCACCTTGAGGATACTGGGTGTCATTTTCTGAGAGCAGTGCTCAAATGAGACCATCTGACCCATGTGAGGTGGATAACAATGAATCCTGAACAGGAAGATGTTGGGAAACTGGCCCAACCTTCATTTTCAGAAAGTTTTTTGACCCTTGAGCAAATTCACTCCTATAGCAACCAGCTCTTCACATCAAGGGGATATTGGGAAGAGTAGCCCTTATCAAACCACATGAAGGTTTATTGCCATCTTCTCTGGGACAATGAGTGTCTGCTCATCTTATGTTTCCATAACGATGAGAGACACTGAAGAGACTCCTAAGAAAGAAGATTTGCTCCAAGGTGTCTGGCTGTGTCCTCCTAGACACAACTATCATCAGCTTCTCTGGCTAAAAACGGAGTTTAAATTCTGCTTTATCAGGCTCTCTGACACACTGGGAAAGTTGTTTCCCTCTTCCCTCTTTCAACTTGAGAAAAAAAACAGAAAGGATTTAAATGTTCTATTTACTATAACCTTCAGGAAACTTGAAAACTCTGGGGGATTTAGAGTCATAGAAGGTCACAGAGCAGCTACACCAGTGGCTCCCTGACTTTTTGACCCCGAGATTATGCAAATTATTTTTGTTAATTCAACAGCAACATTTGAAAAATGGTACAAATCTATGGGAGAGATTGTTACTTTTCAAGTCCACAGCCAACACCACAGACCCCTTTATGTAACCATCTGGGATTCCAGAGTCCCCAGGTCAGAAGGATCTCTGATTTATACCAATTTACCCATTTTATGACTGATGAAATAGAGGCTGAGGACTTTGCTTAAGATTCTGCAGTGAATTATGAGCAAAGTAGAAATCGAAATCTGGGTCCCCTGTCCCCAGCATTCTGCCTCCACTTATTTGGGCTTGGTGTGTGCATGTACCTGGGATCAACTCTAGAAGATGCAGAAAGTATCTACTCTATGCCTCTAGAAAGCCCTTTCAGCACCCTCTGCCCCCTCCCCTTTGCCTACAGCCATTAAAAAAAAATGTTATGGAAATATAGTTGATTTACAATGTTGTTAGTTTCAGGTGTACAGCAAAGTGAGATAAAAATATATATAAGATTCTTTTCCATTATTTGTTATTATAAGATATTGAGTATCTTGTAATAGTATAGTACCTATGCTATAATAGGTACTATACAAGTACTATACTTGTAATAGTATAGTACCTATGCTATACAGTAGGTCCTTGTTGGTTATCTATTTTATATATAGTAATGTGTATATTTTAATCCCAACCTCCTAATTTATCCCTCCTCCCCTTTCCCCTTTGGTGCTATAAGTTTGCTTTCTATGTCTGTATCATCTTTTTAGATTCCACATATAAGTGATATCATATGATATTTGTCTTTGACTTACTTCACTTAGTGTGATAATCTCTAGGTCCATCCATGTTGCTGCAAATGGCATTATTTCACTCTTTTTATGGCTGAGTAATATTCCGTTGTGTGCCTATAGCCACTGAGATGTTGTCCCCAGTGTGGGATATTTCTGGGGGCCCGAAGAAAAGCATTTCTCCTCTGCTGCTGCTCCATCTTTTGCCTCTGTCCAGGGCAACATATGACATCAGGGTTCCTAAATCCAAAAGAAGAGAAAACCAGGCAAATATTCTTTTCAACAAGATGTTTCTGAGGCATTTAAGACCAATTACAAATTTAAAAATAAAAATTTTTTAATTAAAAAAAACCTTAGAGTAACTCTCAGTGAGATGTGGAGTAATACTTAATAGTTTACCAAGCCCCAGAACACATTTATGAGCCTCCTTCCTGAGGAGTAAGACGACTAGTAAAATAAGTACAGGGAAATCAGCATTTTCATGACATGCTGAGCTCAAGCCATTATTCTTCCTTTGGGCCTAAGTTGGTTGCTTAAAATGTCTTTCAGAAAGGTTATCCCCTCTTCTCACACTTTAATAAAAGGTTTGCGTAAGACTAATAGGAAGTGGAAAGTGGGTATTTCAAAATATTCAGCTTCTACTCTGAGGAACTGAGTGTGATGCATCAGATTTTAATCTATGTAACTAATAAAGGTTTAAATAGGCAGCAGAGTTAGATATTAAAAACTTAAGAGCCTGTGGGAAAAAGCATCAGTGGAGTTCTACAGATTTTAAGAGATTTGGTAAAGACTTTTAAAATCTCACAAAGCAAAAGGCATCTGTAATTCATGCTTATTTTGATTTGGAGACCAGACCTCTGAGAAGAGTCAATGATTGAAAGAAAATGTTTCCCCGTGTTAAAGGACTCAGTCATCGATTGGTTGGGCTCATTGACTTTTTCTTGGCCTGAGCCTGTTTCAGTCATGAAAGAAAAAGGTATCCAAGATGTACTGGGAATCAGCCATCAGTGCAGTTTTACAAGTAGCGCAATACACACATTCTACCACGACAGGATATACTTTGGTTGGACACCATCTTAAGTCTCTCCTCTCCAGAAGTTTCTGATTTAGTTTATGGGGAGATCTCATCTGCTGATTGTGAAATATATCTCCAACTTTACAATGGAAACCATTGGGAATGTATATTAACTTTATAGGGAATATTGCTGGAAGGCACTTGTAAAATGAGAGCCACCCCTGTATGACTACAGGAGAATTTATGGTTTTCCAATAACCAGCCTTTCGGAATTGAATAGTCTTGCCTCAGAGAAGTGACAAAGTCGAGGTGTTTTACAGGAGACTCAAAATTTATTTCCAATCCTGCTTTTGAAAAGCCATTTTCATAATTCTAAGCTGTAAGATTATCTCTCCTCAACTTCACCTTTTTATTACTGTTAAAAAACACTTTATCCCGTTAGATGCTAAATCTTAATCACAGGGTTCTACGTCTCCAGGAACCCAGAAATACACTTCTGTGGAAGTAAGACAACTCTGTAGTTCTATTGCCAGACTTTACAATGACGTTTTTCCTGAAAATTCGGCAGGAAAATAGAACAAAAGGTAGGGAAAGAAAACAGACAGGATAGAGAAGTCGGGTTTCCCCTTCTCTTTATGCCTCATTTGCCTTGTAAATAAGCCTCTATGGAAGCAGTCATAAGCGAAACTCATAGCAGGAGACATGTGCTCAAAAATTACTATTTGAATAGCTGGAATCCAAGAAATCTGGAGGCCTTTTAGACAGTACATACATTTTTAGGTAAAGGGAAATATTCAGTTTTCTAGAAAATCACCATATATCAAGGTCCATTTCTTCTTAAAGGGAAGCATCACGCTGGGGAGGAATTTCAGGAAACTTGCCTCACCTTCAAGTTGTCTCACTCCCATTTGCTAACAGGATGAAGAAGCCCAGCTCCCCCGAGTCCACTCCTAGCACCCCTCTGCACCCATCCCCTAGGGGTGTCTCCTTTGAGTGTGGAAGAGGAAACATTTTTCTAGAAGCTACATGATTGGCTTTCCCTCCTCCCTTCCTCTTTCCCTGACTCTCCTCCTTCCATCCTTCCACAGATATGTAGTGAGCCCCACAGTTGAGCCTGGCATTGCCTTATGTGGGGATACAATAGTGAACAAGATGCAGTCTTCCAAAAGCTCACAGTTAGGTTTCCAGACAAGAAAACCAGCCCTTCCACTTAGTGTGAGAAGTACTAACCTGGACAGATACTTAGGAGCGACTAACCCCCAGAAGTCTGCACCGTTGCTTTGCTTTCTACCCTGAAATTCCATACAGAAACTTGTTTTAGCTCTTGTCTCTTTTTCTTTCCCATGAAAGCAGCACATATTGTTTTAACTTACGTCTCTTGTTAAATAAGGTTAACGTCTTTGTGTTTTGCCCCAAATTATATTGAAAAACATAGATATTGTTTAATGAAAATGAAGGACTGCAATAAAGAGTACATATACTTGAGAAAACATCTGCAAATTTAAAAACTGACTGCAAAAACTTTAAAATTCTTTTGTTAGGTTTGCTGAACAACTCACTAAATGGTTGCTTTTACCATCCACTTTAAAAAGATACATTTTTTTCCCCATAGCCTTAACAACAGTCATCTGAGTGGTTACCTTTTCAATATTGCTTTTAAAATGCCTTTTCAGCTCTGACGGGTCATAACCACTCCCCTGGCTTCCTTCCCCACAAGCGAGCTCTGGCCCCATACCAGTGATTTGAGTCCTCTCCTCAGCTGGCTGCAGCTCAGTTTTTAACTTAAGCTCGCTCTTTTCCTGAGTGGATCACATTATGCTTGGAGTTATAGATGATTCAAAGAATGTTAGTAGAGGTTCCCTAGTCTGGAGTTTTTGAGAAAGGGCAAAGATACAAGAAAAGTAACAATCCAGAGATAATGTGCCCTTTGGTACAGTGATAGAGAAGATATCACTGATTGATCACCACTTAGAGGATTCGGTAATAATACATGCCATGGCAGTGGAAGTGGGGGAGCTGTGAGCTGCAGTGATCTAATCCGGGATGGTGTCTTAGTCGGCTGGGGTTGCCATAACGAAATGCCACAGACTAGGTGACTTAAGCAACAGAAATTTATTTTCTCACAGTTCTGGAGGCTAGAAGTCCAAATTAAGGTGCTACCAGGTCTGGTTTCTTGAGGCCTCACTCCTTGGCTCAAAGATGGCCGCTTTCTCTCTGTGTCCTTACAAGGTCTCTCCTCCATGCAAGCAGGCCTCTTCATGTCCTAATCTCCTCTTCTTATAAGAATGCCATTCGGATTGGATTAGGGCCCACACTAACAGCCTCATTTTAATTTAATTATCACTTTAAAGGCCCATCTCCAAACACAGTCACATTCTGAGTGAGTTACCAGGGGTTAGGGCTTCATGCATAAGAACTTGGAGGACATAATTCAGTCCGAAACAGGTGGCTTTTTGGAGAAGGGTGACAGTAAACTAGCTCTGTATGAAATGGCATAGGGATGTGATGGGTTGAAAGGTGGGGGAAACATTCAACTGACAGAGACAAACTAGGGCACACACTGGGTTTCTTCCCATCCTGAACAAGCTTCAAGACTGACAGACTTTCTTCCTCTTCAGGAGACAGGAGCACATCATTCTTGGCAGGACAGGCGCTAACCAACCTTGACTGGGGGAGCGACTGTAAGTTTATATTTAAGTGACTCTCTTCTTTGTTTTTGTGGAGCCAGGCAGAATACTAACAAGCTGTGAAAGCATTACTGGAGTAAGGCACAGGGACGGAGGCTGCACTCTGCCACAAACACCGGTGGGAGTACATTTTGATAATCGAGGCCTCCCTAACCATTAAGGAGGCATTAGAAATGGTTGCATACCGCTAGGCCTTTTGGTTGATCTTCATGGATTTTAATAATTTATTTGAACTTCCTGCTCTCTTCTTCTATTTTTCTGCTAAATTTTTAGTTGGTTTTCTGTTTTCTGATTTTTGTTGAATCTTTCTTTATTGGCCAGATTGCATATCACATTGCGCTCTCCATTTTCAATAAATCTCAATTTAGTAGGACTTCCACGATCCAGGCATTGTTTTGGATATTATGAGGCTGTCTATTGGAGCTTGTTTTTTTTTTGGTTTTTTTTTTTTTAGTTTTCTTAAAACTTACTGTAACAACAACAAAAGCCTTCTCCCCTTTCTTCTCCTTTTTTTCCCCCATTTGAATGCAAATGGAATCCATTTATCTAGGAAACTCTTATTTCACAATCTGCAATTTGGAGCCTGCGCTGGAGCACAATGCTCTTTTTCTCTGCAGAAAAGTTTACTTTATTTCTTCTCAATTCAGGGATTGATACAACCATCAGTTCTATTCAGATTATGGAAATCCAGCAAATAATAGATCGTCGGTATTGCAGTAGAAGCCTCCAGTGCGGGTGGGTAAGCCTCCCCATTATCCCCTGATTGTTTCTGGAATTTACTCAGGGCTCTGGGTTTTTGAGACTGGAATGAAAGCTAATGCTACCCGGTAAAACCGATGTGTGCTTACATTGCTCCTTAAGTGAAAACACATTTGTTGCATGGTGGAAGAGGGAATCATAAAATGGTTGGTATTAGCAAATGTCAATAAACCACGGCTCCAAAGATTGCAGTCTCCTGGTTTAATGGGTAAGTCCAAAGCTAAAAGCTTAGGGGGCAGCTCTGTGGCTGACTCTCTGAGGCCACATACCATAGGCACAGAGCTGTTAGTTAATTTTATAGAAAAGAAAGACATTATTACTGATGGCTCCAAGTTATGAGTGAGCTGACATTTGTATATTTTAATAACAAGGGATATCATTATTTTAATTGCTGAAAAATATAGCTTATCCTAACCTTTTCAGTTAAGAGAAAAAAATCTGGGTACTGCAAAAGTTATCAGCAATGTTCATCTCTAGTGTATCGCCTGCATCAAGGTAACAATGCATCTAGACGCATAGAGGTCAAGCATAGAAGCTTCAGCAAACACAATATGCAAGTTGTAGGCATTAAGAATAAGGAGTTATTTTTCTTTATTTGATCAGTATTTACTGGTTTAGTTAAACCTGCTAATATTTAAGCCTGCTAGGTTAAAGGCAAGGCTGTATATTTTGAATTGGTGTCACAAATCCTACGGATTCTCAGCCTTATTTCTTTTTCAGCCTAATGTACCTTAGGCTTCAGGCTGATGGTCCTGACTTTTGAAAATAACCTGTATGGTGTTTTATGATTTGTTTATGACCTTTACATTCATTATGTCATTGAATTCTCACAAAATCACATGAGGTTGGTATTACCCCCATTTTGCTGTTACAAAACTTGAGGCTCAGTGAGCTTGAAAAAGTCAAGAGACAGAAATAATTGGTTTGGTAGAATGACGTAATGAAGAGTGAGATGATTTGGGTTCAAATTCCAGCACTTTGACAAGATGTTTATTCTCCTTGCGTACCTGTTTCTCATCTGTAAGATGAGGATACTTACTAACTAAGGAGTTGGGTGCCTGGAAAGCACACAGATGTTGGGAGGCACATAGTAGGAAAAGAATTCTATTTACCCAAGCTTCCTCCAGTAGGACAAAGCCCTCCCGATCCCAGTTCAGATCTATTGCTTTTATTTTTGCTTTCTTATTTTTAACAGCCCAGTTTAATATTCATTAACGGAAATTTTAAATGATTGGCTCTTTCCCCCATTTATCTGGTTTTAAGTTATTTCTCCATATAATTCAAGGGATGGCCAGTCATAAGAACTTGTATTAGATACAATAAGCCTTTTTTTTTTTTTTTTTTTTTTTTTTTTGGCGGTACGCGGGCCTCTCACTGTCGTGGCCTCTCCCGTTGCAGAGCACAGGCTCCGGATGCGCAGGCTCAGCGGCCATGGCTCACGGGCCCAGCCGCTCCGCGGCATGTGGGATCTTCCCGGACCGGGGCACGAACCCGCGTCCCCTGCATCGGCAGGCGGACTCCCAACCACTGCGCCACCAGGGAAGCCCACAATAAGCCTTTTTGCTAGGGTTTTCATTACAGTAGGAATCAGTGGAACTCCCCCCTTTCCCTAAGCATCCCTCGTCAAGGGCGGGAGGAATGTCTGTATAAGCATTTCTGTCTTGCAGTTTTCTCCACTACTAAATGGTAATTAGGACTATAATAATTTTAGTTGATTCCAGTTCTGAAAGTACATGATATTTCCTGCTAATGTTGCCTAAAAGGGAGTGGTTTACTGTAAAAAAGCTGGTATTTATTATTTCCAATTTTCTTTCCAGAGGGATTGTTAGTTTGAGGACTTTGCCTCATTTGTCTTCTGAAATCTGTATCTCCTTAAGGGGAACTGAAGTCATTTCCTATTTGTTTAGTTTTGTGCATATGGTCTGGGATTTGACTTTCTGTCATTTCTTCTGTGTATTTTAACAAACCATAAATCTTTGTGGTATATTTCATATATAGTAAGATCCGAAAGAGATCACTTTGAAATTTAAACTTGATTTTCTGTATCTGTTACGTATTATAGAATATTTCACAGTTTACATAGTATACAAAAAGTAGAAAAAACCCTTTTGAACCCTTTCCTGAGTATTTTGATTTGTGTTTTTTTTTCCATAATTAGGTCTGGAAATTACAATTACCATATTCCTGTTAATAAGTACACACCTACCAATGTCAAATTCTCTCTGGAAATCAAGTAAGTGCATAGCTGTAAAAGACAATTCTGTTTTTATCATTATTTGAATAACAATACTGAATTTCCTTCACAATTTGATCAATAAGTTAGGAGGTGGAAAGTTATCAGTTAAAGAATAATGGTTGGGTTGAGAGTTAGGCCAGCTTGAGGGAGGGGTTTTCAAAATGAAGGTTGGGGCCTTCCAGGCTCCCTCCAGTGGAATGGAAAGGCTCTGTGCTGTATACTCATACCTACAAAGTGACAATGACCCTGGGTTTGATGCTCTCAGACTGCCCCTGGCTGTGTCCCTTTGAATTGGGGTGGGAACTAGAGTAATAGTGTGGCCCTGGCCCCCTGGATGTGGGGGGCTGCACATTTTTGTGAGCTTCTGGGAGCAATGCTAATGCAGACACCACCCCCTTCCCCCAAGGGAGTTGAAAAAAAGAAGTCAGAGTTTGGAGGTGGGCAGACCAGTGTTCAGATTTTGTCTCTGTCACTTACTAATTCAGTAATCTTGGGGAAACCAGTCATCCTCTCTGAGCTACTGTTTATTCATTTGTAAGACGTGTTTGACATTATACCATAACAAGGAGAGCTGCTGTGAGAATCACAGATAATAGTGAAATTAATAACTACCATTTGCTGAGCACAGACTATATGCCAGACACTCTACACTTTACTACTGGGTCATATAATCCTCTCAACAATCCGCTGAGGTTGGCATTTTTTTTTCTGGTTTATATTTTTCAGATGGGAACAGTTTAGAGAGGTCAAAAAGCCTGTCCCAAAACTCATAGCGAGTAAGTGGTGGAGCTGGGCTTCAAATCAGCCCTTCCTTTTAGCCATCACTTTCCTGCCTCCCCAGTGACATGAGATATTTAAGAACATTGCCCCTTCCTGGCACATAGCAGGCACTTCATATTATGACTGCCTTTCCTCCAAAAATCACAAAACTCTAATCTATTTTATCAGCTATTTAAAATAATTATGGTACTTTAAGACTTTGCAGAAATTATGCAGTGAGATACCATGCAGATAGATGGTGTTTATTTTGTGTCTCTTGATGTCAGTTTCTCCTTTGTCCCTTCCACATTTCCTCTCTTCTCCCTTTCCTCTGTCCTCCCCACTTTCCCTCTGTTTCCCCAGCTCTGTTACTCTTCCTCCATCAGTCCCTCCCCCCTCCCCACCCCATCTCTTCCTCTGTTTCACTCAGACTTCATACTCCTTCTCTCATCCACTTTGCTTCTACAATGAGCTAATGACACACGCCAACTGCTTGCCTTGGAAAGGTTTGTTTCAAGCAGCTAAAATTCCATGACTTAGAACCCACCATATTTACAGGCAGAGCAAAAGCTAAATGTACTATTCTCTAGCACTCTCTAAGCAACCTGGAATATCGTTTCCTCATTCGTTCCTAGCTTCGATGGAGGGAAATAAGTGAAGTGGTATATCCCCTGAAGTGGCAGATGGTCATCTTGAACCACTAAATCAGGCTTTCTATTTTTTTTTAATATAAATTTACTTATTTATTTTTTGGCTGTGTTGGGTCTTTGTAGCTGCTTGTGGGCTTTCTCTAGTTGCAGTGAGCGGGGGCTACTCTTCGTTTTGGTGTGTGGGCTTCTCATTGCAGTGGCTTCTCTTGTTGCAGAGCACGATCTCTAGGCGTGTGGGCTTCAGCAGTTGTGGCGCACAGGCTTAGTTGCTCTGCGGCATGTGGGATCTTCCCGGACCAGGGCTCGAACCCGTGTCCCCTGCATTGGCAGGCGGATTCTTAACCACTGCGCCACAAGGGAAGCCCCTAAATCAGGCTTTTTAGATTAAGAACCACTTTTTTCTAACATGGGTGATCTTAAAATAACACATATACTCAACCGAGATTGTAGGTTGTCCCACTTGTGCAAAAATATTGTTTCCAAAGACAGATGGATCTCATCTTGATGATGATTCTTGGGCCAGCCTCCAGAGAAGAACCATTCTTTCTGACAGGTCTTCCACCCTGATACTTGAAGGGCTTATAATTCCTAACGGGGCTCACCTGCACATCCCTACCTGTGTTGTTTGCCTCTCTGATTCAAACAATACCTACTCAGAGCAGGAGTCTGCAGAATCTGAAATCCTGGAAACTTCAGATGGAAGCAAATTCAGCTGCCAGTGAAAAGAGAAGGAATACATCCAAAAATTATTTAAAAATCTAGGAAGATAAGAAGTTCTGATGTTGAGGTGATTTAAGTCATGAGATTAGGTTTTAGAGACTGTCATATGTTATCTCAGTTTTAGTTTTAGTTAGTTCCAGGCTACTATAACAAGAACCCCATAGACTGGGTGGCTTAAACCACATTCATTCCTCACAGTTCTGGAGATTGGGAAGTCCAATATCAAGGCACTAGCAGATTCGGTGTCTGGTGAGAGTCCACTTCCTGGTTGATAGGTAGCCGTCTTCTCTGTATGTCCTCACACGGCAGAAGGGATGAGAGACCTGGGCTCCTTTTTATGAGGTCACTATTTCCACTCATGAGGGCTCCACCGTCATGACCTAGTCAACTTTCTAAAGGCTCTACCTCCTAACACCATCACATTAGAGGTTAAGATTTAAACATACGAATTTTGGAGAGGACACAAACATTCAGTCCATAACAGTAGTCATCTGAGATTGAGTTTCTGTTATAATGAGATGTGAACTAGTATATTGGCATCCGTGAGCTTTGTGTAATAACATGCCTATTTGGAACTTTGAATGGATTTCCAAGGTATGTTCCCATTAGTCCCTCTTCTTATCAAGATGTAGCCTAGTGGGAGCTGGTAACTTCTTTTCCATTTGCCTTTTCTTTTCTTTGTCTCTTGAAGCACAACAGAGCCATTGATAGTCTTCCAGTGCAAGTTCACCCTTGGAAGTATGTGTTTCCATAGTAAAAGGGAAGCCAAAGGCATGCAAAGCCACCAAGAAGTCTCCCAGGAGATGACACAGGTAACGTTTTCCAGCTCCTCGGCATTCTGTCCCCATTCTAGAAGTGTGTCTACAGTTTTGGCACAGCCTCTGTTCTTCACTGAGAGAGATGCCATGAGCCACAGGCCAATGTTTCCCTTTGCTGACTCTGATCACAGAGCTTTGTTCAGCATCTTCTGTGCATCCTTCAGAAGCTGCAGACTTTTCCAGCAACACCATCAAAAGCTGTTGTCACAAATACCTCTCCTACAGCAGTCAAGGGAATGCTTTTTCAGCCTATGTTCTTTCCAACTGAGTGTAAAATACAGTTATTAAATGGATCTCTCTTTCATTCATTATTTAGGGATATCAGCACATTTGGAGCCTCCCTGCAGCCCCGTTCTTTGACAGCGCATACCATTTCCGGGTAGCTGCGCCGGTAAGCTCTCTTTTTTTCTTTTCAGTGAGAAAGAAATGGGCCATTAGATAAATAAATAGATAAATAAACTTTAGCTACAATTAATTCTTACATTAATCATTCTCTCTTTTCTTTTCCCCCTTGTTCTGACAGGATTTAGCTGACTGTTCAACGGATCCTTATTTTGCTGGGATATTCTTTACAGACTACTTCTTTTACTTCTATCGACACTGTGTCTAATTTATTCAAGTTTGTTTGGGGACTTTACCAAAGAAAAATACTCAAATACAGTTAACGGAAACTTACAACCTCTTGCAACTTCTTTCTTCTCTTTGTAAAACATTCACATTTATTGCCAAAGGGCTTTTTCCAGGCTTTGGCTTCCAACAGTTTTGAGACATTAATGA
Organism: Tursiops truncatus; assembly: GCF_011762595.2. Classification (NCBI taxonomy): domain Eukaryota; kingdom Metazoa; phylum Chordata; class Mammalia; order Artiodactyla; family Delphinidae; genus Tursiops; species Tursiops truncatus. The sequence goes on along the minus strand of NC_047044.1, from coordinate 46,690,154 downwards.
GGAGAATAAAGTGTTTGCTGGAACTTGAGATAATGTGGTGTTTGATTTTGCCATGACTATGAGGAAAGCGTTTCCTGGAGTAAACAGCACTGTTGGATTTGAAAATACTGCGTCTGTTACTAAGGAAGCTGTGAAGTCAAAATGGGTAGGTTTAACTTTACTTTGTCTTAATGTATCTCAATGCTTTTGAGAAAAACAAAAAGGCCTATTTCAGCCATGTCAACTTGGACCCACTAAACACAGACTCTTGAGAATTTGTGATAACCAAATGTGTGTTGGGGGAGGGGTGGGTGGTGTCTGATGCTGAGCTCACATTTAGGCAAACTATTGCTATGTGTAGGTATGTGTGTGTGCACACGCATGCACACTACATACACTAGCGTAGAGAATGTAGCTTGCTAATAAATTGGGCTTAAGAAAAATAATTGCAGTTCTACTTTGTAAGGTTTGATGGATGCTAACTTTCTGTATCCTCTTGGGAAGCACTAGCTTGTGACAAGTCCTTTAAGGTAACCCAGACAGCCTAGGCTCAGATAGTTGCATTTGATCTTCCAGTTGTCATTGATTTGTTTTGTTGTTCTTCCTCTACTTATAAGGGGTTCTCTTACAGAGCATTAAGACCCATTTCCATTGTTTATAGCTGAATTAGCTTTGGATATTTCTACCTGGTTTATGGGTAGATTTGTATGCCCTTCCCAACTTAGAAGAGCCGGAAATCCTCTAGCTGGAGTGTTATCAACTATATCTTTTATTTTCTGTATTCTGATGTTTTGACGTCTTGAGGTCTTGCTGACCCTCATGGAACACCACCTCCCAGGGTTAGCCAGTTCCTAGAGATAGTAAACAACTTGCCCACCTGCGATTTTTCAAATACAAACCAGCAAATCTGGAGCTCACACTCCAACCACCTCCTTTATCAAGTTCTCATAATGGGGGCCACTATCCACCTGCCCTAATCACTCCAGGGCCATGTACCAGACAACTAGGGACAGCCCCTATAGCCCAGCGCCTGCTACGATTACTCAACTAGCCAGTCCCAAGCCTGTTTCCCCTGCCTCACCTGTTCCTTCCGTGGGAACCACAAAAAAGGCTTTTACCCAAGGTTGCTTCCTCTCCCCCTGCCTCCTGACTGACCCTGCTGCTTCCCAGTGTGGTCCCCCAAGGCATGGCATGTCTCCTCCTCTTGGGAACTGTAACAAACTACCTTTTCAATGGTGATCATCTTCTGATCTGTTGACCTTCCTACCTTAAAATTTTCATTAATACACTATATTTTAGGACATGGCGATTCAAGCCACTCTAGCTCTAGCTTCAGGTAGCAGGGCTGCTGAATGGCTTATCTTACTGTTGGCATGTGTGATACTGTAATTTACAATAAGAAATGTATATTTGATTTTGTCCCCAGTTCCTGGCACAGAGCTCCTAAAACCTTTGGAATTCCCTAAGTGCTGAGAGAGATAAATTCCCTAAGTGTCTTTTGTTTTGTCAGTGAGGTGACATTTGGATGGCACAAAAGGATGGGGCTGGTTGCCAGGACAACCAATCATATGATTAGAGGGTTTGAACTTCCAGTCCCACCCGTGATTTCTGGGGAGGGACAAGGAGCTGGAGGTTGATTTCATCAATTAATCAATCATAATTAATCAATCATAATTTAATTAATCATGCCTATATAATGAATCCAGAGTTCAGAGAGCTTATGGATTGGTGAACACGTGGAGATTTGGGAAGACTGGCAGCCTTGGAGAGGGCATGGATGTTCTTCACCCTTTCTCTGCCCCTAACCCTGTGTACCTCTTCCATCTGGCTGTTCCTGAGTTATATTCTTTTATAATAAACACAGAATCTAGTAAGTAAAATGTTTCTCTGAGTTCTGTGAGCCACTTTAGCAAATTAATCAAACCCAAAGCAGGAGATGGGGTCAACTCTAATCTATAGCTGGTAGGTCAGAAGCAAACATGATAACCTGGGCTTGCAACTGGCATCTTAAGTGGGCAGGAGGGGGGGGGTGGGGGTGGGGCGTCCTGTAGGACTGAGCCCTCGGCCGGTGGAATCTGCAGCTGTGCCCCGAGAGACAGTACGAGAACCGAGCTGAGTTGCTGGACACCTCACTAGTGTCTGAGAATGGTCTGGTGCTGTGCGGGTGAGACTCCTCCATACAGTGGAATTGGGTCCCAGAACCGTGTTTAGCCTATGAGTCAAGTAGGATGAGGCGGATGGATATTTTTTCGCCCATGACAGTGGTAATCAGTAGGAATAAGTCCCCATTTGCTTATTTTCAAATGGGATTAAACACGTGCCACATGGATGGAAATTACAAGAGCTATTAAGAAAAGACACGTTCCTTACTGACACAAAAGGCATTTCGAAATAACTTAGGGACACAAAGGTAGTTTAACCCAGTAGGACCTGAGATTTTGGAGCCAAACAGTCCTTGCCTTGGTCCTGAATCCAGACTTTGTGTATCCTTGAGTGAGTTACTTAACTTCTCTAAGCCTCAATTTCCTCATTTATAGAAGAGGATAGTGAGTATCTGCAATAGATAGGATTAAATGAGATAAAATACGTAAAGCTCAGATAGGCTCTAAATAAATATAAGCTGTTATTGTTATACAGAACAGAATAGTTATAAAGATTACAGTGGGATAATAAAGGGACTGAGTAACTGAACACTCACACACAGAGGCATTCCATCAACTGTAAAAACCAAACTGCAGATAGAGCATATGCATGTGTATTACATAATTAATTAGACTCTTCTGCTGTTAAATACTAGTCAGTAGCCAAGTTACAGGAGTTCCTTTCGGCACATAAATCCCATGTTCTTATTCACTCACATATGTTCAGGATAATATGGGGGTTTCAGATATCTAGTTGAGTAATGTTGCCTATAAGGAGATTTCTGTAAAATGAATAGTTTCCCCACTAATCCATAAAAAACTGAAAGTCTTTTCCCCACAGAAAACTTATTACAGGAGATGTGTTGAAAGACTTCAGAACGAAAGGATTTAAGATAGTGAACAGACCTGTGGCAATCTGTGGCTTCTTGGAATCAGTTAGGACTAGAATAGACTTTGCTGCAAGTTTCTTTTTGTATTTACAGCACTTCTCCAGTTGTTAGACGTCCACTGTGGACCGGGCTGCTTCAGGCCAAAAAATTTTTCCTTGTGCCAGAGAATTTTCTGAATTTCTACTGGAGTATTCCCAAATTCACAGGATTAAAATGTCTATAAGAGTATTCCTCTCAAAAGCCCATAACTCCAGTCTAATCATGAGCAGAACATCAGACCAATCCCAGACAAGAGGCATTCTACAAAATACCTGGCCAGCACTACTCAAAATTCTGGAGGTTACCAAAAACAAAGGAAGTCTGGGAAATGGTCACAGCCAAGAGGAGCTTTTTTATGTTTTTTAAAAATTTTGGCTGTGCCGCGTGGCTTGCGGGATCTTAGTTCCTGGACCAGGGATTGAACCTGGGCCCACAGCAGTGAAAGTGCAGAGTCCTAACCACTGGACCGCCAAGGAATTCCCAAGAGGAGCTTAAAAAGACATGGTAACTAAATGTGGTGTTCTAGAGGGCACCCTGGAACCAAAAAAGGAGATTAGATACAAACTAAGCAATTTGAATAAAGTGTGGACTTAATAATAATGTACAGTATCAATATTGGTTCATTTTCTGTGACAGATATACCATACTAACGTTAAGATGTTAATAATGGGGGAAACTAGCTGTGGGGTTTATGGGAACTCTGTGTACCAGCTTCATAATTTTTCAAAATAAATCTAAATTTGTTCTAAAATAAAAAAATTATTTAAAAAAAGTAAGAAATGAAGTCCATAACAGCTGGGCTGAAATATCACATGCTGCCACAAGGTGTCATTTGTGATAACATGACTTCAATTCTGCGCATTAATTTAATTAGCTTCCAAATACCATAAAGAATACTATATGATATAAAATATAAATACTATAAAATATACAATAACACATAACAAGTAAGATTACAACGATTTTTCTTGAGTTCTAATATAGGAACTCAAGCTCTGTCAGATTTTTTTTTTAAACTACCACACCATAAAAATTCACTTAAAACAATTAGCATGTATGGGTTCAGACCTCCAGCATTTAAAACTAGAAACATTTTGTAGAGCTCTTAACCTACCTCTTCTTCCATTTTCATTTTTATTTATTTTTCCTACACAATTTTTCAATTTCAACTTTAGTCGCAGATTCCCAACAACACGTTATTTGAGTCGTGAAACTAAAGATCCTCAAGAGGAGAGCAACAAAGGAATTCTGTTGGCAGTTTACAAACCTCCTCTTACTGGATTCTCACAAGAACCTTGTGATGTTGGGAATGAGGGGAGTTACTCACAGTTCCCCACTCTACAGATAAGGAGACTGAGGCAGAAATAGGTTAAGCAAGGATAAGAGGTGAGCCAGATTTTCTGGTGTTAAATTAATCCACTTCCACTATATACATATCTTATTCAGCGTGGGCTGTCATACAAAATTGAAGCTTGGGTGGCTTAAACAACAGGAATTTATTTCTCACTGTTCTGGAGACTGGAAAGTCTAAGATCAAGCTGCCAGCAGGCTCAGTGTCTGGAAAGGGCTGTATTCTTGAGCTGAGACAGCCACCTTCTCACTGTGTCCTCACATGATCTGTCCTTAATGCATGCATAAGTAGGGAGGGAGAGAGAGAGAGAGAAATCAAGTTCTTTGGTCTCTCTTTTTACAAGGGCATTAATTCCATCATGAGGGCCCTATCTTCATGACCTTGTCTAAACCTAATTACCTTCCCCAAATCAGATCTCCAGATACCATCACATTGGGGATTAGACTTCAACATAAAACTGAGCAGAAGGGCTTCCCTGGTGGCGCAGGGGACATGGGTTTGTGCCCCAGTCTGGGAAGATCCCGTACCACAAAAAACAAAAAACAAACAAACCGAGCAGAACGCCGAAGGGGCCTTTCCAGGAACAGACCACCCCCTTAGCCCTCACCTCTTGTTTATAGAAAAGCTTTAGCCTCCTAGGCCTTCTCCGAGTTCCAAAGAGCAAATTTAATCAGAGAAGTGAGAAAATGAAGAAACAAAGGAAAACAGTCAAGCAGACAAAAATAATAGTTTAGCCATAAAACAAAGTCAAGGACCTTTAGTTTCTCCTCAAGGGCTATTGATAATATCCTGAGCCATATTCTTGAATTGCTTTGCAGATACTAAAACCCCCATCAGGGGGAAGAAGTTAATTGCACGCTGACCACCAGCACGTAAACCCCAGACTGGTTGGAACTAGAAGGTTGATGGTTGAGATTCCCGAAATATCACCCTGTTACCTCATCATCAACCAATCAGAGAATTGCGCACAAGCCGATCAAGCACCCTGCAACCCTCTCCCTCACACTGTCTTTAAACACCCTTCTCTAAAAATTCATTGGGGAGTTTGGATCTTTGAGCATAAGTTGCCCAATTCTCCTTGATTGGAGATAAACCCTGCAATAAATGCTGTACTTTCCTTCACCACAACTGTTGTCAGTAGATTGGCTTTGCTTCAACGTCAGGTGAATGGACCCAAGTTTGGTTCAGTAACAAGCATATGAATTCAACAGTGAGACAATTCAGTCAATATCATTCCATCACTCTACCCTTTGGAAATTTTTTCCTTTCTTCACAACTCTTTGAAGTTTGCAAAAGACCACCAACACAGATAATGACCCACCAAAAAGGCACTAACATGTTAATGGCTCTGGTAAGTGATACACTTACCAGGCCCTGTGAGCTGATAGGATTTATTAGAGTCCATTTAGTCATAATACAGAATAGAGGGCAGAGGGACAGACATGAGGGGAATCTCCTGTCACCAGCCACTAAGTTACATCTATTTATATTGCACCAGGGCTTAACAGCTCACTTAAGAATGCTAAATATCAACCTCACTCTGAGGAACACTTTAGGAAAAACTTCACTTGGCAAAGCTAAAAGTGTTTTGGTTTTCATTTCTTCAAGGACATATGTGATTGATTTTTGTGTCTTATACTAAAGAGCCAGTTGAGCTCTTAAGAAGCATCCAAGGATTTAAAATCTAGTGCATTTTTGATGAGTGGTTTTTTAAAGCTTGCAGAAGCACAGCTTCAGAAACCTCCAGTTTACCAACAGTGTTCCATATACAGCTCCCTCTTTTCTTGGCTGGATTCTGTGAATGGAGAAGGTCTTTGTCAATTCTTAGGATGTATTATTGGAGGAAGGGATGGATGCCAAAGATCACAATCTCAATCCTTCAATTTCTTCATGGCCCCACACAAATATAAACAAGATCACATTTTAGAAAGACTCTTGATAACGTGTCTTTGCCAGAGTTGAATTCTCAAGCCATTTTTAGCTGCATCAGTCTGACCTCCTGTTGAAATGCAGAATAACTGAGAAAAGAACTAGACTCAGAGCCAGGAAACTTGGTCCTGGTCCTGGCTCAGTAACTCGCCATTGGTGTCATCTTGGATACTTTACTTCACTTCCCCAGTTGCAAAATTGGATCCATAATAGTCCTGCCTACACTAAGGATTACTGTGGACCCTACGTGAGATATTTATGTAAAACCTCTTTGTAAAGTGGAAAGTGTACAAGTACAAGAATCATTAACGATGGTCCCTGGGAAGACATTATTTTGAAAGAGTAAGTTACAAGTTAGAAATTCTCACTTCCTTTAATGAGCTTCAGTCCATCGTACTTAGAGTAAGTTACTTACATTTCCATCCACCATCTTCTTCAACTGGAAAACATGTAGCGCACAACAGATGCTCAATCAACATTTGTTAAATGAAAGGTGAGTAAATAGAAACATTGCCTCTCATTCACCAGGGAGTATGGCAAGATGACATACTGAAACAGATTTGAATTCCTCCCACTCTTTCATCGTGATATTTTTTGCTATTATTTGGAATAACAGAGTGTTATTATTTTCTTCTCCCAGCACATCTAAAACATCCGCAAATGACTTGCAATAGAAACTAGAAAGTCAAATGGTCTATTGTCTGTTAGAGGATTCCAGACCCTAATAGTCCATTATGGCTTATTATTCATCATTTATATTTATACTTCTGCATTTTATTCTGTACAGCACAACTATGTAAGTTTCTAAATTAATTGCATATTAATTGTAAAGTCTTTAATGAGTGTTTCATACTGTATCCAAACACTGAATGAATTATGACAGTAATTAAACTGCTGTAGTCTTCCCCTGAAGTGAGTTGTAAGATCTCAAGCGTCTCATCCTATACAATTATGGAAAAACATTTCCTTTTAGTGTAGGTATTCTTGGCTCTTAGGAGCAGTCTCTGGAATTATCTACCGTAGAGAAGCTACTCAAGATTATGTTAAGAAGAAAAAGGTTCTTAGTCACTTCACGGAGGGCCATTTACCTCTAAGAAAACACTCCACTATAGATGATCTTCTACATATTCAACCCCCGAGCTCTGTAACAGTTTGCTCATTTTCACTCTCACTCTCTCACTCACTTTAACATCTGTCGAGGACTTTCTATTGCCAGACTCTGAGTACAGTGCTGAGGCACAAGAGAAGCCTGGCATCCTTCCTGACCTTTCTGAGGCATCCACTATCTGGTGGACTAGCCAGACAGCCATCACACAATATGAAAAGCACTGTAACTGTGACATTGACATTGTGCTGTAAGAGTACAGGGAAGGGGTGATACATCCTGCCTCTCAGGTAAATGAGAAAGTGGATTTAAGGGAGGAAAAGGAGAGGCTTCAAGCAGGAAGAGATATCTGACCTATTTGGATTTAAAAGGATGATAAGTATCGTGTGTGTGTGTGTGTGTGTGTGTGTGTGTGTGTGCGTGTGTGTGTGTGTGTGTGTGTGTGTGTGTGTGTGTGTGTGTGTTTAAACAGAGCAATGGAAAAAGGTAGCAGTTACATAGGAATCAATTTTTTCTACGAAAGAAGCTGCTTTTAAATGCACCAGGAACTGCGAAGTGAATAATTAACGCCTCCACCCACCTGAGCCAGCTCTTCTGCTAGCTTTGCTTACGGGAGAGCCACTCCTCTTTCTGAAAGACACCCCTTCTCTTCTTCGGCTCCAAGAGCTGGTCATCTGTCCCAGAAGATTCAAGGAAACTGTGGGAAAGGCAAAACAAGTTGGGTGGGGCACGGGATGACTCAGGGAACTGGCGATGAGACTTTGGATGAGGAGGAAGGAGGCTGAGCCTCAGGACAGGGACTGACTCATCCACAGGTACCGCTTGCGCTCTCTCTGTGGTAGAGGCATGATAAACATTTGTGCAGTGGGCAAGGGCCAGCCGTATGTAACAAATGCCCAAGTCTTTTGGTCACTCTGCCCATTTTAAAATAAAGCGGTTTTCCTTCCTAAAGAAAGCTTACTTCTCATTTTTAAGTCTCAGGTGCTCATGCTCATGGTATCTCCTGGAATGCCTTCCTCCTTATTTTGGTTGTAGCACCCACTGATTTTCTTTTTGCAATTACCTTGCCCAGCTTTCAGTCCCTGTGAATCAGGTGAGGTTGACACCATTCCCTCACTCGAGAGAAGAACCCAAGCCTGAGCAAAGAAAATATTGCATTCCCTTGGCAACCGTGACTGGTTTAGTGGTAAGCATGTGACCCAAATCAGGCCCATCGGAACCATCCCTGGGAGTCTGACTGGAACTCTAAGCAAAGAGGTATTCTCCATGGGAGTTGTTAAGCTGGTAGGAGTAAGCCCGGAGCCGCTGGGGCCTCCCAGCATCATGGTGGATTGCTCGCCTGAGAATGAAGCTAACACAAAGGAAAGTGGAGCTGAGATAGGAGGACAGATTTCCAAGCCTGATATCTGCTCCCCTTCCCTCTGCCCCCTTCCATGGATGTAGCACTTAGGTGGTCTAACACACTTCCACTTTGCTTTAGTAGATTAAATTTGGATTCTGCCACATAGCCAAAAGAATTGTGATGAATCTCAGCCCTAATCAAGATGACTCCAGATCCTGATACCTTATTTATGAGTGTGTTGGTCACTTTCAGGGTTTAGAAGGTGGTACCTGGAGCTGCTCTTGCCTGGAAGGCCAGGCTGCCTATCCATTCCTCCTTTCCCTAATGGCTGCTATGTCCTAGGTGACAATCAAAGACAAAATTAATCTCATATTTGTATGGTGCTTTCCATGTTACAATCTTACAATTATTTCTCTCCTTTTTTTTGCAAGCAACAAAAACTTAAAGGAGCTAAACTAAAACTATACCAGTGGGTTTATTGTATTAGAATATAGAAGAATTACACACCAAATGTAGGAAGTAAATTTGAGCTGAGCTTTATGGGGACTAGAGAGTTACTAGAAGTTTCTCCCACCATCTCTCCTCTTTTGGGAAACACACAGCATCTTGCCTGTTTCTCTCTGAAAGGCCGCTTCATTCTTTTTTCTACAGGCCAGCTTCTCTGTCCACTCATTTGCTTGCACCCATTAGAGCTACTCCTAAATATAATCTCAGGCCCCAAGTCTCCATCAACTTCCAACTTGGCTCTCCAGGGCTAAATGACTCAGTCTCTCAAATTTCAAATTCCTGTGAAAGAGACTCTGACTGGTCCAGCCTGGCTCAGCTGTCCACTGGCATCTAATCAGCTGAGGCCAGGTAAGAGGGTCGTGTGGCATGTAGGGCTGCCCCTTTTAGGCTGGAGGTAGTGGTGGATAGATTCTCTAAGTAGGGAATGTGGAAGGGAAGGAAATTATATCTTCAGTTAAACCTCTTTGTCTCATTTGATCCCCATATTTCTGACAGATAGAAATGATTCTCATCCCCCATTTAACGTAACTATGGATCCTGAAGAATGCACTGTTATCCATTAATGAAGAAGTGAGCATGAATGAGAATTCTATTAGGAAAAGTTCAACAGAAAACACAGTTGGAGAATGGTGGACCCTGTGCTCCTGGCATCCATGTAGCTTATCAGCCGCTGCGGCGGTTTTGGCAGTAGTTGAGGTGGCTGAAAATCTGATTTTTTTCTTCAAGTGACAGTATTATAGTACTATCATTTTTCATACGATGCATTTTATTTATTATTTTATTATCATTTTTTAATTGTGCTAAAATTGGCATATAATATTTTACTGCAGATCAGCAATGCCAATCTGTCCGGAGGAGAAGAGAGAATCAAAAATAAAATCGAATCTGACAAAAAACTTTATAAGTTTGAGTAGTAAATGCTGCCAACGGAATAGTTGTATTTTGTATTATTTTAACAAAATAATAGTATTTTGTTAAAAGTTCCCCATTTGGGCCTTCTGTGAGCACGGATGGCTGAATCTCGGATTTATAGCTCATTCTTCCACAAACTTGGACTATCCTGTCCTTTGTTTCCCATATCCCACCAGTCTTGGGCTGGGGAGAGGGAAGCAAAAAGTTCATTGTATTTCTTTGTCTCTGATGTGACCTGCTGTGCAGGACTCACCCCACACCCCCAATCTCACCCCTCTTAAATTCAATCTTAAATAGTTCTCAGAGTCCCTGAGGGTATGCCATTCATGCAAAGTGGTCATCCTTAGTTGTGATGTGACAGCTGCCATTCTCCTTTTCTCTTTTGTGGTACCTTGGTGAGTTATCTTGGTCACTACCACTGCCAAATTTAATGGCTCGCCTACTGATACCACAGACGGCCACTGAAGGTTCTGCTGTTACTGGCCATCAGTGTCTGCACCTCAACAGCCTCTGCCAAGCCTGTGTTGAGAGCTCTGTCTGCCACCACTGCCACCGGACTGCGTGTCTTCCATAGAACCTGTGCTGAGGTAGCTTTTTTTGGGCAGTCTCCTCTTCTGAGAACTCAGCCTTGATTGAATCACATGGCTCAGGGGATGATCTGAAAGATGGACTTTATTAAAAACACTTCCTAGGAGACTACTTTTTGTCCTAGAACCAAACTTGTGGATCTCTACTTGCTTTCCCTGGGATGAGCCCCTTTGTGTCTCATTTAAAAGACCCTGGGCACTCACTCCATGGCCAGAGATGCTTGAATCGTAGGTGAATGTAGATTTCAGAACAGAATGTAAATAAATATATGCGAATGTATGGGCACCTTCTGACAGACTTTCAGAAGTCTGTTATTGAATAGTGCTATATATATATAATCCTACCTCTGAGGTAGAGTAAAATCAACTCATGTAGAAGCTTTTTGGAAGTGCAAATGTGTCCCGGAAGACACACAGCTCTCCCATGTTCTGGGCCCGGGAGGATCTCGATAGCCAAGTCCTCCCAAGCAACTCTCCATGCCTTACACCAGATAATCGCTGCTCAAGGAGAGGGTGCCACTGGCCCTGCCAATGTGCTAGTTTCCATTTTCTTTTGTGGTAAGAGCTAAAACAAACAATTTGGAATTGTATAACTCCTGAGGAGCACATAATCCCAACTGGGATATTCTCCAGTTGAGACTTTCTCCAATTGGGAGATTTTTCCCTCTCCTGATCCACTTCTATTCAGCAGAGATCTCCAGCCTTTGAAGTTTTAGAACAATGCACAATTATTTAAGTCTGTGCACTAATACTTCATTAATGCATTTTAGTTTGTCATTCATGTCTTAGTCATAGACTTTCTGGAAAAGACTGTTTCTTAAACCAAATTTAGGACATCTAAATTTTGCACTTTTGAAATGCAAAAAAAAAAAAAATTTGTCAGTAGTGATTTACAAGTGGAATCATTCCACTTCCATTATGACATTTTTGACAGATTATATATATTAAAATTTGTGTGCTCACTTGGTTAATCTTTGACCAGGGAAATGGAAGATGGAGAAGAATGATAACAGTGATGATTAAAGAAGTAACAGTGATGCCTGTGTGCATCTATACATATAAAATGGAGTTAAGCTAGTGCAAGGGAGGAAAAAAAGTTTTTCTTGACGCTTTTAGGGTCCCTGGCCGAGTCTGAAAATTAAACCGACAAAGACAGGTAAAGAGGAGAAAAGCATACAAATGTATTTAGTATACATTTTACATGATATGGGAGCCTTCATAAGGAAATGTCCTGAAGAAATAGTTAAACCTGAGTATTTTTATGCTGGGTTTGATGAAGAGTGAACAGTTGAAGAGAAATATTTTAGGTCAAAGAACATGAGGTAATTGTAGTAAACTGGGGGAAACTTAGTGAGACCTGTTTGTTCAGATTCTTCTGGTGGTGTCACTTTGTTTTCTGAGATAAGGACGCTCCTTTCCTTAGGGTGTAGGGAGAGCGCCTCTCACATGGGGTTCTTGTGCCAGTGTTTCAGAGGAGAAAGAAGGACAGTGGCGGAGTGGGGAGAAGTCCTCTTTTCTCAGACTCCTTCAGCTTAAAATATTCAATATCCCGAAGTGCTGTGTTTTGGGGTAGCATATCCTGAACCCCCTAACTAGTCAAACATCAGAGAGTCCTTACATTCTATCTATCCAACCCCTGGTGTCGTAGCAGTTTCACAATTAAAGATCTCTTAACAGGTAGGGGGCTGATAGAGTTTTCAACCCAGTTTAACATGTTCAACCCTGTTACATGTCTCTCATACACAACAGGGATCTAATAAAAGACAAATTTATGACAAGAAGCCCTCCCACTCTGAGCTGCTTCCTTTAGCTGCTGCTCTCAGGGCCTCTGAGCAGGAAAGATTAGCACCCACTTCTACTACTCCCCTTCAGTCTCATATTTAACAACCTTTCCCAGGGCTGAGACAGTTATGAATATGTGGGTTTGCATTTTATTGGTTCTCCTAACTCAAAAATGGCCAAGGATTTTACAAGGCAATGCCTCTCTCAGGTGGTCCTTTCCTGAGCAGATGGAACTGCTCTCTAGGAATAACCTGCTTGGTCATATGGGTGGCAACTGTAGCCCCACACTGGGCACACTCATCAGGGCCCAGGAAAGGAGGATGTAGAAGCCTTTGAGAAGACCCAGTCCTTGAAATGTGGCCGTATTATATCTCATTGGTGGTATATGTAAGGAAAACAGAGCCCCAAATTGCAACAGGCTACATTTATTTGGTGCCTTAGAGCAGAGCTTCTCAAATTTAATGTGCTTATGACTAACCTGGGGAGCCTGTTGAAGTACAGATTCTGACTCAGTAGATCTGGGGTCAGGGCCTGAGATCTGCCTTTCTAACGAACTCCTGAGTGATGCTGAAGCTGCCGGTCTGTGGCACCACTTTGAGTAGCAAGTCTTTAAAGTTTGCCACGTATTCTCCTTGTCATCCCATTCAATCCTCATGACAAGCCTGTGAGGTACTTGACACATCCCCATTTTACAGAAGTGGAGGCAGGTTCAATGAGGTAAACAGACTTGCCCAGGGTTGTACAGCCATTCAATCATCGAAAGCCAAGTCCTGTGCTTTTCTTCCCACATGACTGGGGCTCCTCTGCATACCTCAGCTCTTGGCCCGTAAGGTTGCTTAGGGAAGTTACAGATCAAATCTCCCCATTTCAGAGAGCTGGTTGAGCAGTACACACACAGCTATGTATAATCCCAGTCCTTGTATCCTGTTAGATCTGCTCCTTTATGTTGCCTGTTAGCATGTTTTGGTTGGCAATTCTGTCATCCAACATACTTGCTATCCCTGTTCACTTTATACTGTATCCACAGGTAGGTACAAAATTCCTGATTTCTCATATTTGGATTATAAATAGGCTTTTCAGCGTTGTTTGGAGGATCAAGTATTGATGGGTACATGGAGGAGAAGTAATAACAGGCATATACATAGAATTGCAAGAAGAGATTAAACATCTTCCCATTGATGATAACAATTGACAAAATGAGAATAATAATAATATAAGCTAGAAGCTGACAAAAGCAAAGTGGGTAAGCACATGGGCTTTTTTTTTTTTTTTAAAGCACATGGGCTTTGAAGTTTTGAATCTTGCTTCTGCCTCTTACCAAATGAATAAATGTGGACCAGTTACTTAGCCTCTCTGTGCTTTGATTTCCTTGTATGTTAAAAGGAGATATGGTTTTTTTGACAACTAAAGGATTTAATTAATTCACAACAGTGCCCAGCACACAGTAATTGCTCCGTAAATAACAGTAGGCATCATTATTACCAATATACCAACCTCCTTATTTTTACGATAGAGCAGAAGAGGCCCAAAAAGCTTAAGTGACTTCAACATTTATTAACAAACAATTATGGAGCTTTTGCTTTGTAGCGGACATTTACTAGTTGGTAACTAGACTAATGTTATAAGTTGGGAAGTAGTAGAGCTGATAACTGAACACAGACCCTTTGATTTCTAGTCCATTATGATGAGTGTATGTTCAACACACTCGCTGCCACTCTGGGTTTGTAATGGTTCCTTGATATTTCAAACAGTTCCACAGGCAGCAGTGACAGCAGTAGCCACCAAACTGTATCTTCTGTCCCCATTTATCTTCTTGAGACAGAGGAGCCTGGGAGCGTGGACTGAAAGGCAGGGGGCCTGGAGCTGAGCCATAGGCGCTACAGAGCTGGCAGATGGGGTGCCTGGCATGCAGGTTGGGAGTGCTCAAGCCCAGTGCCTGGTATTGTTCGCTCCAGGAATAACTTTCCAACCCCACCCAGAGATTGTTGGGTTTAGAATTGGCATCGTTTACCTGGCTGAAGGTAGTGCTCCTGGTGTCTCTCCCCAAGTACTGCAGGGAATCTGGTTACCCTGTGCTGAGAGGCAGGGCACCCCTTGCAGCTGACCCTTCTGCTGCTTTATGCAGTTCTCCGTTTCGACTGGATTTAAAAGCCTTTGTCACCAGGGCATCTCTGGCTCTGAGCTTTGGTAGTTTTGTTTGGAACAGCCTCTCCCCAGTGTTCAAGTTTCAGGTAAGGCCTCTGGTGTGTAACTAAAAGATAAGAACAAAGAGAAATAAAAATCTTTTATTACTTCTGTGAAACCAGGTATGTGCAAATAAACAACGAAGAAGTGCAACTGAATTCAAGAGAATTGTGTGAACTCCCAAGGGGCTATTACCCTTCTCTTCAAACCAAGAGTTGCTATTTCACTACTTTGTTTTCCTCTTCCTTTAGAATGTAAATTTATGGTCACCAGTGGCAATTGGAAGGGTACGTTCCTTTAAAAACAGCCTCTTACTGCCAATATTTGTCTCACTGCAAATTATTTCAATGTTAGCAAATAATTCCTTCAACAAAACTACCAAACCAATAATATCTCCTGTATATGAAGGCTGTGTGTGCAGAAAACCCAAGAATGTTGAAAACAGACCTTCATAGAGACTCTAGCCCAGGGGAATTCACTGTCCCAGTTACAGTGTTTTTGGATTGCAAGGCATAGGGGGCTCCAAATTGTGGAGTGTGCAAGCTGGGAGATGCTGTGGTCCTTTGCCTTTACACAGGGAATGAGAAGTTAGTAATGCTGACTTCCCAATGCATTTGTGATTTATGGAATTGGACAAAGTTCAATTATTTTAAATGTTGTTTTATCACAGTAACACATGAACGTGATTTCAGAAGTTGAATGGGACTAGTAAGCTTCCTGCTGGAGCTACATTTCTCTCACGCATACACATTTCACACTCCAAAGGCAACTATTTTCTATTCTTTAAGCTCTTTATTCTTGAACTGGGTCCATTTTTCTAAATAATACACACACGCTGCTATCGTTTATCAATTTAGACATTAAAGTGTATGAGGATTCTAGCTCTCTTACCTTCTATCCCATCCTGCAATATATCAAAGTTTTATAGCAAGTCAGATTCTGGGTTTTCATTATTTTGCATGGAAATATCATTCATTGCCAAGCCTAGAAGTATGATTATATTTTCCATAAATGTTGTTACTGTTGTTGTTTTCTGGGCTCAGTTTTCTGCAGCTGTTGGGACATTTTTCATCAAACACTCTCTTCCCCTTCAATGACCAGAATTTGCTGGGTTTTGTGGTCGATAGACCTCTCCACTGCCAGCATCTCTTCTGTCAGCACATTCATCTAGATTGATTCCCTCTGGCTTCCGCCCAACCTCCCTGAACAGCAAGATGTGAGGCCCCACAATGGCCTAAGATTCGTAAGTAGGCAAGAAGAGAGGACAATGTAAATAAAGGGAGGAGGCAATCTTGAGCATGCAACTGTCTAGAAAGAGTTTTCTGAGCTCTTTAGATGCTGCGAGCTATAAAATCTTACCATAGTGTAAATGTGGACACTGAGTCAGGGGACAGCTTTAGAATCAAGTGGGGGTTGTCTGTTCTCTTCATAAATATGCCATGTACATTTGGACAGCCTGAAAATCGATTCCATTCAGAAACACATCATCTGGCTCACAAAACTTGGACTCACTCATCCCATGTTTAACCATCAGGTCCCCTTTGACTGTGTCTTCCTACTCCTCCTTTTCTCATCACTAGTTGAGGAAAGTCAAGCATCTGCCAGCACTTATATTCCAGCCTCTATCACAGATCCCTAGAAGTACCAAGCACAAAGGGAATCAGTGCCTGAGCAACCACACACAGGCATGCACATACGTACACACATCCCCAGATATAACAAAGGGATCAAAACGTGTGCATGTATGCATGCACACACGTGCACACACACGTATACACACACATATTGATCTGCTCTGGGTTTTTAATTCTCTGTGATTCTTATAAGACCTTGAACACAGACATCAGAACACCTTTTAAACTCTGAGATGGAGACAACATGTGACATATTTGCCAGACTTTATGTGTATTCCTGTCTATGAGGATGAGAACCACTCCGGAATGTCTGTTTCTTTCTGGCTAGAGAAATAGAAAACGTAATAATGGATAGAGGCATTGGCAGGGAAGGGATATTGGAAAGCCTGAAGACCAATTCTGTTGCATTTTTGCTTTCAAACCCAGGATACAGGAAAACATGATTTACAATAACCAATGCAAGTTATTCCAGATTATAAGCCAAGGACATGACAAGAAAAATTCTGGTAAGTAGTTTTAATAAAAACTGAAAATTTCCCATCTCCTTGCTAGGGATGGAAATAACTCTCAAAAGATTTATATAGTTGTTAGTCTTCCCATGGCCAAGGGAGACTCCTACACTTTCTTCCAGGCTTGTTACTGGTATTTAGTCCACTACAGCATCAACTGAGATTTTCTTTATGAAAATTTCACATTAAAAGGCATAAATTCCAAGTGGGAAAAACAAAGCCTAAAAGTGCATTCAAATCTTGTCTAAAAGGAAAAGAAATGTTTGATTAATTGTTGGAATTAATATATGCGAAGGTAGGATTTGTGGTCCATAAACCAAACGGGGTGGTCTGCAGATGATCTAAAGACAGAAAAATTGTGAGTCTTTAGCATTGTTCTTAGGAGAAGCTGCTAAGAAGCTGGCATTATAAGAATTGGGGCCACGTAGCAGGTGTATCCCCAAACCCGGAGATGGATCTCAGAGGATATTAACCTGAAGCCCGGGCCTTGCTCTTGACTCCTGTTCCTCTGACTCCACATTTGATAAGAACACGTTTGATTATAATCTGGCTTTCCGTATAGAGTTTCCTATAGGGAATGAATACTTGATCAAATGGCATGAACATCCCAGGTGGCCTGTCAACTTTGGTTCTCATTGCAAAAAAACTGGCCATCGGTTTGTGCACCACTTGCTTTAGAGGTGGGTTTTGTTTTGTTTTTTTTAATATATCTTCATTGGAGTATAATTGCTTTACAATGGTGTGTTAGTTTCTGTTGTACAACAAAGTGAATCAGCTGTAAGTACACATATATCCCCACATCACCTCCCTCTTGAGCCTCCCTCCCATCCTCCTTATCTCAACCCTCTAGGTCGTCACGAGTGGTGGGTTTTGCATAAGCCTGACTTCTAGAGAGCTAGCATGTTATGGTATAAAATCAGATTCATTAACCTGCAAATTTGAGGTGATCCAACTAATTCACTCCTCTCTCCCCCTACAGTCCTGTTCCTGCCATTTGCAGAGCCCAGGGCAAAAGTACAAATGGAGGACTCAAGCCTGTCTTACCCCACTTTTCTTCCCACCAACAGCTCTAACCATCACAACAGGGGGGTGGGGGGTAGTTGGGGGGGCCAGGTGAGCATCCATAGGGACACCCCAGTCATCAAGTCCAAGATCTGTCCCTGTCCCTGCCTACCCAGTAGCCACTGCTTGGCCATTTCTGGAGCCCAGGGGTGTGGATATGGCAATGGCTATCTTTGGGAGAACAGACTCAAGGAAGAGTCTGGCATTTGCTACAGGCCATTTGGCGAGGATGTTCTGGGGCTGAGGGCTGACCTCAGGGCAGACACACCTCCTTGGCTTCATGGACGCCCTCACTATGTGGAGAGGGGTTTGCCCAGAGGAAGACCAGAGTGGGGCCCAGGCCATTGGACAGAGTTGCCCAGTTCTAAGGGTGACACTGCCCACATGACCAACCTTTCTCTACTTTTAGGACATTCAGGAGTGACCGTATTACCTCTTGGGAGGACCTCTCTATCTCAGCTCTCTAAAACTGCAAGACTTCCGAATAGAATGTTATTTGCCAACTTGTGATCCAAGGGGTATCTGATGCAAGTCTGTGGGCCATAAACAAAGCCATATACTGTTTGAAATTGCTCTTCAGAGAACTGGAAGTAACTTTGGGGTTCTCTATTAACATTTATAGAGGTTCCTCAGGCAATTAGACTGAATTCTGACCTATGTAGAAATGAAGGCCAGGGTCACAGCCTCATCTCTCCTAATTACAGGGTCAAGGACATGAGACTTGACTTAACTGCTAATGGAAATCCTTAATCTGAATGAACCCGAAACGCTTGGCCCAGGGAAATTAGCACATAGTGTTAGCAAATGACATTCAAATTGTTTTAAAATAATCTAATCTTCCAGAGCTCTGTGCTTGGCTGATGGAAACAAAAATTTGAAAGGAACAACCTGGAACTTACTGGCTTATAAATGTGCTTTGGGGCAGAATGATTGCAAAAGCGATCACATTTTGTTCCAAGAGATTTCACTGCTTTTTCACAAACACTCTATCCAATCTTGCTTATAGAACAAAACCACAGAGCTGCATTAAGAGTGGAGCAGAAAAGGATTTTAACCTACTCAGCCAGCTGGTCTATCACCTAGATTATACAGGGTGAGGAGGAAGAGAAAGATGTAAACATAATGTGACACACAGAGCAATTTCATGTGATTACCTGATAGAAGATGCCTTAAAGGTAAATGGATGGGAAATCAATATTTACAAAGTTCAGGGTGGGATGACCAGTTGGTCGTTTCTGATAATATTGATATAGCTAAAGAGCTGTGGCCAGGAGAAGACTGGCCTCATTGGCTGTTCATATAATTTTATTTTTATTTTATTTTTTTATTTCATGTCAATCATTCATCCAGCAAATATTTAAGTACCGGCCAAATGCAAGGCATTGTTCAACATGAGAGCATTTCTATAGATTCTTTTCCTTTGCTTCCTTTCTTATGTTTTCTTCTACTTTCCATCTTTATTCCATCACTAGGGAGGTAGTATAACAAAATAATTAGTCATGCAGGCCATGTAACCTACAGGAAGTTATTTCACATCTCTGAATCTTGTCTTCCTCATCTGGGATAAATAAATAGGGATAGTGAAAGTGCTTAGCTTACACTGGTGGCTCAGCACACTCTAAGCTCCCAATAAAAGTTAAATATGAAAAAAGGTTAGGAAAGAGATCATGATAATTTGCTTTATAGGCTGCTGAAGCTAACTTAGAGGCCACTTTTAGGAAAGAGTAGCATTAGCCAGAAATGAATCAAGGATGATATTTGTGACTTCCAATGTTTTATATTTCTTGAGCATAAAGAAACCACCAACATTAGCTGAGCATATACCTTTTCAGGATATAAACAAAACTTTTTGAATATGTGATATTGGTTGGGGAGAAAACCAAAAACTTTTCCTCTACCCTCTTAGGTTTGGTGGCTGAGGCCCTGAAAAAGAAACTGACATAAGACAGATTATCAGGAGAAGAAGGTTTATTTCATATCAATAGGGAAGGTCTCACAGAAATGAAGCGAAAACTCCAAAGAGGCAGATAGACCTGGAGGCTTATGTACCATTTTAACAAAGAATGATAAATGTGGAGACATGACAAAAGAAAAAGGATCTGAGCTTCCAGGAGTAGTAAATTATGGGAAGGTAAATACATGAGAAAGCTAATGGAAGATAAGGGTTGTTCATTTTTGTAAGGTTTGTAAGGCAGATTCCTCTCAGTGCCATCTCTGGGCTAAGGGTCTAGAGTTGTCTCCAGTGACTAAGAATCAGTCTACCCTTCCTGGTACTAGAGTGTTGGGCAGGGAGGACATCTTCATGAAGGGAAATTTATGTCCTGCTTTTAGGCAAATAGGATGGAAGCTAGAGAGCTTTGTTCTGTGTCTGTTTCTCAGTTGCCTTCAGCTCAAAATAATCCTTATGCCAAAGTGGCATATTTGGGGTGGCGTAGTCTTATCCCTTTATATTATAAGGGGACAAGCCACGGTACTTACTCTCAGCTGTGATTCCATAGTGACCAATCATTCCTTCCTCCTTGGTTTGCCCACTGGAGATCAGAAACTGTGTTTGGCACTTGGCAGAGTCCTTGTGCATTTAAGTGGCTCCCTGTTTGTGGAATGAGAAAATTTTGGTAGATTGGTGCTCCTCTCTGTAGATGAAACAAAAAATACCACACAACTGGATAAAAACAATTCGGGCCATTAAAAAATCTTTAGGGTGGGCTAATCTGGCTTTATTAGATAATCAGTGTGTATGAAATGAGCAAAGAGAAACTAGTTACAGAATCCTGCCATGCACAGGGTTTCTTTGGTGGTGGTTGTTGTTTTTGTTTTAACTCAACAAATGTAAATTCTCAAAGCCTAACTTCAACTCATCAAATTCAATTCTCAAGCAATTGGTTCTATTGTTTTGCCTGCAAATTTGCCTGAGTCTTGATTACTTGGTCTGCCTTGCTACTAGAGGACCTCCAGAATTCATTGACAGGTCCTTTGGTTTTCCCACTGAATGGCTCTGAATGTGTTTCTTCTTGCAGGGGGTGGTGGAATTCTGGAACCATTTTGAGTTGGGAAACCATTTGTCGGTTGATGCCTGGTCAAATAGGTTCAGTCCCCACCCAACCCCATACCCATGTAAGGCCAAAGTAGCTTGAGGCTAGAGCAAGTATGAAGGTAAATTCAGACTATTGAATACATATACTCTAATACTGGGGTACAGAAACATATCGATTATTTATTTATTTATTTTATATATAATTTATTATAATATATATGTTATTATTTACTTATTTATTTATTATTTCCACACCAAACTCTCTCTCCTGTGGATAAAGTCTAGGCTCCTTTACACAAGAGGAAGTCTGGTGTAGTGGTTAAGAATGCAGTCCTGGAGACGGTCTGCCCGTCCAGGAGACGGTCTGCTACAGCCATCTTGCTACTAGGAGAAGGGGGTCTGCTGAGGGTGAGGCCAACATGGCCAAAAGCAAAGCTAAGACAGAGTGAGAAACCAGGTCCTGGAAATGCTGTGGGGGAAAAACTATGCCACCCCCAAGTATGCCATTTTGCCATAAGGATTATTTTGAGCTGGAGGAAAATGAGAATCAACAGATGCCAAAAGAAGCCTTCCTGGAGCTTCTCTTATCTGACTAAAAGCAGGAACTTCTGAGAAATGAAGACTGCCGTAAATCTCCTCTTCTGGGGAAGTTTTATGGCCATGAAGAGATGGAAAGTTGGCTCCGAGATGGACCTACACAAACAAACCTTCCTCCATTAGTTTTCCTATATTTACCTTCCCAGAGTTTGCTGCCCTTGGAAGCCTAAAACCTTTCCATTGTCTTGTCACTTCTCTACAAATGTACTGTTCTTTGTTAAGATGCTATGTAAGCCCCAAGTTCTAATCACCCCTTTGAGTTACTCATCACTGAGAATTTTTCACGAAGTATATGCACACTGCACATATTAATAAACTTTGTTTTTCTCTTGTTAATCTTTCATCAGTGAAATCTGCAGGGCTCCAGCTGGAGAACATAGGAGGGTAGAAAAAAAAGTTTTCTTTTCCTCCCCTACAATGCTATTAAAGAGCCCTGATCAAGCTGAGCTCAAAGCCAGAACCATCCCTAGATTTTTCAAACATGTAAGCCAAAACCATTTTTGTTTTGCCTAAACCATTTTAGGTGGGGTTTTTCCATCATTCACATTCTCTTCTCCATCTATCAAAATTTTCCCCGGTATCCAAGCCCAGTTCAAACGCACGCTCTATGAAGCCTTCCTTGTTCCCTCCAGGCAGAATGGCGTCTGCCTGCCTCTCTCCCTCTTTTCTGTTCCTGTGTAATACTCAGTTAACACTTCTCTTAATGCCCTTACCAATTATGCCATGGGCCGTTAAGTGCCTGAGAACTCTAAAGCTAGATTGCTTATGTTGCAGTCCTGGCTATAACATCTGCTAGCTGTGTCATATCTTCCCTAATAGAATATAAGGGGCTCAAGACAGAGATCTTGGCTTAAGCCATTTTCCTGTTGTGCCACCCATCTTGTTGTCCTATTCCCTTGAACAAGGCCTGTTTATAGACCTACCTATGAATCCTTGCATTGCCCTCCACCCACTCTCTCAATTAGAAGACTGATTTTCCCTTGGTCTTCCTACTATGCTCAGTCTCCAGGTCTTTGCCAGGCCCTGAAAACATGTTAGAATCCGGGACTTCCTAAACCTTCTCCATTCTGTTGATGCCTGATCAAGGTTATGACATAAACGTACAATCTCAGTGACTGACTCTTCCTTTCTAGATTCTGGAAATGGCTGGTACTTAAAGACAGATGAATGTTGCTTCAGTGGTCTATCTTGACTGCAGTTGACTCATTCCCAGAAATACGAAGTAATTTCTATTCCCTGGCTATTAATAAATGTCAGTTCCAGATCCATACTGTCTTGCCTTTGCTTTCCTGAAAGGCAGTCTGAAGGGTTAACTGTTGACATAAACCCTTTATTCAAATGAACAGACTCCAAAGAGTTCGTGGAAAGAATATTAAATCCAGATATTCTACTAAGATGCTGCCCTTGAGCTAATGGGAAAATAAAAACAACATAATTTAATAGAGTCAAATGCATATAAACACAGAACAGAAAAGATTGAAAGCTTTTAGACAATGACCTATGTTATGGTCCCATTTCTGTCACTTAATAAATAGATGACAGTGGGCAAATCACATAATTTCTGTGTTCCCTTCAGCAAAATGGGATTAATAATAAGCTATTTTACCTCTATTACTGAGATCATCACTGAGTTGTGATGATGACCAAATTGGCTGGTGTATAGTGGCTTTGCTACACATATAAGGTATTGTTGTTATTATTACTATTACCAAGTGATCCAGGGTGTGAAATCTAATTTCTCAGTGAGACTTTTACACAACAACATTTGGTAATGGTTGAAATCCAACATCCTTGTGAAAAGCAAGTTTGACTCTTTATGAATTGGTCCCATTTATTTTGTGGGTAAATAAAGTAATGTATGAGTTTCTGAAGTCTGTTCCTGCTACTTTCATGTTTAGAGCTGACAACCATAATTAGATTAGGAAACAATAATGTAATATAACTACATAATTATAATTCTTATGACAGATCAATGAAATGGAGCAGAAAAGCAAGTGGGAGTATTGAACTGGAGGAATCCAAGTTTGGGTGTTGGGTAAAAGGTTCTTTAGGCTCCTTGTTCATGCTGCTTGAGCTTACCCCATCCCAATCGGCATTGGTTTTCCTGCTTTAACATCATACAGGTTACACTCAGACTTCTTCTCACCATGGTGTGAACTTAGATTCTTAGGAGCTATGAAATTTGTCTCCCTAAAGTACTCCTTGGCAAGATTAATTTAGCTGATGTCTGCCTGTAGAGTTACCATGTTGACATTGCAAAAGCAATCTGGGTAAAACTGATGGTGCCCTAGCACTAATCAAAGCAGTGACACCTAACCTTACTAATAGTCACTGATGATACTCCTTAACACCAGCAACTCCCAACCTCGACTCCCTGAACACCTCTACACAGACAAGGTCTCCTCATAGGTTGGCCACGCAGCGTCTTTGGGAGGCTGGACTACTGAGGCATTGAGCACAGGCAAAGATGCCCTATGCATGCCAGGGAAGCTGACAGCATCTGGACTTTGGTTTGAGCAACGAGGAACTCAGGAGGAACTGGGATATACTAGAGATTAGAAGACCTTCTCTCAGTTTTGGGTCCTAAGAATTCTCCTGCTTTCTTGTCTTATCTAGGAAGCAGTTTCAGGCTTCAATAATGTCTAATGAAACTTTGCACCAGACAGGTAGGATGAGCACTCAGAGGAAAAAATGAAATTGATTTAAAGGAAATGAGAAAACGCAAAGGGAATAATTCTGGCACACACTTTGTAGATCAAGATAAATATCTGCTACTACGATAAAGGGTACTGCATTTGTATTCTCCCTGTTTAGGGGACTGCTTATTTTATGAAAGATGTGTCATTGAAGTGTATATCTGTTTGACATTTGTCCTACAGCCAAGCTGAAGTTTATTACGCTCTGCTGAGCCATTAATGTCTTGCAGAGTGGAAGTGTTTTTAAGGCAATTGATGACACCACAGAAAGGGCAAGATCAGAATTTGGAAAACCTTTGGTATATCCTTTGGAAAATGGACAAACATAAGCAGAAAGGAATCTAATAGGGAGAAAAGCAATTCACTAAAAGAGGAAAAATAAATGGGGTAGAGAAGATTGACTTTGCACACACATCTTCCACTTAGTCATTGGATCAGAGGACAAACACAAATCAACAGTTCCAGTCAACTCCCTGAATTCTCATTTTCTCTAAATAACACCACCTCTCATTTTATTTTTTCTTATTGCAGTATAGCTGATGTACAATATTATATGAGTTACAGGCGTACAATATAGTGGTTCACAATTTTTAAAGGTTATACTGCATTTGTAGTTATTATAAAACATCAGCTATATTCCCCATTTGTACAATATATCCTTGTAGCTTATTTTACACATAATACACCCTCTCATTTTAAATCTACCGAGATCAGAACTTTCCTTTTGCTGCAGGAATGCAATTAACCCCTCCTCATTTATTTTCTTCATTTGGGAAATATTTACTGAATACTTCCTAGGTGCCAGTCATCACATATACAAAGAAAATGCCACATGATATTTGCTGTAATAACAAAGATGAGCCCAGTGCAGCAGCAAACCCTGTTTCTTTTTTTTTCTAGGCACATAGATAGACGGAAATAGGCTGAGAGAAGGCTAAATAAGTTGCCTAAGGTCATACAGCTAGTAAAGTTGCAGAGCAGGATTTAAACTTAGGGTAGAGCAAATTTCAAATGTAGGTGACAGGCTCAAAAACAGACCATTCACTGACCATTGCCTGTACTTAAATCTCATGCCTATCCGAATTTCAGAAAGGACTTCACTAGAAGGTAAAGTTCATGTGAGCTGCCAACTTGCCCTGCAGTTAAGTAGCACCATGTGACTGAGTCTAGACCAGTAGAATGTAGGTGGAAATGGTAAGAAAATATTATATACCCCCAAATTTCTTGACAATTAGAGCTAGAAAGGGCCACTTAGGGACATCTAGGTGATATCTCCCACAAGAGAACTATGGCTTCAATGGACAAATTTACTTGTAGACAGTTATCATTTAGCCAGTATGGTTTTTAAATGTTTTGGTATGGATGTGCCATTTTCTAGTTTGGACCCATTTCCCATGACACCCACTGTCTCACATTTGACTACTGTCACATACTCGCTCACACTCATGGATGTAAACGCCTGGCCCTTCCAGGCCTGACCCCTAAACACTTCTCTCACATTCCTTCAGGGGTGTTATTTTCCCCACCTGCCAGCCAAATGCTGATGAGCTAGTGGAAGATTCTGAGGACTTAGAGGATAAAGAAATCACAAGATGGAAGAACCTGGGATCCTGAATGACTGTGTGGGGTAAATCATGCCCCACTGGACTATGACATGAGTGCAAAAAAACCCCAAACCAAACACACTACTGTGTTAAGTCATTGATTGTTGAGGCTGATTTGTTTTAGCAGTTAGACTACCATGGCTAAACTGTGCCCTAGAAAAAAAAAAAGTGCATAGTCCAGTATTTTTATATTTATAGAAATATAAAAATATCACATCCCATAATAATTACTCCTCTCAGAGACTTCATGGTATTTATAAACTCTCTTTGGTAACATATTCATAGAATTTCAGCCCTAAAAGGGAACATGGCAGCTCTTTCTACATGTGATATTGGAAATAGAAATAAAACACACAAACGTTTCAGGGGCCAGGCTTCACATGCAAGAGTGTGAGAGAATATGTGACAGCAGTCAAATGTGAGACAGTGGGTGTCACGGGAAATGGATCCAAACTAGAAAATGGCACACCCATTCCAAACAGCAAGCAAACTGACTTTAAAACTTTACTGGGTAAATAATAAATGTTTACAAGTAAATTCGTCCATTGAAGCCACAGTTGTCATGTGGGAGATGTCACCTAGATGTCTCTCAGTGGCCCCTTCTAGCTGAGATTGTCAAGAAGTTCTTGGGTGTATATTTCTTATCCATTTCCCTTGAAAATATCATACAAAGGAGAACTTCCTAGTCCAAGATGCCACTGTTTCTGGATCTTAGTGCTTTATTCCATTCACCTCTAAGAGTCTAAATCATTAACCTAATACATAATTATTGACAGGACTAGCTACATAATTTGTGGGGGCACTTTGCAAAATGAAAATGTGTGGCCCCATGCAAAAAGCAGGAAAACAATAGCATTAAAGGTACTAAAACAAACTTTTCCTTCTTTTGTGGTCTCTCTCTATCTGTCATGGTGTTTTTTACTTAATGTTTACTTAATTTAATTTTGCTACTTAATGTGTGCTCCCTCAGGTACAGGGATGCTCTTGGGGAAATGCAGATCCTCACAGGCAGGTAGGGCCCCACTCTAAGACTTGCTGCGCAGCACCGTGCCTGATGCGTCGGGCCCTGGGTGGGACAGGTACGTCCTCTGAGGCAAGTGCACCTCCACACCAGCGTGCACTTGGCACCTGGATCAGGTGTGAACGAGAGCCTTGCCGCCTCAGTCGCCCTCTGAATGCACGGTGGTGTCGCGGGTCCAGGGCAGGATGGCTGCTGCCCAAGCCCCTCCGGGAGAAACCACGGCCACTTGCATCCAGGCTTCACACCACGTCCAGACCCCTGCCTGAGTCACAGTCCCCCTCAGCTCCACCATGTAACCGAGCTCCCACCCAAGGCACAGAGAGTGAAGAGTGGGTAGCCAAGAACCCAGGGAGGCGAGTAGGTGCAGAGGTGGCCGGAAGTGGGACTACACGTGAGCTGAGCCAAGACTCCAAGTGCCCTGCCCAAGTTTCATTGTCCCATCAGACTTCACCCATAAAATACAAATTCAAAGGTAAAATTATTAAGAATTTCAAGATGGCGACCACAGAGCGTTAACCCCAAGTGTGGAGCTCTTCTGAGAGGGGCCCTGATTATGGAGCACCTACTAGCTGCTAAGCACCAGGGATACAGTTATGATCAAAATAGACCAAGTCCCTACCCTGATGGAGTTTACATTCTAATAAAGTCCTTACTGAAGTGCAGATAAGTGTGGGAGGGGTCATACTTTGATGAACAGTTTAATTATAAGAAAGAGTTAGCAAATGGTCAGTTTTTAAGCCTATCAAAGAGACCTGAACTTTGCACAGCCCTGGGGTTGGACACTGCTCTTCCACATTTACTAGCCTGTGACATTGTGCAACTTACTTAACACTCTCTAAGCCTATTTCCTCATCTGTAAAGTGGGAATGGTAGTAATACCAATTTCTATAGGCAAAGAGGCTAGATGGGCACATCCTCATGTTCTGTTACTACTTTTTTCTCTTTTTAATTGAGGTATAGTTAGTTAATGTACAATTATATGTTACAGGTGTGCAACATAATGATTCACAATTTTAAAGGTTATACTCCATTTAAAGTTATTATAAAATATTGGCTATGTTTCCTGTGCTGTACAGTATACCCTTGTAGCTTATTTATTTTATACATAGTAGTTTGTACCTCTTAGTCCTCTACCCCTATCTTGCCCCTCCCCCCTTCCCTCTCTCCACTGGTAACCACCAGTTTGTTCTGAGTCTGTTTCTTTTTTGTTATATTTACTAGTTTGTTTTATTTTTTGATTCCGCATATAAGTGATATCATACAGTATTTGTCTGTCTCTGCCTGACTTATTTCACTCAGCATAATACCCTCTAAGTTCATCCATGTTGTTGCAAATGGCAAAATGTCTTTCTTTTTTATGGCCAAATAGTATTCTTATATATATTTATATATATATGTATATGTATACACACACACACACACACACACACACACATATATATAACTTCTTTATCCATTCATCTGTTGATGGATACTTAGGTTGCTTCCATATCTTGACAATTGTAAATAACGCTGCTATGAATATTGGGTGCATATATCTTTTCAAATTGTGTTTTCAGTTTTTTTGGATGTATACCCAGGAGTGGAATTGCTGGGTCATATGGTAGCTCTATTTTTTTTTGAGAAATCTCCATACTGTTTTCCCCAGTGGTTGTACCAGTTTACATTCCCATCAACACTGTACTAGGGTTCACTTTTCTCCACATCCTCACCAACATGTTCTTTTTGATGACAGCCATTCTGACAGGTGTGAGGTGATATCTCATTGTGGTTTTAATTTGTATTTCCCTAATGATTAACAATACTGAACATTTTTTCATGTGCCTGTTAGTCATCTGTATGCCTTCTTTTGAAAAATGTCTTATCAGGTCTTCTGCCCATTTTTTTTTTTTTTACTATTTTTGCTGTTACTATTTTTTAGTAGTAGTTCATAGTATTAATATCCATTAGCTTTAGCTTAAATGAACAGAAATAAAATGCATGGAATTGGAGAAGTGACAGTGTGGGAAAGAACAAGAGTATTCAGGTGGAGGAAGCATTTTTTTACCTTATTGCAGCTAACTAACCCAAATTTAGGTTATTTTTACTTATGTAATGCCAGCTGAACGAGATTGTATCTTTTTTACTTTACTGAATTGACTGAACGATTTGGTGCTGTATGAAAAAGGAATCTAATAGTATAGCTTCCTTTTATTTTTGTAAAGGAAAATTAAGTTTTAAAGTTAAATGAAGCACAGTTTATTTCTGATTTCTAGAGGCAAGAAAACGATCATATGTCATGGATTTCTCACTAAACTATGAGTAATGAAATTTGGTGTTTATATTCACTTCCACCACTGACCTGTTAAATGCATTCTTTTTAATCTCTGGAGAATTGTAGTGGTAACACTTGTCACATTTCCTACTGAGATATTTTGAGGATTAGGTCAAATCCTTAAAATACTAGCAGTTTAATGAAAGGCACTTAACTTGAAGAGGAGAAAAAGTAATGCAGGGGCACTGTTTCCTGATTTTTAAAAAGAATATAAGAATTGTTTGAAATACAGTTGGATTTCTACACACTTGATTGTGACCTTCCAGAAAAGCATTCATAAATCTGGAATTTCCCAGAATGCTTTGCCAGGAATTAGAGTTGAATTACCAGAAAATCAGTATGACATGTAGCACACATTTTTCTAGATAGTAATTCACACACACACACACACACACACACACACACACACTCACTCACAAACACCTTTCACTGTGGAGCTCCAGTTCAGGAGAAAAAGGAGTGTCCTACTCAGAGATGGAAAGGATTTGTTTACAATTTGTTCTAAAGAATCATTCCCAGCTGGAAATATACTTTTATTCATGAGGAAATACAACCTCTTTAGTTTTTATACCTTCCCTGAAAAATAGATTTTCTTTCAGATTTATTTTAGATTTTATTTTCATAACTTGTCATACAATTCCGTCAAGTCCTGCCTAGCATCTCATTAATATAAACTGCACCTGATCTAATCTAAGTCATCTACATTTTCCCCTCCATCTTCTTTCCTCCCATTTCGTGTGTGTGTGTGTGTGTGTGTGTGTGTGTGTTTTCAGCAATTTTCCTTTAGCATAATGATGCTATGAATCTTTGTTAGAATTCAGCCATAGCCCTTTTCCTGAGAGCATGGGTGAAGCCTCCACAAATCTGGTCAGGAATTGCTCCTTATTTTGTCTGAGGATTTCTTTTCCACCCCTGGGTCTTCACGTTTCCATACTGCCAGAAGTCCTTTCTGTGCCTGACTGAAAGCCCAAGATATTTAGACTCTCTTGCAAAATAAATCCTTTTCATCTCTGGTTAGTATGCTTCTTGAAAATCTGTGTGCTCGGAGGGATCATAGGGTTAAAAACTTGAAGAACTGGGGGGCGGGGGGCAGAGAGAAAGAGAAGGGAGCCTGGGAAAAGTAAGATAGAAAACTTCTGGCTTTTCATCTGGACTGAATTACTTAATCACTGTACCTTCAACTAGATTCTCAAGAGACCCCAAGAGAATTCCTCAACTCTCTCAGGAAACAGATTACTCCATCTGAGTGAAATCTTCCTTGGAAAATAAACTGTACAAAGACAGAAAAGATAATGTAAAGAGCTCAGCAAATGTGTTCAGCAGTAGTTAGCTGTTATCATTATAATAATATATCATTATTATATATCTTATAGATATAACATATCTTATTTAATTTTCTCAAAGCCCCTATAAAGTTGGTGTCATCATATCTATTTTTTACTCACGAGGAAACAACAGGAGGTTAGGTAACGTACACGTTTGCTTAGCTGCTAAGAGATAGGGCAGGAAAATTTAAATTCAGGTCTTTCTTGATTCCAAACTTGTTCTCTTTTCACTATGTTGCAAAAAAATTCACCAATTTATTGTATAGAAACATTGGCTTCTGCCCTGTGGCTGCAGGGTTTCTTATTGTCTACGACCCTGCTCACAGGTCAGAACTTCGTCCCAACAGCTTTGCTGAGAAGAGGGATGGGCATTCCCTTTGGAATGTGAGGGTATTTACACAGATGGGTTCAGTTGTTGCTGTCATTATGTACCCTTCCCCAACTCTCTACCTGGGAGAGGTCCTGGTACTACCACCACTACCACCACCACCATCACCTTGCTCTGACTAAAACCCTTGCTCACCTTCCAAGGCTTGGTTCAAACATTATGTTCTTAGGAAGGCCTTACCCGAACCTTGACCTTCTATTCTTTTAGTCATTTATTCAGCAAATATTTAATGAGGGCCAACCAGTGTCAAGTACTCTTCTGGAAGCTAAGGTACAGTATTGAAAACTCCCTCTGTCAAGGCACTTTCATTCTTGTTTAGGTAAGGTTCCCCACGGCATCCTGACATTCTTATTCCTAACACTGCATGCTTGTGGTTATTTATTTGTCGGAATTTGAATTAATGTCATTCTTTCCCACGAATTCCCAAATCCAAAAAAAGGCACAGACCCCATGAGATTTTATTCATTAGCATGGAGCTTTGCACTTAGTAGGCACTCAATAAGACTGAACAGCAGTGAGACACATTAATCCACCTTTCTTCCAGGGCGCCCAAGCAACGAGTATTCTCAGTACCAACTCCCAAGAGTTCCTCAAGTGCTGTGCTCAGGCATTCAGTGTGGGAGCAAGACACAAAAAGTCCATAATCTAAAACGGAAGGGCTCCTCCATATGGAGACCTACCTCTTATAAATGGTTCCTGCCCTGGGGATGTGGAGAGAGGAATTTTTACACAGTGCTAATGCAAGTAGAGGTTGGTGCAGCCATTCTGATAAGCAATCTTGCAGAATTTAGTCAAATTAAGTATACATACATTCAGCGTTCCTACAATATAACTCCTGGGTATATGTGCCAGGGATATTCTCACATAGGTCCATAAGAGGACATATACAATGGTGTTAATTGCAATATTATTTGTGAGTGTCTGTCTATCCCTGGTAAAGCAGATGGGTAAAGCGTGGAGGCACATGACTGGGCATGAGATGGCAGTTAGGAAAAATGGATTATATATTCATACAGCAATAGATATACATACAGCGATAGGGAATATAGCAACATATAGCTAATATTAATAGACTAATATTTAGTGATTTAGAGGAAGAGGTAGAAAACAGAATGAGATGGTTAACATAACCATTTATGTAACTTAAAAATCCATGGGGAATTCCCTGGTGGTCCAGTGGTTAGGACTCTGCATTTTCACTGCTAAGGGCATGGGTTCAATCCCTGATCAGGGAATTAAGATCCCGCAAGCCACATAGTGCAGCCAAAAAAAAAAAAAAAAAAAAAAAATCCATGAACACAAAACATTATGCATTCTGCAAACACACCTGCAAATAAAAATATCCATACTAAACGCATTAAAATGACTGTCTATGGTGAAAGGAGCATGAGGGTGGTGGTGGGAATAAATGGAAATTAATTTATGTAACAATTATTTAATAACATAATTTATTACATAAATTAATTTATAAGTAAAATAAGGGAGAAGTCTTGTGTGGACACTGATGTCACTGAACAGAATGTTCAAAAGTAAACAAACAAAATTGTTTTCCAGAGCATTTACCCTGTCTGTGGCACCACTTGCCAGACTTGTCTGCGTGTTGTGCCCATTCCTGATGCCACCTATAGATCACATGTCTTGCAGAGGTGCTTTGGAGTATCTTAAATTTGTTTCTTCTTCCGTGATGGTCACCCTTGCTCAGTTGCCCATGGTAACTGCTTGAGTACTCTGAGTTCCCAGTGTCTGCTCCTGTCCAGCTTACAGGGGAATTTGGCAAAACAAGGAATGTTGCTGCGGTTGGCTCAGCTGGTTCTGCCCCAGGAAATCACTGTGAGTGATCCATCTCTGTCTTGCTGAGAATGCTGAAGCCTTGCCTGCCCAATCATTCAAATGTAGCATGTGGGCAGGGCCTAGTCTCTCAGTTATGTAGAAAAGTTGACCTAACTCCTGCTTTCAGTTTGGAGCTTGAGGCCACATTAGTGCAGGTGTGGTCTTGGTCTAGATCTGTTTTTGTATGTTTCTCTGAACATAGGCAAGTGTCTAATGCTCCTTGGTCCACCTCTCGCCCTGTGGTTCCCCATCACTGACATTGTCATCTTGTCACAGCTCCCAAATCACTATTTCTAGAACTTTGGTTCTTCAGGCAACAGAGAAACCACAGCACCATGATGTGGTATTGGGCCCTTACTAGGTTGCATATATATATATATATATATATATATATATATATATATATATATATGCTAAGGGCCTAAAAAAATGGAAATGGCCTGAACATCTCAACCTCTGAGAAGCCTGAGGTAGAGGTCCAACTAGCAGATGTCACGAAAAAAGCAGGATCAGAATTAATTTTAACTAGAGGGTTAAAACTAAAGGAAGAGGACAACCAGATATCACTAGTTCTTAGGGAATTTTTTCTTATGTAAATTTTTTTTCTAAAATATATAATACATGCTCATTCCTGAGAATTCAGAAAGTACAGAAAAATATAAAGCTTAAAATTAGGCTGAGAAATAACTGCTGTAAAAATTGTACTGTTCAGATTTTTTTCTCTGTGTGCACACACACACACACACACCCCACATAGAATCAGAGGACACATAGTTTTTTCCCCACTTAGCAACATATAAATCTATATTTTCATGTCTATAAATATATATCCATATCATTCTAGTTAATGGCTTCATGGTTTTCATTGCGTAGATATGTCAAATTATTTAACTAAATTCTTTTTTTTTTTTTTTTTTTTGTGGTGCGCGGGCCTCTCACTGTTGTGGCCTCTCCCGTTGCGGAGCACAGGCTCCGGACGCACAGGCTCAGCGGCCATGGCTCACGGGCCCAGCCGCTCCGCGGCATGTGGGATCTTCCCAGACCAGGGCATGAACCCGCGTCCCCTGCATCGGCAGGCGGACTCTCAACCACTGCGCCACCAGGGAAGCCCCCAAATTCTTAAATGACTACGTTTGTGTCATTTCAAATTTATCAGTACCGTAAAGTCGCCAGCAGCTAACATCCTGTTTGTTCATCCTAACACATTTATCCAACTATTGGCTTAGGGTAAGTTTCTAGGGGTGGAACTTCTAAGTCAAAGACTTCAAAAAGGCTTTTCTACATGTTGCCAAATTTTCCCCTAGGAAGATTGCACCAATTTACACTCCCACCAAAAGTGCATGCTTGTACCTGTTTCCCCAAATTCTCAGCAGCACTAGATACCATCCGTCTTCTTGATCATTACCATTCTGACATCTGGTTCTTTGTTTGAAGCCTGGACTCCATCACCGGTAGCTTGACCTTTTTCAAGGATAAGCAGGCACGGCATTTTATTATCTAAAGAGCTCGCTTCTCAAGGAGACAAATCAGCTTTCTCCATAAACCAGTGAATGTTTAGCCTGGTCTTCACGGTTGAACCAAAGTTTCCTTTAACTGTGTGCCTGGATTTCTGAGTTTTATTGGCAAGGACAGATTGGGCTTGTTTCAAAGCTGAGTAAAATTAATGGCCAAGTGAAGGATCATCTGTGGTCAGGGCTGACCTAAACTGGAAAATCATTGTCAGGACACAACTCAATTGTACCCAGGTCACCATCCCTCTGGTTTATCTTAGAACTCAAGCTAAACAGTTATTTATGTTCTACATAAAAATCTATCTGTTATTCAGTCATACTATCTGTTTTAGGCATTTAAAAATGTTTTGTTAATAGTGAAACATTTCACTTAGATCTAAGAATGTTAACATTTTAGGACTTCCCTGATGGCGCAGTGGTTAAGAATCCTCCTGCCAATGCAGGGGACATGGGTTCAAGCCCTGGTCTGGGAAGATCCCACATGCTGCGGAGCAACTAAGACTGTGCGTCACAACTACTGAGCCTGCGCTCTACAGCCCATGAGCCACAACTACTGAAGCGCCTAGAGCCTGAGCTCCGCAACGAGAAGCCAACACAATGAGAAGCCCGCGCACCGCAATGAAGAGTAGGCCCCACTCACCGCAACTAAAGAAAGCCCAGGCGCAGCAACAAAGACCCAACACAGCCAAAAAAATTAAATAAAAAAATTAAAAATTAACATTTTAAATTTGCTTCATCTGAATTCTTTTTCACTAAAGTAGTGGTAAGATAATTACAGAAATTATGACATTTAATCTCCTAGGAATAATTTAACCTTATAATTTATGTTTTCTTCCTATTTATGAATATTACTTCCATAAATACACACGCATACACACATACAATAATTTTTTTCCCGCCAGGAGTCACTGTCCTCTCAAGAATTAGTTTTCTTTCCCTTCTTTGAAATGGTGTGAAGCAAAACTCCTAGCTTTGTCCTCCCAGTCAAGGGCGAAGTCCAGCCAGGGTCTCTGCTTCCATTCTCACACAACCCAGATGCCTCTTTTTAGCCTGATTTTTTGAAAATATATTGTAAGTGCTACTCAACCTATTTCCATATTTTACGGAGTTCTTAAAAAAAGATAAAGTTGCAAGTGACTTTGCTCATCTTATTGTTCTTCTGGGATAAGTTTGTTGGATGGCTTCTAGGGCCTGTGAATGGGGAGAAAAGAATGAAAGAGGGAGTAGCTGCAAGCGACTGGCTGAAGGAGGGTAAATATATGAATTGGTGGTAAGTACTCCACATTACTTCCTGCACACAAGATCCTGGATTTCAAACAGGGGTGGCATAGGCTAAAAGTACAAGTTTCAAATTAGGGAAAAATGGGTTGAAACCCCAGCCATCTCTGCCATGTTCCCACTGTGTGACTTTGGTCATGGTATTTTTCTTCCCTAAACCTCAATAACAGTGTTTATTTTTGGATCATGTTAAGGAGTAAATGAGTGAATGTATATAAATCTCTTAGGATAGCACTTGGTACATACACTACTCAATAATGAGAGTTCTTATTTCTATTCATTGAGACCTGGCAATCATCTTTTCCTTCTTCAACACTATTTTATTATACAATATTATACTTCAAGGCAAAGTATAGCCCCTGGGCTATACTTTGTATAATTAGGCAAACTACAGCCCATGGGCCAAATCCAGCCCACTACCTGATTTTGTATAACTGGTGAGTTGAGAATGGAGTTTACAACTATAAATGATTGAAAAGAGATCAAAAGAAGAATAATATTTTGTGACACATGAAAATGATATGAAATTCAAATTTCAGTGTCCATAAATAAAATTCTGTTGGAACACAGCCATACCCAACATTTACACATTGTCTTTGGTTGTTTTTGTGCTACAAAGGCAGAGTTGAATAGTAGCAATAGTGACCAGATGACCTGCAAGGCTGAAAATATTGACTATCTGGCCCTTTACAAAGTTTGCCAACCTCTGCTTCAGGCAGTTGTTGAGCATGGAGCACGTGAGGGCTTTCGTCCTTGCTCAGGATCAAGAAGGATACTGATCTCTGTCCCCTTTTACAAGTTTTGTCTTGTTTTTGCTAAAGGAACCATTTGGTCAAAGCTGTTCCCTGCAATTTAGAAGGATCATCCTTAGCAATGGTGTGCTAGTAAATACATAACAACCAAGGAAAAGAAGACCTGATGTGTACTGTTGGCTAATTTCTATGGTTTCAATACTCCCACCATGGCTGATTTCAAGCTACAAAATGTGTCATCAACTGGTTTACAAAATTCTTAAAACTTCAACCTTTGGTTCTTGTGAGCCATGCCAGCCAACGTCAGCATGTCATTGTCCTTCATTTCCACTGAGAGCCTCACTACTGAACTGCAGCCTGGAGCTCCGGGGGCCAAGTCTTACTGCACAGAGGGACCATGATTGTTATTGAGTCACCAAGGAGAGGACTCACTTAGTTTCTGTTAGGGCCTTACATGAGAATACATGATCAGAAATACTGATCACCTATAAGAGATTTAGCACAGGGGAAAGCTGACACACACATGGGGAAAATAAGTGCTGTGAGCAAAGAAGTTGTTGATTAATATGGTGAGATTTGGTACATTTGGTCTTTGATCAGAAGATCTTAGGGATGCCACAGACCCTATAGATTCACCCATCTTATCCTTTTTTCCTGATGCTGGCCCTTTTCTGAGCATGGCTGAAAGGGTAAGCCATGAAGATATCTCAGGAGAGAGAATCCAACCAGAGAGAATTACAAGTGCAAAGGTCCTGGCTTGACTGCCTCTTAATTAACTTCCTCCTCTGTTATTCTTGTGGGTCCTGACTCATCAATTCTGCTTTTATTTTTGGAAAGTATTGGGTTTACTGTTTACACATTGATTAGATTGTGAGCTCCTAGAGGCTAGAATTCTCTTATTGGCCTTTGCATCTCCAGTGTCCACCACAATGCTAGTTACATAGTAAATATGCAATACACAGGACACATCATACAACACCTGATTAATCTACCTCCCTCTCTGTGCCTCTTCTCGGTGTTCTTCCAGCAATTTGTTTAGGCTTTCTGAGAGAGAAGCTTATCTCCATGAAACAAGCACTTCCACACTGGCCCACTAGGTCCCTTTCCTCCCCCTTTTGCAGCCCACACTTTCCTCTTTCCAATATTCATATATGTTGAGGATGAATTTTCTTCTTTACACATCTTAGGAAAAAATTTGCAAGCTGAGACAGAGAGGCATAGCAAGGATTTGTAAACAAGGGTTGCCCACAGAGTGAACAGAGCTGTAGAAGAGGCTAAGGTTCCACCCCGATTTTCCACTTTCAGATCAAGTCAGAGGCTGGAGGCAGGGAAAGACATGAATTGCAGTTCCCTGTTTGACCACTGTGTGAAAATGAAAGAAAATGAACCCCGGTCAATGAAAACTGTCTGAAGAGCTTTCATTTAGTCATCTTTCTTCTTCAAAGCAAGTGCCAATCAGTTTCACACTCATCCCTCTCTTTTGCTTCCTCACACCTTCCCTGTGTTCCATCAATTCATCACTTTTTTGTGGTCCATGATTTTATATGGAGACAGGTGGTCTTGAATCTGCGTGATGTGGAGTCAATTCCAGGCTGTTTCCCAATGTAATCAGGGCTGTGCAGTGCCAGCTAGAGTAAGAACTTATTTGCGGCAGGAAATCCATTGACTCATAAAGTGTTATTTTTGCATTCCTTGTTTTTCTGATTATAACTATACTCTAGAAACATACTTGGACTGAAGCTTAAGCATGATGCATAAAAGCCCACAGAGTGTTCTGAACAGAGGATAATTTTAGTTCAAACCATTGGTCATGCTAATAAGCAAGGACACTTTCCATTTTAGGTTCTCATTCCTTCTCAGTTTGAACAGAAAACAAACTTCTGATTTGTCTGTGGTTTGTGTGCTAGGTTATTTTGCTCTTAAAACTGCAAGGCTTTGTTGGGTGACGTAGGTAAGTCCTTGGTTAAAACAGGCAGACTAAAGATGGCGGTGTGGGAAGATACGCAATTAGCATCTCCCCACACTAGGGCGCCTGCCAGCCGCTGGAGGGGGGCTCTGACGCCCAAGGAGACGGGAGGAACCCCAAAGTGAACCGGTAGGACATAGGGGGACTGAGGGGGGAGAAGAAATGGAGGCCAGACAGGATCAGGGCCCCTGAGGCCAGGCAGATCAGAAGAGGCAGGCAGGAGGGGCCCTCTGGGAGGAGCAAGAGAGGAGTGGAGGCTGATCACCTGGCCCACTCAGGCATGGGGTGCCTGCCAAGCTCCCAGGCTGATCCCCTGCCTTCCAAAGCCCCCTCCAGGCCACGTGGGTCCTGGGGGCATAGGAGGGAGGCCAGGGAGATCAGGAGAGGTGGGCGGGAGGGGCCCTCCCAGACCAGAGGAGCAGGAGAGGAGAGGAGGGCATTTGCCCCGCTTACTGGAGCCCAGGAAGCCTGCTGGGGTCCCAGGTGAGGTCCCCTGCCCTCTGAGATGGGGGGAGGCGGAGGGGCATGCCTGGACCCCTTCTGTTCCTTGAGCCTAAGCCCCACCCCCCACAGCCCTCAGGGCCTTTTTCAGCCCTGGGGGTCCTGAGCATTGGCCCTGCCCACCGCCCAAACCTCGCCCTTGCTTAGGTCCCACCCTCCACAGCCAAGGCCTTTCCCCCTCCGCTTTTTTATTTCTTTTCCCTCTCCTCTTTTATACTCTTGTGGTACTGATGTGCCTTCCAGTTGTTGATTCATCTATATTTTTGTTTCTATATTCTTCCTAACATATCTGTTAGTTTCCTAGTCTAATTTTATTTTTTACTTTGTTGTTGTTTGTTTTTTTGCCACCCCAGGGCTTGTGGGATCTTGGTTCATGAGCCTGGAGTCAGGCCAAAGCTCCTGCAGTGGGAGCTCTGAGTCTGAACCACTGGACTAAGAGAGAACCTCAGACCCCAAGGAATATTCACCAGAGTGAGGTCTCACGGAGTTCCTCATCTCAGCACCAAGACCCAGCTCTACCCAATAGCCTACAAAGCCCAGTGTTGGAAGCCTCAGGTCAAACAATCAATAAGACAGAAACAAAATCCCACTCATTAAAAAAAAAAAAAATGAGATGGCAAAAAAACACATCACAGAAGAAGGAGCAAGGTAAAAACCTTCAAGACCAAATAAATGAAGAGGAAACAGGCAATCTACCTGAAAAAGAATTCAGAGTAATGATAGTAAAGATGATCCAGAATCTTGGAAATAGAATGGAGGCATGGATTGAGAAAATACAAGAAATGTTTAACAAAGATCTAGAAGAATTGAACAAACAAACCAGAGATGAACAACACAATAACTGAAATGAAAAATACACTAGAAGGAATCAATAACAGAATAACTGAGGCAGAAGAACGAATAAGTGAGCTGGAAGACAAAATGGTGGAAATAACTGCCGAATAAAGAAAAAAGAATGAAAAGAATAAAGAAAAAAGAATGAAAAGAATTGAAGACAATCTCAGAGACCTCTGGGACAACACTAAATG
This sequence comes from Tursiops truncatus, assembly GCF_011762595.2. NCBI lineage: Eukaryota > Metazoa > Chordata > Mammalia > Artiodactyla > Delphinidae > Tursiops > Tursiops truncatus. The sequence goes on along the minus strand of NC_047044.1, from coordinate 46,650,356 downwards.
CACCAACATTCGAATTACAGGGGTCCCAGAAGAAGAAGAGAAAAAGAAAGTGTCTGAGAAAATATTTGAAGAGATTATAGTGGAAAACTTCCCTAACATGGGAAAGGAAATAGTCACCCAAGTCCAGGAAGCACAGAGTCCCATACAGGACAAACCCTAGGAAAAACAAAGGCACATATTAATCACTCTAACAAAAATTAAATTCAAAGAAAAAAATATTAAAAGCAGCAAGGGAGAAACAAAAAATAACATACAAAGGAATCCCCATAAGGTTATCAGCTGATTTTTCAGTGGAAACTCTACAGGCCTGAAGGGAGTGGCAGGATATACTTAAAGTGATGAAAGAGAAAAACCTACAACCAAGATTACTCTACCCAGCAAGGATCTCATTCAGATTCGATGGAGAAGTCAAAAGCTTTTCAGATAAGCAAAAGCTAAGAGAATTCAGCACCACCAAACCAGCTCTACAACAAATGCTAAAGAAACTTCTCTAGGTGGGAAACACAAGAGAAGAAAAAGACCCCCTAAAACCCACCAAAACAATTAATAAAATGGTAATAGGAACATACATATCGATAATAACCTGAAATGTAAATGGACTAAATGCCCCAACCAAAAGACACAGACTGGTTGAATGGACACAAAAGCAAGACCCATATATATGCTGTCTACAAGAGACCCACTTCAGACCTAGGGACACATACAGACTGAAAGTGAAGGGATGGAAAAAGATATTCCATGCAAATGGAAATCAAAAGAAAGCTGGGGTAGCAATACTTGTATCAGATAAAATAGACGTTAAAATAAAGACTGTTACAAGAGATAAGGAGGGACACTACATAATGATCAAAGGATCAATCCAAGAAGAAGATATAGCAATTATAAATGTTTATGCACCCAACACAGGAGCACCTCAATACATAAGGCAAATGCTAACAACCATGAAGGGAAAAATTGACATTAACACAATAATAGTAGGGGACTTTAACACCCCACTTACACCAATGAACAGATCATCCAAACAGAAAACAAATAAGGAAACACAAGCTTTAAATGATACAACAGACCAGATAGATCTAATTGATATTTATAGAACATTCCACCCAAAAGTGGCAGAATACACTTTCTTCTCAATTGCACACAGAACATTCTCCAGGATAGATCACATCTTGGGTCACAAATCAAGCCTCGGAAAATTTAAGAAAATTGAAATCATATCAAGCATCTTTTCTGACCACAACACTATGAGATTGGAAATCAATTACAGGAAAAAAACTGTGGACGTTAAACAGTGCACTACTAAATGACCAAGAGATCACTACAGAAATCAAAGAAGAAATAAAAAAATACATAGAAACAAATGACAATGAAAACCTGACGACCCCAAACCTATGGGATGCAGCAAAAGCAGTTCTAAGGGGGACGTGTATAGCAATACAATCTCACCTCAAGAAACAAGAAAAATCTCAAATAAACAATCTAACCCTACACTTAAAACAACCAGAGAAAGAAGAACAAAGAAAACCCAAAGTCAGTAAAAGGAAAGAAATCATAAAGAGCAGAGCAGAAATAAACGAAATAGAAACAAAGAAAACAATAGCAAAGAACAAGAAAACTAAAAGCTGGTTCGAGAAGGTAAACAAAATGGATAAACCCTTAGCCAAACTCATCAAGAAAAAAAGGGAGAGGACACAAATCAATAAAATTGGAAATGAAAAAGAAGAAATCACAACTGACACTGCAGAAATACAAAGGATATTAAGAGACTACTACAAACAACTATATGCCAATAAAATGGACAACCATGAAGAAATGGACAAATTCTTGGAAAGGTACAATTTTCCGAGACTGAACCAGGAAGAATTAGAAAATATAAATAGACCTATCACAAGTAATGAAATTGAAACCACAATTAAAAATCTTCCAACAAGCAAAAGCCCAGGACCAGATGGTTTCACAGGCAAATTCTATCAAACATTTAGAGAAGAGCTAACACTGATCCTTCTCAAACTCTTCGAAAAAATTGCAGAGGGAAAAACACACCCAAATTCATTCTACAGAGCCACCATCACCCTCATACCAAAACCAGAAAAATATATCACAAAAAAAGAAAATTACAGACCAATATCACTGATGAACATAGAGGCAAAAATCCTGAACAAAGTACTAGCAAACAGAATCCAACAGCACATTAAAAGGATCATAGACCATGATGAAGTGGGATTTATCCCAGGGATGCAAGGATTCTTCAGTATACACAAATCAATCAATGTGATACACCACATTAACAAATTAAGCAATAAAACCCATATGATCATCTCAATAGATGCAGAAAAAGCTTCTGACAAAATTCAACACCAATTTATGATAAAAATTCTCCAGAAAATGGGCATAGAGGGAAACTACCTCAGCATAATGAAGGCCATATATGACAAAACCACAGCAAGCATCATACTCAATAGTGAAAAACTGAAAGCATTTCCAGTAAGATCAGGAACAAGACAAGGAGGTCCACTCTTGCCACTCTTATTCAACATAATTTTGGAAGTCCTAGCCACAGCAATCAGAGAAGAAAAAGAAATAAAAGGAATACAAATTGGAAAAAAAAGAAGTAAAACTGTCACTGTTTACAGATGACACGATACTATACATAGAAAATCCTAAAGATGCCACCACAAAACTACTAGAACTAATCAATGAATTTGGTAAGGTTGCAGGATACAAAATTAATGCACAGAAATCTCTGGCATTCCTATACACCAAAAACAAAAAATCAGAAAGAGAAATTAAGGAAACACTCCCATTTACCATTGCAACAAAAAGAATAAAACATCTAGGAATAAACCTGACTAAGGAAGTGAAAGACCTGTAATCAGAAAACTATAAAACACTGATGAAAGAAATCAAAGATGACATAAACAGATGGAGAAATATATACCATGTTCTTGGATTGGAAGAATCAATATTGTGAAAATGAGTATACTACCCATAGCAATCTACAGATTAAATGCAATCCCTATCAAACTACCAATGGCATTCTTCACAGAATTAGAACAAAAAATTTTACAATTCGTATGGAAACACAAAAGACTCTGAATAGGCAAAGCAATCTTGAGAAAGAAAAACAGAGCTGGAGGAATCAGGCTCCTTGACTTCAAACTATACCACAAAGCTACAGTAATCAAGACAGTATGGTACTGGCACAGAAACAGAAATATAGATTAATGGTGCAAGACAGAATGCCCAGAGATAAACCCACGCACATATGGGCACCTAATTTACCACAAAGGAGGCAAGAACATACAATGGAGAAAAGACAGTCTCTTCAATAAGTGGTGCTGGGAAAACTGGACAGCTACATGTAAAAGAATGAAATTAGAACACTACCTAACACCATACACAAAAATAAGCTTAAAATGGATTAAAGACTTAAATGTAAGACCAGACACTATAAAACTCTTAGAGGAAAACAGAGGAAAAACACTCTTTGACATAAACCACAGCAAGATCTTTTATGACCCACCTCCTAGAGTAACGGAAGTAAAAACAAACAAATGGGACTTAAAGTTAAAAGCTTTTGCACAGCAAAGGAAACCATAAACAAGATAAAAAGACAACTCTCAGAATGGGAAAAAATATTTGTAAATGAAACAATGGATAAAGGCTTAATCTCCAAAATATACAAACAGCTCATGGAGCTCAATATCAAAAGAACAAACAATCCAGTTAAATGGGCAGAAGACCTAAACAGACATTTCACTAAGGAAGACATACAGATGGTCAAGAGGCACATGAAAAGATGCTCAACATCACTAATTATTAGAGAAATGCAAATCAAAACTACAATGAGGTATCACCTCACACCAGTCAGAATGGCCATTACCAAAAAATCTAGAAACAATAAGTGCTGGAAAGGGTGTGGTGAAAAGGGAACCCTCCTGCACTATTGGTGGGAATGTAAATTGATACAACCACTATGGAAAACAGTATGGAGGTTCCTTAAAAAACTAAAAATAGAACTACCATATGACCCAGCAATCCCACTACTGGGCATATACCCTGAGAAAACCATAATTCAAAAAGAGACATGTACCACAATGTTCACTGCAGCACTATTTACGATAGCTAGGACATGGAACCAACCTAAATGTTAGATGTGGTACATATATACAATGGAATATTACTCAGAAATAAAAAGAAACTTAACTGAGTTATTTGTAGTGAGGTGGATGTACCTAGAGTCTGTCATACAGAGTGAAGTAAGTCAGAAAGAGAAAAACAAATACCACATGCTAACGCACATATATGGAATCTAAAAAAAAAATAAATGGTACTGATGAACCTAGTTGCAGGGCAGGAATAAAGAGGTAGACATAGAAAATGGACTTGAGGACATGGGTTGGGAGGGCGAAGCTGGGGCGAAGTGAAAGTAGCATCAACATACATACACTACCAAATGTAAAATAGTTGGCTGGTGGGAAGCAGCAGCATAGCACAGGGAGATCAGCTCGGTGCTTTGTGATGACCTAGAGGGGTGGGATAGGGAGGATGGGAGTGAGGCTCAAGAGGGAGGGTATATGGGGACATGTGTATGCATATGGCTGATTTGCTTTGTTATGCAACAGAAACTAACACAGTATTGTGAAGCAACTGTACCCCAATAAAGATCTATTAAAAACCAAACCAAAACAAAACAGAAAGAGGCAGACTAAACCAAAGGAAAGATCTATTTTGTTGGGGCCAATTTCCAATTGTTGGCTTCCTCAGGGACCCTCGAATGAGGATCCATACAGGGCCAGGACATGCTTTTCTTCTTCTTCACCTTTCCTAATTGCTTGTGGGTATGTATTTTTAATGTTGGCATAGAGGTAGAAATAAAGAATGACTATAGATCCATTCGAGGGTTACCTGAAGTTCACCATAGTTTAATGTAAATACAGTTGTCCCTTGTTATCCATAGGGGATTGGTTCCAAAACCTTCCATGGAGACCAAAATCCATGGATTCTCAAGTCCTTTGTATAAAATGGTGTAGTATTTGCATATAACCTATGCACATCCTCTCATATACTTTAAGTCATCTCTAAATTACTTATAGTAATACAATGTAAATGCTATGTAAATAGTTACCTGCACACAGCAAATTAAAGTTTTGCTTTTTGGATCTTTCTGGAATTAAAAAAAATTTCTTTTGATCCACAGTTGACCGAATACATTGTTGTGGTACCCGCAGATACAGAGGGCTGACTATACCATGTTTCATCAATTCTAAGGCACACATTTTTTTTCCCATTTTAATATTTCTAATATCAGAATGAGCCTCACAAACTATAATATACCATAGCTTAATTGGTAGTGATTTTTTATTTTCTTAGTGATACACAGAATTAATGGTGTGTTTGACAATCAGTGGTGTCTTAGATTCAATGACATATGATATCTGACTTGGTTACTTTATCTGTGCCTGGAGCTGTAAAGGCAGAGCACACCTGTCAAAGTCTTCAAAGGTCGTAAAGGTAAGGTACTGCTCCGTGAAAGCCCATCTGTGTCACCTTCAGTATTACTGTCCAAATGTGCTGCTGTGTCTCTATGTATTATACAGTTCACAGTTATTGGGTTAATACAGCCAGGCCATATTCTAAGCGCTTTCTACACCTAGCCTCACAATTCCATGAAGTTGGTGTTACCCTGTTTCAGTCAGGATCCAGGTAGGAGACAGAGAATGTATTAGTCATTTAAAAAGGAACAGGAAGCAGGCAGGAGGAACAAATCCCTTCTTCCTTATCAGCCAGTTGGCAAAGCCAGAATGTGGTCTGCAAGAGTCACAGCTCCAGAGACACAAAGCAGAGCATGGAAGGGTGGTTTGGATATACAAAAAAAATAGCGAAATATCTGGAACATAGTTTGTTTTGACATATTAAGATATCGAGATGCAAAACTATTAAAAGTAATGAGTAGATTACCCCAAATCACAAAAATCTGAAGATACAAAACCAATATCTGAACTCAGGTCCACCTGTACTTAATGACTACACAGACTCCTATCTGTTGCCTTCTATGTGTTTCTTTGTCTCACTTTTCCATTTATTCAGTCAACAATTATTTATTGTCTATCTACTCTATGTCAGGCACTGTGCTGGGCTCTGGAGAAAAGAGCAGCAAACAGACATAGTACCTGTCCTCAGGGAACTGCTCTCCTTCTGTGGACAGTATTTTGTTTTTCTGTGGCTTTCTCTCTCTCTCTCTCTGACTCTCTTTCCATCAGCATGTCTAGTCTGCAGGTGTATGGTTCTTTCTTTTTCAATTATTTAATGTCTGCTCTTCTCTGCCTTGCCATCTTAATCTCTTTATGTCTTTTTAACCTGTCCTGACCCCTTTCTCTTCTTCTGTTACCTTCTTTTTCCTTCCTCATATTTTTCTTCATAACAATGGCCAAAATGTAGACCCAAATGTAGGTTCTGTTTTTGTTTTCTTCCCACAAGTCTCACAAACTTTGTCTTTAAAATTTTTTAAGTGAATGAGTGAAAACAGTTTATGGTTCTGTCTTAAAACACAGACAAATCAGTGCAGTGCACAGACCTCTGGCAAAGCAGAGAGGGTGGATTTGCTGGGGAGGATGAGGCTGTATTCCTGAGAGGAGCCAAGCACTGAGAAACTGGGCAGAACCCAAAGAGTCTGTCAACGCCCCAATTTCCCTGGTGGGGCTCTGAGAGCTGAGCGGGAGCCGGTGAACCAGCTAGCAGGAATGGCTGGGCTGGGGGCAGCAGTGTGGAATCCTTGAAAGCTGGAAGCCTTGGACCCCAGAGTCAGGGAGTTCAGGATAAGACCTCTGGCCAAAGGAATTAGGAACTCGGTGGCCAGGACAGTTGTTTCCAAGCTCTGAAAATTTAGACATGGCCAAGGACTTCATGCTGTGCTGCGCTGGAAATGCAGGCAGAGGCCCACTGAGACCCCGTGAAGCTGTTTGGATGACCTGCTCTGCAGCCAAATGTTGGTGCTTCTGTATCTGTTACCCCAGTGACTCCCAGGTGTTTACTTCCTGTGCCGGTGGAGACTGACAAAGGCTGCTTGTACCCAGAATGTCATCCTTCGGGAAGTCTGGAGGCCGGGAGCTAGCAGTGTAGGAAGAGGACTGAAGGCTGGAAAGCCTTTTTTTCTGACCTGCCTCTGCTATGCAGGTGGCTGCAGTGTTTACAGACTGGGTGTGTGGGGGGGGAGGAGGGGGAGGAGGTGGCCCATCTCTTTCATCCCTTCTCAGGGAGGTTGCAAAGGTGCCTGAGGGAAGTCATGTTTCATTTCTGACAAAACTTGGTCGAGGGCCACAAAAGTAATTCATTGTTTTGTGGGATCTTTCTGGAAGGCAGAAATACAAAATGTTCTAATTCATCTGCTTTAAAATTAAAAGCAGGAACCACAGTATGGAGGTTCCTTAAAAAACTGAAAATAGAGCTACCATATGATCCTGCAATCCCAATCCTGGGCATATATCCAGAGAAAAACATAATTTGAAAAGACACATGCACCCCAGTGTTCATTGTAGCATTATTTACAATAACCAGGACATGGAAGCAACTTAAGTGTCCATCAACAGATGAATGGATAAAGAAGATGTGGTGTGTGTGTGTGTATACACACACACACACACACATATACACACACACACATATATAAATATATACACAATGGAATATTACTCAGCCATAAAAAAGAATGAAGTAACGCCATTTGCAGCAACGTGGATGGACCTAGAGATTATCATACTAAGTGAAGTAAGCCAAAGACAAACATCATATATCACTTATATGTGGAATCTAAACAAATGATACCAATGAATTTATTTACAAAACAGAAATAGACTCATAGACATAGAAAACAAACTTATGGTCACCAAAGGGGAGGGGAGGAGGGATAAATTAGGAATTTGGGATTAAAATATACACTACTATATGTAAAATAAAGAACCAACAAGGACCTATGGTGTAGCACAGAGAACCATACTCAATATCTTGTAATACCCTATAATGGAAAAGAAGGTAAAAAAGAATATTTATATATATGTATAACTGAAACTAACACAACATTGTAAATTAACTATATTTCAATAAAAATTTTTTAAAAAGAAAAAAAAAGCAGGAACCATATGAGTGTTCAGTAAAAACAAGTAATAAAAAGCACATATAGCTGTTGCCCATCTATTAAACTTTGGACAGGGATGACATGTCCAAAAAAAACCTCCCACTATTTTAATGTTCTATAACATTTTTCTTTTGACTTTTAAAACTTTATATATTTTGCTGCCTGCTAAACCAGAGTATATGGAGTACAATCTAATCATCTTTTGGTGAATCAGCATTGTCCTTATAGACATAAATTACAGTGAGTATCTCCAGAATCATACTTTTCCTAGTTTTCTTTCTCTCATCTCTGTTAGGGTTTTACTTATTGCTGCTGTCAATGTTCTCTTCTAGAAGCAGACTACATATGCTCATTTTTTGTTCCAATTTTTTGTCCTACTGTAGGGCATGAAACTAGACGCACTTATTAGAATTCTACCTAAACCCCGACTTTTAGATATAGACACAGAGACACACATAGTGCACATGGACATGTTTTTTAAAAAAGAAATTTAGATTAATTCACTAAATATTTATAGACCTCCATCTGAATGCCAGGCACTAGGTTAGACAATGGAGATCAAAGGAAATGTCTCAGTGTCTTTCATTGGAAAACACACAGTTCATGGGGTAGACAAAACACCCATAATGGTCCCTGACAAGATGATCAAATGTTTTAAGTAAGTGCCAGAGAAGCACTGCTGGACTACCAAGGAGGGGTCTTAGCCAGGTCTGGCCTCGTGGAGAAATATTCCTCAGGGTGAGCCACAGAAGATTATATTTACAGGACTTGGCTTACCTCCCCTGCCTTACCACAGCCATTTAAGTTACAATTTTGTAATGGGATTTTCTTTCTTTTACCCTTAAAATAGTTTAAGTCCATAGGCTTTAAATTAAAAGCAAACTAATGGGGGGCTTCCCTGGTGGCGCAGTGGTTGAGAGTTCGCCTGCCGACGCAGGGGACACAGGTTCGTGCCTCGGTCCAGGAAGATCCCACATGCCGTGGAGCGGCTGGGCCCGTGAGCCATGGCCGCTGAGCCTGCGCATCCAGAACCTGTGCTCCGCAACGGGAGAGGCCACAACAGTGAGAGGCCCGCGTATCACAAAAAAAAAAAAAAAGCAAACTAATGCATTTTTAGTATAAACTTAACAGTTTGAATTTAGGCACAAATGTCATGTTTGAAAACTAAGAGTGTAATTGGTACTTAATGAGGTAAAATGTAGTCATAGCCCTTACAGAGAGCAGTTAATGATTAAAGGGCCAGGCGGTTCATACTAAAGAAGTCCACCAAATCTTTAAAAAATGACATTATCAAATGCTAGTTCTTTCTTCCTCCAGCCTGGTTGTTCCAATTCTTTCCTTAGTTCCATGATCGAATCAATATGCAGGCAATAAATTCCATTAAAAAAATAAATAAAAACAAATTGAAATCAATCTAGTCATACCATACCCTCATTTTTAAATTGCCCAAAGATAACAACAAGATATTCATAAAAGAATTACAAGTAATCTGTAGGTACGTTAGAAGTGATCAGTCTTATGAATAATGAAAGAAATGTTTCTCCTAAAAGCAAGGATATTTTCCTTCATAATCATAATGACTAAGATTAAATTCAGGAAATTTGATGTTGATTTAATACTATCATCTAAAATGCATTCTGTGCTTAATTTTGACAGGTGTCCCAGTAGCATTTTTATAACATTCTCCCCTGCCAGTATAACACATTGTGTTTAGCTGTCACGTCTCTTTAGCCTCCTTTTATTTGGAACATTTCCCCAGCTTTTGTCTTTCATGACATTGATATTTTTAAAGCGTATATTTCACTTGTTTTGAAGGATGTCCCTCAGTTTGGTTTGCTTTCTCTTGATTAGATTCAGTTTACCATTTTTGGCAGGAATGCATTTTGTGTATTTTTTTGAGGGTGAAAATCTGTGTCATCTCTCTTCATGTAACACCATGGGCTCTGGAGCCCCATGAGATTTGGTTTGAAATCCTGCCTGTGCCATTTCTTGGATGTGTCATCTTGGCCAGGTTACTTACTTCAGCCCAGCATCCACAGCCTCAGGATATATTATCTATCTCTATGAGCTACAGTAAAGATTAAGAGAATTAATGAATTAAAAGAAGCTAAAACAATGCCTAACCACTAAAAAGTGCTTCACCATTTTTATTTTAAATATCAAAGGACTATTAAATAGGCTAAATTGAGTGGTTTTGAAGAATTATTTTGGGCAACGGTACTGTTTTGGGGTAGTGGTATAGCCTCTACCCCAACTGTGCTCTGGGATATATAATTTCTAAATTTTGAAATTTATGTTAAGAAACATAAATGACAGACAGATTTTTGTCAATGTACTCTCTTAATGTGGGAGACTAGCCATGATACCACCAGATAATCCCTTCCTGAGAATTCCTTATATTTGTTACCAGATAGGTCCATTGGACTCTTCCCAATACACAATTTCAAGCTGATATGCACAAGGCCCTAGTAAAGATGTTGATTGACTTCATATAGGCAGAGACTGCCTAAATGAAGTGACCTTGTCATTTGAAAGAAATGGAAGCAATTGGGAAATATCTTGATGCAGTACTTGAGTGTGTGATGCAAATTTCCTTTTCATTTTGTTTTGCTGTGTTGAGTACATAAACAATACTTGAAAACACTCTTTTTGTAAAAAATACAAGAAAAAGTGTACAGAGTAAAAGACACAAGTCTACACGTATTTCTCCCACTCCTTTCCCCAGAGGTGGCCACTATTATTATTTGCGTCTGTAGTCTCTCAGAAGTTCTCTACACATTTACAAATGTATACATACATGAAGAAATGTGCCATTTTGTTTGGTGATACTGCATTTTGCTTTTATCACATAATAATGGTTTGGGGATTCCATGTCAGTGTGTATAACCCATCAAGTTCTTTTTAACTGCTACAGAGCAATCCACAGACTGTAGGTAAGGGACTAGGCTAGGTTTAAATAAGGAAGGAACACATTAAAGGATATTAGCCAGTTCACAGAATTTGTGGAAGGGCAGCAGGACAGAGCCTGAAGCCATGCAATGAGGAATGCCCACCCACACTATATGTGTGTTTGGAGGGGAGGGTTCTGTAGTGGATACCCCACTGCCACCACTTCCCAGTCCAGCGGGGCTCAGGGCTGCACTCTCAGAGCTCCTCAAATGCCGTAATGAAGGACCCAGATGTCTCTACCCCAAACTTGCTGGAAAATTTCTTTCCCCTCAGCAGTCTCCTCCTCTATCACCATCATGGTCACCTTTCCACCCTCAAGGGGACTGAGCAATAGAGTGATCTTTAAGAGAAGATCAAATCTTGGGTTGCCAAAATGAGCCACGAAAATATAATGGTATATGTTAGCCATAACCAGTTAACCATTAAATAGAAAAACAGATCTCATACTCAATAGGAGCAAAAGCCATGAAATATGTAGGAACAAAGCACACAATTTAATTAGATCCCGGCTTCTGGTATCTAGGTTCCACGTGGAAGCAAGGGGGATAGAGTCAGTGACTGAAGAGTTCGTCCTCTTTCATTACTCTGCCAGGAAAGGTGAACTGTAATTTCACTTCAGCACCTCTCACAGGCACTAAAATTTATTGACAGAATCATAATTAAAATGACAGGTGTGCTCTTGAATTAATCAAGTCCTCACTTTTATGAAGGATATACTGCAACATGAAGCTTATTTGTCTACTCATGCTGAGTATCCCTCTACTAACCTCCACCACACACACACAAAGTGAGGAGGAGAGAGAGAGAGACTGGCACGTGGCTCTTCCAATGTAACAGCATGAATAAAATCTCAGTTTTAAGAAGCATTTTTGATGATTTCCTATTATCATGTTACATTTACATTGGTCATACTTTCTGAACCATAACTCAGCTGCCTGCTTTGAGTAAAAAATTTTGCTGAGTTTTCTCTTGGTTTCATTGGTCCTCCCCTCCCATGGCCCCGAGTTCAGTAATGTGGTAAGGATTATTTGTAATGAATGTATTGTGCTGTGATATACATAGCTTTGAGTCATGTTCACTTAAAAAAATCTGTTCCACGTTGGGTGTGGACCTTGGGCAAGTCATTTGGAATCTCTTGGTCTCTTGGAAACTAAGAAAATTACACATACCTGGCAAAAAATAAGAGTTAAGTGAGGTAATATGTAAGAGAACATTTTTGGGGGGAGTGAACTAAGCTGTCCAAATGCAAATGATCTCTCCTTAGGTTGAGCTCCTGGGGGGTCTAGAGAATGATTCTGTCCTTATTGTATTTGGTGGTCTCCCCATTGCCTGGCCCACTGCCCAGTGCAGAGGCAAAGCTGAATAATTGAAGCCACAGCAGCAGCAGCAGCAGCAGTAGCAGCAGACATTTATCAATCACTTACTTTTGTACGTGGCACGGGGCTAAACATATGCACTTTCTCACTTTATACCTCAAAAATTCTTTTGTATAGATACTATTATTGTAATCTGCGTTTTACAGATAGGAAATGGTGATTTATTTATTAAATTAAAATTCTAAACACCAATAAGATCTCTCCCTGCAAACTTCTCCAAAGCGTCTTTCTACTGATGCCTAAAACTATACAATTAGAGATCGCTTCGTTTGACAAGAAGCTTTGTTGCCTCTTAAAATGCAAACACTTTGGGACTGTGCCTCCTCAGTGCAAGCCAGGTTATCAAGTCTTCTGGGACCAGGTTTCATAAGAAGGACAGAGACAATCAGAGGAATTTTGGGGGTTGATGAATAAAAAAATGGATTTTTCTCAGAGCTCTTTAATCAAATATCCAAGCCCACTAACAGAAACAAGATGGGAGAGCAGGAAGGGGGCTGGCAAGCAAACTGAGCTGGGCAGCAGCCAGACATTAAGATGCCCTGTGGAACAGAGGCAAGAAGCTGAAGGCACAAGGACAGAGACACACAGACAGCTGCAGTGCTAGCCTATAAACATACTGCACGCACACAATTGCACATCTATCTCTGAGGCACAGGCCCAGCAGAGCAACCCATCAGTCTACAGATAAGAGGCTTCATTCTCTCAACTTATTAGGGACTTAGGCCCTCATTTCCTCCTCCCAGGAAAATATTTTCCTCTCCACCCATTCCTACTGCCCTTCCATCACCTGTCATGTAGTCTGCCTGAAAACAGGTTTAAGGTTGTAGGCCAAGTCCTACATAGTACTTTTATTTCCTCATGCACTCAGCCCCCAACAGGCCACTGGTCTGCCTAATGAGGGGAGCACAGTTAAAACAAGTTCCTGCTTGAATAACAGGGAAGAGAGCAGGCTCACCTTGCTCAACACACTGCTTACCAGACCAGCTGGATGGGAGGAGGCCCTCCCTGGCACAAGTTTCCCATGCAAAAGGCCTCTGTTTCCTATTAAGGTTACACATTCAAATCCAAAGACTCCACTGTCAGGTCTGAAAGAATGGAATGCTCATCATACATTTTAAAATGAGAAGACTACATCCTGGGTATGAATTTTTTTTAAATATCAATAAAATCTAGAATTTTTTCTTAAAGGACACAATCATATTATTCATTTTTATGTTAAAAGCATTAATGTGTTAAATGCAAACAATTATAACATGCCATACTATTAAAAATCTTGTTTGGACATTTTTTTCATTTTTTCCCAGGCTGTCTCTGAGAGCTTAGGGTGAAGGAACCTAAAGGCCCCTGCAAGATTTCATATCTCAGAAAGATTTGAGGAGTATTAAAAAGCCAAATACCTATATTCTAATTAGCTCCTTAGAACATAGCTGGATAGGTGGGACAGATTAAAATGGCCTGGGTCAACCCTTAGTGGGAGAAGATAAATAATAAAATATTTATAGATCTTAAAAGAAGAGATGTTAAAAGTTAAATAAGAGCAGTAAACAAAAAATTATAAAGTGAACAGTGAAGGTGGCCAAAGTATGCAGGGCTTCTCAGAAAGGTTTTTTGTATGAAAAAGTGAAATGCCAAAACAGCATTTCAAAAAGTGTAGTGTATGGTAATTGTCCATATTTAACAAATGCAAACATAAACAGGACGACTACCTGCACAAAATAAGATTAAAGAGGAAACAGAGTAATCTCCAGGATAGAAATGAAATCACTTGTCCTACAAAGAACCAGGAAAATCTCAATTTGAATTAGAAAAGACAATCAACAAATGTTAACAAGGAAATGACACAGACTTTGGAGTTGTCTGACAGGATTTTAAAACAGCCATCATGAAAATACTTTAACAAGCAATTGTGAACATAAGTGAAACAAATCTTTTTAAAAATAGAAAGTCTAGGATTAGAAACAGAAGATACAAGAAAGAATAAAATGGAAACTTTAGAACTGAAAAGCACAACTGTTTTGTGTGTGTGTGTGTATGTCTGTATGTGTGTGACTATCAAGCCTATTTTTTTTTTTACTGGGGACATGGAGAATTCATGAATACACAAACTACTAAGAGATAATGGGAAAACAACAAGATATACCAAGGCAATTCAAAGAATTATAAGGGAATGCTTTGGCTAGCCCCCAAACTGGATAAAATAGTTACTAGGAAAATAAAAAGTTACCAATATTTTCTTGAAAAAGAGATAGAAATTAGACCAATAACCTCAGAAAAAGTTGACAATTGTTTCAGATCCAAAATAATTTCAGATATCAAGAAAAAACTGACCTGTGAAAAAATGTTTCACAGGTGAGTTTTTTTAACCTTTAAGGAACAGATGCCACTTTAATCCCCACATCATTTTAACTATTCCAAAATATAAGGAATGCTATAAATACTTCCAAACATTTTTTATTGTGGCAAAATGTGCAAAATGAAATTTACCGTTTTTAAGTGTACAATTCAATGGCATTAAGTACATTCACATTGTTGCACAATTATCACCACCATCCATTTCCAGAACTTGTTCATCTTCTCAAACTGACACTGTACTCATTAAACAATAACTTCTCACTTCCCCATCCTCCTAGCCCCTGGTAATACCTATTCTGCTTTCTGTTTCTATGAATTTGACTATTCTACATACTTCATATAAGTGGAATCACACAATATTTGTCTTTTTATGTTTACTTATTTCACTTAGCATAATGCCTTTGAGATTCATACACCTTGTAGCATGTGTAAGAATTTCATTCCTTCTTAAGGCTGAATAATATTCCATTGTATGTATATTCCACGTTTTGTTTATCCATTCATCCATCAATGGACATTTTGGTTGTTTCCACCTTATGGGTACTGTGAATAATGTTGCTATGAACACTGATGAATATTGAATATCCATTTGAGTCCCTGCTTTCAATTCTTTTGAGTACATAACCTCCAAATTAGTTTTTAATATATTTTAAAGCCAACTTTATGCAAAATACCTGAAGAATTCCTACTGAAGCTGGAGCAACCAAAGGGTGGCCACAATTAAACTTATATATCATTATTGTTCTGAAGGTCCCAGCCAAAGCATATGGACCAAAAAAGAAAAGGAAGGTACAAATTTTCCAGTGTTTGTACTGGAAAAGAAAAGGAAGTCGGCAAAGTTGTCCATACGTGTGATGTATATTCGTACAGCTGAAAAACCCAAATTTATTCAATTGAAATTATTACAGAAAAAAATTTAGTAGATTTTCAGTATATGAAAATGATAATAGAATATATAATAAAAGAAAGTAAGCTGTGGCCAATAACAATAGAAATATTGGGGGAAAACTTGAAGTATACTTTTATTATTATTTTTTTAAAATAAATTTATTTAGGGCTTCCCTGGTGGCGCAGTGGTTGAGAGTCCGCCTGCCGATGCAGGGGACACGGGTTTGTGCCCCGGTCCGGGAAGATCCCACATGCCGCGGAGCGGCTGGGCCCGTGAGCCATGGCCGCTGAGCCTGCATGTCTGGAGCCTGTGCTCCGTAATGGGAGAGGCCACAACAGTGACAGGCCCGCATACCGCAAAACTAAATAAATAATAATAAATAAATTTATTTATGTATTTATGGCTGTGTTGGGTCTCCGTTGTTGCGTGTGGGCTTTTCTCTAGTTGCAATGAGCGGGCATTACTCTTTGCTGTGGTGTGCGGACTTCTCAGTGCAGTGGCTTCTCTTGTTGTGGATCAGGGCCCCTAGGTGCACGGGCTTCAGTAGTTGTGGCACGTGGGCTCTAGAGCGCAGGCTCAGTAGTTGTGGCGCACGGGCTTAGTTGCTCCGCAGCATGTAGGATCTTCCAGGACCAGGGATTGAACCTGTGTCCCCTGCATTGGCAGGCAGATTCTTAACCATTGTGCACGAGGGAAGTCCCGAAGTATATATATATATTTTGTTTGTTTGTTTTTTGCGGTACGCGGGCCTCTCACTGTTGTGGCTTCTCCCGTTGTGGAGCACAGGCTCCGGACGCGCAGGCTCAGCGGCCATGGCTCACGGGCCTAGCCGCTCCGCGGCATGTGGGATCTTCCCAGACCGGGGCACAAACCCGTGTCCCCTGCATCGGCAGGCAGACTCTTAACCACTGCGCCACCAGGGAAGCCCCCCGAAGTATATTTTTAAAAGGGATAATTTACATGATAACAGGTGGAATCCTTGATTGAGTGACTGGATAATACCCACTTTGGCTCTCTGCCCATCTTGACTAGGTGGTGAATCGTGCTCCCACAACACTGCTAAGCTACTTTCAAGTACAAAACCTTATGTCACTAGAGTCATTTACAGGTCCATTTCCTCCAATAGTCTGGGAGCTCCATGGATAGGGATGGAGTCACATTAGTATTTGAATTCCTACCTAACAAATGTGTTTTATTTGACCTGCCCATATTTTTAAGTTTAAATTTTAATTTCTTTGGGTAAGGTATGCACTCTGCATTTTACCATGGGCTCAGCCACTCTCTATCGTATTACAGCCAGCCTCATTCAGCCATTTATGTTACCAGACTTATCTCTGTAGGAATTTTATTTTTCTACCATTGCATGAATCTAGCATATTATTTTATATATAGTATATAACAAGGTTGTATGAATAAATTAAATAAATTAACTGATCACTATTTTCAAATATACAATACAGTATTATTAACTGTAGTTACTATGCTGTATATTATACCCCCAGACCTTACTTATCTAACTGGAAGTTTGTATATTTTGACCACCTTCATATAAATCCTTCTCTTGTATAGACCTTTCTTTCTTGGCAGTTTTGCCTGCTATTTCACTTTACTTTCCAGCTCAAACTGCTACTGTCAGCCTACCCATCTCATGAAAGCCTTAGTAGTAAAAGGATCGACATTTACAGCATAGGGAGGCTATTAAAATGTCCTCCTGTTTATCTGGGTTCTGGCTGCTATGGCCCCTAAAAGAAACAAATCAAAGAAACACATTTTCCCCAAATCCCAACCCTTAGCCTGATAAAACAATTTTCCCCTAAATCTGTGAATTTATTTATATAAAAGTTTCCACAAAAATCGTATTATTGCACTTTTCATAAATCACCCTTGCTAAAAAGAGTAAGCTACATGAAATTGGGACTATCTAAGGAAATTTCCAATCCTCTAGCTGAAGTTTGAAATGTGCTCTTTCAATTCATTCCTGGTTTTATTTCCATGTATACATTGGCCTTTTATACCTTTGACTATATTAACATTTTTTTATTTATACCTTGAATATAAATATTTCCCAGTGCCCTTGGATTTAGTATTTCAAAGATCATTCTTTTTTCCCATAGCTTCCGTTACATTTTTGAGTTTTTTCACCTAGATATAGTGGATGCTTGATCTCTTTTTGTGTATACTTCCTTCATTTTTAAAATGTGCATTCCAGGACCTGAGGCAATTGCTGTCTTGTATTGCTGAAGCTGGAATTCCAAACCTGTTAGGTGATAATTCTGAGAGCCAGTATATTATTTCACCAGAGCCCCACATCCTGTGATTATTACTGCCTATCTGCTAGGGGTACTGTCTGAAGCTGACAGTGTTTTCTCCTCACTGGTATCCCCAGTCAATCTGAAGCTACACTCCAGAAAGCAGCAATAAAAGCTGGATGGCTTATGGGCTTGTATATTTGCTTTGGAAGTGTTCTCCAGTGCCCCATTTCTGGGCTAATAATTTTCAAACATTAATTTGTTACGGTAGTATAAGACTCTCTTCAAATATAATCTTACGTGGTAGCCCAAAAGGTAAACTAGATAAAAAGGTTGTTGCTCTGCTTGATGCAAGGATAGGGCCTAGATCCCTGTGTGCTCAGTGCTCCTCATCCCCTGCTCATTCACCTAGAATAGCACCGAAATGTCTTGGTAGAAGTCCTAGCGTGAAGGTCTCAAGATGGAAAAGTCACAAATAGTAGACCTTAAGTTAAATGGTTCTGTTAATGTATTTTATTTGGCCTCCATAGTGTTCTTCTTCCCTGTATTTTTTTCCAACTGCTTTATTTTCAAAATAATCACAATGAACTCTTTCAGCTGCTTAATTTGATACTTACCTCCACACTTCTAAATATTATGTGTTTGCTGCCATTTTTTTCCTTTTTACTTTTTTACTGGTTGGTATTTACAAACATACCAAAAAGGTTGGTATTTGGAGACACAAAATCCAGAATTTGGATACATAGCAGCCAAAAGGTGGAAAGTTATGTTTTCCTATAAGTTACCATCAGCCACTTTCTTTCTACCACTAAGCAAACCAAGGATTTGAGAATGTCTTCTACAGCACCCCTGTAGATTTTCTTTGGCCAGAGGAGCCTGAAATGGTTTCAAAAAAAGACAAATTGCTATATGCTCCTGAGCTTAGCAATCTCACAATTAAATTTTCATATCAATTAGATTTTGACCAAAGGTCAAATGTATGAATAGATATACTAGTGAAGTGTTGTATGAGACTTTGATCATGTTAAAGTTATTTGTATTAAATATCAGGATAAATGTAATGAAAAAAAGGAGTTACTAGAAAACAGGGAGAACAAAACTAAGACTATGTGTTATATTCAGTTTAGTATGGTATTTGGTTCTCATAAATGTGACTCGGAAAACACCACAGAAAAAGTAGAAATTACTGATTTTTTGGTAATGCAAAAAAAATCTGATCTGGAAACAGTTTCTTCCAGAACTCCAAGTCTAACTTACATATTTGAATAGAAGAATTAGTTTCTATTTGAAAAACAAAAATTCAGTTTGTTCTTGTGGGGGGAAAAAAGGGAGAAAGATATATGAAATATCAGACAAAGAATAAACTCTATAGCCAATTCTGCTGCTGTGGAAATGCAGAAAGTCCAAGGTCCTGCCTCTAAAAAGCCCCTCTTTCAGATAAGTGTTGTGATAACTTCAGATTCTTCATATTAACTGCACCAGAACTCTGAAAAATCCGATACATCACAGATTAGGCCAGTTCAAAGATCATGTTATTGTGACAACTGATTATTACTTTTTTTTTTTTTTTTTTTGCGCTGTACGCGGGTCTCTCACTGTTGTGGCCTCTCCCGTTGCGGAGCACAGGCTCCAGACGTGCAGGCTCAGCGGCCATGGCTCATGCGCCCAGCCACTCCATGGCATGTGGGGTCTTCCCGGACCGGGGCACGAACCCGTGTCCCCTTCATGGGCAGGCAGACTCTCAACCACTGCGCCACCAGGGAAGCCCCGATCATTACTTTTTAAGGAAGCATATAAAATTGTGCTTTTGTGATAAGCATATTTTTTAAAACCTTAATCCTGAAAATGCCATTTGGGTTCCTAGTGCCTAAGGAACATAATTTTTCAATATTAAAAACTACAGTGATATAAACTCTATTAACTGGTTAAAGAAGAAATAACATGATTATCTCAATAAATAATTTAACCAAATCTTATATTCTAAATCAAAATCTTAATAACAGGATTTTATATACCTAATCTTCCTTAACATATTTTAAAAAATCTCTATGTCATACCAACAAATGACATTATGCTTAATAGTGAAACTCTATAAGCTTTCCTAATTGTGCAAATGTGATTTACTATAATTACTATTATTTTATTGTACTCTATAAGAACAGACATGAGAAATATGGGAAAGATAAAAATATATCAAGAACCTACTATGTTTCAAGTACTCCATTAAGATGTTTTTATGTATTATTCATTTAATCTTCACAACTTTATGAGGTAGATACTATTGCAACACCAAATTACTGATAAAAAAGGAAACTGAGGCTAAGGAAATTTAACTCAGAGATGTAGTAACATATCCAATGATGGCAAATTGAAATGATAATGGAGTAATCACAGTTAAGGCATACAAAAATGGAGTTGGGTAGCCACTGAGGATCTGGTCTCAGACATGTCCCTGTACCACTGAGAACCTGAATTTCTTTGAACTGTACCAGACCCAAGGACACCATCAGGCATATTCAGAAGAACACCTGCCAGTTGCAACTTTGTGGTCTCAAGGTCTCCCCTTGTAACTATGCAACCATTTCAAACCTCAACCAATCCTTGCTTAATAAGCACTGTCACTTCTTGCCAGCTCCAATTATAATTCTTGACAAACAACTTACGTAACTAACTAACTGTGGCCCTGCAGCTTTTTGCCTTTATATGCTTCCTCCATTTTGTAGGCCAGCAGAACACAATTCAAGTGTTTACTGAATCTGTGTTTCCAAGGTGCAGTTCTAATAAACCCCAAATAAATACCTTTCTATTTCAATCATGTCTCCATTTCTGAAATTTTGATTAACACCAGCAAGTAGTAGAGCTAGGATTCAAACCCAGGAACTTTGACTCCAGCTCTTAATTATTGTAGTATATTAATTTTAATTAAAAAATGTGTATTGAGTGTCTACCATGTGTCAAGCCTATGGGCACTTAGAGATATAGCAGTACATAAAAGAGACAAAAATCCCTGCCCTTATGCAGCTTACAATACAGAAAAAAACCCAAAAAAGATTGATTTTGGAAAGAAAGGCAAAATTATGATTTTATGTGGATGATATAATTGTATACATAGAAAACCTGCAAATTTCAAATGTATAATTATGAGAAACAGGAACTCTCAGCCATTGAATAGTTTCTAATTAATATACAAATCAATATTTTCTATATTCAAGCAATAATAAACTGGAAAATTATAGAATATTAGTTTCTATTTATGATAGCAAAAATGATATTTGTGTGAAAATTTCCAAGAAGATGTAGAGGATTTATATGTAAAAAAATTTTTAAACCAATGAGGTTCATACGAGAAGATAAATAAATGAAAATTTTCTCTAAATTTCATGTTAATTTTTTCTAAATTTAGATTGAAGTGTAATTTAGTCCCAAACAAAATACTAATAGTAAACTTTTTGTTATCTGTCAAAATTATATAAAATCTCATCTGAAAATGCACAAATTAGCAGAGGCATTCTCAAAAATAAGAGAGATGAGAGAGTATTGGCTTTACCAGATAGTAAATATGTCATAAAACTATATAATGAACCACTTTGGAACTGGTAAAGGAATAATAAAGAGAAGATCATTGAAACATAATAGAAAATTGAGAAATAAATAGGCCTACAAAAGAAAATTTAATGTTTGATAAAGATGACAATTCAAATGAATAGAAAAAAAGATAAAAATTTTGTTGGGACAACTGGAAAACTGTTACATAACAAATTACCCTAAAACTAGTGGCTACAACAAAACTATTTGATTATATCTTGTGATTTTGGGGTCAGGAATGTGGGTAGGATGTGGCTAGGTGATTATTTTGCTCCACATGGTGGTGACTATGTCACTTAGTGATATTCAGCTAACAGCTGAACTCGTCTAGAGTGTCCAAGAGAGGATCACTCATATGCCTGGAACTTTGGCAGAAAGAGCTAGAAGACTGAGCTCTTCTTGGCTCCCCTCTCTCTCCAGATAGCCCCACGGCCTCGCCATACAACTTCTCCAGCAGGGTGATCAATCCTCTGACATGGCAACTTAGGGCGCTAAGAAACTAAGGTGGAAATTATCACTGCTATCAAATGCTAAGCCCAGAACTGGCAAGCATCACCTCTGCTGTTTTTTACTGGCCATGGACATCACTAAGACAGATCAGAATCAAGGAAAGGGGAAATAGAATCCACCTCTCATTGGGTCCACAAATTTATGAATGTCTTTAACCTTCTACTCTAGTTAGCTGAAAACAACAACAACAAAAACCTGTATACTACCTTCACTCCTTACATCAAAATAAATCCAGAGAAATCAAAGATTTAAATGTAAAAAAGTAAACCAATTACTAAAAGAAAATGGATGAAATTTTAATAGTAATTTATTAGAAAAGGTCTTTCATAGCATTAAAGAAAACCAAAAAGTTTGCTAAATTTGACTTTTTATAAAATTCTTAAACTTCTAGACAGCAAAGAAAGAAAACCACCAGAAAATTGAAAAGACAAAACATGGATTTCTGCTTCTGTCCAGGATGGAGTAAATGGTACTGCACTATCACTACCAAAATAAACAATTGTCTTCAGACATTGGACAATAGGCAGCCCAGAACTGGAATCTCTAGGAGAAGGAAAACAAATGAAATGAGCCCTACAATTCTGCTGGCTTTTTACTTGGGCACACTTTCTGGACTGCGGTAAAGAGTGTGGGCGCCCAAATAGAGCACAGTCTTCTTAGTGAGTTGAAGAGACAAAGAGTGGAATTTGGGGAGGCTAAGGCAGAATTTGTAGGACAGAGTACTGTAGATGAAAAATTACCTAGAGAACTAGATCTTCACAAATCTGCAGAGGGGTCCCTTGAGCTCTTGATTAAACTGTAAGTTAAGTGTATATAGGGTAAGATTCCACAAGGATGGGCAAAAACCAAATATTGATAGAGCTGCCAGATTTAACAAATATAAACATAGGATGCCCAGTTAAAACTGAATTTTAATAAACAACAAATAATTGTTGAGCATCAGCATGTACCTGTTGTATTTCATCTGGCAACCCTAATTACTAGAGAATAAACTGAACAATTACCAGAACTTGCACTTGGCGGGGAGATGTTCAAGTTCCAATTAACCTAGGTGGAGAGGCAGAGTAGACACCTGGAGAATTCAGTCAAGACTCCTTTTTAGGGACTAAACAAGCCTTAGAGTGTAAGTCAACCCAGACCCATGATGACAAAGCTTACAGAGACTGGATGAGATCACCAGGGTAGTAAATGTAGATAGAATAGAGAAGAGCCCCAAAGGCTGAACTTGTTAATAACCAATGTTAAGAAGTCTGGGAAAAAAAGATGGAATCAGTGGAGGAAAATGAGAAGTTACCAGTGAAGTGTGAAGAAAACCAAGATTATGTAGTGTCTTGGAAGTTAAGTTAAGAATATATATTAGAGAGAAGAATAAGAATATGGTAAATGCTCCTGAGTCTGACCATGGAAGTTAATCATGTAAAAGTCATTGGTGGAGTTGATAAGAGCAGTTACAATGGCACCATGGGGGCAACAGCCTGACTGCAGTGGGTTATTCAAGACACAAGGGGAGGAGAGGAATTGGAGAGAAGAGGTATAAACAATTTTTTGAGGAGTTTTGCTGTTAAAAGTAACAGAGAAATGGGACAGTAGCTGTAGGAGGGACTGGGCCCAAGAGATTTGTTTGTTTTCAATGAAAGAAATAATATAATGTTTAGCAGCTAATCCAGAGAGGAAGAAAAATATAATGCTGCAGGAGAAGGAGAAGAAATTTACTGGAAGAAATATACTAGAGTAATATCTTTGCATACATGTGAAAGGGATTGGAGGTTCTGGCCTTAGCTAGGTGCATGGATAGCTCATCTCTGGGAAGAGGCAGAAAGGTAATGTATATTGTACAGATGCTGCTAGAGGGTAAATGTGTAGCAAGGGTCTGAAAAAATACTCTTCTCAGTGCTTCAGTTTTCTTAAGGCAGCAGGCAGGAAGGTTATCATCTGAGGGCAAAGATGGAGGAGGGAGTCTGTTAAGAGTTTGAGGAAAAGATGGCAAATAGTTGTTTAAGAAAGTTGAATGACAAATGGACCAGGGAAATACAGTGATATTGCCAGGCAGCTTTAGGTCCATTTGATGTTTGTCGTTATGAATTTAAAATGGGGCTAATCAAAAGGAAGTGTGGCTGCCTTCAGCCATATATTGTACATAGTAGGTGGAGAGTTAGATTTAATCAGGTTTGTGTTTTTCCAAGTTAACATGAGGGAGAGGCATTTCTGTACATGCACAGAAATGATGATAGTGGCTGTCACAGACTTTAAGATGGTAAAGGAGGGATGTGAAAGTGGGGTGAGGGACAGGAAAAAGGTAACAGGACTAATATACTAGAAGTCCTGATGAGGTCAAAGGATGGTTAAAGTTGAAATTTAAAGGGAGTGAACTGGAAAGATAAGAGATGGGGATGTGAAACTGAGAAAATAAAGGAGCCGCAGTTATTAGTAATAACAAGATTTACAGTATGATCATGGGAATGAGTGGCTGGGGTAGGTAGGGTGGAGGACAAAATCACCAGAGGAAAGGAAGTCAAAGGAACAGATGGATCAGGCTATTGGAAAAATCATATTTGCTTATAATGAAGTGACTAAGAATTTAGACAGGAGAAGTGTCGGAGAGAATGACTCTAAGCATGAAACGAATTCTTTTGATTTGATCGATTTCTTTTGACCAATAGGATGACAATGCACGTACCATAGGCTAAGACAACTGATGTGTTGGTAAAGACCCAACGAAACATTCTAACAAGGTGTTCTCAATTCTACCTGGTCCTCAGAGGGCTTCAGCTTTATGCTTCAGAGAGAGGTAAAGGTTAATTTTTCTGGACTACCCCCTGGCAGGCCTCCCAGAGTGGGTATCTTCCTGCAGGGTGGGACCATTTGGCAAATGTCCTGAGAGAATACTGAGGTGGAAGCACAGGACTGGAGGCCAAGGTTCCACACACAGACATCTGAGACTGCAAGACTTGTACCTGACCTCTTGTTCACTCCAAAGAGGACCTAGTGCTGCCCCAGCCATAAATGCTGAGATGGGAGAACAGGGGAAGCCCAACAAGGCTTGGACCCCAGGCCCTCATTGCATCAGAGTTGATGCTGGTGCTTCCTTAAGCATGCAGCTTATTTGCCCAAAGTTTAGACTGCAGTCCTGGTGATCACTTTGTACTATCCCAGAGAGCAAATGGCAAACAAGGAACTGCACATCTGCTCCTCTTCCTGCCTCTGTAAGTTTCTCTGAATAAATGCTATTCCAGGCCTAGTGTGTGTGGTGTCAGGTCATTCACCCTGTGTGTGGTCTATCAGCAAACATTATCAAACTCCCCTCTTTTCTTCTTCCTAGTTTTATATTTCGAGAACACAAAGGAAAAAAAAAGATATATTTTTCCTTAACCATACATCCAGTATCACATATTATAATGACTTGTTTTGAAAGGGTTTGAGGAGCTGGCCTGGGAAGTCCTGTAGAAGGAGGAAACTCAAAGCATTAAGGCATTTTTTCAGTACCAGCAATGGGTTGCTAAGGTAGAAATGCAAGTATAAATTTCCCTACGCATCCATTGTACTCCAAAGTACTCCATAGATGTCAAGGCCCTCTTTTCTGCTGATTCACTCCCAGAGGGATTTTTGCACAGTACCCCAGAGAACCACTGCAGTTAGTTGGAGTTAGCACCAAACATCCTCATATGTGCCTTCTGTGATAAAGATGGCATTGATCATAATACTCAAAGGGTATCCAAGGTATCCAAGACTGGCTGGGAGCCAGTGCAACACATCTGAAAATTTTTATTTAAAACAACAATTACAACAAAAAGTTTTTGAAGATCTATTCACTTCCTCAATAAATGCATAGACCAACAGGCTCTGACAGCCTTTTTGCTTCTACCTCATTGCCACCAATTCACATATTAGCAGTCTTGGCTCAATTACTGGTTGTATTTAAAGCTGATTATAAGTCAAACCACAGTTTTTTAATGCTTAATTCCACCACGAAACTGAGCTACTGTGAGATTACTGACAAAAAGGAGATACTATACTGTAGTACAGTATTGTGGATTTTAAAGTCAAACATATGAATTTGTATAAAATTACCATCTCTTTCACCTTAACTAAGTTTCCTAATATTCTCAAACCTCAGTTTCTCTTCTACGGAATGGAGATAATAATACTAACAATCCTGAGGGTAATTTTGATCTATCATGAAAACTTAATATTATATGTAAAGTATCTAGTATAGATGCTAGAACAGAATCATTGCCCAATTTATGATAACGACTACTATAAATGTATAAGTAACACACTCAACTCACTCTGGGTCACATGCAATTTTCCTATGCAAGGGTAGACTTCTCCACTCACTACCATTAGCCAAAAAAGAAAAAAAAATTCAGACAGCTGTTTCCATGTGGATTTCTGATCATGTGAGTCACTGTTAAAAACCTTGGCTGCACCGACCAAAACTCTGATAGTTTTGCAAGCTGTTCCAGAATGGGTCACAGTATTTTTTTCTCTTTTAGTGGGAAAATAGAAGGATGGGGTTTTAATGTGTGAATACTGCAATTTGTTAGTCTTTTTGTTTCTTATAAACTTATTACCTTCTAGAAGGAAGCAACTAGGTGATTTTAACCACAACTATACCCCTGTGCACAAGGAGGTACAATTAAACTGTAAGGATTGTGTCCCCAGTCAATTATTCTAATCCCAGAACAAAGGACAGGGGTTATCATCATGTTTTCCCCAAAGTCAAAAAACTCTGAAGCCGCAGAGGAGACATCACCATTGCTGGAGAGGGTTTCCTGAGCCAGAAAAAAGAGATAGAAATGTCCTAGTTTCTCCCTTTTGCTCACCTTCCAATCTCCAACCAGTCTCTTCTGTTGACTCTTTTCAGCAGAGCCATCTGACAAGACAGCCTTAAACCACCTGCAGAGTCAGGTCCCTGTTATGCCAGCATTCCAGGGCCTGGGGCAGGGGCAGGAATTGATCTGAGAACCAACAAGAAAACAACTGCTAGACAGCCTTCTTTCAGTTCCTTGGAAAGGCCAAGCTCTTCCCAATATCAAGATATTTACATATTCTTTAGCCCCTGCCTACAGTTGTTTTCCCTCAGCTCTTTACCTGGCTGACTCTTTCTTCATGTCCCAACTAAAATATCATTTCCTCAAAGAGGTCTCCCCTGATTATTAATATAGAGTAGTCTCCCCTATTATTCTTTCTTTAAACTCTCTTCTTACTAACCTTTATAATTATATATACATATATGTGTAATTATCTGTTTAATATCTACTTATCCAGGGGCAAGACATATCTGTTTTGCTTCCTACTGCATTGCCAGAATTCAGCACAGTGCCTAGCATACAGTCAGCACTCAGTAAAAGGTAGCCATAATTATTACCACCTATTATTTTTATTTTATTTATTTATTTATTTTTGGCTGTGTTGGGTCTTCGTTTCTGTGCGAGGGCTTTCTCTAGTTGTGGCAAGCGGGGGCCACTCTTCATCACAGTGCGTGGGCCTCTCACTGTCGCGGCCTCTGTTGTTGCGGAGCATAGGCTCCAGATGCGCAGGCTCAGTAGTTGTGGCTCACGGGCTTAGTTGCTCCACGGCATGTGGGATCTTCCCAGAGCAGGGCTCGAACCCGTGTCCCCTGCATTGGCAGGCAGATTCTCAACCACTGCGTCACCAGGGAAGCCCACTACCTATTATTTTTAATGATAGTTGAATAATCAGAGATATCAACCCTTTCTGGAGTGTACGTTAATTCCTTTCTGATTCCACTTTCTATTTTTTCTTCCTAATGTTTAGTTAACACAAGTTGTAAGTCCCAGTTCCATGAATATTTTTTAAACATTGTCTAGAATACCAAATTTCTACATCTCGGGCTTCAAAGGCCATTGGAGAAAGTTGATACATTCCCTGAACTGTCAAAACAAAAACTGTGTTGGCAAAGTTGGACTAAACAAATTCTTTTCATCAGATGATCTGTAACTGAAATGAGAAAAATGTGTACAGTGGAGCAATTTATCATCTGCAAAATCTGTTTATGTTTCACACATTCTGGTTTGGATCTTTTGATTTTTGTTCTTTAAAACTACTGAATGATATATTTTCCTTGACATTTCCCAGGGGATCTTCATTATTTTTTTTTCTACAATCAATTAATTTTTTTCCCCCAATAAAATTCAGCTCCCTTTTCTCTCTTCATGTGGAGTAGAGGAATGCACCATCTTTTGTAGATAAAATAAATCTGGACTCCACATAAGGAAGGGCTGTTTTGTCTTTAGAGACTTTGTCTCTAAGGTTCCCAGGCTTTCATAACCCCAGGCTTCCCGACCTCATCTGTCAAATCTTCCCATGTTATCATACGCAGAAAAAAAAAATCCTGCAAGCTCAGGAAGTGAGGCGTTAGGAAGGTCAACAGGCTGGCACTGGGGAGACTAAGGTGACCGTCTTGGGGCAATCAGCACATATGCAGCTAAAGAGTCCACTTCCAGGTTCATTTTTGTCATCACTCTAAGATTTCATCTTCAAACATTTATTGAATGCCTACCATGTACTGAACACTATGCTAGAGTTAGAGATTTAATTATGAATAAGCTGTGGTTTCTGTTCTCAAGGTGCTCACTTTGTCGTATAGGGAGACAGGCAGGTAACAAATATTTATAACTCATTATGTCAAGTGCTCTAAGAAAAGTAAACACAAAGCACAGATCCTAGAAACCTAGGAATCTAGGAGAAGGTCCCTAAAACCTAATCTTGGGCAAGTGTGAGGTGGGGATGCTACAGCAAATGCTTCCTGGAGGAAGTGATGTTTGAGCTGAAAGATAAGTAGGAGTTGCCTGGACAAAGAGTAGAAGAATGTTCCAGGAAAGAAGAAATAGTATGTGTAGAAATAGTATGTGTAGAAGTTCATAGCAATGTGTTTGGGAGAATTCTAAGTAACTTAGGCCAGGGTCAGGGCAGGGAAGGGAGTTGGAGATGAGCTGAGGAGGTAAGCGCAGGACAGGGTGTTGACAGCCTTTACAGCAGGTGAGAACCCATTCTTTTTTTTTTTTTAACATCTTTATTGGAGGATAATTTCTTTACAATGGTTAGTTTCTGCTGTATAACTAAGTGAATCAGCTATACATATACATATATCCCCATATCTCCTCCCTCTTGTATCTCCCTCCCACCCTCCCTATCCCACCCCTCTAGGTGGACACAAAGCACAGAGCTGATCTCCCTGTGCTATGCGGCTGCTTCCCACTAGCTATCTATTTTACATTTGGAGAACCCATTCTTTATGAGCAGGTCTTTCTGAACTGACTCTGGTTAAAAGGAATTGATGATAGACAGTGGAAAGAAGGCAGACTTTTGGAGTCCGGCAATTTGGGTTTGAAACTTCGTCCTGTCACTAGTTTGTGACCTTGGGCAAAATTACTTAGCCTCTCTATGCCTCAGCGGTTTCATCAATAAAATGGAGATAATTATATCTTCTCTAAAGGATAATTATTAGGATTAAAAATATAATATCTGTACTATCCATTATATTGCATGGTATCATGTTAAGCCTCAACTATCATGGAATAAACTGCTATAATCAGGATTATCCATGCAAAGCCTTGAGTCACACGGTTAAGTGAACACAAAGTAGACTCTGGTTTGTCTCTAGTTACCAAAGAGACATTATTCTTGCTTGGACCTGTCTGGATCCTTTTGTTTGGTCTCTTTCGCTCTTTTATTTTAATGGTAACATATATATCTCACAGTTTGGTGTTAATTCACTGCCTAATAAATGAGTTGTTTGGAAGTGAATTATTATGTCCTCAGACTCATACTCATTTCATTTCCTTCATGCCACAGAAGTTTTGAGCTAAAAGAGTCTGTAGAACTCATCTACAGAAGCTGGGAATAGAAACGTGGGCTACCAGCAAACAAACTAAATATCCACCAGTTGGGAAATGGATAAATAAACTTGTTATCTCTATGCTGTGAAACACTATGCAGGAGCTAACAGGAATGAGATAGCTCTCTATGTACTTATTTACCTAGATCTCCAAGACCTACTGTTAAATGAAACAATAAGCTGCACAAAGATACTTGCAGAATGATACCATCATTTTTTGTAGCAAAGTATACAAACAAACATATATATATAAACACTATTATACGCTTTCTAAGGTTACATGCATAGAAAAACTGTGGTAGGATATACACTAAAATGATAAGAAGGTTATATATGGTGACATGAGAAGGGAGGAGGGCTAGCAGTCTAAGGAGACTTATTGTAAAGACTGAAAATAAAACTCCTTGTACATTATCAGTACTCCCATGTGTTAGTTTTCTTTCCCCTATCGCAGTTTTCTTTCCCCTATCGCAAGTCCAATGGCTTTTCTTTCTTTCTTTGTTTTCTTTAAATTTTTTTTTAAAAAAACAGATTAGGAAATCAAAGTAATTAAGTCACTTCCTCAAGGTCACACAGCTGGTTGATGTGAGAGCAAGAGCTGTAACCCAGGTTTCCTATATCACAATAAATCAGCCTTAACTCTACTTGGGAGTTGGATTACTATGTGTGACATGGTTGTTTCTGCTAGTGGTTCCAATATTCAGATTCCATGTGGCAGGTTTTGCAGATTTGTAATGCAGAGCAATATATTCTGGGCTTGGGCAGCTGTTCGACCAACCAAACCAAGGAAGGCCAGGCAGGGAGTATTATGTAGACCTGCAGGGTTATGTCTGGCATGATTTTGTTCTTTTAACTTTGCTAGCTATCAAGGAAGTCTAGCAGGAAATATCAGGGACCTAGCTACAAGGAGAACATTGGAATCAGGAAAAGAATCAGTTAACAGGAAAGGGAATGGGGGCAAAAACGTACGGACATCTGACATTCTTTTTGGCTACCTAGAATCTGAACCCCCTTCCTATGTTTGAGTAATTTTTCTAATTTGTGAGGCAAAGATCGACACCCACTATATTAGTTGATAATGACAGATACTTTCCCAGTTGCCCTTGTAGCTTGGGTATAATCAGGTGGCTTAGGCTCTAGCAATCAAAAGTACCTCCCTCATCAGGGTACACTTTCCTCCAGAACTGTGGGGATTGGTTTCAGGTCTGTGGACAGTTATCTACCAAGGGCTTTTTACCATTAATTTTAATGGAAGCCCTAAATTTTAATTTTAACTAAAACTAATTTTAACTGTCACAGACTCCTGCTGGGCTTATGGCTGTTATTATCTTGCTGAGTTCAAAACAAAGGGGATTTTGTTTTCTGAAGCCATTGCTTAGGAGCAAGACACTCTACCAGACTCGAGGTCAGGGCACTGCACAATGGTATTCTAAGTAGTTCAATGGTCTTAACCCAGATGGTCCAACCTGGGTGAAACCACACCATAGTTGGTTGCACTTCCCACTCCAGGAAAGAAGGTGCACTTCTTGAGAACCTCCATGAACTTTTTGGATCCCACTGGTTAATTTTCTGGGAAGAATTAATGACTAAGTGGCTATTCTTATATTCCTCTTCTCTACTTTTGACCCTTTTTGTGCTTTGTAACTACTGTTTGTCCAAGGTGCCTCAAGGCTGTGCTTTCTGGACTAGAGCATGAGAATTTGCTTCAATGTCTTTGTGAGGTTACAAACTACCTTCCTTTAGTCATTAATAGGCATCCCAACTACTTGTAACATTCTAGAACTGAGTTGCTTCTTTCTAACCTGCAGAAGAGAAGTACACGTATGTCTCAGACACCTCTGAGGTCTCAGATCCTCTCAGCTTTATCTGTCTCTTGTTTTAATACCAGCAGTTCTATATGGGCTCCTGCTGACAGTGCCTCACATCAGGCTGCACCATGTGCCTCTCATTTCCAACCCCAGGGAGGTGTTAATGCCACAGGATTCTGCTTGTGGCACACATATGTAAAACACTGAAGTGCATGGAGTTAGTGCCGCAAGAGGCAAACTTTTGCAAAAGAAGACAGCTAGTAAGTATATTCTTCTCTCTTTCTCCATCTAGATGGACTGTTTTGAGATGCTGTTTATGTGACTTCCTGGAGGATGAGCCTGTGGATTTGAACAATCAGTCTCACTTGACAGCTACCAACTTGATAATGTAGTCTTATATTGGCTCCTCCTTTTCTGCTTCACTTTCCTTGTCCTTCACAGCTGGAAATGCACTCCCTAATCACATAGAATTACTACAAGCTCCTTGCCTGAGGCTCTGCTGTCTGGGTTACACAAGCTAAGACAACACCACAGGATTCATAGACAAAATCATGCCAATTTCACCATCATTAGTAGCTTTCCTTACTTAGGGATAATTTCTGGCTTTTCACTCAGTTCTATCCTAAATGTGAGACTTTGGAAAAATTACTTAATCTCTCCGAGCCTCCTATTCTTCAAGGTAATATGGAGATAATAATAATGCTTATCATGGGCTTCCCTGGTGGTGCAGTGGTTGAGAGTCCGCCTGCCGATGCAGGGGACACAGCTTCGTGCCCTGGTACAGGAGGATCCCACATGCCGCGAAGCGGCTGGGCCCGTGAGCCATGGCCGCTGAGTCTGCGCGTACGGAGCCTGTGCTCCGCAACGGGAGAGGCCACAACAGTGAGAGGCCCGCATACCGCAAAAAAAAATAAATAAATAAAAATTTAAAAAATAATGCTTATCTTGTGAAGAGTTGGAGGAATTAAAATTTAAAAACGATTGTAATCACTGAGTATAATGCTTGGCATATAGTGAATGCTCAGAAAATGTCAGTTGTTGTTGCTGTTATTATTATAAAAATCAGTCCTATTTGCAACATGATGGAGCTCTAGGGGAGATGGAAAAAGGAAAGGGGTTTCGTTTACAGATACTTTAGGGAGGTTGGAAAGATATGTTGGCATACCTTTGAGTACATATGATAATGTTACACAATAAACCATCAAGGTTCTATTCCATTATCCAAAGAAAAAATAATTTAGAAATGGGGCTAAAATTCCTTCCAGAATTAGACTTTTGTGGCCATAATAAAAGTGATCATTTTGAGCATTTGAGCATTTTGAAGGGATTAGTAAGTTTAAACAACTAGGACCACAGTTGTTCCAGGCTTTGTTTGACATTTTCATCTATGGCTTCCCTCCCAAGGGGCTGGCACAGCCAATGGATGGCCAGGCTTCTCTCATCTGAAGCTCTGTTCGTCAGTTCTGAGCTATACCTGGGGTTCCTGACAGTAGATGGCTTGCCTCTCACATCTTGCCATCGTTTGATCCCAGGGTTTCAGTTGTATTGTTTTGGGCTTTTACTTCCTGATGAAGAGATTTATGTGGATTTAATTTTCTTTAGTCTCTGGGTGCCAAAGATTTTGGTGTTTGTAATGTTCGTAGGCAACTAGGTCCACTACAACAATTTTTTTTGCTGGGTGTAGGTTTTCACAGTAGTGGGAAGTCAGAAGTGATTTGTAGGTTACTAAATCTTGGGCTTTGTTTAACATATAATTTTTATGGCCAGTGAGAATGAGTAAGGTCCTAATATTTCAGAACTTCATACAGGAAGTAAGCCAGGATGAAAAATCACACTGTTTACCCACCAAACCTAGCAACTGCATAACGTATCTTCTCAGAAAACATAATCCTGACCCCTCTTCCAATCTCATTTTTGTCCCCCAAGTCTGGAATGAACTTTTGGTGCTTGTTTTTCTTTGGTAATGCAGCAAATACAAAATGTCCCTCATACCACACACAAATGTGCAAAGCAGATGTGGTTTCTTTGAGTGCCTCTCAACTGATGTTTTCTCCCTGATGATCCCTCAGCCTGCTAGATAACGGAAAATTAAAAACCAAGTTTTAGTCTAAATATGGAACCTTAGTCTGGTCCAATCATTTTAAATCTCTTTAGGGAATTCAATTTCTGGTCAGTTAACTCCAGTAAATACTAAATGCTTCATTGCTTCTTTTGCTCCACTCTAAGGTGGTGTCCGGGTGTGGGGAGTAATATAGGTGTGGTTTAGGTGGTAAGATGGGGGTCCTCAAATCTATACTGGTCTCAGAATCCTCCTGGTCTTAGATGTACAGTGGCTGGAAAGGGATGATCCCTCAAATGGCACTCACCAAGGGGCTACTGGCCCTATTTGTCTGCAAATCTACCCAGCAGTCTCTTCATCATAACCTCAGGACTTTATTGGGTCACCCACCCTCTTAGTACTCAGAGCATGCCCCTTTGGGACTAACATGTATTTCAGAGTCCTTCAGGAAAGGGCAATTGGGAACTTTGTCTCCAACCCAATTGTGGTTGACTTAAGGATCACTGCTCAGATTCCCCTTCAAGGAAAGACTTGCTGCCTTGGCAACTGAGACAGTGGTCAGCAGATAGCATCTGACTTACAGCTCCTTCAGGATCTGCTTCAGCTACAGAAAGGCATCTCATCCAAGGTCATACCCTTCCCAAGGCAACCCTAAGTGAGGCGGGGTATAAAGACCTGGCCAATTCAGCAGACTGCAAAACAATGTTAATGGGCAGTTCTCACTTCTAGAGTTTCCCTTTGGGTTGGCTGAGGCTTTGTTGAGTCTCATCACAATCTCATCAATTTCTCCTTCTGTCCAATCCTGCTTCCTTCCCCCTTTTTCACAGGTACTGATCCCTAATGAACATCTTGCACCCCAAACTCTGTCTCAGCATCTATTTCTGGAAAAGCTAACTTACAACACTGATCCTTTCATCTGTTTTCTGTCACTACCTTCAATGCCATCCCTTTCCAACATGGGAATTAGCTTTGTGTAGGCTGCTTCCAAAGGTTTTCTTTAAAAGACTGACTTTCAAATTCACTGTCTTGTTGCATATCCAAAAAGCCTATTTTGAATGCCAGAAACTACACACTAGGTCTTTTTTTCTCTCTGCATTTCTGTATGACAGTCTGAATTCCTCTCCTGTTTTTCTCATAGGTTCATGGCCCTGCCCTCAAGGCAACTTTTCATTCTAATTTTAGTAGGGGTTGTAACCAGTCCTTGGTGTAAATACATGCTATACATTGATTTCTAAGTATCTCACAGGCTCTTACATGAGGCAAGATGTGCAAAGGAACTGTACTTCATATTGCCTACATCTTGTCTAACCCAGGAGATCCACCCACCAGGTAGGAGAAGAAAATACACTATATTTTGGTACAATCCAGTGATATCAGTCTGACCTATGGTTTAATCTCTACAGTCTCTGCCTGGATGCCTCAGGAAAATTCTCAGTCGTTCAGAGTTTTGCTCTTTTCTCCTGTTCCTCTCCAAGCTGGTATTAAGAGAAAAGGGGAGGGGAGGTCTACAGGCTAACGTTTAGCTGTGAGGAAAGACAGCTGGAAAGCCCTTGCTGGTCGCTGCTGTGCAGCTGCTGATTTGGATTGCTCCTGGGCCCGGTGGTCACTGAGGTGTAGCTAGAACTATCACAATTTGTAAGGAGACATGCCAGCACCCACTACTGGAATCTGTATTTTCTGTTACCAATTCCTAGAATGGGAGTCTTTGCTCTTCACTCTAACCCTAGGCCTCTGCTGATTTCTGGCCTCTTTAGAGCTTCTGCTTACTTTCCTGCACACGTTTGCCACCTCTGGGTTCCAGGGAAACAGGAGCGCTGCTGAGGCTCATTGATGTGGTCTTCTCTTGCCACCACCTCCGTGCTCTTCTTCCCACACGATGTGGGTGTAACAATTAGCCCCAAACTGGGCTTCTCCCAGAGGCCTACAACCTCCCCACATTATACCCCAACCAGAGAAGCTGGCCATAAACCTTGAGGTTTCTGGATGCTTCTTAACCTCTCTGGGTGTTTCTGAAAGTGCCTCCTTCTACCAGCTTTCTTGAGGTGCTTTCTGGGGCTCCCAGTCCTAAGGAAAATGGGCTGCTCCAAGGAGTCTGCTAGTTGACTTCCTTAATCTACTTGTGCAATGCTTCTTACTATAATTCCTACTTCCTCTATGTTATGTTCTCATTACAGTCTAGACAGAGAGCCAGCCAAGAAAGACTTCAGAAGTCTTTTCCCTACTCAAGGGAATAAATTTACATTTCAGACATTCAGGCCCAATTTTCAGTATGCTAATAAAGGTAAAAGAAATTAAAAATTATTTCTTTCTTAGCAAAACTTGGCTTTTGAGACTAATGTCTTGCTTCGATCTCAAGCAAATCGATAAGCAACAATCTCTTTGTTTAAATAGGTATCTATCCTTCTCCTGAAGCACATGAACTCCCTTTAAAGGGTGATAAGTTATCAGTTAACAAGATTTATAAGACATGGAAATATATCTGAATGTAATTCAAAGGCATATGTATAACAATAGTAAATTTGAGAGTTATTACCTATGCTCCAGTGATTGTGCTTTGCATATATTATCTCATTTAATTTTCATAATAACCTGTGGGAGAAGTATTATTATCCCAATTTTGAAAATGATAAATGAGGCCTGGGAGGGCTAGGCTACATGCCTAAGGTCACGTACTTAATAAAAGGTGAACCAGTATTCACTTTCAGGTCTGACTGACCCCAAAACCTCCAACAACTGTAATTCCTCCATTAGCAAAGATCTGGCTACAAAACAGAATTTTGATCACACAGCATCTCATTTATCGTTTAACTTTTTTATTCAGCAAGAAACAGCTAGGCATAGTGTCTGAGAACCAGGCTTTGAATTTGGGCTGTGTTCCTCTGCTCTATCACCTGTAAAATGGAGATAATATTATCCCTAACCCACGAGATCACTGTGAGGTTTAAATGAGTTAATACATGACAAGCAATTGGCACAGTGCTTGGCACCTACGAAACTTTAATAACTGTTAGCTATTGCTGTCGTGAATTCTCAGGATAATATTGTCTTTATGATTAGCCTGAAGATTTCAAAATCAAATATGAAAAAAAGGGTCTTTAATTTTTGGCATTCATAAATATTTGAATTGTGTTCTGTTCTTTTTCCCCTTTTTCTCTTAGAAATTAGCCTCTGTTCAACTGTAGGAAGGAAAATCCTGCTGTGAACATTGGAGAATTGAAGCTTTGAATGTATCACCCTGTCAGATATAGCACTGATTGTTTTAATTCGCTTGTTGTTTTGCTCTCTGCTAGAAGAAACAATTGCTTTAATGAAACATTTCCATGTGCTGTTGTTGTTATTATTATCATTATGTCATTATTATTGATAGTTTGGCTTTGCAGAGAGCTGGGGAAAAAGTAGAGGAAAGTGCCTGGTCTTTGCAGTCAGACATATCCAAGTCTGAATCCAGTTTCTAACTGATCCAGTTCTACTTAAGTAACTTAATTACCAAAACTTGGTTTTTGTTATTTATGCCTATCGATCTCCCTGATAAAACTGATATCAGGTTATATGATATATGCTTCAAATGCCTAAATATTTACTGACACATTACAAGAGTTCAGTGAAAGTTATTTCACTTTCTTATCTCTGCCTTGTATTTGTCCTTTACAATTACCTTTAGTTTAGAAAGGTGGCTGTATGAATTGGTGGGGGACATTTTTATTCTTAGAGGTCTTTATTATATAGTAAATGTTACAAGTTAAATTATGTTTTGATATCCATATAAATCATGAATTAACTAAATTCATATGTAGATGTCCTATACCTCAGAATGTGAACCTATTTGGAAATAGGGTTGTTTCAAATGTACTCACAACAGTTCCCCCCTTACCCACAGTTTCAGTTTTCCACGGTAAACCATGGTCCAAAATTATTAAATGGAAAATTTCTGAAATAAACAACTCAGAAGTTTTAAATTGCCCATCGTTCTGAGCAGCATGATGAAATCTCACACCACCTCACTCAGTCCTGTCCAGGACATAAATCATCCCTTTGTCCAGCGTATCCTGCCCAGTAGTCACTTAGTAGCCGTCTGGGTTACAAGACTGACTGTCATGGTATCGCAGTGCTTGTGTTCAAGCAGCTTATTTTACTTAATGATGGCCCCAAAGCACAAGTGAAGTGATGCTGGCAATTCGGATATGCCAAAGAGAAGCCGTAAAGTGCTTCTTTTAAGTTAAAGGAGAAAATTCCTGACTTTATAAGGAAAGAAAAAAATTGTGTGCTGAGGTTGCTAAGTTCTACTGTAAGAACGAATCATGAAGAAGGAAAAAGAAATTCATAGTGTTTTGCTGTCGCCCCTCAAACTGCAAAAGTTATAGCCACAGTGCCATAAGCAGTTAGTTAAGATAGAAAAAGCACTAAATTTGTATATTTTGAGAGAGTGCGAGAGAGCATATTCACATAACATTTATTACAGTATATTGTTATAATTGTTCTATTTTATTATTTGCAATTGTTGTTAATCTTTTACTGTGCTAAATTTATAAATTTTATCTTAGGTATGTATGCATAAGAAAAAAACATAGTACATACAGGGCTCAGTGCTCTGCGCATTTTCAGGCATTCACTGGCAGTCTTGGATTGCATCTCCCACAGATAAGGGTGTACTACTGTAGTTAAGATGAATTCATACTGGAGTGGGGTGGGCCCCTAATCCAATATGACTAGTGTCCTTATAAAAAGGGAAAATCTGCATTTGCATGGAATTTCAGATGTTAGCTGCAAGCCCCTAGCCACTTTCTGACCTATGGCCATAAATCAGGGGTTCCCACGACCACCTCCTCAGGTTTGATAATTTGCCAGAATGGCTCACAAACACAGGGAAGCACTTCATTTGCACCTACCAGTTTATTATAAAGGATACAACTCAGGAACAGCCAGATGGAAGAGATCATAGGGCAAGGTATGGGGAGAGGGGTGCAGAGCTTCCAAGTCCTCTCCAGGGCAACACCCTTCCAGCACTTGGATGTGTTCAACCCAGAAGCTCATCACATGTTGTTGTTCATGAGTTTTTATAGAACTTACTCTCTAGTCCTTCCTCCCGCCCCTCCCCAAAGGTCAGGAATGCGGCTAAAAGTTCCAACCTTCTAATAACTTGGTCTTTTGGGTGACCAGCCCCAGCCTGAGACTATCTAGGGGGCCCTCTCTTCATTAGCATAAATGCAGGTGTGCTCTCAAGGGACTTGTGAATAAAAAAACACTCCAATCACTCGGGAAATTCCAAGGGTTTTAGGAGCTCTGTATCAGGAATCTGGGACAAAAAACAAATTTATTTATTATTATACCACACCCTTCCATTGGGATTGCACCATTTTGCATTCTCACTAACATTGTTCCAGTGCCCAGTTCCTTCTCAGCCCTGTTAAAGCTTAAATTTTTGCAAATCTGATGGTCAGATGTAGTATTTCAGTTTCCTTTAGATTTGAATTTCTCTTATAAATAATATTGGACATTTCTTCATACGTTTAATGGAAATATATATATACATATATACATGTATTCAATACAAATGTATAAACATTTTTTGTTTATATCTTATGTCCATTTTCTTCTATAGGACTTTTGGTCTTTTTTTTTCTTCAATCTTTATAAGTTTTACATATTGGGGAAATTTGTACTTTATCTGTGACATATGTTTCAAATATTTATTCTCAATTTGTTGTTTGTCCTTTGACTTTACTCACAGTGCTTTTTTGTCATGCAAAAGTTTTTTATTTTTATGTAGTCAAATTTATCAATTCCTTTTATTGCATCTGAATTTAAAGTCATATTTAGATAGCTTTCCCTCCACCTAGGCTATAGAGGAAATCATTTATGTTTTCTTCTAGCATTGTACAGATCAGTTTTTTTCATGATTATTTATTTTATTTTAAATATGTTTAAATGAATACAACATTTCTAACCATTAGTGACATACTAAAGGTTACTGAGATGGTTTTGAATATATCTATAATTTTTTAACACCATAGGGCGAGATTATATATTTAGCTACAAAAATTCTGTTGGGAGAGATAACACCTATCCTTCTCAAACTCTTCCAAAATATAGCAGAGGCAGGAACACTCCAAAACTCATTCTACGAGGCCACCATCACCCTGACACCAAAATCAGACAAAGATGTCACAAAGAAAGAAAACTACAGGCCAATATCACTGACAAACATAGATGCAAAAATACTAGCAAGCAGAATCCAACGGCACATTAAATGGATCATACACCGGGGCTTCCCTGGTGGCACAGTGGTTGAGAGTCCACCTGCCAGTGCAGGGGACACGGGTTCGTGCCCCGGTCCGGGAAGATCCCACATGCTGCGGAGCGGCTGGGCCTGTGAGCCATGGCCGCTGAGCCTGCGCGTCCGGAGCCTGTGCTCCGCAACGGGAGAGGCCACAACAGTGAGAGGCCCGCATACGGCAAAAAAAAAAAAAAAAAAAAGGATCATACACCATGATCAAGTGGGGTTTATCCCAGGAATGCAAGGATTCTTCAATATACGCAAATCAATCAATGTGATATACCATATTAACAAACTGAAGGAGAAAAACCATATGATCATCTCAATAGATGCAGAGAAAGCTTTCAACAAAATTCAACACCCATTTATGATAAAAACTCTCCAGTAAGTAGGCATAGAGGGAACTTTCCTCAACATAATAAAGGCCATATATGACAAACTCACAGCCAA
This sequence comes from Tursiops truncatus, assembly GCF_011762595.2. Classification (NCBI taxonomy): domain Eukaryota; kingdom Metazoa; phylum Chordata; class Mammalia; order Artiodactyla; family Delphinidae; genus Tursiops; species Tursiops truncatus. The sequence continues at coordinate 46,609,860 of NC_047044.1, read as the reverse complement.
CATCATCCTCAATGGTGAAAAACTGAAACCATTTCCACTAAGATCAGGAACAAGACAAGGTTGCTCACTCTCACCACTATTATTCAACATACTTTTAGAAGTTTTAGCCACAGCAATCAGAGAAGAAAAAGAAATAAAAGGAATACAAATCGGAAAAGAAGTAAAGCTGTCACTGTTTGCAGATGACATGATACCATACATAGAGAATCCCAAAGATGCTACCAGAAAACTACTAGAGCTAATCAATGAATTTGGTAAAGTAGCAGGATACTAAATTAATGCACAGAAATCTCTAGCATTCCTATACACTAATGATGAAAAATCTGAAAGTGAAATCAAGAAAACACTCCCACTTACCACTGCAACAAAAAGAATAAAATATCTAGGAATAAACCTACCGAAGGAGACGGAAGACCTGTATGCAGAAAATTATAAGACACTGATGAAAGAAATTAAAGATGATACAAATAGATGGAGAGATATACCATGTTCTTGGATTGGAAGAATCAACATTGTGAAAATGACTAAACTACCCAAGCAATCTACAGATTCAATGCAATCCCTATCAAACTACCAGTGGCATTTTTCACAGAACTAGAACAAAAAGTTTCACAATTTGTATGGAAACACAAAAGACCCCGAATAGCCAAAGCAATCTTGAGAAAGAAAAACGGAGCAGGAGGAATCAGGCTCCCTGACTTCAGACTATACTACAAAGCTACAGTAATCAAGACAGTATGGTACTGGCACAAAAACAGAAATATAGATCAATGGAACAGGATAGAAAACCCAGAGATAAACCCACACACCTATGGTCACGCTATCTTTGATAAAGGAGGCAAGAATATACAGTGGAGAAAAGACAGCCTCTTCAGTAAGTGGTGCTGGGAAAACTGGACAGCTACATGTAAAAGTATGAAATTAGAACACTCCCCAACACCATACACAAAAATAAACTCAAAATGGATTAAAGACCTAAATGTAAGGCCAGACACTATAAAACTCTTAGAGGAAAACATAGGCAGAACACTCTATGACAGAAATCACAGAAAGATCCTTTTTGACCCACTTCCTAGAGAAATGGAAATAAAAACAAAAATAAACAAATGGGACCTAATTAAACTTAAAAGCTTTTGCATAGCAAAGGAAACCATAAACAAGATGGAAAGACAACCCTCAGGATGGGAGAAAATATTTGCAAATGAAGCAACTGACAAAGGATTAATCTCCAAAATATACAAGCAGCTCATGCAGCTCAATATCAAAAAAACAAACAACCCAATCCAAAAATGGGCAGAAGACCGAAACAGACATTTCTCCAAAGAAGATATACAGATTGCCAACAAACACATGAAATAATGCTCAACATCATTAATCATTAGAGAAATGCAAAACAAAACTACAGTGAGATATCATCTCACAGTGGTCAGAATGGCCATCATCAAAAAATCTACAAACAATAAATGCTGGAGAGGGTATGGAGAAAAGGGAACCCTCTTGCACTGTTGGTGGGAATGTAAATTGATATAGCCACTATGGAGAACAGTATGGAGATTCCTTAAAAAACTAAAAATAGAACTACCATACGACCCAGCAATCCCACTACTGGGCATATATATACCCTGAGAAAACCGTAATTCAAAAAGAGTCATGTACCAAAATGTTCATTGCAGCTCTATTTACAATAGCCAGGATATGGCAGCAACCTAAGTGTCCATCAACAGATGAATGGATAAAGAAGATGTGGTACATATATACAATGGAATATTACCCAGCTATAAAAAGAAACAAAATTGACTTATTTGTAGTGAGGTGGATGCACCTAGAGTCTGTCATACAGAGTGAAGTAATTCAGAAAGAGGAAAACAAATACCGTATGCTAACACATATATATGGAATCTAGAAAAAAGGTCCTGAAGAACCTAGGGGTAAGATGGGAATAAAGACACAGACCTACTAGAGAATGGACTTGAGGATATGGGGAAAGAGAAGGGTAAGCTGTGACAAAGTGAGAGAGTGGCATGGACATATATATACTACGAAACGTAAAATAGCTAGTGGGAAGCAGCCGCATAGCATAGGGAGATCAGCTCTGTGCTTTGTGACCACCTAGAGGGGTGGGATAGGGAGGGTGGGAGGGAGGGAGATGCAAGAGGGAAGAGATATGGGAACATATGTATATGTATAACTGATTCACTTTGTTAAAAAGCAGAAACTAGCACACCATTGTAAAGCAATTATACTCCAATAAAGATGTAAAAAAAAAAAATTCTGTTGGGAAATGGGTTCATTTTACCAACTAAACATGGGAACTGTCAAATAAATATCAGCTTGATGTACAGATCAGTTTTTAAACATTTAGATCTCTGATTCACTTAGAGTTTATTCTTGTGTGTGGAATGATTAATTGATCACATTTTATCTTTACAAGAATTTTCAATAATGTGGAAAAATGCACCTAATAACTCAAAAAACTTAAAAAAGGAAAGATACAAAATTATATGTTTAATATGACCCTTACAAATATACATAGAAAACGTATTAGAAAGGAAATGCACCAAAATGTAATATATGTTTACATCTGGTTAATAGCATTATGGGAAACAATTATTTTTAATATGCTTTTTATATTTCCTATAATGAATATTTATAACCAGAAAGAAAAGCAGTATGTGTCTTTAATTTAAAAAAATAAAACTTGGGTCTGCTTTTTTTTTTTGGTAGTCTGAAAAAGAGACTTAGAAAATATTAATATACTTAGTTGAAGTGAAAAAGAATAGGATCAATATATACTTCTTCCTTTTCCTCTTTGCACATCTCTCTCTGCCTCTCCTCATGCTTTTTCTCTCCCTGCCTCTCCTCATGCTTTTTCTCTCCCATTTTCTCACTCCCCATGTCTTACATAGTAGTAAAATATATGCAGAAAATGAACAAGCCTTCTACAGAATATTATTTTATTGCTTCCAAAGCTACTTGGGGTTAATTCTTTCATAAAATACCATGTTATGACAAGAACTCAAAGAGACCACAATGCTAATGGATAATGGAAAGCCTTCTGGCATACAAAATATCCCTTCCCCCTTAGCTAACAGTCTTGAAACCAGCAACATGGTAACCTATTACAAGGCTTTCTCTGTGTTATACTAGAGGGTGTAAAATTCCAGGTCCCTTCAATATGCAGCTTGTCCCCAGGATTTTTCAGTGATGTGCAGCTGAAAAATCAATGTCAGATGGCTCAGTAGGAGACAGGTCTAATGGTTCTATGTTGCTCTCAATCTCCCCAAGAGGACAGCTCTGCAGTGGGGGTACTCAGGATTGTCACATCCGGCGGTTAATAATAACATTTGTTGAGTGTTCACAGTGTGCTGAAGTCTGTTTTACATTCATGTCTCCTGAAATCATCACAGTCTGTAAGGTAGGCACTATTATTATGTCATATATATATATATATATATATATATATATATCATAACATGTCACAGGTGTGGATAAATATATTTCCTTATATCGACAGCCTGGGGATGGCAGAACTAGAATTTGAAACCATGCGTGTTAGACTCTAAAGTCAGTACTTTAAAGGCTATTTTAATGCCATTGGGTGAGGTGTCAGTACCAAGAAACAATAGTTTAACAACTCTCAATATATCAGTGAAACCTATGACACATCCAGATGGGACAAGGCCTCCTCTGAAAACATTTTCTAGCAGGCTTTCTCAATGCAGCTTCCACAAGAAAATTAAACTCTACCAAAAAATAATTTGAAAATTATACTCTCATTTCTTCCAAGGATGGTGGCACAGAACAACTAATAACATTCTAGGTGCAAGGGAGGGAAGTTATTCATTACATACAATGGATACCTTAGGGCATTAAGGCTTATTTCTCAACCTCTCTCTCTCTCTCCCTTTTTGTCACTCTGTTTTCCTTTCTCTCCTGAGAAAGTTGTATGGGTAACAAGCCTGCACTGCAATTATCACCTGAATCCTCCACAGTTCTGTTAGCAGTGCCTCAGGAGTTTATATTGATGATAAAAGGATAAATGCTATATTACATATTGCTACTCCGCTACCAATCTAAGCAACCATTCATAACACAACAGACTACAAATGCTTCTGGTATTTGCTCTAATCCTTCCTTGTTAAGGGATAGGTAAATCCTGAGCTGGGAGGACCAAAGTGGGAGTCCCTACCCTCTCTTGTCTAGATGTTCTTCTTTATTTATTTTATTCTTCTTTGCTTGGTGGCTCTCTTTGGAACTTCCCATTCCCTACTGCAGTATGGTTTACACACTATTACTTATGTTATTGTAATTGCTTAGAATTCAAATTTTAATGACAAAATCTTTATCAATGCTATTTTATACCTCTAAGCACTGCTACTTCTAATTTGTTTTTCATGAAACGAAGGCACTTGGAGTACTTTGTTTCACTAACGTATGTTCTTTATATACCCAATAACCAGAACTTCCTTTTCTCTTTCTCTTTTTCTCACTGTCCCTCAACCTTGCCATTTTTTTCCAAAAGAGATTAACATTCAGGTTAAGTACTAGCTGAAAAATTCTTTCCCTTTGATACTGATGTCCCCATAACTTAATGTATCTTGTGGCTTCTGGGTAGATGCAACAATTTGGTTGCTTCATGCTGGCTTTCATTTAAGCAAAACCAGCATTGTTAGCTATCAATGATTGTTTGATGTTCCAGAAAATATCCTCATGCTAGATAGTTCAGTGCCAAAGAACATCTTTTTTCCAAACAAAAATGAAATGTTTCAGTTATGTTGGCCTTTTTATGGAACAGAAAAACAGCATGACATTCTTGAAGTGTTTTCAGGGAAGTTTGTGGGATGTCTTGTAGACTGCAATTTGGATTGAGTGGTCTAAATATCAGCAACATTGGTGACAACATGAGAAATGTCACGAGGCATCCTAAGTTCTCTTATTTTTCACTCTTGGATACCTGATATAGTAGAATGATGCCAGAATTTCTGAACTCTTTCTTTGATTCATCCTCTCTTAAACCTCCAGTCACAGGGAGATGGTGATTAAGAATATGAGCTTTAGAGTCAGAGGATTCAAGCATGGCTCCACCGTTCCTAGGTAATAATACTACCACCTGAGAAGGTGGGAAAATAGAGGAAACAAGGGCGCACTTAGCACAGTACCTGCACAAAGACATGATAATAATCATTCTAATTGTAATCAAAATTGACATTTATTGAGTGCTCAATAAGTGCCAGATATTATACTAATAACTTCTATGAGCTGGCTCATTTACTCCCCACAACTACCCCTACTATTATAATTATTTTCATTTTATAGGTGAGAAAATTATTGTGAAGAGAGGTTAAGTCACTTGTCCAAGGTCACACAGCCTGTGCAATGGAGCCTAGATTCAAACTCAGGCAATCTGACTACACTGTACTACAGTGTTCTGTTAAATAAATAATAACTTAGCAAAATATTAGCTACCAGTAATATTAGCTACTGCTAATATTTTGCAAGCAGCTTAAAGTATTGGATGTTCAAGCAGAAATTCCTCACTCAAAGAACTAAGCTCAGAAGCCTTTTAATGGTGCTAAATTCTGAGACTAAGCAGATAAAGGAGCATCATCCATAATCACTTGCCACTATCCTTGAGAATTTAAAGTTTGACCAAAAAAAATTTCCACCAAGAATAGCAATGAGTTTATTTTCTGTGAGATTAGGATGTGTGAACAGCTTAAATCCCCATTTAAAGACTCTAATCCTTTCCCTCTTCTTCAATTTCTTCCTTCTTAGGATGGCATCTGGTTGCAAGGGAACTTTACACATTCTAATGGCATTGGGTACACAGACCTATGTTCTATATGTGGCCCTTTGTGTTTTAAAAAGTACCCAGGATTTCTGATAATCAGGTATGGTAAGACACGCAGATATGGAAATGACTGTCATCAAGGAAGAAGTTTATACTCACAGATTCCTAGAAATAGGAGGCATGGCACACTGCAGGGCCACACAGGTCAGGAGTCAGAGGGAGTGAGGGAAAAATTTGGGCAAGCGCCTTCATTGTATATTTTTGGGGGAAAGAATGGGCAAGGCAGGCTAAACAGGGTAGACAGACCTAGGATTGACTAGTTTGGTGGGCTCTGGGACTTAGGAACTGCCCCTGGCTATCTGATGCCTGGCTCTGGGATGAGGTACAGTGGCTCCCAGTAAAGGAAGTAGTTGAGGATATGGGTTCTGGATTGGTTGATTTGCATCTGAAGATTGTGCTCTCAGGCAAGTGTTTACTATCTCTAGGAATTAGCTAACCCTGGAAGGGACAGTCTCTCCGCAGTGGGTGAGGCCCCAAGAGGTCAAAACATCATAAAATACAAAAAATTAAAAATATGATGAATACATTCTAGTGGAAGTATCTCATCCCTCTGTCTAATTGTCCTTGGTCTTCACTACTTCTACTCCTGAAGTATCTGTAACTCATGGCACCTTGGCCTTACACAAGCAAGCAGGTTGCTTCAGGAGAGCTCAGCTTTCTCTCTGACTGACTTGACCCAATGCCCTCAATTGCAGTAGAGTCAAAATGGCAGTATGGTGTGTTTAGGCAGAGAGAGAGAGACTGGGCTAGCACTACCAAATTTTTATCAGCTTCTGTTTGACATGCAAGAAATCCAGAAGTTTACTAGTATACTGCATGAGGGTAAGAAGGAGGATGTCCCCTGGGGTAAAGAAATATGTGACTTTTTTGCATATCTAAGATGCAGTGTATAAACTGTCGACTCCAATATACAGAGAATATTTGGTAATAATAGTATGGAGAATAATAACAAAATACATAAATTTCTAGGTAGACTGACCAAAACAAAAAGTGACAAAAAAGCAATATTAGGAATTGCAAATGCAATAGTTTTTAAATAATTAAGTATTATAAGTAATTTTATGCCAATAAATTTGAAAATTTCACTGAAATAGGTAATTTTCTAGGAAAAAAATACCAAATTATTTTTCAAACATGTCAGAAATGTTCCTACTTGAAGTAACTTCTGCTTCCTCTGCTTAGAATATTCTTCATCCAGCTAGCTGCATAGCTAGATCCTCTCACTTCCTACAGCCCTATCCTCAAATTTACATTTTTGTGAAGACTTCCCTGGACATTCAATTTAAAGTCCAACACTTCTCACAGATTTCACATCCTTTCTCTCTCCTTGTTCTCTTCTTTAATGGCAATCACTATCTAACATACTACATATTTTACTTATTAATCTTGCTTTTGACTGCTTCCTTAAGTGTAATCTATAAGGGCAAAGATATTTTAAAAATTTATTTTGTTCACTGTTGTACTTCTATTGCCTAATGTCCTGGAACACATGAAGTACTCAATGACTATGTTAAATGATATAATTAATTAATTAAAAAGTCCCAAAATTACCATAATGAGTGTATATATGTGTGTGTGTGTATACGTGGGTATATATATATACACATATATATGCTATATATACACACACACACACACATATATGCCATATATATATATATGGATCCTGACCAAATGGATTAAGACTAGGAAGGCAAGGACGATTTAACATTAGAAAATCCTATGAATATAAATCACTACATTTACTGCTTTAAGAGATCAATAGAGAAATGCCATGTATTCCTCTCAATAAAGCAGAAAAATATAAACTAAAAAAATGTGCAAGAAGACAAATTCTCCTAACTAATCAAGAGAATCTACCAAACACTAACTACAAACATTAGTCTAAATGGTAAAACTTTAGAAGCGTTTCCAGTAACATAAGGAGACAAGGATGCCTGAAAAATTAAACTGGAGCTCCTAATCAAAGGAATAGGAAAAAAGAGGTATCAGGATTGGAAAGGAAGATGCAAAATTTTAATTTGTAGACCATATAAACACCTTCCTAAAATATTCAAAAGAACGTTCAGATAAGTAAAATTAAGAGAATTCAGATTATCTGACTTGAGATTGATAGACAAAAACAATAACATACTTAAATACTAGCAATAACAAATAGGAAATACAATTAAAATTTTTTAATTGGGTAAGACATTTATGGAGAATATTATAAAACTATGTTAAAGAACATAAAATTAATATAGTACAAAAATGTAATTTGGATACATACACCAGATGATGCTGACCTTTGGAAAGAGAAGAGAATGGGCCAAAGAAAACATAGAGATTTTAATGTTTTATTTAAAAAAGAAAAAAATCTGAAGGGAATAAAAGTTAATATTTGTTCATTTTGGAGGTGAATATTTATCATAGATGTTTATTACATTTTCTACATATTGAGACTTCTTCCCAAATATAAATAAATGCAGCGAGGGATCTCATTGATCAGAAAGGAGGATCTCAGGGAAAAACATTAAGAAAGATGTCTTCATTGATTACTGAATCAATTACTATCCAGTGCACATGGCTATTTATAATATTTTTAGAAATACTACAATATCCTTAAATACCCTATCCTGGGCATTTTAGGTATGATCCACTTCTTGGGCTTCAAAAGTATTTGAGACCAGATGACATAAACTGCTGCAATGATTTCTGGGCTTTATTACAGTAGTTTTAAAAAGTCTATTTGCGAGTGGGCTTTTGGCAGAATCTGCACCCTTGTCTTTGAAAGTACAAGTAGAGTATGAGTATTAAATAGCTGAGAAGGGGGGCTTCCCTGGTGGCGCAGTGGCTGAGAGTCCGCCTGCCGATGCAGGGGACACGGGTTCATGCCCCAGTCCGGGAAGATCCCACATCCCGCGGAGCGGATAGGCCCGTGAGCCTGCGCATCCGGAGCCTGTGCTCCGCAACAGGAGAGGCCGCAACAGTTGAGAGGCCCGCGTACCGCAAAAAAAAAAAAAAAAAGCTGAGAAGGACATGTAGGGAGATCTTCCAAAGCTTGCTTTTTCTACCTTTTGCTGACCTGTTTGGCAAGAGATCTGTGCCCAAACATTAAATAAAGCCTTTTATTGGAAGTGATTCAAAATTCTACGGCACAGTGAGGCAGTCTCACATGTTTTTAGAATCTTGAGTTATTTTTCCATTCTGAACTATGGGAAATTCTAGTGTGTGGAAGGAGACTGTCTGAGGCTGGTTTTATTTATCTAATTGTTCCAGACTTTATGCACTGTTCAAAATATGCTTTATAACTTAATTTATATGTTAATAAGAACCACCCAAAGGGCAAAATTGATATATAAATTATTAAATCAGTCTGCATATTCTCTCTCTTTTAGACAATTACTTTTTCCAAATAATACCAGCCAATCAGACAGTATAATTACTTTGTGCTCTGCTAATAGAGGTTTGGTAGAGAGCTAACAGTCAAAGAAATCCTTTATCTGTAGCTACAAGGAAGATTGCTCCTTGGAATGTCTTACAGACATACGTTCCATTTAAATAATGAGAAAATTACTACGTGTCTTCATCAGAGCAGTATAAATGTTTTGACCTAAAATGTGAACATTTTGGCTTATTTTTTATTCACTGATCTGCTTTGTAACAACTCTCAGCATGAAACTGCTTCTGTGCATGTAGAAGTCAGGAACTCAGATGTGACCACAAAGAAAAAAACATTCAAAACAAGCATCAAAGTGGGGAGGAGAGTAAACTCAAAGTGTTTGTTACTCCCTAACCCTTTACTAAAGGGTTAGCTCTGAAACAGAGCCACCATTTGGCAAAACTGAGACAGAAAAACTCATCTGAATTCTGTGCCCTTCTACTTCTTTTCTGTGCCTTTCTCCTCTCTCCTATTCCCTTGCAAGCCAGATTTCCATAGCATCCAGCACTGCCCTTCGTAGTTTTCTATATAGACTTGGGCAATGCCCAGGGCTTCAAAATTATACTTCCTACGTCCTCCACATCAAAATCCTATTTCTCCAGTGCTGAGCTCTGAGGTGATAGCTCTGGAATAAAGCAATCCCCCACTAAATTGCTAATGATTAGGTATGACTCCATATAAGCATGCGTATGGAGGGTAATTCTATAAGAGCAGTCTAGAGTTCCTCTGCTTGCTCCTTGGGCCTGCTCACACACCCCATGTCTCCTGGTAAGCAAATCAATTCAGGGACCTGAGAGGCTGCAGGGTTACAAAGCAACTTCAGAACTAAACTCAGAGCAAGGACCCAGCTCTATCAAACCTAGTGTGATGGTTACCCTGCTAATACACCTGGATATCCCATATATCCCCCCAATACTGGGAACTGGGTACACATTGCTGTGAGAGTAACAAAGGATCCAGTTAAGCTATGCATATCTAAAGCCATCAATCCCACTGGTAGAAAAAAAATGATACTTTCCACTTTCAAAGTGGAAACTATGAATGTACCATTATCTACCTCTCAAATTCAAAAATTTTCTTCCTAGAACAAAACAAAAAGTACTCAAGAACAAGCCATGTTGACTTTGTCTTCCTGAGTATTTTAGAAGACGTGGCAGTAAAAAGATCACAGATAAATCATAATATTGGAAAAATACTTTGTGTGACTCAGAGCTCTGATAGCACTCTGAATGTCATAATAATTCTATAAAGTCTATCAGACCTTCAGAGGGGATTATCCTGGGATTCTGGGGAGGGAAACACAGTATAGTTACTGAGCATCCCAAGAAGTCGCTCTTTTGCAAATAACATTAGACAAACCATTCTAATATTTTGTAAGCAGATAACAGTCAGAAAGAGTGTGGAAAATACTTTTTAAAGTGGATACTGGAAGATGAGATGGTTCTTGTTAAAATTTAAAACATAGTGAGGAGGCATCTCCCTAGAATTCAGAATAGAGCCTGGGTAACTAAAATCTATTTTTTAAAACTTCAGTTAAAGACTTTAGAGTCTATCTTTGAGAACTAAATCCAAAGTAAATCCAGCAGGAGGAGTATAAGTTAAATATACAGATGTTGGGATGAGATTTTTTTTTTTTGTCCTTAGAAGTAATTATGCACATGAAAGAGGACTGACCTGTAAAAGGACATAGATTTAACTTTACTATTAAAACACTGTGTGGAGTATTTTAGTTTCTTTCTGTAGTGTGTGTGTGTGTGTGTGTGTGTGTGTGTGTGTGTGTGTGTGTGTGTGTGTGTGTGTGTGTGTGTGTGTGTGTGTGTGTAAGAAATAAAAACTAATGTACTGTGAAGTAAATGGGAATTTTTTTTTTTTTTTTTTTTTTTTGTGGTACGCGGGCCTCTCACTGTTGTGGCCTCTCCCGTTGCGGAGCACAGGCTCCGGACACGCAGGCTCAGCGGCCATGGCTCACAGGCCAAGCCGCTCCGCGGCATGTGGGATCCTCCCGGACCAGGGCACGAACCCGTGTCCCCTGCATCGGCAGGCGGACTCTCAATCACTGCACCACCAGGGAAGCCCTAAATGGGAATTTTAAAGAGCTTAAGTGACTTTGTTTTCCCCTGTTAGAAAGTCATAGTCACTCAATTCCCACTACAAACTTTTATTCTGAGAAGTGAGTAAATAAACATCTAACAGAAATTACCATTAGGGAACAATATTCTGTGTTTTCTACTGCTACTTTTGAGAAAAGAGAATGTAGATGGCAAATATAAGAGATTTAGATGAGAGTTTCAAGTTATCTCAGGGGAATTTTCAAATGAGTAAAGTACTGATACATATTTCTATCCCCACAAATTTCTTACCTAAATAGCTATTTTTAACTTGTGAGGAAAACTAAGACTACTAGAAGGGGCCAAGATGGAGGAGTAGAAACACCCTGAACTTACCTCCTCTGACAGATGAAATTTCTAACTACTTACATGGTAACTATCTATGAGAATGACCTGAAGACTAGTAGAAAAGATTGCCCACAACTAAAGATATGAAGAAGGAACCACAAGTAGATTGACAGGAAGGGTAGAGAAGAAGCACAGTCAGGACCCACATCCTTGGGTTAGTGATCCACAAATGGGAGGAATATCACAACTGTAGAGGTCCTCCCCAGAGAGTGAGGTGTCTGAAATCCACACTGGGCTCCCCAGAGGGCCTGACCTGGAAAATAAACCCCTAGGACACTTGGCTTTGAAAACCAGCAGGGTTTATATCCAGGAGAGGTTGAAGGCTATAGGAAACACAAACTCTGCTCCTAAAGGGCATGCACAAAATCTCACATGTTCTAAGTCCCAGCACAGAGGCAGTAATTTGAAAGAAGCCTGGATCAGACCCACATACTGATTTTTGAGAGCCCCCTAAAGAGGCAGGGGCTAACTGGGACCTCCTTGGGAAGACAGACACTGGCAGCAGCTATTGTTAGAAGCTTGTTCTACCATGATGACATAGTGCGGGCAAGCAACATTTTTAAATCCTCCTTATAGCCTCCTAGCACTGGGGCATGGTCCCGTGCACCAGCAGATAAAGGCAAACATACAGTAAAGGTAATAGATGAACCACTTATAAAGCTAGTAAGAAGGTTAAAATACAAAAGTAGTAAATCATCTATATCCACAATAAGTAGTTAAGGGATACACAAAACAAAAAGATGTGAAATATGACATCAAAAATATTAAACATTGCTGGGACTATGAATGTGGTTAAATGCATTTGAACTTAAGAGATCATCACCTTTAAATACATACATATATATGTATATACACATATATGTATATATATATACATACATACATATATATGTGTGTGTGTATATATATATATATATGCAGAAAAAGCTTTGGACAAAATTCAACATCCACTTATGTTGAAAATGTTCATCAAAGTAGGCAGAGAGAGAACATACCTCAAAAGTAGGTACAGAGAGAACATACCTCAACATAATAAAGGCCATACATGGCAAACCCAGGCCAACATCATAATCAATGGTGAAAAGATGAAAGCATTTCCTCTAAGATCAGGAACAATACAAGGATGCCCACTTTTGCCACTTTTATTCACACAGTGTTGGAAATCCTAACCACAACAATCAGACAAGAAAAAGAAATAAAAGGAATCCAAGATGGAAAGAATGAAGTAGAACTACCACTGTTTGCAGAGGACATGATACTATACATAGAAAATCCTAAAGATGCTACCCCCAAATTATTATAACTAATAAATGAATTCAGTAAAGTTGCATGTTATACCATTAATATACAGAAATCTGTTGCATTTCTATACACTAGCAATGAACTATCAGAAAGAGAAATTAAGGAAACAATACCAATTACAGTTGCCTCAAAAGGAATAAAATACCTAGCAATAAATCTAACGAAGGAGGTAGATGGCCAGTACTTGAAAAACTGTAAGACACCAATGAAAGGAACTGAAGATGACGCAAACAGATGCAAAGATACAGCATGTTCATGGACTGGAAGAATTAATATGTTAAAAATGACCATCTACTAAAAACAATGTACAGATTTAATGCAATCCCTATCTAAATACCAATAGCATTTTTCACAGAAATAGAACAAATAATTTTAAAATTTGTATGGAAACACAAAAGACCCTGAATAACAAAAAACAATCTTGAGAAAAAAGAACAAAGCTGGAGGTATCATGCTCCCTGATTTCAAACTATGCTACAAAGCTACAGTAATCAAAACAGTATGGTACTGGCAAAACAACAGACACTAGATCAGTGGAGCAGAATAGAGAGTCCAGAAATGAATGATCTTATGGGATCAATTAATCTGTGACAAAGAAGGCAAGAATATACAATGGGGAGAAGACAGCCTCTTTAATAAACTGGAAAACTGGACAGCTACATGCAAAAGATTCAAACTGGACTACTTTCCCATATCATATACAAAAATAAACTCAAAATGGATTAAATATTTAAATGTAAGACTGGAAACCATAAACCTCCTAGACGATAACACAGGCATTACGTTCTTTGACATTTGTCTTAGCAATATTATTTTTGGATATGTCTCCTCAGGCAAAGGAAACAAAAGCAAAAATAAACAAATGGGACTACATCAAACTAAAAAGCTTTCTGCAGTATAAGAAACTATCAAGAAAATGAAAAGGCCACCCACTTACTGGGAAAATATAGTTGTCATTGGGACTCACCATCTCTCTGTCTTTCCAACTCATAGCTCTACTTTTTCTCTTTGTTGGTTTTTCTTTCAGGTAGATTCTCCCCTTATGATACCAAGGTGGCTACCAGCAGCTCCAAACTGACATCTCTACCAGTATGAAAACCCTAAAGAAAAAAACAATTCTATTTTCAATTGTCCGTATAAAATCCCAGGATTGAGTCTCATTAAACCGTCATGGAAGCATGATATTCATCATTATACCCAACACAGAATTAGCACAGTGACCAGGTGTATGATATACACTGAGTGGCTTTTGCATGTAACTAAAAAGTCAAGTGCTAGTCTTTATTACGTAGTAGCACACAGCTAGTTAATTGTCTGTTGATTCTTGGGATTCAGACAGTACACTTAATAAGAATGCAACATTCAGAGCCTTGGAAGGACAAACCTGGATGTTATAATGTGTTGACTATTCTTTGAGGCCTCAGGTAGGTTTCTCCAAGAAGTTGACAACTTTCAGTTGAACTAGAAATGGGAAAAGAAGCATATACATCTTTGTTCAAAAGGCTTTTTCCGCCTAATAGCCAAGATGGATGACAGTCTAGTAATCTGGAGATGTCTAAGACTGGAAAATATAAATTCCTGTTCTATACTAAGGTTAGTGCCAGGAAAAGCATGGAGGAAAAAACTAACTGGGAAATAATTGTGGAGAAAATTTGATTCCCCAGGACACTTCTAAAGGTTTATTTTTCTGCTGAAGTATGATTGAGAAGTTGCAAAATATTGTACATATGACTATGTCTCCCCAAGGATGTCCACATTCTAGTCCCCAGAACCTTTGAATATGTTACTTTACATGGCAATAGGGACTCTGCAGATGTGATTAAATTAAGGATCTTGAAATGAGAGCACTATCCTGGATTAGCCAGGTAGATCCAATGTAATCACAAGAGTCCTTAGAAGAAGGAGACAGGGGATCAGAGTGAGAGAAGGAGGTGTTACAATAGAAACAGAAGTTGGAGTCATGCAGGATCAGGAGGATAGAAATGTGGATGTAGTCTCTAGAAACTGGAAAAGGCAAGAAAACAAATTCTCTCCTAGAACATCCAGAAGGAATGAAGCCCTACCAACCCATTTTAAACTTCTTAACTACTGAACTGTAAGATAATAAATGTGTACTGTTATAGGGCACCAAGTTTATGATAATTTGTTATAGCAGCAATAGGAAACTACATGACAGAGGCAAATAATGCAAGCAGAAAAGAAATGTAAACAGAAACCCAGGAAAAACAAAATAAAATAAAAATACATGAAACACATGGTCTAAGAAAAAAATTAAAATGAAGCTACTGGTTAATAAAAGTGTAACAAAGAGTATTCAGTTGACCTTAAAACTAGTAACATTTTCCTTCAAAAAGGCAGGAAGTTTTACTTTGACTCTATAAAGAAGAAAATATAATCTTGGCATAGTAAATTGGGCTGGCCTTGGATAAATTTTACTATCATAATAATATAAAGACCCTCTAGTGCTTTTCAACTTTAAGAGTTAACTTATGGCAAAATATAGAAGACTTAGTTGTGTTTGTAAGACAAAATGCAAATTTCAACATCCCCGACAGCAAATTTTAAAGTTTAGTTGACAGGAGGTAGGATATGGAAAGAGGATGAAAAGTAAAAAATAAAATAGATGCATTCATACTATGAACTTAAAAAAATGGGAGTTAAAAGAGATTGTTGAAAGCTAATGGAAGAAGAAATAGAGGGTTATGAATATACACTAGAGCTATAAAGATGTACAGTAGAAGAACTAAAAATAATACAAATATCAAACATATGGAGGAAAGGAGAAAAGACAGGAATAATGTTAAGCGAGCGAAACTCTCATTTTTCTTATCAAGTTATGACTAGTTTTTAACTATCAGTCTCAGACAGTATCTATTTATCAACAAATACTCTTTGGTTAAGTAATTAATATCCAGAATAGTTCAAGTCAGAAATTGTTAGAAAAGACTAACTGTGATAATAGGACAAAAGGGGCAATCAGAAGGTGAGAAGTTTCACTGAGGAATTCTATCATGCATTTAAGGAAGGAAAAGTGGTAATCCCACACAATATAGAAAGTAAACAACAAGGGAACACTTCACAACTTTTTTTATGAGGCCACACTATCCTAATACCAAAATCAGATAGGCATTACAAGAAGAAAAAAGTTAAAAATTTAAAATTAAATATTATGAATTCAAATCTAGCAACATATAAAAAAGCTAATACATCTAGACAATGAGATCTGTCCTAGAAATGCAAAGTTGGTTAATATTCAAAAATTAATCAATGTAATTCACCAAATTAAAGTAGCAAAAGCAAATGATCATCATAATAGATGCTGAATAAACATTTGACAAAATTCAGGAGCTGTCATGATAAAAAAAATAATCATTGGTGATATACATGGAAAATCTAAAGCTAACATCATACTTAATGGTGAAAAATTGAACACTTCTCCCTTGTAATTGAGAATAAGGAAGGATGTTCACTCATACAACCAACCTGTATTCAATATAGCCAGTGTAAAATAAGTCAAGAAAAAGAAATAAGGAGCATACACATTGGAAATATAAAACACTTTTTTCCCTCATAAACATGATTGTTTACACAGAAAATCCAAAATAATCTACAAAAATAGCTATTAAAATAAATGTGAGTATAGCAAGGCCACAGGATACTATGTCAATATACAAATATTATATATATATATAATTATGTATATATTTCTAGAAGAAAACAGAAGAAAGTATTCATGGACTTGGGGTACATAAATGTTTCATAGAAAGTAGAAAAAATAAAATTAATCATCAAAGAAAAAATTGATAAATTGGACTAAGTCAATATTAAAATCTTACTCTTCAAAAAGATTCTCTTAAAAAATCAAAAGAGGGCTTCCCTGGTGGCACAGTGGTTGAAGAGTCCGTCTGCCGATGCAGGGGACATGGGTTCGTGCCCCAGTCCGGGAAGATCCCACATCCCGCAGAGTGCATAGGCCCGTGAGCCATGGCTGCTGAGCCTGCGCATCCGGAGTGCTCCGCAATGGGAGAGGCCACAAGAGTGAGAGGCCCACGTACCGGGGAAAAAAAAAAAAAAAAAATCAAAAGAGCAAGCCAAAGATTGGGTAGAAAATATTCACTATACATACATCAGACAAAAGACTTGTATCCAAAACATATAAAGCATTCTTACAGCAAAAAATAAGAAGAAAAAAAAATTTTAATGGGCAAAAGATTTAAATAAGTACCTCACAAAATAAAATATATTAATAATCAATAGGCACATGAAAAAAAGTTCAACATCATTAGTCATCATAGGTATGTAAAATGAAACCACAATAAGATGCCACTTCGTACCTACTAGAATGGCTTAAATTAGAAAGACTGATAATACAAAGTGTTGGTGAAAATACAGAGCAATTGGAGCACTCGTATATTGCTTGTGGGAATTTTAAATGGCACAAGCACTTTGGAAAACAATTTGGCAGTTCCCTATAATGTTAAACACATACAACCTAGTAACCCTACTTCTAGATATTTACCAAAGAGAAATGAAAACAGATCCACACAAAGCCTTTACATGAGTATTCACAGCAGCTTCGTTAACAAAAGCCCACAACTAGAAACAATCCAAATGTCCATCAACAGGTGACTAGATAAACAAACTGCTCTAAATCCATGCCATGGAATACTACTCAGCAATAAAATGAAACAAACTTCAGATGCATGCAACAATATAGATGAATCTTGAAAACATGCTGAGTAAAAAAAAAAAAAAAAAAAAAAAAAAAAACGACTCAAAATTTTCACACTGTATGCTTCCAGTTGTATAAAATTTAGAACAGGCAAACTAATCTATAGTGACAGAAAACAGATTAGTAGTTGCCTGGGATTAAGTGTGGGAAGGATTAAAAGGGAAAGGACACAAAGGATGATAGAAATGTTCTATATGTTGCTTGTGGTACTTACTACATAGTTGTATTCATTTCTCAAAATACATTGAACAGTATGCATATAATAGGTGCATTTTATTGTATGTAAAGTATACTTCAATAAAGATTACTTTTAAATTTGGGAAAAAATGTTACTTTCAAAAAATGAATTGTTACAGAATTGTGATTTAAAGACTGGATTATAAAAAAGGATGAATAAGTACCACAGATGCATGATACTAAATTATGAAGTAGGTTAAACTTCTTTTTTTATGCTCTTTAACATTTTCTGTAATCTGCTCCTTTCTCCCTCCCAACCTCTGAAAATGCCTGGAACATTATTTTCAAAGAGAAACATGAGAGTAACAGTAGAAGTAATAATACCTCACTTTTGATTAGTCACTATGGTTTACTAACCTCATATACTATCTCATTCTATTTTTAACAACCCCATAAGGTAGACCTTTATTATTTTTCATTTTACAGTTGAGAAAACTAAAGCTCAGAAACTACTAAAATTCCCTAAAGCAATATCTTTGCTTCATTTAAGTCTCAGCTCCAATGACACCTTCTCAGAGACGTCTTTCCTGACCTCGCTTTCTAAAATAGTACTTGTCTATTCCCTTATGGGCTTTATTTCCTCAAATATGTACCACTAAACTGACATGAGGACAGGAACTTTGTCTACGATGTTCACTACCATATACACCTAGTTCAGTGTTTGACGCACAGTTTCCAATAAATGTGTTGAACATTGAAGTAGTTTGCCTGAAGTTATAGAGCAAGGCCAAGGTTCTAACCCAGACTTTTCAACTCAGAAAATCTATTTCAGATTCTATTTCATTCTAGAGTCTGAAGCAAAACCCTGTCTCCTGACCCCAAACACTTCAAGTTCCATTTGTCCCTTTCTCCTGATCCTATGACCCTTTTTATTATTTCTTCTGAATCATCCAAGCAGAAATTGTAGTTTTGGTTAGTGATACCAATGAGGGATGAGCTAGTTCTAGGTCTGAACAACATTATCTCTTGAAATTCTTTTTTTTTAAAGCAAATTTTATTTTCTATAGGCTACAATACAGAAAACCCAAGGAATAAACCTCTAATAACTCAAATGAATTAAAAAGCAAAGGCAAAATACTACGTACATGAAGCCTGTGTCTTATTTATCTTTGTATCCCTGTTGCCAGGTATACAGGCATACTTCGGGGATACTGTAGGTTCAGTTCCAGACCACCTCAACAAAGTGAATATTGCTATAAAGAGAGTCACACTAATTTTTTGGTTTTCCAGTGCATATAAAAGTTATGTTTATACTATATTGTAATCTATTAAGTGTGTAATAGCATTAGATCTAAAAAAATGGACATATATAAAAAGTACTTTATTGCCAAAAAATGCTAACCATCATCTGAGGCTTCAGTGAGTCCTAATCTTTTTACTGATGGAGGGTCTTGCCTCGATGTTGACGGCAGCTGACTGATCAGGGTGGTGGTTGCTGAAGGCTGGGGAGGTTGTGGCAGTTTCTTAAAATAAGACAGCAATGACATCTGTCACATTGGTTGATTCTTCCTTTCACCAACGATTTGTCTGTAGCATACAATGCTGTTTGGTAAAATTTTACCCACAATAGAACTTCTTGCAAAATTGAGGTCAATCCTCTCAAATCCTGCTGCTGCTTTATCAACTAAATTGATGTAATATTCTAAATCCTTTACTGTCATTTCAACAATCTTCACAGCATTTTCACCAGGAGTAGATTCCATCTCAAGAAATCACTTTTCTTTGTTCATCCTTAAGAAGCAACTCCTCATCTGTTCAAGATTTAGCATGAGACTGCGGCAATTCAGTCACATCTTCAGGCTCCACTTCTAATTCTAGTTTTCCTGCTATTTCCACCACATCTGCAGTTACTTCCTCCGCTGAAGTCTTGAGCCCCTCAGAGTCATCCATGAGGGTTGAAATCAACTTCTTCCAAACTCCTGTTCGTGCTGATATTTTGACCTCTTCCCATGAATCACGAATGTTCTTAATGGTATCTAGAATGGTGAACGCTTTGCAGAAAGTTTTCAAGTTACTTTGCCCAAATCATCAGAGGAATCACTATCTGTGAAGGCAGCCATAGCCTTACGAAATGTATTTCTTAAATCATAAGACTTGAAAGTTGAAATGACTCCTTGATCCATAGGCCGCAAGATGGATGTTGTGTTAGCAGGCATGAAAACAACATAAATCTCATTGTACATCATCAGAGCTCTTGGGTGACGAGGTGCACTGTCAATGAGCAGTCGTATTTTAAAAGAAATTTCTTTTTCTGAGCAGTAGGTCTCAATGGTGAGCTGAGAATATTTAGTAAACTGTGTCATAAACGGATGTGCTGTCATCCAGGCTCTGTTATTCCACTGATAAAGCACAGGCAAAGTAGATTTTGCATAATTCTTAAGGTTCCTAGGATTTTCAGAATGACAAATGAGCACTGGCTTCAACTTCAAGTCACCAGCTGCATTAGCCTGTCCTTTGACGCTTTGAAGCAAGGCATCGACTTCTCTATGAAAGTCTGAGATGGCACTGTCCTCAATGGAAGGCTGTTTCCTCTACACTGAAAATCTGTTGCTTAGTGTAGCTACCTTCATTAATTATCTTAACTAGATCCTCTGGATAACTTGCTGCTGCTTCTACATCAGCACTCTCTGCTTTACCTTGCATTTTTATGTTATGGAGATGACTTCTTTCCTTAAACTACATGAACCAGTCTCTGCTAGCTTCTTCAGTTTCCTCACCTGTCTCAGCCTTCATAGACTTGAAGGGAGTTAGGGCCTTGCTTGCTCTGGATTAGGCTTTGGCTTAAGGAGAATGCTGTGATTGGTTTTATCTTCTATCCAGAACGCTAAAACTTTCTCCATATGGGCAATAAGGCTGTTTCACTTTCTTATCATTCATGTGTTCACTGGAGTAGCAGTTTTAATTTCCTTCGAAAACATCTCCTTTGAATTCACAACTTGGCTAACTGTTTGGTACAAGAGGCCTAGTTTTTGGCCTATCTCAGCTTTCAACATGCCTTTCTCACTAAGCTTAATCATTTCTAGCTTCTGATTTAAAGTGAAAGGTGTATAATTCTTCCTTTCATTTGAACACTTAGAGGATATTGTAGGATTACTAATTGGTCTAATTTCAATACTGCTGTGTCTCAGGGAATAGGGAGGCCCGAAGGGGGAGAGAGAGAGAGACTGAAACATGAGGGAACAGTCAGTCAATGGAGCGGACAGAACACACATCATCTATGGATTAAGTTCTCTGTCTTATATGGTCATGGTTCATGGGGCGCCAAAACAATTACAATAGTAACATCAAAGATCACTGATCGGGACTTCGCTGGTGGCGTAGTGGTTAAGAATCCACCTGCCAACGCAGGGCACATGGGTTTGATCCCTGGTCCAGGAAGATTCCCACGTCTCGGGCCAACTAAGCCCATGTGCCACAACTACTGAGCCTGCACTCTAGAGCCCGCAAGCCATAACTACTGAGCCTGTGTGCCACAACTACTGAAGCCCACATGCTGCAACTACTGAAGCCCGCACGCCTAGAGTCCATGCTCTGCGACAAGAGAAGCTACTGCAATGAGAAGCCCACGCACCACAATGAAGAGTAGCCCCCGCTCGCCACACCTAGAGAAAGCCCACATGCAGCAACGAAGACCCAATGCAGCCAAAAAAAAAAAAAAAAGATCATTGATCATAGATCACCATAACAAATATAATAATAATGAAAAAGTTTGGAATGGTGTAAGAATTACCAAAATGTGACACAGGGACACAAAGTGAGCAAATGCTGCTGGAAAAATGGAGCTGATAGGCTTCCTTGACACCAGGTTGCCACAAATCTTTGACTTGTAAAAAACACAATATCTGTGAAGCACGATAAAGTGAAGTGCAATAAAATGAGGTATGCCTGCAGTGCCTGACAATTAGTGAACTCAAATATTTGTTATTTATATGACTTAGACCACATCCTCTCTCCCAATACCACACACTCACAACTGTCTCCTGAAGATATTGGTGTGTTTTTAATCTCAGTACTTCCTGCTTTTCAATCGTAAAGTAACACTTTGCTAGAGTTCAGTTCTACCTAACTCATACCCTTCCTGCTACTGAGGCTTCCCCAGATAAAAAGAGCAATACTGTATACCCACCACTATGTTGCTCATGTAAGTAGAGACTATACTTGTATCTACTGATGACATTCTCCTGTAATTAAAAAATATATACGAGCAATAAGAATCTTATATAGTTGAAAGGTTAATTCTTCTAATAGTCTCAGAGCTTCCCTTCAGTTATATATCAGAAAAGGAAACATCACAGAAAATGACTCCTTGGGTACACAGAGTTGTAACCTCATTAATAATGTTACAAGAAGAAGCTGCAGATAGAATCAAAGGGGTAAACAAGATAACTGGAAATGGCCCATCCCACTTGTTTTATTACCTTTAATAATAATGTGTATTAAACTCTCTGCTTTTTCTTGATGAAGAAAGTGGGATATGGGGAGGGGGATGTTTTACTATCTGCAACTGACATTTCTACAAGGCCACACTAGCAGAGGAAACAAAAATCCTGGAAGGCTCAGTAGCAAAATGTGGGAGATACAGCAAGGACTATGTAGTCAAACAACCCTGAATCTGAATCCTTGTGCCGTTTAGTAGCTATGGAATCTTGAGTACGTTGCTTAACTTGTCTGAACCTCAATTTAGCAACCTATAAAATAGGGATATTAGTACTGTCTTGAGAGTGTGGTCAAGAGAACCGAATGAGATAATATGTACAAATGCTTAGAGCATTGGTACCTAATGCCTGGTACAAAGTAGTCCTCAACAAATAGGTGAATTAGAGTATAGGCTACACCATTATAATAAAGAGATCCCAAAAACAGTGGGTTAAAAAATGGTTGTTTTTTTCTCACTTCTCACTTAACAGTCCCAAATTGGTGGGCTCAATTTGGTGAGATCATCCTGGGACCCAGATTGCTATTTCTGCCACTCTTCACATCAAGGACACTGCTGCAGTTGTAGCCACTATCCAGCCAGTGGAAAGAAGGAAAGTAGGAGTCCCAAGCAAGCAGCTTTATTCTTAAGGAAATGATGCTGAAGTTGCACACATCATTTCCAGTCACATCACACTGGCAAAACTTAGTCTTCTATAGGCCACATCTTGCTGCCTGGGATGCTGAGAAATAAAGTTGGGCAGTCATGTGATCAGCCAAATTCAGGTGTTCTCTTCCTAATAGGAAGAAGGGTTAGCAATTTCTGCCATAGCAAACTGGCTTTATTGCAAGAAACATCACAAAGGATGCTCTATAAGGGAAGTATACCACAAAGTAGATGAGTACCTGAAAAAGTGATTAACTTTCAGCAATGAATAACTGCAGAGCTAACAACATTCACAGATTTATGCATTTAAGCAAATTCGATCAGTTGTAGATTCTGATATCTTCAACCTGTGGACTCAGCCGCACTTGGTCCCTGAGCCACTTCTGAGCAATATGAGGAAGCATCAGCAGCTGGTTGGATCTAAGAATAGTCATGGTGTTGTGTTGACCATGATTTGAGGGAAGTCCAGGGATCTCAGCCTTCTCTTAAGGCCTTCTAAGATGTATTCTGCATTGGCTTCCTTATTTGATCTTTATTAATATCTGAGCATCTATATACTTGACTGTCATACCTCCTCCCTACTTCTTCCAGCACTTTCCACTAGGAAGGCCTTGTTTCCTTATAGTCCCAGCTGCTAGCTAAGGATCTTGCTACAAAATAAATCCAGGACTTAAAACCACAATGTTGCTACCCATCTGAGTTTTACTACTCCCTGATGCCTTGCACTCCCACTTCCTATCAGATAAGACTAACTTGGATATTAATGACAGCTGGAAATAAGCTTACTATGTCCTTTGGACTTGCCATAGTAGGCTGCCAACTATCAGTTTGTTGGGACTGAGTGTGCTTGAAGGGGGGCAATAAAGGAACCTTCAGCCTGGCAAATCTACAAATCTTATTACTGGCTTCTTTTCCCTACCAGTCTCTGCCACTAAGGTCCCAGGCATGCCTTTCAGTTACACTTGCCCGAGTTATGACTAGAGCAGACAGGAAGCTTCAGGATAGAAGGGTCACGACAAAATGGCAGTTCCTTAAGAAAAAATTGAACAAGGCAGTAACTCTAGGACTGGGGTAAACTTGGCTTGACACTATGTTCCATGACAAAGAACCAAATCTGTCTTGTTCACTGAGTGTTTTCAGTGCCTAGCACAGAATAGTACCTATTAGGAGCCAATATTTTCTGTTAAGATGAATGAGGCACTAAGCAGTGATGTGAGTTCAAAGAAGGGAGAAGCCTAGTTTTGAAAATCAAGACTCTAAATACACCAAATTTTCCTATCGCCAGTATCTCCTTATAAGAGAATCTACTCACACCACCTAATCTTGCCCCACAGCTGAGCCCAGCGACAGAACTGGCTACATCATTTATGGGGCCCTCATTTGAAAATTAAGAATTTCATGACAGTGACAGTGGAACATTAAAGTGAGTGTGGAGAGCCCTTCTGAGCCCAGGACCCCGTGTGACTGCACAGGTCGCACACCTATGAAGCTGCTTGCCCAGCAGCCATGTTTACACAAGTAACCTTGCTCCCCAGACACAGGTGATCCAAGCTGGCTCAATGATATCCTCTCCAAAGAACTAAATCTAAGAGACATAGAGATTAAGTCAGTTAGATGGTGGTGGGCACTGAGTGATTAGTTAATGTGGACTTTTAAAGTGGTGGCCATTTGCAACCATGTGCATGCAGTTTCATAAGCAGAAAAGCCAGTTGTAAGAAAAAGTGGAGAATGTAGCAGCATTAGGTGAGATAACCAAGACACCATGTGACCACAGAGAGCATCAGAGGAGAGAGAGAAGCTACCTGATGAGTTCTCAGGAGGCCGGATTATAGAGACTGCTTTCCTGTTCCCATGAGGCCCAGCTGTACTTGAAGTCCCCTATGCCATCTTAGACAGAACTAGGTTGTGTGTACTAACCACAAACAGATCTATAATTGTTTCTGTATCTATCCATTTGTGTATGTATTAAGTGGATGCATAAGATGTCTCAGACTCTAATCCAGTATCACAGAAGGCTAGTTCATTCTAGACTTCTCTTCTTGCTCATCTGTAACTTCCCTCTTCAACAGAGAGAAACCTGGCTCTTAACATCCACCATCCATTACTTATTTGTTCAATCCTTTCGATCATTTTTAAATTGGGCTGTTTATTATTTTTTTACATATAATAAATATTGAATAATCTTATTGAATTGTAAGAGTTCTTATTCTTTACTATTGTGGATATGTCTTTTACCAAGTATATGTGTTGCAAATATTTTCTCCCAGTTCAAGCTTTTCTTTTCATCTTCTTTGAAAGATCAAAATGTTTTCATTTCAATGAAGTTCAATGTATTGTTTTTTTTTCTTTTATAGTTTGTGCTTTTTGTGTTCCATCTAAGAAACTTTAGCTTAAGCCAAGGTTTCAAAGATTGTCTCCTATGTTTTCTTCTAGATGTTTTATAGTTTTAGCTTTAGGTCAAATGATCCATTTTGAGTTAATTTTTGTCAACACAGTTCTCACAAGATAGCATTTTTATTTTTGCATTCACATTTCTTTGGTTATATAATATTCAAATTACATTACTGCAGTAACAAGTCCAACTATTATGAACAGCTTAGAAAAGCACAACCAAGTCTTGGTAAGTGTACTACTCAACTGAGAGAGGGACATGCAGAGTATACTAGAGAATAGCCTCCCTAGCCTTCAGTCTTCAGCACTGTGGGCCTCAATGGGCAAGTTTTACTGACAGAATGGTAAATTTTGGTTAATCTGGTATATAGGTAAACAGGCAATGGGTTAAAGAACATCTACCAGATATAAACAAGTGAGTTGACAGATCATTTTTGTGCCTGCCGAACTAGCCCCAAATTATGTCCTTATTTTCGGATGTCACAATTTTTAAAAACTGGCAAACTTGAGTGGATTACAAACTGCTCTTCAGAGTTCTGTGACTCCATGGCGGTTAACTCAGTAATTCAAGTGAAAGAAGTTGCTTTTTTTGTTTTTCTATTTTGCACGGAATTATTTTTTCTTTTCTAGCAGCTCCATAGCTTAAAAGAAAGGGAGTAAAAGTTGGAAATAATGATTGAACAGATACTTACTCAGAGGAAATCAATCAGATATGAGTGTGCTGGATAGTACCTGTGGAAGACAGTGTTTGTTCCCTAACCAACAGCCATTTCCTCCTCTTCGCTGCACAGAACCCTGATTTTGTACCAGTAACAATGTACCCAATATAGCTGACACTAACAAAGCAGCAAAGTGTTGCCAGCTGCAGAGACCCAGTGCTGAGCCCCCATCCTGCTTGATCCTACCTCAAGAAATTTCTACAGTCCTCAGGCATTTCTCTGAGTTTTCACTTCTTAGTTAGTTGGCCCTTTATAACATCCAAATAAGGTTGACAGGTAAATGAATAAATGGTGACAAGGTGATATTATAAAGAGGTCTTGATTCATTTTAGTTATTTAAGGTTGATTCATGAATTGCTTCACCAGGTTGATTCACATTTACATGTCTCAAGGGAGACCACTTTCTCTAGTTTCCTTGGAAGACAGTTTACCAGCCTTACCAGTCTTGATGCCAAAATGTAAATATACTTGTTTAGTTCTCCTGAGAAGAATTTCTCTCTGTAAAAGTGAGCTTAGAACATCGTTTTACTTACCTTCAAAATATTTTTAAGCTTGAGTGATAATGTGCTATGGAAGAAAAACCTTATTTGATCTGATTTAATAAAATCAGAAGTCCTATTTTATGATTTAAGTATACATAATTTTACATTACAATCATTTTGTTTTATTAATTTGGACTATGTTGAGAAAATCATTTTTGCTGTTAAAAGAGCCTGCCTAATTTATTCTCTGAATTGTGAACAGATAAATTTAATTATTAGTCTCTTTAAATTTCCTTTGGAAACATCTTCTCCAAACTACAAATCATAAAAGCCAAGACTGATGTTTTGACTAACCTAAAATACAATGACTGGTAGGCACAAAATAAAGAATAGTTTAAAATGCCATTCCAGATAAATTTGAGAAGACATAGAAATGTAACAAAAAGAAAATACCTACCTCAGCTCCATCACTTGAAGGCATGGCTGGAAGAGGAATCAGCAATGATGCCAAATAAGAAACATGAAAGTCATTTACTCCCAACCACAATTTCACAGAAGTGGCAACTAGGGCTCAGAAAGATTGAGTGATTAACTTTAGATCATATTCCTTGTCATTGGCAGGAGTCTAAATCCACGTTTCCTTACTTCCAGTCGTGTTATTAATGGTTGTTGTTTTCCATTAAATTATCTGTAGTGGGGATGATCACATCTGTTATGGCCATCTTTATGCTGGATATCAATGACTAGTCTAATTGGTCAGTCATCATTATCCTGGTGATCAAAATGATTAGGGAGGTTGACCCCTCTGTTTCATTCACTTCTGATGGATGAACTTCAACCTTGTCACAGCTGCCCTGGCTTTTCGACCTGGTTTTGTGAGCATAAATTCATCAACTTTTCCAGTTTTCCATTTCAATCCTGGGGGAAAAGAATTAAGAGATCTAAATCTAGCATGTAGAGTTGTATAAGTTAATCAAAGAATGAGACTATCTCACATTTGTAAAGCACTTCACAGATGATGAAGTGCTATACGTCACAACTCTGTGAGATATTATTCCCACTTTACAGGTAAGAGATATGACTTGTCCAACTGAGTTGCAGAACCAGACTAGAAACAAGTTCCTCTACCCCCAAATCCAGTGCTCTTTCCACATTTTACCTATTGCAAATCACTTAAGAAAAGATTTACCTTCTATTATAATGGACACGATTAACTCATTTCCGTTAAAAAAAAATGAGGAAAGACCAAATGTTTTTCTCATCTATTATTATTCTAATACTTGGAGAAACACAAACCTGAACTAGGAAGGTTTAAACATTTGTAGTAGAATGAATGAATTAATTTACAACAAACATGTATACTGAGCACTTACTATGCACCACAAGCTGTTAGTTATGAAGGGACAAACCTGTTTCTGGGAGTAATATGTAAACTGTAAACACTAATGTAGAGTGTCATTATTTTAAAAGAAAATTCACAAATTTGTTATAGCCTGTAAATCTCTGGATATCATTAGACAAAGGCCCAAATTAAAGACTCAGAAATGCTTACTAAAAAGAAATCTTCCCAGTCACCTACTTCAATAGCCACCCCTTCAAGATAAGGAAACCTAGAAGGTAGAGGTTAACTGACTTGCCAAACATCACTTCACCAGTTAGTGTCAAAGCAAGATAATTGCTTTAGAAAAGTTTAAAGTTTCAGGACACAATGAGAAGTCTTGAGACTTATTTGAAACTTCAACATCCCGGACCAAACAATGGTTTAACTTGTCTACAGCAAGTAAACATAAAACACAAAGGAAGCTTCTAGTTTCTTTTTCAGTAATGTGGCAACTCCCTGGTCCCTAATTGTGGAGAGATGACTAAATGGTTTATACATAACAGCTATCAGTAATGGAAATCGCCTGACACAACGATCAGGC
This sequence comes from Tursiops truncatus, assembly GCF_011762595.2. Lineage (NCBI taxonomy): Eukaryota > Metazoa > Chordata > Mammalia > Artiodactyla > Delphinidae > Tursiops > Tursiops truncatus. The sequence continues at coordinate 46,581,267 of NC_047044.1, read as the reverse complement.
AAAGTTGGACATTTACATTTCAACTACTTTGTTGTTTTTACAAAACTGAAAAGTACTGTTGGTGTTGATACAGTACCCCCCTCCCTCAAAGCTCAAGTTATCACTTTCAACTGTTATGTAGGATACTTTGAGCTGGAAAATTTTAAAGGTGTTATTTCCACAGCACATTAGCATAACAAACACAAAACACCTTAAGTCAATGAGCATGGCACTACATAGAATTAATGGAATGTAGACAAATGAGATGTGATCAGTAAGTGAATGCTTTGTTTTCAGTCCACTGTATTCATATCAAAGAGTTTCCTCAAAATTCAAAGCAATCTTAACTATCTGTCATTAACTTCCACTGAAAGAAATGGAAAAATCCATTAATAAACACTGCTTGTCAAATTGGAATCTACATTCTTTTAAACCAGTGGAACACTGTAGGCATAGAACCCAAGCATAAATAATGCTGTTAGCAATTGGGTATCCATTCACTTTACTGAATGGCAAATAAAAAAAGCATGCGAACAGATATGAAGTACTGGCCAACTTGATTGCTCTTTAAAATACCTGTCTCAACATACCTTGCAAAGTATATACCAGAGGATAAAAGGAGAATGAGGCAAAGGAGGAAATCAGGTACAGAAGGATCTATGATGATGTCAACTTAATTTTAGCTATAGCACCAAATTGGCCCCTGCTTACTTTGTTTATTCTGGGCATTAGGGTTCTGACTGCCAATGTTAATTGGGTCCATCAAATTTGGATATTTCACCTAATTGAAAATCTTTGAGAATTTCCTTGTAAAAGCACTAATTTAAAAGAATAAAACCTCCTGTATGGAGGTTTAACAGACATAAATGTACACAGTGAATTATGAATCAAGTAATAGGAATAAATACTCATAGCAAATTACAAATAATCCCACTTTACCGAGCATCAATAAAACACAATAAAACTGAGTAATGAAGATAGACTCTTTATCCTCCATGTTAAAGTATAATTTTCAAAAAATAAAATCATGACTCTCAAGCAAATATAAAATTAACACATATAAAAGATTTTCTTTAACTCATTAACCCTAATGAGAGAGCCAGTAAGATGTTACGATAAATTCAAAAAGAATTTAAGAAGCTGGAGTATTTACAGGAAATTTAACAAAGAAATATTAAAATAAGATTGCTGGGTTAAGATATAAGCTGGTGATGACCAAAAGGCCATAAATCTCTGGGGTTATCTGTTTGGAAGATAAGGACTGTGATTAAATGAAACTATAACTCCATCTGAAATCCCTCCTCATCCCCCAAATCAAAGACTAGTGGGAATTTGAAAAACAATGAGTTGAGAGAATCATCCTTTTACCTAAATTTGTATTTGAATCTCTAGTTATTCCTTTATGATAGTTTTTCTGGAAATGGAATTAGAGTTTCAAAGGCTATGAACTCTGGAGTCAGACCCAGGATTATGTCCCCCTCCCCCCTTCCCCTTATTACTAGCTTTGTGACCTTGGTAACTAAGGCCTAGGTTTGCTCATCTGTAATGTGGACATCGTATTACAGAGATGCTACACAATATATTTAAAAATTTAGCTCAGACCTATAGCTCAAATAGATGGTAGCAACCAAACGCAACACCTCACCTCTACCCCACTTTATCACGCATTCCATTTAAATGTCATCTCTTCATAGAGGTCTTCTTTGTCTATCTCCTTCACCCCAGATATTCCCTACCTATAGGTGATGGATGCCTATAATTTATACATCTAGAAATCTAATCTATCATTACTTTGGGAAGAAAAGCATTTTATACGGTCAAGGATTGGCTACCTTTATAAATCTCTTACATTTTGGAATTCTCATAAGTTAAACAAATTTAGTTTCATTTATATTTAGGTATGTAATACAAAATGAATATTTGTACATTTTAAATAGAAGTATATGGGACTTCCCTGGTGGCTCAGTGGTTAAGAATCTTCCTGCCAATGCAGGGGACACAGGTTCGAGCGCTGGTGCTGGAAGATCCCACATGCCATGGAGCAACTAAGCCCATGTGCCACAACTACTGAGCCTGCACTCTAGAGACCGCACACCACAATTACTGAGCCCAAGTGCCGCTACTGAAGCCTGCATGCCTAGAGCCTGTGCTCCACAACAAGAGAAGCCACTGCCAACGAGAAGCCTGCCCACAACAAAGAGTAGCCCCCGCTCGCAACTAGAGAAAGCCCATGCACAGCAACGAAGACCCAACACAGCCAAAAATAATAAATAATATTTTAAAAAATAAATAAATAGAAATATATTTGGCATATAACACTGTGTAAATGTAAGGGATACAACATACTGATTTTGATACCTTTATATATTGTAGTATGATTGTCATTTTATCAATAATTAGCACCTCTATCACTTTACCTAATTATCATTTCTCATCATTTGAGTGGTTAGAATAACTAAGTTCTTATCTCTAAGGCTTATTTACTACTTGTTGCAAGGTTGTACCCTTAAACAACATATGTTCTATCCCATTCCTCCCCTGCCCCCATCCCCTGGTAACCACCATTTTACTCTGTTTCTACGAATTTGGCTTTTTTAGATTCCACATATGAGTGATCATAAAGTACTTATCTTTCTCTGTCTGACTTACCTCACTTAGCATAATGTCCTCAAGATTCACCCAGGTTATCACAAATGACAAGATGTCCTTCTTTGTCATGACTTAATAATATTCCATTTGTGTGTATTATACCACAACTTCTTAACAATTCATCTGTTGGTGGGCCGTAGGTTGTTTCCATATCTTGGCTATTGTGAATAATGCTGCAATAAACATGGGAGTGCATATATCTCTCAATATCCTGTTTTCATTTCCTTTAGGTATACACCCAGAAGTAGCATTGATGGGTCATACGGTAGATTTATTTTTAATATTTTGAGGAATTTCCATATTGTTTTCCATAGTGGCTGAACCAATTTATATTCCCACTAACAGTGTACAAGGTTTCTCTTTTCTCCACATCCTTGCCAACACTTGTTATCAATTGTCTTCTTAATGATAACCATTTAACAGGTGTGAGGTAATATCTCACTGTGGCTTTGATTTGCATTTCCCTGATGATTAATGATATTGAGCATCTTTTCAGGTACCTGTTGGCCATTTGGATGTCTTTGGGAAAATGTCTGTTTAGTTCTTCTACCCATTTTTTTATTGAATTGTTTGGTTTTTTGTTATTGAGTTGTATGAGTTTGTACATTTTAATATTCACAATTATACAGTATTCAAAAATATCCTATATCCTGTATCCTTCGGCACATGACTAAAAGAAAATTTATGCATCCAGAAATCCTTTTCTCAATTCCCTGACAGTGGTAAAGCCTGAAGGAAAAAATACAGGTTTCCCCTTTTTTTATGATAAGCCCTATTCTATGATGCTGGGTAATGCTGTCCTATGTGGGGCTTAGATTCATTTATTATCAAATATTTTCTAAATGTCTACTATATGCCAATCACTCGGCTTGATCCTGGATACACAGTGGTGAATGAGATATACATTATCCTGCTTCCTGAAGCTTCCAGTCCCATGGTCAAGACAGACAAGATAGACCCAATACAGCCAAAAATAAATTAATTAATTAAAAAAAAAAGAAAATCCATACATGCTTATTTGAAATGAGTATTATAGTAAATGTCCTGGGTGTGGTGCTGACAGAGCTTAGTTTTGTAAAGCATATACTTATTCAAATGACATTTCACAGAATTATTTCATAAGTCTACAAATCTGAAAACATCTGCCCTTACTATCTATTCTTATTCAGTCTTCTGGGAATTTCAGCTCACTTTATCGGAAGAAAACTAAATAGACATTCTGTTCTCATCATTTCTATCTAATGAGAAATGTTCTTGTTATTTCTGCAACCTAATTATTTTAAATAGTCAAACTCAGAAGGTCAAGATCAAGCTTAAGGTCAAAACCAATGGGAAAGAAAGTACCTTCCAGACTAAAGGTAAAGTGGCTTCAGTAATGGCCTTGAGTTCTGGATTGAAGAGAAGCACTGAATTTCATGATGGAAAAATTCAGAATGAACTCTTCCAAGGCAAGTAGACTTGAGACCAATCATAAGAATTCAAACAGAAATAGATCTACATGCATCAATTTATCCTTTTATTTTCTAAACTACTTTTTCTGTTAAACTACGCAAAGGGACTGTGTTTTATACTTTTGTTTCATTTGGTTAGTTTTTGTGTTTGATATGTTTTTCTATTAAAAAAAATTATAACAAAGAGCCAAAAAGAGAAAAAGAACACACATTATAACATGAAACCATTTCAGACATAACTTCTGCCTTATGTGGTTCCATATAAATTGAAACAACACATAGGACAGATGGTACAGAAAATGTTTCACATGGGCATTTTAAAACTTAGGAATATGAACTGGTTGAATCTCAAGTGATTCTGTTGATAAAATCAGAAAGACACAAAGCCTTGAAAGTAAATATTAGCCACTGTGTGCCTTGGCCTAAAAAACTGGAACCTAGAGAAAATCATCTAGCAGGTGGAAAAACAATACTCTTCAAAGTCCATTCAAAATCATTTTGTTTCATCAGATTCATCTACCTTATGAAACAAAGAAGCCTCGGTGTGACCAGAAAGCTCTAGATTGAGAGAATCAAGAGACACAGATTCTAGGCCATACTCTATTATTGCCAAGAAATTATAATCTCATCTCTCTAGGCTTCCATTTTTTATCTGTAAATTGAAGGAATGAGATCATACTTAGTATAGCTAGATAACTTAGTAGAACTCTAGATGCCAGATCTAATGTTCTAGAGGTCAATGCTCCCTACAAACATCATAATGTTCAAAGTATCTCACCTACCTTAATACAGAAAGCCCTTAATGAATACCCTTCTTCCCATCAAAGACTATTTTTTAAAAAGGGCTCCTACTGGATGGGAATTAAGAGCACTAAACACAGACTTTTGCCTTCACAATTTTGTCTAGGCATGGCTTTTCTTTGCCCTTACATGCTACAGTAGCATAGTGGCTTTGAGATCAGGTTGACCTGAGAGTAAATGTCAGCTTTGCCACTAACTAGTTTATGACCATCTTAAGCAAGTCATTTACTTCCCCTGAGATTTAGTTTCCTCATCAGTAAAATGAGCACATTAATAGTATCTTTATCATAAGGCTTTGTGAGGATTAAATGAGATAAAACACAAAAAGTCATTGGTAAGGTATCTACCACATGTGTTCAATTATTATCATTGACTATCTCTTCCTATTTTGACATGTCCTGTGGATTTGTGTGGTTGGGGGTGGGGACTTTTGGCTTACACTTGAAGGTGAGCAAAGATTGGTACAATGGAGTGAGTGAAAGGGATTGGGATGGGGGAGAGGCAAATGTAAACCACCAAATTTAAGCTTCAAAAATAAAATCTGCTGGATAATTATTTTTGAAGAATATTTTTAAAGCTAAATTAAGGGCTGCTAAGGGAACTCTTGTCTAACTAATTGGTAACTAAATGCATGTTTAGAATTAGAAGAATTCCCAAACTAGGCTCAGTAAAGCCCAAATTTGTATTATTTCATTAAAAAACATTTTCTGCAAATAAAAGAAAATACATCAAGATACTAATAGTGGATATATCTGGATGGTAAAAGTATAGATAATATTTATTTGCTCCTTTATATATACTTCATTTATTTTCCAAGTTATTGTTTTCTAAAGTAAATGTTTTATAATCAGAAAATTAATCATTATAAGATATATAATAACTGGAGAAGAAAAGGATATGGATCTTTTATGGATCTGTTTTTCACATTGGTTAGATTCTCCGGCAGTTGTTTAACATTTGCACTTTTTTTTCTTGTTAATGATGTAATTATTTAATCTTCCTCTGAGTCTGTAGCATTAAAGTCACTGCCTCAAAGACTGAAATTCTAAGATGATTTCAGTACATCAAACACTCTCATTGGAACACAGTAGAAAGATTCAAGTGAGGAATGAGAGGGCAAAGCAGGCAGAAGAAACAAGATTTTTAAAAAGTGTTTACACATTTAATTTCTTACACACACATATATATATACACATACACATACGAGTACATAAATACATACATATTCATACACATACATATACACATTGCCCCCATCTCACTTCCTGTTGCTTTTTATCTTGGATAAGGTTTGATTATTGCTAATGATACCCAGCTGTGCCAATTCCTTGGGCTCTTTACCCATGTTTTCCTTTCTCTAGGATGTAATTTCTCTTGCCATTTAAATAGTCCTTCAAAATGAGGCCATTCTGACCGGCCCTGATCTAGCATATGGTTGGCAAATATCCAATGAGTTCAGGATGCTTAGCCAGATAATTCAGATACCGCAGATGTGGCCTCTGCTTAAATGACCTTAAATGGACTCCAGGGCCTAGAGGCTGAAGGCATGCTAAGAGACCAAATAAGAAGTTGCAGTTAATGGGAAAGTGCATTATCCCTGAATCTATTCACTAGGAATAGGCATATGTTCAGAATTATTAAAGACTTCTAAGGAGGGCAACCTTATACATTTATTTCTTTTTATAATTAGAGAAGAAATTAGAAACCATGTAGTTCGACCACTTCCTTTTCACACATGAGAAAAATAAAACCAGATATGCCAAGTATTTCACGCAGAGCCATCACGTCTCCTGATACCTTGAGTCGGATGTCAGTCTTTGGTTGTAAGCAGCAGAAACCGCCCTGGCTATCCTAAGAAAGAAGGAATGTGCTAGAAGATAATGCAATTCTCACAGAAGTAAAGCAAAGCCTCAAGTGCCAAGATCAGAAAGTACAAAACCAGGTAGCTACAGTGGGCTCAGGAACAGGAACTGTTCAATGTTTTGACAGAGAGCAATCATAGAACATGAGGAACCAACTGTTGTCTTTATTCCTGGATCATTCCATTAACAAGTCCAAGGACCAGGAAGAAAAAGTCAGATTGACTCTTGGGTCATCCACCCACCTCTTAGTCAGTGAGGCACGTACCTTGATTTATGGTCTCAGAAAGTTTTCACTTAATAGGGGAGAGGTAATTCCACAGAAGGAAATTGTAATACTATTATGCTATTGCTCAAAAAGGGAGAATGGATGAAAAAACCTCCTATGCCCACTATGCTTGTCCAGTGTTCATTTTACCACATCAAACTGTCTTATTTAGGTGTAAAAATCCGTGAGTTCATGAAACATATTCCTTATACTCCTTACAGAATCATATATTTCTCAAATTGACTATACATATATTCCTCTGACTTTGTCCTGCCTCCTTATTGACCAGAAAATACCCTTGAGGGAGGTAATACACTTACAAATTAGAGTTAATTTAACAGAACCTCCAATAAAGGAGAAAGGGGAAAGCACTGGAGAGCCCTGTATACCCAAGATGGAGGAGTGAAAGGAGAGATCAGGAACACCAAAGACAAACACTGTCTTCTTCACATTTTTGTCTAGTCTTCACCCAACTATAGGGCTCATAAAACTTTGCATTTTTGTCCTATTGCCTTTTACATAAATCTTCTAACTTGTAGGAATTTACTAAGCAGCTGAAGATTAGTTCTTTTCTATGTGAGCCTTAGTCAGGTGAACCAATTTTTTTCTCTTCATGATGATTGTGGAAAGATCATAGAAAAATTCAGTTACAGAAAAAAGAAAATCCGTACCAAAGAGCTCCTTTTCCCTCAGATAGCTCTTTGGAATAGGAGAAATAAAAATTGATTAATATTTTTCAGTTTACCAAGAACAAGGCTTGCTTTCCAAAACTTCTGCACATGCCAAAAATTTGTAGCAATACTAACGTTCAGGATAGAAATTGTGCAGTTTCAGAGTTTTTCATTGTCAGATAGTCCTAAAGTAATTGGAAGCAGTCTATTTTATCTTCCTCTCTTTCAAAACCCATGTTCAACATATAGTTTCTGGAAAGAGGAAAGAACTGACATTGTTTGAAGACCACACATTAACCCTGCACAGTAAGTATTTCATTGCCATTTTCTTTAGAGATAAAGAAACAAGGCTCAAATTTATTCTGTAACTTGCCAAGGTTTAAATTTCAGAATGAGTCCTGCTCTGGAATTTAAATATATCTGTTTAATCACAACATGTATGTTTTTTTCCATTATGTCATTGTCCTATCCATTAAACCCAAACACACAAAAAAATCTTCAGTGCAGGAGTTGAAAATTAAAAGAGAATTTTCTTATCATATAATGCTGAAAACATATAGCATGGGAGTCTATTTTAATCTGACAAAATATTCAACTGTCATGCAAGATCTGTGTGTGTGTGTTTTAGATGTATAATATTTAATTAATCCACTATATTTTAGGCTCCTTGTTGTGGGGAGGGTGGAACATCTGTTTGAGTTACCTTTATATCACCAGTGCCTAGTATGGGAACTGGCACATAGTAAGAGCTCAATAAATTCTGGTTGAATGCAAGTTGTTGGGTGCTAAAATTAGCTCATTATCTCACAGATTATTAAGACTTTTATTGATTCCTAACCTACAAGTTTCTTCTTTAATCAGTTTGCTAATTCATTCAGCTTCTGATACACAGAAATGAATAAAATCTAATAACCCATAATGCCATTGTAGAATGTACATTGCTTGTTGTTGTTGCTGTATGCTACCATGCTGATCCTGTTAGACACAACATATTTATGAACCGCTTTTACAGTGGATGCAGTTGGTGCCTCAACAAGATCCAATTTATAAGGTGCCAATACAGCTACCCTATTCTCCAGAGAATTGCCCTAAGCTGACAGAAACCGCCAGGCCTGCAAGGTTTTGCTCCCCACCCTTCACAAACTGCCTTCCACCATCCCTTCTAGGGTTTCCCACAGGTAATAACTGACTGACATGTGGGTATCAGAAGGCAGTCTGCTCAGCTCCGTGTAAGATTAATTCTATGGTATAATTTGTGTGTCAGAACTTCCTGTGAAATCAGACTGAATGTAAACAAAATAGTGGGGGGGGGGGGACAGTCAGTAGAAACTTGCTAAGCATAGAGGGAGGAAAGTTTGAATGCAAAGGTCCTGAGGCAAGAGCTCATGGTATCTTCAGAGAATGGCAAGAAAAACGTAAGACTTGAGCAGAGATTTCATGGGGGAGAATAGTGGAGAGGAAGTTGTGAGTTAATACAAGGATACACACTATAAAGGTTTAGATGTTTATGGGCAGTCTTTGAAAACTTCCGCCTGTAAAGTAATTCTCTAATGGCAGTATGGAATGTTTATTTTATTTTCTCAGGGATATATTCACAATTTTCCTTTAAAATGGTTACTTTAAAGGATTTGCTGCTTTCCTAAGAGTGATTTTACTATTTCTTGGGGCCAACATATTTTCTGTAGACACATCTGTCTGTTAAAGGAAGCAATGGAAAAACTGGATTTAAAATCTTTACATGAAACCCTTAAAACACACATTTATTCCTTATATAGACTAGTATCTGTTCTCACATGCAGCAGGGTCATATGGTATGAATTCAGTGATTATTCTGAGCCCTTCGACTTACAGCTCAAGCGATGCGAAACAAGGACAAAAGTGAGAAGTGATAGTTTAAAAAATAACCTATAAAAATCATATTTTTAGACAAAGCTTTACTTGGTGATATTTTTTCCCATATGGGTTAAATCCAAATATACAAAATTACTGTTGTACAACATATTGGAGTGACTTGCTACAGTCAATCTAACTGCATGCTTTGCGATCAGTCATGAAAATATCCAGTATGAACACACAGGCATGCTTCAGTTCTCATCCCACTGACACAGTCATGGTATATGGGCAACTGTGGCATTCAAGCCTATATAAGTTCATGGTCTTGATTATGTACAATAGTAAACAGAAAATAATGTAATGCTAAATAATAATACCATAGCCAAATCAAGGCACATTGCTGAAAATCACTTTAATGCTGTACTCAAGTGTTCCCTATTGGAAAATTACAAGATCCCCCAAATTATAGCATTCACTATTATCAAACTGCTATTTTTCTTTTCTTTTTTTTTTTTTTTGCGGTACGCGGCCCTCTCACTGCTGTGGCCTCTCCCGTTGCGGAGCACAGGCTCCGGACGCGCAGGCTCAGTAGCCATGCCTCACGGGCCCAGCCGCTCCGCGGCATGTGGGATCTTCCCAGACTGGGGCACGAACCCGTGTCCCCTGCATCGGCAGGTGGACTCTCAACCACTGTGCCACCAGGGAAGCCCCAAACTGCTATTTCAAAAAAACTGCTTTCTTTCAAAAAAAATTTGAGTATGGCTTACAGGGAAAAAATGTTTGTTTAATTTAACAGACTGTGTGACTACAGATCTGAAAAAAATTTTTACTTTCAGGAATTTAGGGGTGGTACATTATCCCAATTTTAGAATCAATCAAGAAAAAAGATTAGAATTCCAAAAAATACCTTCCTGGAAACTTTAAGCCTGTATATTTTATGTGGAATATAAAAAGTCTATTTAAACTTTGAATCCCTGGAAGAAATAAAGGAAATTCTTTGATTATTGTAAAAGGTCATTCTATGCTTAATTAACTGGTCTCCATTTTGGCTTGTCACATCTAAGCTTCAACATTTTAATTAAATCATTATGCCACTGAATCACAGGTCTATTAACACCAAAAATTATTCTCTACAGCCATGAAAAAGTCATTGGTCAATACAGGGACAGTCCTGGCCAGAAGTAGAGAAGTAGACACAATTTGTTCTGGAGTTCCCCTCTCTTCCATATCAGGAACTCTTTCAGACCGTCAATAAGTAAGCAAAAATAATTTTTTAAAGACAACTTAAACAATAAATAAGAAGGAAATTTAAAAAAAGGATAATATAATTATATCAGAAAAACAAGTCTCAAAAGAGGCTACCACAATTAAATACAAAACTAAGGGCTTCCCTGGTGGCACAGTGGTTAAGAATCCGCCTGCCAGTGCAGGGGACACGGGTTCAATCCCTGGTCCGGAAGACCCCACATGCCACGAAGCAACTAAGCCCGTGCACCACAACTACTAAGCCTGTGCTCTAGAGCCAGAGAGCCACAACTACTGAGCCCGTGCACCACAACTACTGAAGCCTGCGTACCTAGAGCCCGTGCTCTGCAACAAGAGAAGCCACCACAATGAGAAGCCCGCGAACCACAATGAAGAGTAGCCCCCACTTGGCGCATCTAGAGAAAAGTCCACGCACAGCAACAAAGACCCAATGCAGGCAAAAATAAATACATAAATAAATAAATTTATTTTTTAAAAAATACAAAACTAAGCACTAAGCTTCCTGGTAGCCATGGTAAAAAAGAAAAACATAGGGAGGAGGGGTATGTGAATCCCATAAGATAATTAAAGTACAAGATCATCAAAACAAATACAGATCTCTGAGAAGAATTTACCTCTTGAGTCTTCATAATATTAATGATATTTTCCATTGGCCATTTTATATGCCATTTTAATTCCCTCATTCAGTTTCACACACCCATGTTCTCTCAACCTTTCACATTTTTTAGTATGCTATTTCCTCTGAATTTAATGCCCTTTCCTCTTCATCTTGACCTGGATTACTTCTTATTGATCCTAAGGTGTCAATCACTGCAGGAAAACTTTTTTCACCCATCTCCTGAGAACTCTTTCTGTTTCTCTGCATTTCTCTCTCTTTCTCTCTCTCTCTTTCTCATACACACACACACACACACACACACACACACACACACACACACACACACACACACACACACACACACACACACACACACACACACACACACACACACACCAGCTAAGTATCCCTCCTCATGCTATCACAGCACCTTGGTCATACTTTTGTCCTAACTCTTAGAGATGATAAATGGTGAAGCAGTTTTGAACTGAACAGGGGAAAGGTGATTGTTGCTTGTGGCATTTAGTCCTTGTCATGTTGCTCCTAGTTTCTTTATCTCTACAATGAAGGGAATTGATTGGGCTTGAGGATCCTTAATGATCCTTTCAAGTTCAATCATTTTATGATGGCCTGTGTTTTTTTTCTTTGTTTGTTTCAAGGACTCAGGATCATTGAAGTAGCAGTAAGGAAACTAACAGGAATAATAACATCAAGACAAAAGCTGACACAAACAAAACAATAACCAAGACCTATTTCACCTATGGCCAGAAGAGTCACAGACACCTGACTTATCTAATAATGAGAGTTTTCCATGCTCTAAGATTAAATGAGATCATTATCTAAAGGGCCTAGCACAGTGCTTTTTTAGTTCCTTATCCCTTTCTTATTCTCTGCCTGGTAGGGTTGGCCAAGAGAAAAAGAAATGGAATTAGAGATCAAATGCAAGGCACAAAGAAGCCCTACTAAACAGGAGAAAAGACACTAGGAAAATTAAGATTAAAAATACAAAAGTTATTATTATTTTACATTTGCACAGCACTCCATATTTTTCAAAGTACTTTGATACAAATTATATGCTTTTGTTTTAACCATGAAATATGGATACCTTTTAATTGTTAATTCCTTTAATTGCTGTATTTCCTAAGGAATATTCCATTGACATGTTGTCAAAAGATAAATGGGTAGATCATATTTTCTAAGAATAATTTATTTTGTAGCCTTGGGAATTAATTAACATACCATGCTATGCAACTATCAACATGAGAGTTAGTAACAGAAAGAAAGCCAAAGCAAACAGCAAGATGTCGCTATTTTCTACTTTGCTAAAAACATAAAAATTTTTGAGCTTTAATTTAATCTTTAATTAGAGTAAATATAGAGTAGATCAATTATAAAAATTTGTTTATTAATTGATATTTATTTTCATAATAGAAAACTTTCTCATTTAGATATCTTCTTTTACCAAACAAACTTTCAGATGAAAAATTTTACAATATCTTTTCAGCTTTGAGGGTTTTGTTTTTGTTTTTAACAAGTACATACTTGCAACAGGCTTGAATGTTGTTTTTTTTTTTTTGCAGTATGCGGGCCTCTCACTGTTGTGGCCTCTCCCGTTGCGGAGCACAGGCTCCGGATGCGCAGGTTCAGCGGCCATGGCTCATGAGCCTAGCCGCTCTGCAGCATGTGGGATCTTCCCGGACTGGGGCACGAATCCGTGTCCCCTGCATCGGCAGGCGGACTCTCAACCACTGCGCCACCAGGGAAGCCCTTGAATTTTTAATGTATACAAAATGGCATAAATAATCCCATCATCAATTCTATTCCAGTTGATAAAAATGGTGGCAAGAACAGGGAAAATGTAAAGTCTTTCAAAATACAATTTTCAAGAATTAAAATAAGATACTGCATCTTGGTTTTAGATAACTTTTGGTAGTAAACTAGAGGTATATTTGTTTACATTTAAATTGTTCTGTCTTCCACTGAGATTTAATGGTGTAACAATGATGAATTTTCTGCGGTTTATAGTCTTGGAGCACATAATTTTCTAGAAATTTCATGAAAGTATATGCATATCATATTAAAGGAGACAGCAAGTTAGTTGTAGTTCTAGATGCAGTTCATTAGCAGAAGACCTGCAATACAGGCATACCTCATTTTATTGCACTTTGATTTACTGTGATTCACAGATACTGTGTTATTTACAAATTGTGAGTTTGTGTCGAGCAAGTCTGTTAGTGACCCTTTTCCAATAGCATTTGCTTACTCTGTGTCTCTGTGTCACATTTTGGTAATTCTTGCAATATTTCAAGGTTTTTCACTATTATATTTGTTATGGTGATTATGATCAGGGATCTTTCATGTAACTATTGTAATTGTTTTGAGGTGCCATGATGGCACCCATGTAAGACAGCGAACTTAATCCATAAATGTTGTGTGTGTTCTGACTGCTCCACCAACCAGCCATTCCCCTGTCTCTCTACCCTCCTCAGGCTTTCCCATTCCCTGAGACACATCAGTATTAAAATTAGACCAATTAATAACCCTAAATGTCCTCTAAGTGTTCAAGTGAAAGGAAGAGTCACATGTCTCTCACTTTAAATCAAAAGCTAGACATGATTAAGCTTAGTGAGAAAGGCATGTTGAAAGCTGAGATAGGCCAAAACCTAGGTCTCTTGGGCCAAGCAGTTAGCCAAGTTGTAAATGCAAAGGAGATGTTTTTGAAGGAAATAAAAAAATGCTACTCCAGTGAACACATGAATGGTAAGAAAGTGAAATAGCCTTATTGCTGATATGGAGAAAGTTTTAGCGGTCTGGATAGAAGATCAAACCAACCACAATATTCCCTTAAGTGAAAGCTTAAACCAGAGCAAAGCCCTAACCCCTTCAAGTCTATGAAGGCTGAGAGAGATGAGGAAATGGCAGAAGAAAAGCTTGAAGCTAGCACAGATTGATTCATGAGGTTTAAGGAAAGAAGTCATCTCCATAACACAAGGTGAAGCAGCAAGGGCTGATGCAGAAGCCGCAGCAAGTTATCCAGAAGATCTAGCTAAGACTTCAGACAATAGTACAAAGCAACAGTAATCAAGACTGTATGGTACTGGCACAAAAACAGAAATATAGATCAATGAAACAGGATAGAAAGCCCAGAGATAAACCCATACACCTATGGTCACCTAATCTATGACAAAGGAGGCAAGAATACACAATGGAGAAAAGACAGCCTCTTCAATAAGTGGTCCTGGGAAAACTGGACACTTACATGTGAAAAAGAATGAAATTAGAACACTCCCTAACACCATACACAAAAATAAACACAAAATGGATTAAAGACCTAAATGTAAGGCCAGACACTATCAAACTCTTAGAGGAAAACATAGGCAGAACACTCTTTGACATACATCGCAGCAAGATCTTTTTTGACCCACCTCCTAGAGTAATGAAAAAAAAACCAAAAATAAACAAATGGGACCTAATTAAGCTTAAAAGCTTTTGCACAGCAAAGGAAACCATAAACAAGATAAAAAGACAACCCTCAGGATGGGAGGAAATATTTGCAAATGAAGCAACTGACAAAGGATTCATCTTCAAAATATACAAGCAGCTCAGGCAGCTCAATATCAAAAAACCAAACAACCCAATCAAAAAATGGGCAGAAAACCTAAATAGACATTTCTCTAAAGAAGACATACAGATGGCCAACACACACATGAAAAGATGCTCAACATCACTAATTATTAAAGAAATATAAATCAAAACTGCAATGAGGTATCATCTCACACTGGTCAGAATGTCCATCATCAAAAAGTCTACAAGCAATAAATGCTGGAGAGAGTGTGGAGAAAAGGGAACCCTCTTACACTATTGGTGTGAATGTAAACTGGTACAACCATTATGGAGAACAGTATAGATTTTCCTTAAAAAACTAAAAATAGAACTACCATATGACCTAGCAATCCCACTACTAGGCATATACCCAGAGAAAGCCATAATTCAAAAAAACATATACACCCCAATGTTCATAGCAGCACTATTTGCAATAGCCAGGACATGGAAGCAAGCTAAATGTCCATCAACAGAGGAATGGGTAAAGCAGATGTGGTACATATATACGATGGAATATTACTCAGCCATAAAAAGGAACAAAATTGTGTCATTTGTAGATACGTGGATGAAGCTAGAGAGTGTCATACAGAGTGAAGTAAGACAGAAAAACAAATCCTGTATATTAACGCATATATGTGGAATCTAGATAAATGGTATAGATGACCTTATGTGCAAAGCAGAAATAGAGACACAGATGTAGG
Organism: Tursiops truncatus; assembly: GCF_011762595.2. Taxonomy (NCBI): domain Eukaryota; kingdom Metazoa; phylum Chordata; class Mammalia; order Artiodactyla; family Delphinidae; genus Tursiops; species Tursiops truncatus. The sequence continues at coordinate 46,565,588 of NC_047044.1, read as the reverse complement.
AACAAATGTACGGATACCAAGGGGGAAAGGGGTGGGGTGGGATGAATTGGGAGATCGGGATTGACACATATACACTATTGATACTGTGTATAAAATAGACAACTGAGGGGAACATACTGTATAGCACAGTGAACTCTACTTAATGCACTGTGGTGTCCTAAATGGGAGGGAAATCCAAAAGCAATGGGATATATGTATATGTATGGTTGATTCATTTTGCTGTGCAGTAGAAGCTAACACAACATTGTAAAGCAACCATACTCCAAGAAAAACTAATTTAAAAAAAGGATATTAATGAAGGTGGCCGCACTAAACAACAAACTTTCAGTGTAGAGGAAACAGCCTTCTATTGAAGACAATGCCATCTTGAACTTTCATAGAGAAGTCAATGCCTTGCTTCAGAGCTTCAGAAGACAGGCTAATGCAGCTGGTGACTTGAAGTTGAAGCCAATGTTCATTTACCATTCTGAAAATCCTAGAGACCTTAAGAATTATGTGCAAAATCTGCTCTGCCTGTGCTCTATGAATGGAACAACAGAGCCTGGATGACTGTACATCTGTTTACTACATGGTTTACTAAATTGAAAGCCTTCTGAAAAGGCTTCCCCATTTGAGATACCATTAAGAACATCCGTGATTCATGGGAAGAGGTCAAAATATCAGCACGAACAGGAGTTTGGAAGAAGTTGATTTCAACCCTCATGGATGACTCTGAGGGGCTCAAGACTTCAGCGGAGGAAGTAACTGCAGATGTGGTGGAAATAGCAGGAAAACTAGAATTAGAAGTGGAGCCTGAAGATATGACTGAATTGCTGCAGTCTCATGCTAAATCTTGAACAGATGAGGAGTTGCTTCTTATGGATGAACAAAGAAAGTGATTTCTTGAGATGGAATCTACTCCTGGTGAAGACTGTTGAAATGACAACATAGGATTTAGAATATGATATAAACTTAGTTGATAAAGCAAGTGGCAGAGTTTGAAATCCAATTTTTTTTTTTTTTTTTTAAAGAAGATGTTGGGGGTAGTTTATTAATTAATTAATTTATTTTTGCTGTGTTGCGTCTTCGTTTCTGTGCGAGGGCTTTCTCTAGTTGTGGCGAGTGGGGGCCACTCTTCATCGCGGTGCATGGGCCTCTCACTATCGCGGCCTCTCTTGTCGCGGAGCACAGGCTCCAGACGCGCAGGCTCAGTAGTTGTGGCTCACGGGCCTAGTTGCTCCGCGGCATGTGGGATCCTCCCAGACCAGGACTCAAACCCGTGTCCCCTGCATTAGCAGGCAGATTCTCAACCACTGCGCCACCAGGGAAGCCCCTGAAATCCAATTTTGAAAGAAGTTCTATTTTGGGTAAAATTCTATCAAACAGCATTGAATGCTACAGAGAAATGCTGGTCAAAGGAAGAGTCAGCCGATGTGGCAGATGTCATTGCTGTCTTATTTAAGAAATTGTCAGGCACCTCAACCTTCAGCAACCACCACCCTGATCAGTCAGCAGCCATCAACACTGAGGCAAGACCCTCCACTAGCAAAAAGATTAGGACTTGCTGAAAGCTCAGATGATGGTTAGCATTTTTTGGCAATAAAGTAATTATTTAAATTAAGGTATATATACTGCTTTTTAAGACATAATGCTATTGCACACTTAATAGACTACAGTATAGTGTAAACATTAATTTTATATGCACTGGGAAACGAAAAAATTCATGTGACTCACTTTATTGCAATGTGTGCTTATTGAGGTGGTCTGAAACTGAACTTGCAGTATCTCTGAGATGTGCCTGTAGTGAGAATATCTGACTATCTAAATCTAGCAGAGAGGTTAAACAGAGAACAAATATGTTTACTTTTAATGTTGAACGTTATAACCTAATTTAAAATATATACATGTAGTGCAATAAGCTTCACAGCCAGTATTCCACATTCCTTTTTAACCTCTGAATCACTTAAATCGCAGCAATAATTTTATCCACAGATAAAGTAACATTCTGCAAAGTGAAAACGTTTGCACCTTCTCTGTCTTCTCATATTTTTACCTCAGAACACAGGCAGTTAAAATTCTGCTCAAGACTGGGATGAGAGCACTGTGAGTCTTAATAAGAAACACTTGAATTATCTCTGGGCTCACCCTGACCACTGAGATGAGGACTTGCTCATCCTATCAGTCAGAATCTGAGTTTTATGGAGCCATATTTTGCTGGCAGACAGGGACACCATGTTAAAGGTAGGTGTTCATGCACACCATGCCTGCCTGGCCTCTCTTCCACTTCCTGGTTTCATACCAGTCTAGTAAGAAAGCCAAGGCCTGCTCCTTTTTCCCACATGTGGAAGGAGGCTGGTCCTTCCCTCTCTGCTCCTTTCTTGATGACAGCTGTGCAACATATTTTAAAATCTTGTTTGTATTTAAAATTAAAATTTTATTTCTTTATTTCATTTCCTAAATTAGAGGAGTTATCTATTTATGGGTGAAAAACATTTAAAAAACCATGAACATTAAAATATGCTCACACATTTTGCTTTATCATTTATATACAGTAAATCTCTTTGTAGCAACTACGCGTTATAAAACCATCGTTTATTATATTGGAAGACACCACATCATATATTGTTGCTTTAAAAGTCTCCTGGAATAATGGAAAAAGCATCTATAGTTTTCCAGAAAATTAATGTTATCTCATGTGCCATAAAAATTGCTATGTGATATTAATTCCAGGAAAAAAGTAAAACCCCACTTCATTTGTAAACAAATCTTTATTGTATTTAAAAAAAAAATTAAAAAAATGCAGTTAACTAAAAATAATGGTAATATTACCTTGACCTCTTACTTTGACCACTACAAAAAATAGGAAAGTGATTTATATATTTAGCTTGTGCCACTTCCCTTTTATGAGTTCCTTGAAACCAGAAATTACATCTTTCTTATTTTTTAATTTCTAGTGCCAATCACAGTGTTAAAAACCACACATTAAGGACTTCCCTGGTGGCGCAGTGGTTAAGAATCCGCCTGCCAATGCAGGGGACACGGGTTCGAGCCCTGGCCCGGGAAGATCCCACATGCCACGGAGCAACTAAGCCTGTGCGCCACAACTACTGAGCCTGAGCTGTAGAGCCCATGCACCACAACTATTGAGCCTGTACGCCACAGCTACTGAAGCCCGCATGCCTAGAGACCGTGCTCCGCAACAACAGAAGCCACCACAATGAGAAGCCCGTGCACCACAACATAGCGTATCCCCAGCTCGCGGCAACTAGAGAAAGTCCGCATGCAACAACGAAGACCCAACACAGTCAAAAAAAAAAAAGGGAAATCACATATTAAGTGCTTTCTGGATAGAAGGATGGATGAATGGGACAGATAGAATGGAGACATAGGATGGACAGACAGCATGATAGAATAGATGAACAGATGAATAAAATTGATGGGTGGATAGATGGGATGTATGGAATAGAGAGATGGATGGAATGGGTGGATGGGATGGATAAATGAACGAGTGGGATAAATGGAAGGCCAAGTAGTTCAGAAGCTTAGGGGTTAGGTAAGTCAAGGTACAAGAACACTGCATTGTTAAGTGTCAGTTAACACATTTACTAGAGGCAAAATGTGTGATAGGTAGTGAGGCTCACAATGATGTAAGGGATGTAGAGGACAATTAAAAGTAATAATACAATGTAATACATACTAAAACAGAAGTAAGTAATGTCACTAGAAGACTAGAAAGAGATTTACAAAAAACGAAGTAATTGATTTGGATCTGATGAAGATGATCCTTAACAGTATGCTCTGAAACACTGCATGAGGAAAGCACACATATAATGTACTGGCTCATTGGGAAGAGTCCACTGAACGGACAAAAGTGGTAGAAAAAAAGGGAATTCCAGGAAGATGAAACAATATGTGTCAAGGTACAGAGATATAAAAATGCACAGTATGGCCAAGAAAGTGTAAGTAATTTAGAATGGCTTGAATTTATAGCAAAAGAACACACTGAGTCATTTATTTCAATGCTACAAATTCACTTATGTCTTAGGACTTGTATTTCCAATTTCTGCCTCACTCAGTATGACTTATTACTTTTATTCCTCAACTCTGTATTTTGAAAGAAATATTCTCTTGTAATCCATACCAGAGAAAAAAATAAAAGTTACTTGATTTCTTTTTTTTTTTTTTGGCTGCACCCATGGCTTGTGGGATCTCAGTTCCCCAACCAGCAGTTGAACCCAGGCTACGGCAGTGAAAGTGCCAAATCCAAACCACAAGATCACCAGGGAACTCCCCACAAAATTACTTGACCTTTTAATGTGTGAACTCCTACTGATATCAATACTCATATCTCTCCTATAGTTAAGAGTAAAAAGCCTTAATAAAAAACTTGGAACCAGTGAGATTCTGATTAGAATATTAGAAGGAAGTGGATAGTGTTGTAGAATCAATTACAGAATTCATTATTTCTCCAAGATTTTATATTTTACTGGATCAACTCAAATTAAAATTTTTAATGCAGTAAAATGCATACCACTTTTTAAAGTAAGTAAATGGTACTACGGTAAAAATTCTGAGCTTGCATGAATCTAGGTTTCTGTTGTTTCTAGCATTTTCTTTAATATTCGTTAGTATTTACTAAAGTTTTTTTTTTTTTTAATTCTAGCCATATTTGAGCCAAAACGTTAAAGGTGGGAAAGGGTATCCCAAGGGACCAGTGTGTGGTAGTAGTAGTGGAAATTAGATTGAGAGATCCAAAATGTAAGTAACATCTAGTTAAAACAAAAACATAAAGACTTGTCTTTAATCTCCGGGAATAAGGGATGAGAGAAAGAGCAGCCAACTTGTGTCTCCAATTGCTAATAAGAGAATTTGAAAGCATGAGACTGTGAAGGGGTAAAAATTTAACTAATAACTAATTAGGAAGGTGGCTGTATACATAATCACCCTGCAAAGATGAATATCTTTCTTATACACTGCCGATAATGTTTGTAAAATATTATAAAGATTCCGTTCACAGTAGCAACAAGAACTATAAAATTTTGAGGAGTAAATGAAACAAGAAATGTACAAAACCCATGTGAAAACAATGAAACTTTTACAAACATGTAAAACAACCTACTAAATGGGGACATATCACTTTCCTGAATAGAAAGACTCAATATTATAAAGCAAAGCAATTATGGTCCAAATCCCCTCAGGATTTTTTAAAAAGTGGACCTTGATTAGCTTATTCTAAAAATTACATAGAAGGAAAAATTTATAAACATTATTTGGCTTCAAAAAGAATTACAATAGTGCTTTTGCACAGCAAAGGAAACCATAAACAAAACGAAAAGACAACCTACAGAATGGGAGAAAATATTTGCAAACAATGTGACTGACAAGGGATTAATTTCCAAAATATACAAACAGTTCATACAGCTCAATATAAAAAAAAAGAAAAATCACAATCAGAAAATGGGCAGAAGATCTTAATAGACATTTCTCCAAAGAAGACATACAGGTGGCCAATAGGCATTTGAAAAAATGCTCAACATTGCTAATTATCAGAGAAATGCAAATCAAAACTACTATGTGTTACCACCTCACACTGGTCAGAATGGACATCATCAAGAAGTCTATAAATAATAAATGCTGGAGAGGGTGTGGGGAAAAAGGATCCCTCCTACACTGTTGGTGGGAATGTAAATTGGTACAGCCACTATGGAGAACAGTACGGAGGTTCCTTAAAAAACTAAAAATAGAGTTACCATATGATCCAGCAATCCCACTCCTGGGCATATATCCAGAGAAAACTATAATTCAAAAAGATACATGCACCCCCAATGTTCACTGCACCACTATTTACAATAGCCAAGACATGGAAGCAACCTAAATGTCTGTCAGTAGGTGAATGGATAAAGAAGATGTGGTATGTATCTGTATCTATACCTATTTCTACATATAATGGAATATTACTCAGCCATAAAAAAGAACGGAATAAAGCCATTTGCAGCAACATGGATGGACCTAGAAATTACCATACTAAGCCAGACAAATATATCACTTATATGTGGAATCTAAAAAAATGAAACAAAAATTATTTACAAACAAAATTATTTACAAAACAGAAGTAAACTTACAAAGACAGAAAACAAACTTATGGTTACCAAAGGGGAAAGGGGTTGGGGGGATAAATTATGAATTTGGGATTAACATATACGCTATTAAATATAAAATAGATAACCAAAAAGGACCTACTGTATAGCACATGGAACTACTCAATATCTTGTAATAATCTATAAGGGAAAGGAATCTAATATATATATATATATATATATATATATATATATATATATATATATATATATCAGCCTCACCCTTCAATCCCTGGGAAAGGTAGAGGGGCAGAAGTTGAAAACCCCGAAGGACAGGGTTCAGAGAGCTCCTGGATTGCTGAACACATGAAGGTGCTAGGAGGGTGGCATGCCTTAAAAGGGCATGAAACCTCCACCCCCCTTCCCGCATATCTTGCCCTATGCATCTCTTCCATCTGGCTCTTCCTGAGTTGTATCCTTCGTAATAAACTAATAATCTAGTACATAAACTGTTTTCCTGAGTTCTGTGAGCCATTCTGGCAAATTATCAAACCTGAGGTGGGTGTTGTGGGAACCTCTGATTTACAGCTGTTCAGTCAGAACCCCAGGTAACAACCTGGACTTGCAATTGGCATGTGAAATGAGATAGCAGTCTTGTGAGATTGAGTCCTTAATTTATGGGATCTGACGCTACCTCTGGGTAGATGGTGTCAGAATTGAATTAAATTGCAAGACATCTGGTATCTGTAGAGAACCAAAGACTTGCTTAATATGGGAAAACCCCACACACATTGGAGTACGGAAGTATTCAGTGAGTGCTAAGTAGAGGATGAAAACAAGGAGTTTCCCATTACATCTATACTTCAGCCATTTTCTCAGAATCTGCTTTTGGGGGCATCCAAATTAAGATAAGAGGTACTTCAGTTTTCACTCTGTATGCTTCTGTATAATATTAATTTTTCACAATAACGATACATTCATGTAGGACATGTGTAATTCAAAAAATATAATTAAAAATTATTGGGGGGGGGACGTTCAAGATGGTGGAGGAGTAAGACATGGAGATCACCTTCCTCCCCACAAATACATCAAAAATACATCTACATGTGGAACAACTCCTACTGAACACTGGCAGAAGACCTTAGACTTCCCAAAAGGCAAGAAACTCCCCACATGCCTGGGTAGGGCAAAGAAGAAAGGAAAAACAGAGACAAAAGAATGGGGATGGGACCTGCACCTCTGGGAGGGCACTATGAAGGAGGAAAAGTTTCCACACATGAGGAAACCCCTTCACTGGTGGAGACGGGGTGGGTGGGGGGAAAGCTTTGGAGCCACGGAGGAGAGAGCAGTAACAGGGGTGCAGAGGGCAAAGTGGAGAGATTCCTGCACAGAGGATCAGTGCCGACCAGCACTCATCAGCCTGAGAGGCTTGTCTGCTCACCCGCCAGGGTGGGTTGGGGCTGGGAGCTGAGGCTCTAGTATATATCCTGCTGATATATACTTAAAATGAAGTAATTTGAAAAATAGGTGAAAGCTTAACATAATGCATTCTGGCAGCTTTCAAGAGACCTCTTGAAGAGGCATTCAGTCAGCTACTTCAAGGTCAGAGCAAGATGACACAATGCCCTAAAGAGACCTCTGGCGTCTAGCAAGCTGTGGGGGTTTGTTTTGTTTTGGCCCAATTTAAAATTTTTTTCTAGTTACGTCCTCATTAAGGGAAGGCTCCAACACACATAAAGAAATCCACATTTTCTCAGGTTTCCAACGAGAAACTAAAGGTGGGAAGTGAATCAAGGTGAGCCCTCAAACTAATAATTCATTTCTTTTCATCTTCCATAATGTAGACGGGATACAGAATCTTGGTGGTTTATTCTCAACATCAAAGTGACCCACAACTACAAGGTCCACCACCAAGCTGGAAGAGCTGTAAGACGTAAGGTTGATTTTTTTTAAATTGAGGTATAGTTGATGTACAATACTATATAAGTTTCAGGTATACAACACAGTGATTCAAAATTTTTATAGATTATACTCCATTTAAAGTTATTATAAAATATTGGCTATGTTTCCTATGCTGTACAGTATATCCTTGTAGCTTATTTATTTTATGCATAGTAGTTGAATTTCTTAATTGCCTACCCTTGTTGTGCTCCTCCCCCCTTCTCTCTCCCCATGGGTTACCACTAGACGCACATATGTGTGCATCTGTTTGTTTTGTTATATTCATTTATTTTTTAGATTCCACATATAAGTGATAACACACAGTATTTGTCTTTCTCTGTCAGACTTAATTCACTAAGAATAATACCCTCCAGGTCCATACATGTTGTCGTAAATAGCAAAATTTCATTCTTTTTCATGGCCGAATAGTATTCCATTGTGTGTGTGTGTGTATGTGTATATATATATACACACACACCACTTTTTAAAATTAATTAATTTGTTTATTTATTTATTTGGCCACACCGGATCTTAGCTGTGGCATGCAGGACCCTCGTTGCAGTGTGTGGGATCTTTTTTTTTTTTAGTTGCAGCATGCGGGATCTTTAGTTGTGGCATGTGGGATCCTCAGTTGCAGCATGCAAACTTTTGGTTGCGGCATGTGGGACCCAGTTCCCTAACAAGGGATCAAATCCAGGCCCCCTCCAATGGCAGCGCAGAGTCTTAGCCACTGGACCACCAGGGAAGCCCCTATACCACTTCTGTATCTAGTCATCTGTTGATGGACATTTTGGTTGTTTCCTTATCTTGGCTATTGTAAGTAATGCTGCTATAAACATGGGGGTGCATGTATCTATTCAAATTAGTGTTTTCATTTTTTTTCAGATATATTCCTAGGAGTGGAATTGCTGGATCATATGGTAGTTCTACTTTTAGTTTTTTGAGGAACATCCATACTTTTTTCCATATGGCTGCACCAATTTACATTCCCAGCAACAGTGCATGAGGGTTCCCTTTTCTCCACATCCCTACTAACACTTGTTATTTGTTGTCTTTTTGATAATAGCCATTCTGAGAGGTGTGAGGTGATCTCTCATTGTGGTTTTAATTTGCATTTCTCTGATGATTAGTGACATTGAGCATCTTTTCATGTGCCTGTTGGCTATCTGTATGTCTTTGAAAAAGTATCTATTCAAGTCTTCTGTCCATTTTTAAATCAGGTTGGTTGTTTTCTTGATATTGAGTTGTATGAGCTGTTTTTATATTTGGGATATTAGCCTCTTATTAGTCATATCATTTGCAAATATTTTCTCCCATTCAGTAGGTTGTCTATTCGTTTTGTCAATAGTTTCCTTTGCTGTGCAAAAGCTTTTATATTTAATTAGGTCCTATTTGTTTATTTTTGCTTTTATTTCCTTTGCTTTACGAGACAGATCCAAAAAAACATTGCTACGATTTATGTCAAAGAGTGTTCTGCCTATGTTTTCTTCTAGGAGTTTTATAGTTTCCAGTCTTACATTTAGGTCTTTAATTCATTTTGAGTTTATTTTCGTTTATGGTGTTAGAGAATGTTTTAATTTCATTCTTTTACATGTAGCTGTCCAGTTTTCCCAGCACCATCTATTGAACAGGATGTCTTTTCCCCACTGGATATTCTTGCCTCCTCTGTCATAGATTAATTGACCATAAGTGCATGGGTTTATTTCTGGGCTCTCTATTCTGTTCCACTGACCTATGCATCTGTTTTTATGCCAGTACCAAACTGTTTTGATGACTGTAGCTTTGTAGTGTAATCTGCAGTCAGGGAGCATGATACCTCCAGCTCTGTTCTTCTTTCTCAAGATTGTTTTGGCTGGGGTTGGGGCCAAGCACATCCCAGGGCTGGTGCTGGCCTGCTGGTGGTTGGGCTGGGTCCCGCCTCATCAGGCTGTGGGGCTGTGGTGGTCCTGCAGCTGGTGTCCACTTGCTGATGGGCAGGGCCATGTCCAGGAATGGCTGTGGGCTCAGGGCATCTTAAAGTAATCTGCCTGCTGGTGGCAGGGGCTATGTCCCCACCTGGCTAGTTGCTTAGCTTGAGGTATCCCAGTAGTGGTACCTAAAGACTGGTGAGCAGGGGCAGAGCTGAGTCCAAAAGCTAATAAGCTAGAGGGAGAATTCCAAAATGGTGCTTGCTAGCACCAGTGTTCACATGGTAGAATGAGCTTCCAAAAATGGCTGCCACCATTGTCTCTGTCCCCAGTGTGAGATCCAGTTGCCTCCTGCCTCTCTGGGAGACTCTCCAAGATCAATAGGTAGGCCTGACCCAGGCACTTTTCAAATTACTGCTTCTACCCTGGGTCCTGGAGTATGTGAGAGTTTGTATGCACCTTTAAGAGTCTCTGTCTCCCACAGCCCTCTGGGTCTCACCAAAGAAATCCCCACTGGCCTTCAAAGCCAAGTGTTCTGGCAGCTCACCTTCCTGGTACAGAACCCCTGGGCTGGGGAACCTGATGTGGAGTTCAGACACCTTGCTCCTTGTGGAGAGCATCTGGGATTGTAATTATTCTGTTCATCTGTTGACCAACTGGGGGTATAGGTCTTAACTATATCGTGACTCTAATCCCTCCTACCCATCTCATTGTGGTTCCTTCCTTATATCTTTAGCCATCAAAGATCTTTTCTGGTACACTCCAGTCTTTCTCATCCATAGTTGCTCTGTAAATAGTTGTAATTTTGGTGTGCCCATGAGAGGAGGTGAACTCAGGGTAATGGTTTTCCTACACTGCCACCTTGCAGCAATCCCTGAAGTCTAGCTAGTTTCTTAATGATTTATTGGTGTATAACAAACTTAATGATAACCATTTCATTTCCTTGTAATTCTATGGATCAGAAATTTGAGCTGAGTTCAGTTGTATGGTTCTTTTGCTGATCTCACTCATTCTGATGATGGTCACTCATTGTAGAAGTTATCAGCTAGAGGCCATTAGGGTTGCATGGTCCAAGCTGGTTTTACTCAAAATTCTGGTGGTTGGTGATGGCTTTGGCTGGGCTTCTCTGTCTCCATGTGGTCTCTCATTCTCAAGGAGACTGGCTGTGGCTTTTTTGTATGGTAATGTCAGTGTTCCAAGAAGACAAGAACAGAAGCTTCAAAGGCCTCTTGAAGCCTACACTCACAAGTCCCACAGTGTTACTTCCGCTGCATTCTATTGGTAAAGCAAGTGACAAGGCCTGCCCAGATTCAAGGGTATGGAGAAATAATTTCACCTCCTGATAAGTAACAAGGTCACAGCTGCAAAGAAACAGTTGTAGAAAGATGGAAGGAATCATTGCAGATGTCTTTATAAACAATTACTTCAGCTAGGTAATTGCTTATAAAGCCTTTCTTCTTTAGGAGCTGAGACATAAGCTGAGAAGGTCACAAGAGGCCTCCATACAAGAGGCCACCAAATACATTTATAGTGGAATGTTAGACGCAGACTAGACCACTGAGTGCTTGAACACTGAAAGAGTTAGGGGAAACACCAAGACAAACTGAAGCTCTTTTTATTCACCAAAATATTGCCAATCTTGAAACAGTTTAGGACATCCATATTTAACAATCAAATTATTTCCCCAATATTTATTTCATCTGAAATGTTTTCCTGCTAGATCTTCAGATGGCCAACTTCTTCAATATTTGAGAATAGACTCAAATTTTGCCTCCTCAGTCACCACCGTAATTAAAGTTAACCTCCCCCATTTCACCATCACTTTTTCTATATAGCACTATCACTATCTGAAATTACTTTAATATTTGTTTACTTGTTTATGATCTGTTTCCCTCCCTAGAATGTAATTCCACGGGATTTGAGATTCTATTCATTTGTTTAGCATAGTAGTATCAGCGAGTGATGAGTGTTTGAAAAGGTAGCAAGATGAGGACAGGATTTTATTAATGACTTCTCCACTAATATCCCAAATTTGGTCCAAGTCTTAATCTCTGCTATAAAGCACAAAGTAGATAACGTCATCTAATCACCCCTGGGCTTAGAGCTTACTAAGCTTTTCCTGTACAAACATGCCTGCTTGGAACTTTCCATTTAAATAACAGATTCTAGTCTTTGAAACACATCTAATTAACCTCAATTTCTTTCATTTGTAAACATGAGAAAATACTAATCTCATTTATTATGTAAATTAAATGAGGTTCCATTGTAAAATTCATAGTACAGTACCTGGCATAAGGTATATAATAAATTGTAGTTACTATTATTATCCACATTTCATTTGTGACTAACTGGACTTCCACATATCTCAAGCTCAATCAATAGTCCATTCACTTTTTGTTTTCAATTACCAATTCCAGTCTTCTATTTCTGAAGGATTCTCTGACTCCTCAGAAGGTTCTAGAAAAAGTCTGATCATTGATGTTTACAATTTACAATGTCAAAAACAGAAATGCAACACTACTAGCATTCATAGAGTCAGCTAAGATGTTCTTGCATATGTGGCCATTGGTGTTATTGCCTGCTGAGCAGTCTCTCCAGGTTTCTTAATCTTCTGATATTCTAGCCATGTCTTTCCCCTTCTTCACAAAACCCAGGGACTCTTTCACTTAAGCTTAAGCTGCTCCTCCAGGTGGTGATCTCTCCACTTTTTCTAGTCCTTACAACTCCATATTACAGCAGTGGGTAACTGTTCTTAGTAATGGCTTTCTTAAGACTATTCATGCCTCAGACATTTTATCATCTTACTTTATTCATGTTATTATAATACTTTCTAGTCACATTTTGTAGTCACAGTGTGAAATCTTTTTCATTAAGCTAAAATTGCATTAATGTAACAGCTGAACCACCCTGAATCTGAAAAGCCTGCTGTGTTTATCCTAAGAGGGTGTTTTCCTCAGAAATGAGAACATTAGTTTGCTCAAATTACAGATTCCTTTTCAGCCACCTGTTAAATACTTCCTGTTTATTCTTGTTGGTATGTTACATACCATCCCATTGGGGAAGACAGCATGTAATTATGGCCTTGTCACCTTCCTCCCTTTTGGCTCTCTAGAGCACCATCTTGGACTCATTGGGCCATTTCACTGCATTCATGTCTTATAAAAAAAATTTTACTTTACATTTCTCAACTGTTCTCAAATAGTCCCCTTTTCTTCTTTATTCATCCCTGTGAGAGGGATTTAATGAACAATTAGTTTCAGTTATGTCACTTAGCTGACATAAACAGCTAGTGGCTGGTTTAATGACAGAAGCCCAGCCTTCTTGACTCCCCACACAGGGCTCAAAAAACTACCCTCAGGAAAAGAAATAGGACCTTGTTAGCTCTATCAGAGGAAAGCTCCATTAACCTAAGAAAAATGGGGTATAGCTGTTACCAAAGTAAATTCTGGGTTTTTTTTTCTCTTGGTAAAGAGGATTAGTAAAGCCGATATAGGGATTTTTAAGAATATGTAAAGATGGTGTACCACGATGGTCAATTAGAGAGACCCTTATTAATGATATCACAGTTTAAATGAAAACACTGAAGAAATTATGTGATTTTGGTGCCTTGGTGAAAAATTTGGTCTGTTTTGAAAATTTGAGATGTTTTGTAGATTGTGACAGTTATACAAAAGGGAATATGAAGTTGGCTAGAGACTAATGTGAGGGATGCAAAAATGATTTCTAAAGAAGGCCCATTTGCTCTGTGAGCATTTTACTGGCCTTGGATAGGCCTAGATGTATCTCAAGCTGAGTTTGGCAGTAAGGGGCATAAACAGCTAAATTACTCTACCACTAAAGAGTTGGAGAAATTGAAGTTGTGTTCCTTAGAGGACAGGACAAGAAAAGTTAGAAGAGTAAGAAAAATACAGGAGGCTGACATCAAGTTGAGTTGTTTTCTGTTACTGTGATATGATGAGAATCCCTGCACATTACCACCTTCAGCAAAGTCATCTCTACATATAAACATCTCTGAATGTTTTTAATGGCCATTAGGGGAAAAGGCCAAAATCTACAGCTGGGTTAACATGATATGAAACAGATAACATGAGCAGGATGATGCATAATTTGTAAACTAGACTAAGTCAACGGAAGCAGGAGCTCAGAGCCAGAAATTATTATGAGATCTCAAGACCTCAGGGAACACAGATAAATCTTTAGGAAAATGGACATCTACAATCCACAGGATGATGATGGATTGAGCTAATATCATCCATGTCTTAGGTGGCCCCAGAGAACCAAGATGACCTCTGAGTTATACAAGTTATGTTTGACCATTTTATAAAAGAAAAAAATATTAAGTATTGCTTATGATCTGAAATACTACTCTTAAATTGAGTTCTGAAAATAATATCCATACACGTAGCATCAACTTAAAACCTTCTTTATCTTTTTATCTCTGAAGTTAAGTAACTGTTGGAAAACATTTAAAGAAAGTGTGCCCAAGAAAACATCAAAATATTAAACATTTAGGCACATTTATGAATAATTTTATCAGTTACAGCTGAAACTTCAACATGCCTTGGCAATCCTTTTTCCCGTCCTTGACAAGTTTATATTCCACTCCTTATAGCTGTTTCCAAACCTTCACTGCTATCTTCAAGTCCCCATCTTTTGTTTTTTTGGCCATGTCGGGTCTTAGTTGAAGCACACGGGTTTTTTTGTTTGTTTTTGTTTTCTTTCTTTATTTATTTTGGCTACATTGGGTCTTCGTTGCTGAGCGTGGGCTTTCTCTAGTTGCAGTGAGTGGGGGCTACTCTTTGTTGCGGCGCGCAGGCTTCTCATTGCGGTGGCTTCTCTTGTTGCAGAGCATGGGCTCTAGGCGCATGGTCTTCAGTAGTTGTGGCATGTGGGCTTCAGTAGCTGTAGCTCGCGGACTCTAGAGCGTAGGCTCAGTAGTTGTGCCGCATGGGCTTAGTTGCTCTGTGGCATGTGGGATCTTCCCAGACCAGGGATCAAACCCATGTCCCCTCATTGGCAGGCAGATTCTTAACCACTGCGCCACCAGGGAAGTCCCGGCACACAGGGTCTTTGTTGAGGCATGCAGGATCTTTTTTGTTATGGTGCGCGGTCTGCTCGGGGTTCTCTCTAGTTGTGGTGCATGGGCTTCTCTCTAGTTGTGGCACATGGGTTCCAGAGTATGTGGCCTCTAGTTTGCAGCACGCAGGCTCTCTAGTTGAGGAGCACTAGCTCAATAGTTGTGGCACATGGGCTTGGTTGCCCTGCGGCATGTGGGATCTTAGTTCCCTGACCAGGGATCAAACCCGCATCCCCTGCATTGGAAGGTGGATTCTTTACCACTGGACCACCAGGGAAGTCCCAATGTGTGATCTTTTCTTGTCTGGTTTCTTTTACTATGGCTGAATCTTATTCTATTGTATGAATATATCACATTTTGTTTATCTATTCATCAGGTGATGCACATTTGGGTTCTTTCCACATTTGGGGCTATTACGAAAATGCTGCTATGAACAGTTACGTATAAGGTTTAGTGTGGACACGTGTTCTCCATTCTTTTGGGTATATGTCAAAGAGTGGAATTTCTGGGTCACATGGTAATTCTATGTTTAACGTTCTGAGGAACTGCCAAAATGTTTTCGCAAAGTGGCTGAACCATTTTTACAGGTTCACCAACAATTAATGAGGGTTCCAGTTTCTCCACATCCTCACTAATGCTTGTTATTGTCTGTCTTTTTTATGTTAGCCATCCTAGTATGTGTGAAATGGTATCGCATTGTGGTTTTAATTTGCATTTATCTAACAGTTAATGATGTCAAGCATCCTCTCATGTGCTACTGGCCACTTATATAGCCCATAAATATTTTATGAATCATTGTATACAATCAGAGACACTAAGGCAGGCTCTCAAGGATGCCATCCATAGTTATTCAGATAGTTACTATTAGACAGTAATAGCAATGAATGATCAGCAGAGGTAGGGAGTACATTATGGCACAAATGATCGCATACCCAACCACCTTACTCAGTCAATGTAGCTGATGTCTAAACTTGGTTTGTTCTGTTAAATATTGACATGTGATTCTGATATTACCAAAAATGATCAGTGCTTCTCGTTCTGATTCCAAATTCTTTCAAGCAAATATAAAAAGAAGAAAAAGTCAAGGGTTATAAGAAAAAACAACTGTCAGAGGGGATGACTGGCTTACACCATTTGGGGGACCAAGAGTGAGGAGTTACCTTGGCTCTAATCTATCTTGATTTCCCTGTTCAAATGCTAATAAGCAATATGTGTAAGGAATCATTTTTGAGGTAACTGTACTGTAATTTTATAGAAAGGTAGTGGGCTTAGGCTGCCTAGCTTCTATTGTCCCATCCTGACAGCAACTCTATTGCCTTTTGGGGAATAGCTTCTAATCCAATGAATATAGTATGATGGGACTGTAATTCCCCTAACCAACAGATATCCTTGTCCCTCATACTAGACCAGTTGGAAACTTCTTTTCTAGAATGTTATTTTTCTAAATGTTAGTCTTTTTATTATTAAATAAAGCACAGGTACATAAAACCACACAAAATAAATGTATAAAATGTATAAAAGTGAATTATTAAAAGCAAACACCCCTGAAACCACTATACACATTACGAAAAAGAATTTTTCCAATTACTCCAGAAGTCCCTTCATGTTGCCCATTCCAAAGGCTATTCCCTTCCTATAAAATAATCATCCTACTGACTCTTATAGCAATCTCTTCTTAAGTTTCTTTATGATTTAATCATTTAAAGTATCTCTAGATATCGTAGTTTAGTCTTGCCCCATTTTTAAAAAATCTGATATGTCTTTTAAGTATCTTTTAACCTATATACTCTCTCTCCACCATTTCTCTTCCCTAAAATACATTTTTTGAAGAACCTAGAACCATTTGACCTATAGAGTACTCCAGAGCCTGGATTTTGCTGATTACACACTCATGGTGCCGTTAAAATGCTCCTCTTTCCTACCTATAAAGTAGCAGTTGAATCCAGAGACCTAATCAAATTTGTCAGGAAACACATAATGTGTTTTCCCACTTTTCTGATGTTAGCAGCTATTGATGCTCAAGGCTTAGATCCATTAATTCACTGAAGATTGCAAAAATGCTGATATTTTAATTTTATCATTTCATTTTCATTTATCAGCTGAAATAATTTTACATCACTTGGCTACCCTATGGTACAGTTCATATAGGAAAGGCAGGTTAAATATATGATTCTTTTCTATTCTTTCCCTAGTTTTCGAGATAACGAACTGGTTCTCTGTTATCCACAAAAGGTAACCAATTGTTTTTTTTTCCCAATGTCATTATGATAACTCATTATCACATATTTAAACTTATCTAATGCACTTTGATCCACTGTAATTCTTATCCTCATTGAAGCTTAAATTATCTCATGTTTGGTCAGTGGGAGCTTACTCCAGTTGCTTCCTGTATTCTATTGGCATGAATTTTTTTTTTTTCTAGAAAGAAGATATTTTATTTTCAGTATGTAAGTTGTATATTTCATGGTTTAGTGTATGTTTTTACTTTGAGTTACTCCTTGAGGGAGAAGCATCATATTTTCTGTGATTAGATGTTAATGGTCATAATTCAGTCAGAACCACAGCACAACAAAAAGACAGAGTTGGGAAAATCTGCAGAGTTCACACAGTCCATACTATTCCACTCAACCCCACTCCTGGAATTAATGTAGATGGATAAAGCCAGGCCAATTCAGAGGCTATCATCAATTTATGTGTCTGATTTTTTCCTATGATTAGATTCAGGCTATGCATTTTTGGCAGAAACACCACAGAAGTGGTAAAAATGTAAAAAATGGTATTTACAATCAAAACCTAGGCTCAGATATGCTCATTGCTACTAGAACTCATTGCTTTTAGACCCACTCAGTGGAAATGGAAGATTACTAGAATGAGTTGCTTTCAGTAATAACAGAGTAGCATGTATCAGACTAACTCTCTTGCAGATGATAAATCTAAAATCTGGACAACATATATTTAAAAAAATGTTTTTTAAACCAACCAGTTGAAGGCTCCGAAGAACAAAAAAGGCAGGCAAACTCTAAAGGATGTTGACTCTTGAAATAAGGGATGTACTGTGTGATATCTCTATTCCTATGGCTTTTTGCTTGAGGGAAATCCCGAGTCTGTGAGGCATAGGGTAGCTAGAACTCAAGTAGAAAGCTGCAGTCTTAGTGGCATGAGGAATAAGACAGAGTGTGGAGCTGCCTTAAAGCCTGGAATGGGGAACCCTGAGAATTAGGAATTCTGAAAATCTGCATAAAAATTCCATCCAAATCTTTGGCTGATCACAGAACTATACACATGTAAGGGGAAACTCTAAAGAACTCAGTAGAAAACAACAGCTGAAAGAGTGAAGGAATTTAGCACATTTCAGCTACTGTCCATCACAAGGGAGACAGAGTTCTGAGTTTGTATCTACTCAGGTTAACTTCTGCTCAAAAAAACAACCAACATGCTTCAGGGGAAGATAAAAAAATCCAGTGTCCCTATAATGTCCAGTATACAATAAAAATAATTAATATGCAAAGAAAGAGAAGAATATGACCCATGGATCAGAGGAAAAACAATCAATAGAAAGCAAGCCTGAATGGCCTAAATGTTGAAATTAGCAGAAAAGGATTTTAAAACAGCTATTAAAATTTAGTCATAATGGATCAACTAAAGGAAGATTTCAGAAGAGAAATGAAAACTATTTTTTCTAATCCAAATGGAAATTTCTGGGTATTATTCTGTTCTTAGGTCTGTCAGATGCCTTAGTGCTTCTCCCAGGTTTCTTCCAGCAAGACAGTGATAACACACAGGCCTGTGGATACTACTGTTTTGGGGCTTGGAGGGACATCTTATTCATCCAATCCTGTTATAAATGCTCTCCAGATGGTTTTTGCTATCTAGTTGTTTGCTCTATTTTACGTAAGGATTCAAGGAAATTCTGCTGCCACTCCTGCCACCTTCTTCCCAGAATTCCTGAAATTTGAATCTTGATTAGACTAATAAAGGTACTGAAAATAGTTGAAATACATTCATCTCAGTGGAGATGTCCTAACTAAAATTTTGCTAATAAAACTTTTCCTATTGTTTTTGTTAAATGATGCCCAGAGCAGCTTTGGTTCTCAATATCCTTCTGATAAATATCTTTTTACTTAAGTTAGTGAAGGCTAGCTTCTTTTGTCTGAAAACAAAGAACCCAAACCACAATGAAAATTTAAGAGTCAGTAGTGAAACTTCTAATTCAGCTCTGACATATAGAGCTTGGAAGTTTGTCACTGCCACCCTTACAACAAGAGAAATCTGGACAAACTGAAAAATCAATTACTTTTCTTGGATCCAAATGGCAATTCTGATGAACTGCTAAAGGTTAAGTGTGGACTAATGTGAGCGTGAGAAACTCCTGGGGACTATAGTCTTGAAGGGCTCCTACACTTTCATGGGCTTTCTCTCTCGGAACCCCACCAAGTGCTTATGGTGAGGGTCCCAGAAAAATTCTCTCTTGGTTCTAAGAGGGAGAGGGGAGGAGTAACAATTGCAAACCACACCCTGAGTTTTCTCCATAACAAAAAGCTATTCTCCAGGGGAAAAGTTGTTGCCAGAGTACAATTTTGAAAACTTATCCCAGGAAGGGAAAGGGAATTCCTTCCCATTCCAGTCCCCTTTTGCATTCCTATCTCACATAAAAGAAAAAACAAAAACCCCAAAACCTCACTTAACAGGGGACAAAGCTTCAAGGAAATAGGTTGAGAACACTGCAGCCAGAGAATATGGAGTAGGGGGTAAAAACTATTCAACTGAAGATGGGATAGAAACTTTTGTGAAGGCCACAGCCCCAAGGCAAAGGCCCACTAAAAGACAAAGACTCAATTAAAAGATTATAAAATGTTCTTCTTCCCACACACTCTACTACCATACCAGCAAGGCTCTAGTGTAGCAATACATTACAGCTGCAAAAGCTGCAAAACACAGACTGATATCTCCTCAAGAGGGAAAACAAACAAACAAAAAATAAGAACACTGGAGAAATTTGAAGCTTTGGCACTTGTAGCTACAATAAGCATTGAACAGCACACCTTCTAGACAGATTAACATCCATCCTCTAAAGGCCTATTTGCCTCAGTTTCAATTACCTGATACAACATGTCTGCTTTTAACATAAAACTACAAGGCATGCAAAAAGACAATAAAAAACAGTCTGAAAAGATAAAGCAACCATCAGAACCAGAGTCAGATATGTCGTGGATGTTGGAATTATAAGACTGGGAATTTAAAATATATGTTAAGGACTCTAAAGGAAAAAGTAGACAACATGCAAGAACAAATGGGTGACATAAGCAGAAAGATGAGAACTTTCAGAAAGAATCAAAAGGAAATGCTAGAAATAAAAATCACAGTAACAGAAATGAAGAATGCCTTCAGTGGACTCAACATACCTGAAGAAAGAATCAGTGAACTTGAAGACAGGGCCACAGAAACATTCCAGCTGAAATGCAAAGAGAAAAAGGAATGAAAAACATAACAGAACATCCAAGAACTGTAGGACAATAGCAAAAGGTCTAACATAACTATAATTATAATACCAGAAGGAGAAGAAAAACAGAGCAGGAGAAATATTTGAAGTAATAATAACCAATACTCTTCCTAGATTAATGATAGACACTAAACCACAGATCCAGGGCTTCCCTGGTGGCGCAGTGGTTGAGAGTCCGCCTGCCGATGCAGGGGACACGGGTTCGTGCCCAGGTCCGGGAGGATCCCACATGCCGCGGAGCGGCTGGGCCCATGGGCCATGGCCACTGGGCCTGCGCGTCCGGAGCCCGTGCTCCACAACGGGAGAGGCCACAGCAGTGAGAGGCCCGTGTTTCGTTAAAAAAAAAAAAAAAAAAAAACCCACAGATCCAGGAAGCTCAGAGAACACCAAGCAGTATAAATACAAAAGTAAAAACAAACAAATCTACACCTAGGCATATTATATTTAAATTTCAGGAAATCAAAGGCAAAGAGAAAATACTGAAAGAAGACAGAGGGGAAAAAAACTCTTTACCTATAGAGGAAGAGGAATTTCAGCAGGTTTCTCATTAGAAACTATGCAAGCAAGAAGAGAGTAAAGTATTTAAAATGTTGAAAGAAAAAAAAAACCCACAAACCTACAATTCTATATACAGTGAAATTATCCTTCAAAAGTGAAAGAGAAATAAAAATGTTAGTAGATTAAAGATCTTAAAATCTTCCTACCACAGAATATCTAAAATGTTCTAGAAAATTGAAGATAATTTATTTTAAATTATTGAATGAGCCTAAAACACAGTAATGGAAATCCAGTGAAGATAGGACTGAACACTAAGATATATGAACTTTGAAGCCACCAAATTCTTGGTCAACTATATGAGTCATGGTAGCTTAGAACAACAATACTGAAGAGTATGTGGGAACAATCTTGAGTAAACTAGAAATCATGCTGTATAAAGGTAGAATCCTTTAAGACCTATAATCTCAGGAAAAGAGTTGAACAGAAAAACAAGAAACTTGACCCTGTTGATAATAAAATAGATGACCAGTCTCAGAATTGGCTCTGGGCAGAAGTTAAAAGAAGTCTCTCCCCAAAATTCTGGAGCGCTTATTCAATTTTCACAAGCACTTGGGTCCTAAATCTACCCTAATGGAGTGTTGAAATTGAAGTGGCTTTGGTATGTTGTGTTTCTAGGCCCCTGGAAGAAGAAACTAAACCCTCCCTGGAAGAGTATACTCTTATGTTAGCCTTAATTTCTACAGACAGAGTTCCAAGTATTATTTAATAATAATTAAAAAATCATAAACACAAAAGGAAACAAACCACCAGGAACAAGAATAAATAATATACTAGAGAACCAGACCTTAACAGACTTCAGATATTGAAATTATCAGATAAAAACACAAAATTACTATGTTTAATATATTTTCAGGAATATAACAAGAGATTGAAATATCTGAGTATTTAGAAAACGGTAACACGGAATGATCAGGAAGATTTGAAAACTAACACATTGAACTCATAAAAATGAAAATGTAATAAATTTAAAACTCAACCAAAGGATTAAAAAGCAGATTAGATACAGCTGATTAGAATGAATGAATTGTAGAACTGAAAACACATGCAGATTGCAGCTCGAAGAGACAAATTGGTGTAAAACACTAAAATGAGTTTTGGAGACATAAAGTATAGAGTGAGAGGGCTAATTAGAATTCCTGGAAAAGGCAATTCAAATAAGGAAAGGCAATATATGAAGAAATAATGGCTAAGGATCCCTGGCGGTCCAGTGGTTATTAGGATTCTGCGCTTCCACTGCCAGGGGCCCAGGTTCAGTCTCTGGTCAGGGAACTAAGATCCTGCAAGCCATGTGGTGTAGCCAAATAAATAAATAAATAAATAAGAAAGAAAGAAAGAATGGTTAAGAATTTTCTAAAATTGAGAAAGACACAATCATATTCAAGGAAGCCCAACAAATGCCAAACAGTATAAATAAAAAGAAATCCGTACCTACACACAGAATAAAGCTGCAGAATAACAAAGACAGGAAGAAGATCTTAAATGCAACTAGAAAGAAAAGATAGATTACCCACAACGGAGACAGTTAAACTGGTAGCTAATTTCTTAATAATAATAATGGGAGCCAGAAGACAGTGAAATAATATATAATTGGAGTGATCTTCTGAAAATGAAAATGAAACATACTATCAAAAAAAAAAAAACACAAAAAACAAACTGAGAGGATTTACCACTAAAAGATTCTCATTGAGGGAACAACTCAAGAATGTACTTCAAGAAGGTAAGTGATTCCAGTAGGATGTCCTGACATGCATTTCTCAAGAAGGAAAAGTTGAAACTACTTAAACAGGACACTAGTGATCCTCAGAGCCATATCTAAGGAAAACTCTGTTTATTTCTTCCAAACATGGTTTTAGATTTACTTATATTTGACTTTGCCAACAGGTTCAAAAGCTTCTGTCATTAAGACCTTGAATGTTTTCCAGGCATTATACGTAAAAAAAAAAAAAAAAAAAATCAATGGTTTTCTTGAACATTACTAGGTGGGGTGAATTTTATATTTCTGTAGTCCAAGGGACTTGCTTTTGGCTAACAAAAACATTCCAGGTACAGCTTGCTCCATATGAATCATGAAGCAGAGAAAAGCAGCAGTCAGATCAGCAGGAAGAACAAATGTTGCAAATGGAAGAAAACACAGACAGATGGTTGAATCTGTGTTAGATCACACTGAACCATTGTGAAGGCAAGTAAGGACATTAATTGTTCAGAGCACGCACATAGTGAAATGGGGGGAA
The DNA here is from genome assembly GCF_011762595.2 of Tursiops truncatus. Classification (NCBI taxonomy): domain Eukaryota; kingdom Metazoa; phylum Chordata; class Mammalia; order Artiodactyla; family Delphinidae; genus Tursiops; species Tursiops truncatus. The sequence goes on along the minus strand of NC_047044.1, from coordinate 46,542,318 downwards.
ATTATTCAATATATTGCATGTGAATTTCCTGATACTCTATAGAGAAGGATCACTAATACACATGCATGATGTTTTCCTGAAAGAAATGAAAATTTGGGCATTTCCCCTCAAAGCCCAGCTTAGTTTTACATTTCCAGAGAAAGGGTCTTCACTAGATTATTTATCCTTATGGTTATTTTGTTTGATGGCTTTTCCATTGGCCCAAAGCAGGGAGATATTAGAGAACTTTGGAGATATTTGCTCACTAAAAGAAGTCAGGCTAAGTCCTCATTACTTCAATTGTTGCCAGATGTCCTTAAATTACTGTCATCAAAAAATGTGAGAATTTTCCCTGTGAAAGGCAAAATTGTGAAGAAGGCAATAGTTTTTGTTTTGTGTTGTTTTTATTATAAATATGTATGTTTATAAAGTCATGGAACTGATTTTTTTAAACATTTTTATAGGAGTATAATTGCTTTACAATGGTGTGTTAGTTTCTCCTGTATAACAAAGTGAGTCAGCTGTACGTATACATATATCCCCATATCCCCTCCCTCTTGCATCTCCCTCCCACCCTCCCTATCCCACCCCTCTAGGTGGACACAAAGCACTGAGCTGATCTTCCTGTGCTATGCGGTTGAAGAAGGCAATAGTTTCTCCCACCATACCCTAAATTAAAAATTAACTTTTTTTCTTTCTCCCTCGTGAAGATTTGACATCCAGAGCAAAAATTACTGTTCTTGGCTACATTTATCTCAGCTGTGTATTAAGAATCCAATATTATCTAACTAACTTACACTACAGTATTTCTAATTGGTAACCCTTCCAGGGCTGCATTTTTAAAAGAATTCTTTTTAACCAGAATGAAACACTACTTGGTAGACTGTCTAGTAATTTAGCAAATTTCGGAACATCTACTATATCAAGATGGGATGTCAACTCATTACGGAAAAGATATTTTGGAGACAACTGGCTAGCCATTTGGGGGAAAAGTGAAATTAGATCCCTACCTCATACAATAAAAGATTCAAGATTAATTATCATAAAGTTAAAAATAAAAATCATAAAAATTCAGAATAAAATAAATTTTTTTATTATTCTTCATATTAAGCCTTCCTTAGTGTGAAACAAAACAGAGCAAAATTTTTTTAAATACTAAAAATTTCACTATGTAAAAATTTAAATGTCTATACATTGAAGGACACCATACACAAATGGTGAAATGAAATGAAAATGAAAAATGGAGAAAATATTTGCAACACATAAAATAGACAAAGCCAGCACAGGTGGTGTTTAAGAGCACAGGCTCAGGAATGAGATTGCCATAGGTTCAAATACTAGCTACAACATTCTAGTCTTTTGACCTTGGGCAAGTTATTTAATACCCTTTGGGCCTGAAATTTATTCATTTATAAAATGGAGATAATGATAAAATCTACTTTCTTGGGATAGCTGAGAGCTATTATTATTGCTCATAGTATACAAAGAGTTAATTAAATCAATAAGAAAAAGGCAACCAATCCACTAGATGTGCAACATCAATTAATATCTATCTACCCTTTCATCTTATTTTCTGATACTCCCTGACACAATTTTGATATATCAAATTGTCCTAGTTCATATTCTCTTTAAATTGGCTTTATCCTTCTTTGCTTCATACTCTGCTGTCACTGTTACCTCAGTCTAAAAATTCTCCATCCAGTCTTTGCAGGAGAAAATACTATCCATATTCTATAATAAATCCTAACTGAAATCCTGACTTCTCTATAGAGTGTTTCTGATTAGAGAATAGTGCATTTTCTCTCTTTCTCTGAATTTCTAAGGTGCTTAAAATAATAGTTTCTACATATAATCAAACTTTGTTTTTTCCTTTCAGTGTAATATATGTACATGTTTTACCTCCTATAGGAATTTGTAAATTTTCACAGGATAGAATCACATATTCTACTTCTATATCCTCACAGCACATAGTAAGTATTCACTGTATAAATGTTTATTTTGTTTATTTCCCATAACTTGATCTACTACAAAGCAATCAGTGAGGAGATATATGAAATTTTCACACTCATAATTGCCCACCCCACACATCCCACCCACCCACACACGGAGAGAAAAAACCAAACATTTTCCAAACAGCACATAGCTCCTTTCTTTATTTACACTTCACTATAAATACATGAGACATGATCTGAGCTATGCTGTTAAAGGCTACAGTGTGGAGTGCAGGCCAAAGTGTGTGTGTGTGGGAGGGCGTTGGGTGGAAGGATTAAGGATATACTTTCAGTCGTTTGGGTGAGAGCTGATGGTAGCTTGGGCAGGATGGTAGCAGAGGAGGTTGAGAGGGGATCAGATTCTGGATACATTTTGAAGGTGGAGGCAGTAGATTTGTCTGCGGACTGGTTGTAGTGTGAAAGAAAGTAGTCAAGGATGATGCCGTGTTCTAGAATATCAGCTGTATAGCAGACGTCAGAGAATAACCAGCCCAGATCACAGCAGGAGGATGGAGATGTGAAGGGCATCGGTTTCCAAATGGGTTGAACATTTGGAATATCTCAGAGTTCTATATTTGAAAATTATATTAGTAGGTATGTAACAGATATAGTGGAGTGTGTAAAAAATTAAGAATAGATACATCGAAAGCAAACCAATAAACAAACCAGGCAATTACTGATAAAAAAAAATACCGGTAAGTATGTAAGAAAGGTATAAACTTAGCTTTGCAGGAAACAATATTTTTATGGTATTAATAATGTTAACACAGACTGCTTGATTTAGAAAAAAACTGAGATATAACTCTACTGGAAGGATGACAGCAGGAGAAAAGGTACAAAGAACTAAATAAATCCTTATTTACCATAACAGCTAGTCAACAGATGAAGTAGAAAATTGTCAGATCAAGAAACAGGATTATCAACACATTAATCAGGCATGGAGGCAAACAGAGAGGAAATTACTAAAAATAATCGAAAATGGTAGCCTATACAGTAAGGATTCTCAAATCCTTACTTTTAACATGAGTAAGAATCACAGTTTCCTGGGCCCCATCCTCAGATACTCTGATTCAACAGGTTGGGGTGGACCCCATAAATATATTTTTTTAAAATTTTATTGGAGTAAAATTGCTTTACAATGTTGTGTTAGTTTCCGCTCTACAATGAAGTGAATCAGCTATATGTATACCTATATCCCCTCCCTCTTGGACCTCCTTCCCTCACTGGTGATGCCAATGCTGTTTACCCTAGGTCCAAACTTTGAGAACAACTGCTACAGGAAGTAGAACTAAGGAGTTAGAAAGGAAGGCAAAGGACACCTGTTTTTCATTATAATTATTTTAGTACAGTGATTCTCAAACTTGGCTGCTCATTGGAATCACTTGGGGAGCTTTGAAAACTAGTGATGCTGGGTCCCATCCCCAGATGCTGTAATGTAATTGATCTGGGATGTAGTCTGGTGTTGGTAGTTCAAACAGCAATCCAGGTGATTTTAATGAGTCTAAAATGAGGGACCACTTGTTTAGTATAATTTTATTTTTAACTATATGCATAAATTTAAGTTTTAATATAGCAGTAAATATCTGTGTGCACGGGAGAGAGAAGAATACAAAACTGAAAGTCAGAAGATGTGGGATCATGTCCGGTATGATCTTCTGCCATGAACCAGATCTCTGTCCTTGGGAAGGTCACCTAATCTATATGGGCTTTAGTTTTCTTATATGCAAAATTGGGATGCTGGACTAAACATTCTCAAATGTTCTTTCCAACTTCACATTTTTTTGGGTAATAGCTATAATGTCCTATGCTATAAAATCTGAATTTTTAAAAAGTATGCAGCAACAGAAATTCTCCATATGATGTTATGAGTGATTATTATCATTCTTTATTTAGTGATTATCATAAATATTTTCATTATGTCTTTTAAACTAATTACTTTTCATACATACATATCATGATTTTCCCCAGTACGTATTTACTGTACTCAGTACAATAATCGGCTCACCCAGGGAAATAAAGATCAAAACAGTTGAGATGAATTTATACTTGATGGCAGAGCAGGACATCATTTCATTTCTCCAAAACAACATTTGCCAAATTGCATCCAAGAAAATGATAAAAAGCTCACTCTTGGGTTACTGTGAGTTACTTTCCCACTAGTGATGATGTGGAGATCCTGATCCTTCTACTGGCTCCATACCTCTTCCTACCAGCAGCACCTACTTGTCTGCCCTCGGCTAATTTTTTTTTTTTTTTTTTTTTTTAAGTACGCGGGTCTCTCAGTGCTGTGGCCTCTCCCGTTGAGGAGCACAGGCTCCGGAAACGCGGGCTCAGCAGCCATGGCTCATGGGCCCAGCCGCTCCGCGGCATGTGGGATCTTCCCGGACCGGAGCACGAACCCGTGTCCCCTGCATCAGCAGGTGGACTCTCAACCACTGCGCCACCAGGGAAGCCCTGCCCTCGGCTAATTTTAAGGGAGCAATACGTGGTCATAAATTCAGGGAAAACAAAGCAATTGATTAGAGTGGTGGCTAAGCTCCTAGTGACTCATTACTGAAAAGCCTTACCCTGATTATCCTAGAGGCTTATGATAATGGCTGTCAATTCTCAATCACGAATACTAACAAAGGGAGACGTGGGGAATGAGGATTGATACAGATAATTCAAGGAATTTTATATTGAGTTTAGAATGCACTATATACAGAGAACTTTCAATACGCCTTCGTAATTACGTTTTCTTTAAAATAATTTAAAATCAGCTTTCATTTCTTGAGTCAATAGAGGTAACTATTATGTAGGTAGAGAAGAAAACCTGGTCTGAAACAAAAAATCAGTTGTGCATAATTACAGATGAAGAATGAAGATTAAGCTATTTATAAAACTAAATATATTTGTGTGCACATGTGTTTGCCTGTGACTTTGACCGTCTGCCTTTTAAGGAACTTTTTTGCCCAGATGGAAACCGGAAGCTATAGTAATCTAGTGCTGAGACAAAAGGTGAACTCTAAAATGAAAGGTCAGAGCCATGTGTCATGATTTTGCAGGTAGTTAAAAATGAACTGAGAAGTCACCATCTGGTGGGAGGCATCTTAGGGAAGCAGCTACCTTCTGTTGGGCATAAATAGAATGAAACTTGTTGAGCTATTTATTCTTAGATAGTTGTAATCATGTGTTGCTCCTCCACTGAAATGTGCCCATCTTACTATCTCACTTTTAGAATGGATATTTTTAGCTAATTCTGGGTTAATGTAATCAATTGATTTGTGCTAACCGAAGTTCAAAAGATAGTCTCCTCTTTCAACCCCTAAGTTAGCCTTAGCTTTCCAGGTAAAATATGAACGTGTTATCAGAAGTTAGACCCTTCTTGTCTATCCTACTAGAAACACTAATTGAGAAATTTCAGTTAAAGAAGGAAAGCAGCTCAGCACCAAGGAGAAGAAAGATCAGTGGGCTAGTGGAACCTTACAACATTATCTGCAATCACAGCATCTATGTATAAGGTCTAGAAAATATACATCTACTTCTAAAAAGTTGTTTATATGTGAGTGGAGGTTTCAGCTCTGTTTTCTGGCAGAAAAACATGGAGTGTTATTCTAAATAATTTGAGAGAGAATTATAAATAACATAAGAAAGTAACCTGCACAATAAATAATAATGCTACCTCATATTTGTATAGTATTTTACAAGTGCTTCAACAATAATGATCTTATTCCTCATAACAACCTTGTGAGGTAGGTAAAATTTCAATTTTACACATGAAGAAACTGAGATTCAAAGAATTCAAAGAGATTAAATGGAATACCAGCAATGGTATATAGTTAGTCAATACATGGTGGGAAGAGAGAGAGGTGAAAGGGCTTGCATTCAAGTGACTATAATAACAACTACCATTTATTGAATACTTACTATGTCCAGTCATTATGTTAAGCATTTGTAAGGATATTATTGCATTATAAAATATTATTACTTCTTGGACTTCCCTGGTGGCACAATGGTTAAGAATCTGCCTGCCAATGCAGGGGACATGGGTTCAAGCCCTGGTCTGGGAAGATCCCACATGCCACTGACTAACTAAGCCCACGCGCCACAACTACTGAGCCTGTGCTCTAAAGCCCATGCACCACAACTACTGAGCCCACATGCCACAACTACTGAAGCCTGTGTGCCTAGAGCCCATGCTCCACAACAGAAGCCACTGCAATAAGAAGCCCGTGCACCGCAACGAAGAGTAGCCCCCGCTCGCCGCAACTAGAGAAAGCCCGCGCAAAGCAACGAAGACCCAATGCAGCCAAAAATAAACAAATTAATTAATTTAAAAAAATATTATTACTCCTTAAAGCCCACAGATGAGTATCTACTAACAAAAGGGAAATAAAAAATAGACTTGCAAAAAATTTTAATTCAGCAAAATAATTTAAGGCAGATAATGATAACTATCATTTGCTGAATAGCTACTATTTGTCAGACACTGTGCTAATAAGCACCTATATTTTATCTAATTCTTACTACCCAATAAGGCATATAATATTTATCTCATGTACACATGAAAAATTTGAGGCATAGAGTGATTAAGTGACTTGCCTAAGATCACACAGCTGGTAAGTGATGGAACATTCTAATATATGTCAAGTATTGAATAGTACCCAATATCTGGTTACACATGATTTTTCCCTCTTTAAATGACTTTCTGTCATGAAAACTCACATATCATAGACTTACCTATATTTCTGGTATTTAAAACAATTTATTTGTGCTTATCACTTTTTAAGCTTTTCAATGTGAGTTCTTTCTCCTATCCTTGGGTTAAAACTCAGGCAGGCCCCATACTTTTTCTGGCCACCCTTAGGTAAAGTCCTATAATCACAAAGTCTTAGTACAGTTATTATAAATGTCCAATAACAGATAATAATCAAAATGCCAAGATTGTTTTAACATTGGAAACTTCCTGCCTCTCCCAACAAGCGCCTGCTGCAGGCTGGACACATGCAAGTTGGGAGTGAGTACAGTCCTTTCTTTCCTTGGTCCTCTTCCCCTAGTTTATTAACTATGGTTTCTGATTTTTCTGTTTCCACCAGTTGAAGTTGGGATGGGGACAGAAGAAGATATAAAAGAAATGAGAAATTTCTTATATGGCTACTATTATTGTAAGGTGGCTTTGTGTTCTCTGGGACTGGAAGATATGTAACTTTGACTTTTCTTCCCATGGGATATATTTATTGGCTCTTTGGAAATCTCCAACCCCGTTAAGTGCCTCTCAACTTCAGTTCCCTTGATCCACATGGATGGATGTTATTCTGGCAGTTAGTTACTCTCTTGTAGCTCCTAGAATCCTGCAGTACACTTTTACTTCCGTCCCTCATCACCCCTCCAAGTAACACTATTGAACAGAATCTAGTTTGAATGTTAATGCTGCCTGAGGCAGATTGCCTTTAAAGCTAGTTATAATATTTGCCCTTCATCCCATTTCATTTTTGCAATGAGAGTTTTTTGTTTTGTTTTGTTTGCGGTACACGGGCCTCTCACTGTTGTGGCCTCTCCTGCTGCGGAGCACAGGCTCCGGACGCGCAGGCCCAGCGGCCATGGCCCACAGGCCTAGCGGCACGTGGGATCCTCCCGGACCAGGGCACGAACCCGCGTCCCCTGCATCGGCAGGCGGACTCCCAACCACTGCGCCACCAGGGAAGCCCTGCAATGAGAGTTTTACACTCCTCCCGTGAAGAACTGGAGTCTATTTTCCTTCCTTTTGAAAACAGGATGGTCCCAATAAGATGTGGCAAAAGTGATGCTATGTGACTTCCAGGCCTAGACTTTAAGAGATGTTGCAGCTTCTGGGTTTTATTTTTTGTTCGTTTTTGTTTTTGTTTTTACCCTTTTGGAGTCTGTCATCATGTAAAATAGTTCAATTTTTCAGCTGGAGAGAGAGGTTTAGCCAGACCCCAGGTGTTCCAGCCATGCCAGATGAAGTACCAGGTATGGGAGTAATGACAATTTAAATCTTTCAGCAACACAGAGCAGAGGCAGCCCAGCCAACACAACACAGACAAGCCAGCCCTGAGCCCTGCCCACATCACACAATTGTAAGCAAATAAATTATTGTTTTTATTTCAAGCTTCTATATTTTGGGGTATGTTTTATTTACTTATTCTTTTTTAGCAGTACTATATAACTGATACAAAGGCTATCCGGTTTACAGTAAGCACACATGTATTCCTTACCCCAGCATACTCTGAGAGAACAGACAGCTTTCCTTCATTCTGCTGCTAAAGTTGTTGATCAACCCATCTTGCAGATTTCCCAAGTAGAGTCAAACAGCCATCCAATAAAGTTAAACATACACTTAACATATTGTCCCAGAAACCCCACTCCTAGCTCAAGAGAAATGAGGGCATGTTTATAAAAGAGATCTATAAGCAAATGCTTAAAACAGCTTTATTCATAATTGCCAAAACCTGGGAGCAACCCCCAAATTTATCAACTGGGGAATAGAACAAATTCATGTATGAAACAACATGAATGAATCTCAAAAGTAATATGTTAATTGAAAGAAGGAAGATGAGAAAAGCTACATACTATATGATTCTATTTATATGACATTCTGTAAAAGACAAAACTATAGGGACACAAATCAAATTAGTGTGTGTTAGTGGCTATGAGTAAGGGGAGAGAACTGACTACAAAGCAGCACCAGGGAAGTTTGGGGGATAATGATGTGGTGTTATTAACATGACTGTATACGTTTGTCAAAGCTCATAGGACTGTTCACCTAAAAAGAGGTGAATAGTAACTGTATATAAATCTCAATAAACATTAATCAATCAATTAATTAATTAAAATAAATCCACTATGCCCTTCAATCACATAAAGCTATCTAAATGGCTGGTCCCACTGAAGCCCTTTTCATTGGACATTAGTGCCAGAACCCCTACCCCAATCCTTTTGGATGACAGAGGTTGGTAATCACAGCACAGCATAGCTCTAAGTTAATCATCCTCAAAAATCTCTTCGACTGTCCGAAAATTCAAACCTTTTATATTCTTAACATGGGTGAATCATCTAATTTATTATTAGCTATTTCCTTTGAAAACTTGCATCTGGATTACCATATCCTTTGGAATGTGCACTTTCTAAGACACCTTGTATCTTGGTGTCTAATTGAAACTTTTGATCTAATATTCTTTCACATATATTTATACACATTACTGTAAAGTAACACTACATAGAGAAACCATTATTTTCATGTCAATTGCTAGGAAATACTGATCTACCCACATATTTACCATTTGAAAAGCTCATCATTCTTTCCTAAAGATCTGAATTTCCACCTGTTATCATTTTCCACCTGCCTGAAGAACTTCTTTCTGCATTTCTTGCAGCATGGGTCTACAGGCAATGAATTCTCTTGGTTTTCTTTTATCTGAAAACGTGCTTGTATTGCCTTCATACTGAAGGATTTTTTTTTTGCTGAGTATAGAATTCTGGGTTTTCTGGGTTTTCTTTTAGCACTTTAAATATATTGTTCCTCTGCTTTCTAGTCTCATTGTAACTGAGAAGGAGTCAGCAGTCATTTAAATTGTTCTCCTGTACACAGTGTGTCATTGTCTCAGCCCTCTTTCAAGATTTTCTCTTCACCTTTGGTTTACAACACTTTGACTGTGATGTGACTAGATGTGGCTTTTCTTTGGACTTCTCCTGCTTGAGGCTTCCTGAAATTTCAGATGCTGTAAATTTCTTTCTTTCACCAAATAGAGAAAATTTCAGGCATTATTTTTTCACATATCTTGCTGCGTCCATTTTCTCTCTTCTCTCCTTCTGGGATTCCATTTACAGAATGTTAGACCTTTGGATATTATTCCTCAGGCCCTTGAGGCAGTTAATTTTCTTCAGTGTTTTCTCTCTGGTCTCCAAGTTGTATACTTTCTATTGATCTATATTTGAGTTCATTAATTTTTTCTTTTATCATATTCATTTTGTGACAATCCCATTCAGTGAATATTTTTATTTCAGATACTGTATTTTTTAGTTCTAGAATTTTTATTTTTTATAGTTTCTAGTTCCCTGTTGAGATTTCTTATCTTTTCATTCATTACCAGCATATTTTTCCTTACATCCTTGAGCAGAGTTATAATAGCTGCTTTAAAATCCTTGTCTGATACTTCCAACATCAGTGTTTTTTAGAGCTCAGGCTTTGATAACTGTCTTTTCTCTTTAAAATTGTTTATGGTTCCTGTTTTTTTTCATTAAGTAACTATGGGTTGTATTTTAGATGTTGTGAATGATGTGTTGTAGAGAATGAATTCTTTTATATTTCTCTGAAAAATGTCAATTGCTTTAACAGACACTTAACTTGGCTGGACTCAAGCTACTAACTCTCTCCTGCAATAGGCAGAAGCTTAAATCACAGTATTTGTTCTTTTAAGTTTCAGTGGCCTGCATGAGTCTGCCGCAAGCAGCTGTGATTCGGGTCAGCCAAGAATTTGGGAGGAGTTTATACATAGAATTTGAGGCTCTCTCTTTCCAGAACTCTCCTTTCTTGGATTTCTTACCTCAATTTCTAGTGGCTGTAGTTGCCCTAAATTCTGTCCTCTGGTTCTTCAGTAAGTAAGACTGTAGGTTTTCTATTGGATTTTTTAGCCTCCACATCTGGTGAAGACTTGGGTCTGCCCTCAGTGTAAAAGCTAAAAATGAGAAATTCACCGTGTGCTGTTCCCTTCATCCAAGAATTAACTCTCCTCCAGTATCTGCCGGCTTTGGGCCATTATCCAATTCCATCAGACAGTTGATTTAATGTTTTGTCAGGAGTTTACAGTTGTTATCTATAGGAGATTTGATTCAACAGGCACTACTCAGCTATACCAGAGCTGGAAAATGTGTGCTAAATATGAATTCAAATGTTAGAGCCCTCTCACACTCCATGATATCCACATATATAATCTCCTTACAAAAAAAAAATATATGAGGGAGGTATTATTTTCCTCATTTTATAAATAAAGAGATGTGGCTCAAAGAAGTTAAAGAGACTGGCTTTATGAAACAGGTCCAGGAGGGAAACAGAATTTAACTCAGATAGTTCAAAAGAAGATTATAATAGACTACCTACAGAGATATAGGCAAAGTTAGGGAAACCAAAAAGAATGCTGAGGCATCCAGAGATTAGCAACAAAGAAAAGCTGTTGCTACTCCCAAGGCAGAAAGATCCATGGGAGGAAAAAAATGTGACCAGAGTCCCAGGAGAGCTGAAGTCTCATAGGAGGAACTGTCATGCATGAGTTGTAGCTATAGAGGAATAGTGCCACCACCAGAGAAGCTTTGCTGAGGCAAGGAAGAAGACCTGGTGCCTCTCTCCTCCTATTGTCTACTCTCCTCCCAGTTCCTCCCACTGGCTGAATTCAACAATAAGCCAACTGGCATGGAAATACAGGAAATAAGAGATCAAGGAGTCAGCCTCCAGGAGGGACACAGAGTAGGGCAGAATAGGGGGATGCATTTTGGCAGA